>NC_137792.1:72112395-72712395 GCF_963383645.1 Muscardinus avellanarius
TCCTGTCTCAGCCTCCCAAGTACTGGGATTACAAGCAAGAGCCTCTATGCCTGGCTTCTTGTTTATTTTAATATGATCAACAGGTACAGAAATAGATGTAGATGTGGACATACATGGGATAGTACACATGCTTTTATTTCCCATCTCTGTTCCCTGGGAGGACCTATAGGCAATGCTACCTAACAGGAATGAACACACCCAGCACCCAAATCCAGGATTTTTTGGGGGTAGGGCCACTGGCAATTGAAACCAGGAGCATTCCACCTTTGAGCCACACCCAAGCCCTATTTTCTTTTGAAACGTGGTCTTGCTAAGTTGTGAGGCTGGCCTTGAACCTGTGATCATCCTGTCTCAGCCTCCCAAGTACTGAGATTATAGGCATGTACCACCATGCCCAGCCAGATCTAAGATGCTAATACCATTATCCAATAAAGGAACCAGGGTTTCTGATTTTGGAGCAGGGCAGGGAAATCACAATATAGGTCCGTAATGTTTTATGGCGCCAGAACATAGGGAAGTGCTCAAAAACGAGTGAGTAAATGACAAGAAGATACAGGAGACCTGAGGAGATGCAGGGTAAGCAGAAGAAGCTGTTACGGTTTTGAGAATATGTCATGGTTTTGGGGAAACTGTCCTCAGGCATCCTGTTAGGGTCCTGGACACAATTCCCCTCAAACCACCACAAAACACAAAAACAGAAAAACCGTGGGTTCTTGTCCTGAGCTAAAGATAAGTATACAATAGCCCGGACTCTTGCTGAAGACTTAAGAAGTTTATTAAAAAGATACAGAAGATAGATGCCGGGTGTGGTGGCGCACACTTGTAATCCCCGCACTTGGGAGGCTGAGACAGGAGGATCGACAGGAGGATCGCACAGGTTCAAAGCCAGCCTCAGCTACTTAGTGAGGCCTTCAGCAACTTAGTGAGACCCTGTTTCCAAATACAATATTTAAAAAAAGGTCTGGGAGTATAACCCAGAGGTAGAAAGCCTCTGGGTTCCACCCCCAGTACCACCAAAAAAAATAAAGAAAAAAGAAATACAGAAGATAGTTACAGCCCCATGCCATTCGGCATGGAGGGGTTGGTTCAAATGAATGCCCCATCAAAGATACAACATGTGGACCAGACCTTTTATACCCATGACCTCCATCTTGTTTATGTAATTCTGACATAGTAAAGTCCCTGTAAAGTTCCTCCTCAGGCAAGGTGTCTCCTTTCACGAAGGTCAATCCCCTCCTCCCATCCCAGCTAGATTATTATGTAGATCTGTCTTTAGAAAGAGGAAGTTCTAGCTCCCCTCTCCTATGGACTTGCTAATTACTTTTAGCTAAGTCAATCTAAGTTTCAATAGCTCTTTGCTTTCTGACCTAAACCAAGACCAAGTCTTTCACAGATTTGCCCCTCACCCAATTTTTGAAATAACTTAATAATTAGAGCTTTCAGGTAGGTGTGGTGGCGCATGCTTGTAATCCCCATGCTTGGGAGGCTGAGACAGGAGAATCGCACATGTTCGAAGCCAGCCTCAGCAACTTATTGAGGCTCTCAGCAACTTAGTGAGACCCTGTTTCCAAATAAAATATAAAATAGGTCTGGGAGTATAGCCCGGAGGTAGAAAGCCTCTGGGTTCCACCCCCAGTACCACACACACAAAAGAAAAAAATAGAAGAAAAAAATAATTAGAGCTTTCTCAGATCTTCCTAGGCCATTCCCAATACTGGTACAGAAGCCACATGCAATATAACTAAACCTTTGATTTCAAACATCTCAAATGTAATTAAAGAAATACAACAATGTTAGGAAAGGAAGTTCTACTGAAACGCTACCAAGTTTGACTGTCACTTCAATCGTGAAGCATAATGAGGAAGTCTGTTATGGAGTATACCCATGTTGTGTAGAGAGAAAACTTGAAGCTTAATTTGACAGTTTATCAGTAACGCTTAAAGTTACAAACAATAATGAACAACCATTAACAATCATTATTTTTAAGTGGTTTGAAATGTCTATAAAATTCACATTTAAAAATGGCAAAGAGAACATATAATCCTTCATGTTAAAAGGTTTTGTCTGAAGCTGCCCACATTGTCAAATAAGCCAGCAAAAAATAAAAAATCTGAAGAGCACATTGCAAAAACTCTGCTACCCCTTAAAAACTGCTGCCTTGTGCCAAAGGAAGTGACTTTACCTTCTTAAAGATGTGACCTAAAAAGTTGCTTGGAATGTATAAGCCATTTGGAATTATTATCTCCAGTGAGCCCGGTGCTTTTCTCTATGCTATCGATGTACTGATTTCTACATAAGAGTTGGACACTACGGGTTAAGTGGCAATGAACTAAGAGGACAGATTCTGGAATAAAATTATTATCTTGGCACAAATTCCTCACATGCCATTTAATAACTGTGTGATCTGGGGAAAGTATATAACCTCTCTGGTCTGCATCTCTTAATCTGTAAAATGGGACAATTTGAAAACCAAAGTAACCTTCATTGTAGAAGTTACTGTAGATTCAAAAGTGTTTAGTAGAATTCTGCTGTGTAATTTAATAAATGTTAGCTAGCTTTTTTTGAGGAGGTACTGGGAATTGAACCTAGGGATATACTACCTTGAAGCTACTCCTCCAACCCTTTTTAATAATTTTTAAAATTTTGAAACACAGTCTTAAGTTACTGAGGCTGGCCTCAAACCTGCAATCCTTCTCTCAACCTACCAAATACTAGCATTTCAGGCATGTGCCACTGTGCCTGGCCAACTGTTAGCTATACTAAATAACCAACAGTTAAGGACTGGGGATGTGGCTCAGTGGTTGAGAACTTGCCCAGTATGTGCGACACTGTGGGTCCAATGCCCAGTACTGCAAAAATAAAAACAAAATAATCTCTTGCTGGGTGCACTGGTGAGATCATCTCACAAAAATGAAAAACAGAAACAAAGACAAACCAGTAGCTAGACTTTCTGCAAAATGAAAAAAGAAAAACATACAGTCTGCCCTTTATCTGTAGGTTTTGTATTTTTTATTCAACAAACCTCAGATTAAGATTTTTTAAAAATGAACCCATATTGTAGACATAGACTTTTTCTTGCCATTATTTTCTAAATAATGAAGGACAACAATTTTCATAGCATTCACATTGTACTAGGTAGCTATAAGTCATCTAAAGATGATTTAAAGTACACAGGAGGTTACGCTGTGTATGTCTGCACACAGACCTCTAAGACAAGGTCAATTGCAGCCTGATCTGTCTTGGAGAAATGCCCCATGACCCTCTTCGAAATACAATAACATGAGCAGTCTTGTGAGGAGCTGTCCCAAGGCCATTTGTCACTCACCTCCCTATCTTGTGGGGGCTGCCATGAGGCAGTTTCTCATCTGCCTCCCTGATCTTGGTAAGGCATGGGACTTTTCTGACCTTGTTTCCCCTCAGAGCGTACAGCTGCAGGCCATAAAATCATTTAAAGGGGTTCTTTTTTTGTCTTTTTGGAACTGGGATCAAACCCATAGCAACGCACCTACAAAGCAGGCACTTTGCCACTGAGCTACATCCCGGCTCCCCATAAAATCATTTAGCTCGATTCTGAATCTGACTCCCCCATGATGGAACAACCCACCACTCATGTCATTTCTTGGCACTGGGAATTCAGGGAGCTGACACCATGCTTTTCTTGGTCATGCAAAGTAATAAAGTACTATATCCACTTGGGTTTATTCTACTTTTTCTGTTTCTCCATCCTTCCTTCCTTCTTTCTTTCTTCTTTCTCTTTTTAGTACTGGGGATTGAACCCAGGGACATTTTAACTTTGAGCTACACCCACAGCCTTATTTATTTTGAAGCAGGGTGTCACTAAGTTTTGGAGGGTCTTGCTATAAGTCATTAAGGCTGGCCATGAACCTGCAATCCTCCTGTCTCAGCCTCCCAAGTACTGGGAGTCGACATTGGGGCTTGTTTCTTTCCCAGTGGAATCTATGACCAAGTGGCAAATTCAAGCTAGCAGCTACAATTATTGCTAAAGGCCACTTGATAGTACTAGGTCAATGAGGTAATACAAGAGATAATGAAGATTGACTTGAGGCTGAGAGAGAGGCCACGATTGATTCAACAAGTTGTCTTGACAAGTGAACCAGCAGTATTGATGTTGGGGAAGAGGGATGGATAGGAAGGAGCAGCAGCTAGAAGCCATAAGGGAGGAAGACTGGCAAGTCTGAGGAACTCAAAGGATGATGTGTGGTTGAAGTGGAGAAAGAGGAGAAGCATAAATCAGTTAAGGATGTGATAGAGAAGTGAACAGGGGCTAATGGGTTTGTAGGCCATAGAATAGTCTGTGGCTTTCTTGGTAATCAAGCAAGTAATAGGTGATTTATATATTGGAAAGATAATAATCCCACAATAATTTCAAAAATTACAAATTAAAGATTATTCCAACAAGTGCAAGGTAGAGAATGAAGAGTACTGGAAGAGTAGAGATGAATTGGAGGTGCATAGGGCAGGCCAAGTGTTCTGGTCAAGAAGAAGGTTTCCAGAACCTGCTTAGATTACCCCTCCCCCATCGACAGTACTTCAGCCTTTACTGCAAAATGAAGAGCCACAGGAGGGATTCCAGCCTCAGACTCAGCGCAACTGAAAGTGTGTTTTACTTTTTCTTTTTCCTTTCTTCATTTCCTTTCTCTCCCTCCCTCCCTCCTCTCCAATTTTTTCTTTCCCTCCCTCTTTCTCCTTCTCTCTTCAGTTTTAATCGTCATATTAGTTGCTATGTGAAAATATCAAGTGTGTGCACATGTCAACGGACAGGTGGGCAAGATGGAATCTGACCAAGGTAGAGGCTATTGCAGTAATCCAGGCAAGATCTTGGGAGGCCGAGACAGAGAGATCTCAAGTTCAAAGCCAGCCTCAGAAATTTAAGGAGACCCTGTCTCAAGTTCAAAAAAAATCTGGCTGGGTATAGCTCAAAGGTAGAGCCTCCTTAGGTTCAATCCAAAGTACCACATACACACACAAAATCCAGGCAAGAAATATATATATATATATATTTTTTTTTTTTCGGTACTGGGGATGGAACCCACGGGCATTCTACCTCCGAGCTACACCCTCAGCCCTATTTTTTTTTTTTGTGGTACTGGGGTTCCTGGAAGCCCATCCACCTCCAGGCTACACTCCCAGACCTATTTTTTACTTTTTATTTGAAAACAGGGTCTCTTAAACCAGCGCAGCTGACTTCGAACCTGCCAGATCCTCCAGTCTCTGCCTTCCAAACGCGGGAATTACAAGCTTGCGACACCATGCCCAGCCTCCCAGCCCTATTTTTTTATTCTTTATTTGGAAACAAGATCTCACTAAGTTGGGAGGGCTTCACTAAGTAGCTGAGGCTGGCTGCAAACCTGCAATCCTTTTGTCTCAGTCTCACAAGTACTGGGATTACAAGTGTGCACCTCCACGTCCAGCTATCTGATGTATTTTCAACACAGTAAATAAGTTACTGCTGGCATTGCCAGTATTATTCCTGAAGCTCCTGAACTTGTTTTCAAAAGGGCTCTTAGACATTCTTGTGCCTTTAAAAATGCAAATGAAACCTGCTTAAAACTTCAAGGGCAAGTGGGGCTGTGCAGCAAGCCAGTAATAGAAGTACTAGGGAGGCTGAGATAAGAGGATTACATTTTCAAGACCAGCCTCAATGACCTAGCAACACCCTGCTTCAAAACAAAACAAAAATAAATTAAAAGGTCTGGGAGTATAGCTCAGAGGTAGAATGCCTACAGGCTTAATCCCCAGTACCATTAACCAAGGTTCTCTCCATGGTTGAATGCAAGTCATACTCTTTGCCATAGGCTTGGAGACCATACATGGTCAGGCAGCTCTGGCCTCGCTCTCTGGTCACAGGTCTTACTGCTCTCCCCGAAGTATTCCAGGTGGCTTGCCACTGTCTCAGTTCCTTTTGCTTTGTGCTTCCTCCTGCAAGTAACTCCATCAGACTAGTTTTCCACTGCACTGGTTGCTTCTCCATTTCCTTTCAGCTCAGCCATGGTCTTCCCTAATCACCATATTTAGGGACCAGTGCCTGACCCTCAAGTCCAGCACACTGCTTTTTAGTTTCTCCACAGCCTGCCATTATTTAAACAGAAAAAGTAAAATTAGAAAAGCCATCTTTGTCCTGGCATGGTGACACATGCCTATAATCCCAGTACTTGGGAGGCAGACAAGAGGATTGCCAGTCACACAACTTAGCAAGACCTTGTTTAGTATTCCCTTCTCCAACTAGACTGAACCAGGAAACTTGCCTGTCTTTTTAGCACCTGGGAAACAGGGCTGTGTGTTTCTAGAATCTCAAATATAGGGAAGGAGGTCAATTGATAAACTTTCCAACCTAATGGAAGAGCAGGTTATACACAAATCTTATATACATAGAATAAAATGGGGGAACTACTGATATTTAGATACAATTGTAAGCATTCACAATACAGCAATGCAAAGCATTCCACACACACAAATTTCCTAGGAAACAAAACATCTACACATTCTTGGATGGCAATGTTCCTAAAATGAACCGATTCCCTGTCTCCAAATCAACTTAAGTAGAATTTTATTTTCCTTCCCTCATGAACACCCCTTATTATACATGGTTGTAATAAAGTGAAGCCCTAGAGTGGTATTTATGGTCATTTGCTCCTGGAGTACAAATCCCAGGAAGACAGCTTTACTTTTTTTTTTTTTTTTTTGGTACCATTTAGATTGAACCCAGGGGTATTTTATGTCTGAGAAAAACCAGCCCTTTATTTTTTTGTAGTACTGGGGTTTTGAACCCAGGGACATTCTACTTCCAAGCTACACCCCCCAACCCTATTTTATTTTTTAATTTTGAAACAGGATCTCACTAAGTCGCTGAGGCTGACTGCAAACCTCCAATCCTTCTCCTGTCTCAGCCTTCCAAGTACTAGGATCACAAGCATGCACCACCAATCCTGGCCTTTATTTTGAAACCAAGTCTTGCTAAGTTGTGTGACTGGCAATCCTCTTGTCTCTGCCTCTCAAGTACTGGGATTATAGGCATTTGTCACCCTGCCCAAACAAAGATGGCTTTTCTAATTTTACTTTTTCTCTTACTGAAAATGACTGCTGTTCCTCTACCATCTCCTTTTCCCTAGCTTGTATAAATTGACTAGATCTCATCTGTTGGAAATTGATTTAGAAAATAAAATTATTAGAATTGTTTCCTGAAAACTAGGTTAAGTAAAAGTCAGGGATTTTTTTGTAGCACTAGAGATTGAACTCAGGGTGCTCTACCACTGAGATACCACACCCAGTCTGAATATTCCCATCAAAGAACAGCACAAGCTTCAATAGTTCCTACATGGAATTCAAGGAAGTTTGGTAAAGCTGTCATTTCTTCCTTGTCTATGAGCTGGGATTTAGCTTGGGTTGGCAACCAGAACTAACTTAAGCATTATACTTGACTAAAAAATTTAAATGATAGCCCAGCTTGGTGGTGGATGCATCTCAGTACTGGGGAGTTGGAGACAGCAATATCTCAGGTAGGAGGTCAACCTCAACAGCTTAGCAATGACCTCAGCAAATTAGCAAGATATGGTTTAAAATGAAATAAATTAAAAAGGGCTTTGGGTGTAGCTGGGAAGTAGAATACCCCTGGGTTAAATTCCTAATACCAATTTTTTAATGATTGAGAAGTGGAACTTTTCAGTTTTTTCATGTTGTGGCTTGAATAATATAGAACTGGGTTAAATCTTGGCTCTGCCACTTGCTAGTCATGACTAGCTCCACCAATCCATTCTACCAGACAATCAGTACTTGCTTTGTTAAGGAAAGATTACAATTAAACAAGCTATTAAAACTTAAACAAGGGAAAAGGCAACAAACAGAAAATATTAAGTTAATCTGCAGAGAAAAAGTATATATATAGTTTTCTAAAGAGATAATACTTGAAACATTAAAACAGTAGTATTTTTTGGAATTTATTTATTTGCATTTAAAATGAACAGTTGACAAAGATTGACCAGAAATAATCTGCACGTGGAAAAATACAATTAATATTACTGAAACAGGTTTATTTGACTGAACAATATCTCTTAAATGCTATCACTGATGTGAAATCTGCCTGTTCTTTACTTTTCTAAACACATGGTCGTATAATAAACAATATTCAATCATTTCTGTTCTTTCTTGAATATATAAAATTAAATTACCAATTAAAAAACTAATATATCTTCTCTTTAAATGCTTCATACAGATACAATTTCATTTAATAGTGGTATAGGTTAAGAGATGTTTTTCATTCACAAGTTAAACAACAATCCATCCAAAGGGAACTGATAGTCTATAGGTTCATAGTGCAAATAAAAATTTTAAGAATGCAGCAACAGACATTTCTAAAATACAAAACAGGTAAAATTCTTAGACAGTTCATGCAGGAAGCTTTACCAAGCAAATGGCCACAGAACTAGAACATTTGGTAATTTATTGGCGATGCCAAATGGGACTCCTGATGTTTCTGGACTCAGTGTGAACTTTCTCTTAGGCTTTGTATTTTGCTTTTCCAGTTTCACTAATGACACAAACATGCTATCAAAAAAAATCAGAAATTTACATTAAAAAGTATTCTGAAATGAAAGTACAGCATTTTAATATCTTACAAGTATAGTATTATACTGTGTGTATGTGTTTGTGTATAGTGCTAGGAATTGAGTCCAGTGAAATTCTCTCTGAGCTACACCCCCAGTTCTATTTTATTTTTTATTTTGAAACAGGGTCTAAGTAAGTTGCTAAGGGCTTCACTAACTTGCTTAGGCTGGCTACAAATGTGATCCTTCTGTCTCAGCTTTCAAGTACTGGGATTACTTGCATGTGCCACCCCACCCAGCTTGTCATGGTTCTTAATAAACTGAGGTAGTACTATTATACTTTAGACCAGTAAATTTTGTAGTCTTGAAAACAAAGAAGTAGTTTTTCCCATTAATTTAATGTTTGTCTTAGTATGTAACTTTTAAAAACAAAGTACAGAGCCGGGCGTGGTGGCGCGCACTTGTAATCCCCGCGCTTGGGTGGCTGAGACAGGAGGATCGCACAGGTTTGAAGCCAGCCTCAGCTACTTAGTGAGGCTCTCAGCAACTTAGTGAGGCCCTGTTTCCAAATAAAATATAAAATAGGTCTGGGAGTGTAGCCCGGAGGTAGAAGGCCTCTGGGTTCCACCCCCAGTACCACCAAAAAAAAAAAAAAAAAAAAAAACCAAAAAAACAAAGTATAGAATTCTCAGTATGGCCGGGCGTGGTGGTGCACGCTTGTAATCCCCGCGCTCGGGAGGCAGAAACAGGAGGATCGCGCAGGTTCGAAGCCAGCCGTGCGCTGGCTTAGGAGACCCTGTTTCCAAATAAAAATGTAAAAATAGGTCTGGGAGTGTAGCCCGGAGGTAGAAGGGCTTCCAGGAACCCCAGTACCACCAAAAAAAAAAAAATTAAAAATGGGCCTGGGGGTGTAGCCCGGAGGTAGAAGGGCTTCCAGGAACCCCAGTACCACCAAAAAAAAAAAAAAAAAAAAGAATTCTCAGTATATCTAAATAGGGGTCAGGGTAAGTGGTAAAAAGATGGAGTAAAAAATCTGCTTTAGATACTGCTATTCGTACAGTATTCCTAAATCTTCATCGACCATGTTTATAAACACATTCACGGGACCCCTGTCTCCAGAGTAGGAAGTGAGTATTTGAAGGAGAGTGAATTACAAGACTTAAACTTGTTCATTTATTTCTTACCAATAATCATATTTATCATCTGAAATAAGAATGAGACAGTTATTGTACATTAAAGCTGTTCAACTATTTCAGCCAAAAGAAAGTGTCACCCTAGCTTGGACAAGTTCGAGTCCTAAGGACATTTGTGCTTGACTACAGCTTTTTGTGACTAATGGGAACTATCAGTCTGTTCAAATTATTAGGTGCTAGATAGTTTTATGTGAGTTTTGAAAAATGAGAGTGAGAAAAAAAGAGTATTACTTACATTCAAGTCCCTGAAGTATTCATTATAGTCAAGGGCATATCCAACAACAAACTTGTCTGGAATTTCAAATCCAACAACTAGAAAAATCATAATTTATAATTTAGACACAGAAAACATTACTTTCAAATATAATACTTACAAATGTGCCTTCTCTAAAAATATTATCTTAAGTAACTCTAAGTCATTTTACATAAAACTTCAGGTTATAGATGGCTAAGTGATTGACAAAAAGTAATCCACTTACAGTCTGGTCTATATCCAACACTTCGAGGGGTCCTTTTCACCAGCAAGCTGTTAATTACAAAGTGTGACATGTGATATATGGAAGACTACATGGCATTAAAAAAGAGAACATTCATATTCTTAAATAGGATTTCAGTTGCATTTAGCATACCATGGGCAGTTTTAACATAACACAGAGCAAATATTATAAAAGGGAGGGCTGAATTATAGAGATCCCTGGGAAGGGGCAGCAGTGAGTTCACACTACACATAAGGCCCTTGGTTAATCTCTCATAGATGGTTCTAAGAACTGCACCATCACTCCTCATGTGTCCACTGAAGGGAAGCTAATCAGGAGGATGAATTGGGGGACTATCAATGAGCCAAGAGGAAAACATAAGTGCTCTGGTCCAGAATCCCTGGTGTCAAGGGTATGGGAGAAGTGACTAAAGTGTCACCTTTAGTCAACATATTTACAAGCTGGGTGTGGTGGCGCACGCTTGTAATCCCAGCATTCGGGAGGCTGAAACCAGAGGATTGTGGTTCGCGGACAGCCTCAGCTACTTAGTGAGGCCCTCTGCAACTTAGTGAGACCTTGTTTCAAAATAAAGAATAAAAAATAGGACAGGGGGTGTAGCTCGGAGGTCAAATGCCCCTGTGTTCCAGCCCCAAACAAGCAAAAAAGGAAAAAAAATATATTTACAAAGAGAAACTTTGAGCTAAAAAAATAACTAGTGTACTAAAGGAACCATTTGGGGGCGGGGCGCTGAGGATGGAATCCAGGACTTCTGTCAGATTAAGCATGCATTCAACCACTGAGCTAGCTCCAGCCCTTTTTACTTTTAGATGTTTTTTATGCTGAGGATTGAACTCAGGGGTATTTTACTTCCAAGTTAGAGCACCAGCCCGTTTATCTTGTCTGGGTCTTGCTAAGTTGCTGATGCTAGCTGGGAACCTAAGATCCTTCTATTTCAGCATCCTAAGTACTGTGATTACAGGTGTTTGAAACTGCACCGGGTTCTTTTCACTTTTTATTTTGAGATGGGGGTCTCACTAAGATAGCCAGGCTGACCTTGAACTCTCTCAATTATACTGTCTCAACCTCCCAAGTAGCTGGAATTACAGGAGTGTACTACCACATCAGATTCACAAGTGAAATTTTTTGGTGATACTGGGGATTGAACTTGGGAGCATTCTACCTCTGAGCGACATCCTATCCCTATTTTATTATTTCATTTTGAAATAGGGCTTCACTAAGTTGCTGAGATTAGCCACAAACCTGTAGTCCCGCCTTAGCCTCCCAAGTACTGGGATTACAAGCGTGCGCCCCCATGCTCAGATTAATTTTTAAGTAATTAAAATTTCAATTGTTCAACTCTTGCTGGAAACAACTTTGAGTGATTTTTTAAAAAATTGATTATATTGCTATTATTATTGCATATTTATAAAAATGTCTAACTTACAAATATGATTTGATACAATTTACATAGGTAAAGTCATACATAAAGTGACTCAGCAAGCATAAAGTTAATTGTTGATAGCTTTTTCAAATTTTTATTTTCACAGAAGTTGAAACCACACACACACACACACACACACACACACACACACACACACACACACGTTCCTCAGTGTTCTTTACTCAGTTTCTTCAAGTGGTAACATCTTACTTAACTACAGTAGATTATCTCAGCCAGGACATGGACATTGTTGAGCTAACTGACCTTGACCAGATTTCTTGAGTTTTATAAGCACCCATCTGATTATGTATAGTTTTAGGCAATTTATTAACAATGTGGACACATGTATTCTCTATCACAATCAAAATAGTCTGCAGCACACAGTGCTTTCTCTTGAACACTCCAGCTCCTGGCAACAACATCATGTCTCCATTTCTGTAATTTTGTTATTGCAAGAAGGTTGTATAAGTGGAATCATATAGTATGCAACCTTGATATATTGGCTTTTATTTATACAATTCCCTCAAGCCCATCTATATTGTTATGTATATCAATAGCTCTTTCCTTTGTATTGCTGAGAATGGGGTATAACCATTCAACTACTGAAGGGCATGTTGGTTGCTTTCAGTCTGGGGCTTTCACAAATGATGCTGGCTATGAACATGATATATGGTTTTTGCATGAACATAATTTTGCTTGTCTGCATTCACATGCTTGAATTTCATTTCTCTAAGATAAATGTTCAGTAGTACAACTTCTGAGGTCTTACGATAGTTACATGTTTAGTTTTTAAAGAAACTGTTAGGAGCCAGGTATGGTGGCAGATGCTTATAATCCAAGTACTTGGGAGGCTGAGACAGGAGGATAGTAGTTTTGAGGCCAGCCTCAGCAACTTAGCGAGGCACTCATCAATGAGATCCTATTTCATAATAAAAAAGGGGGGCTGGGGATGTACTTCAGAGATAGTTTGTCCCTGGGTTCAGTGGAAGGAAGAAAGGAATGGAGGCAGGAAGGGAGGGAGGGAGGGAATTAACTGCCAGATAGTCCAATGGCATAATTGGTTAGCATGTGGTATTTATAAACTACTAAAACATTTTCCAGAGTTTCCATGCCATCTTATATTCCTATCAGTTAACAGCTTTTTATTTTTAATATAACTTTGAACATTTAATCATTCTTAACCCTACAATGAATAAAAATGAGCTTTATTATTCATTTTTATCCATAAAGCACAGATAAACATACACAATTTAAACACATCTACATAGAAACATATAAAATATATGTGATATTAACATTTTAAGGTAAGGACAAAATTAGAGAAAGGGTCTAGAAACACTGATATAGGCCACTATGTTACTGGGAAATGACCTAAATATTCTTTGTGCATCACACCTCCAGCAACACAAAAACTCAGATGTACAATTGCAGCAACTATCAGAAAAGCTTTTATTTTATTTTATTTTTTTTTGTGGGTCCGGGGATGGAATTCAGGAGCATTTGACCTCCGAGCTACACCCCCTGCCCTATTTTTTATCCTTTATTTTGAAACTGGGTCTCACTGAGTTGCAGAGGGCCTCACTAAGTAGCTGAGGCTGTCCGCGAACCGCGATCCCCTGGCCTCAGCCTCCTGAATGCTGGGATTACAAGTGTGCGCCACCAGGCCGGGCTCAGAAAAGCTTTTAAGGGCAAACTGCTAGTACATGACTTACTAGGCTTATTCTGATTCAAAGATACTTGACACACACTTTGATCTTTCATAAGGGGTTTATTAAAATTTACAAGCTGGGTGTGGTGAGATAAAAGTTGGCTCAATATATGATTCCTACACAAAAATCACAGATTGTGGTCAAATATTTAAAAATGAAATAGTAAAAGTTCAAAATAAAGGTAAGTAAACCCAGGGATGCTATTTCTACCAAAAAGTAAGGTAGTAAAAAACTAGCTGAGCCAGGTTCCCTGGGTTCAAATTTCATCTCTATGGCTTACTAGTTCTGTGTTTTGGGGTAATTCCTAACAACTCAGTAACCTTATCTGTAAAGTGGGAGTAATAATGCTCGGAACTGTTAGAGAATGAAACTAAATTAGGAGCAGATACAGGTAGAAGTATAAAAGCAAAAGCGAAACTGCAGAAGTGTGGCCAAAATGTGAGGCTGTCCTATAAAATTTCAATGTGTACACAAAACAAAATGCAGCATATATCAATCAAGTCTAGGAGCTCCGGATCTCAGGGTTCACCCCTTTTGATTACTTCCTCACCTTCATTGCGATCCTTGGTCTCAATTTACAAAAATGCCACAAATACTCTGCCATGCTATTCAGGACATGTTGATATGATGAATATGATGAAAATCCAAATGCCAATAATATGAGTCTCAGTTCTACAAACTCATCTAACAGCTCATTTAAAATATTTCAAAAAACTTCATCTGTACTTAACATGTACAGATTGTTCTCATCATTACTCCCCAAACAATGCAGCACTACAACTATTTATATAATATTTACACTGTATTAGGTATTACAAGTAATCTATAGTACCAAAAGTAATCTATACTTTATATTAGGGATACCAAGTCACAATTGTATTAGGAGAGGAGGTGAGCATAATAAAGAGTTTTATTATACACAACAAAATTATTTACAAAGGACATTCCAAGTCTTATCTAAAATTGCATTACTTTTAGAAGATAAAATGACACCTAAGAGCATGTATCACTAAAAGAAGCAATCAGTCCTCTAAATGAAGAAAATACACTACTTCAAAATGTCATACATAGCCAGGCGTGGTGGCGCACGCTTGTAATCCCTGTGCTTGGGAGGCTGAGACAGGAGGATCGCACAGGTTCGAAGTCAGCCTTGGCTACTTAGTGAGACCCTGTTTCCAAATAAAATATAAAATAGGTCTAGGAGTATAGCCCAGAGGTAGAAAGCCTCTGGGTTCCACCCC
This sequence comes from Muscardinus avellanarius, assembly GCF_963383645.1. Classification (NCBI taxonomy): domain Eukaryota; kingdom Metazoa; phylum Chordata; class Mammalia; order Rodentia; family Gliridae; genus Muscardinus; species Muscardinus avellanarius. The sequence continues at coordinate 72,127,017 of NC_137792.1, forward strand.
TAGTACCACCAAAAAAACCCACAAAAAAACAAAAAACAAAATGTCATACATACCTTGCTACCTTGACCATCTTTGGACTGTACTGCTTAACCAAGGAAAGCAAAGTTTGCATTGTTTTGCCAGTGTCAATTATATCCTTTAAAATAAAAAAGACATTTAAATGATAAATAAAACAGCATAGTTTTAAATTCAAAGTGACTATTCAAACACAAATACCAGAACCCCAATATTATGTTACTCCCAGGGACATCCAATTTTTTCACTGTAGTAATTCTCACCACAATTCACACACTGGGATATACTGAAATTTGTGAATCACCTGGCCCTCAGCAAGTATTGGGAATAACAGTCCGTAGTATTGGATTTTGTAGGCACTAATAAATAGGTCAATGGCAGAAAATCTAAAGAGATACAGGCAAACACTATATACAGATGCATGTTTTATTAAAGTCACAATACTGTCCTTTTCTGTGGTAGTGGGGATTGAATCCAGGGTCATTCTACCTCCAAGCTACATACCCAGCCCTTTTCTTTATGTTTGAAATAAGATCTTTCTAGGTTGCTGAGAATCTTGCTAAGTTGCTGAAGCTGGCCTCAAACCTGTGACCCTCCTCCCAAATACTGGATTATAGCAATGCACTAAGGTATCTGGCTCTGTCCTTCATTATAAAAGGCAATTTATATTTTTTTTTCTGCATTAATTGAAGAGGGGGATTTTTTCCCTCCAAAAGGAAGTTAATAGACACATTGAAAAACACTGTTAGGTACTACCTTTAAAGGAATCTAAATTAATAAGGTTTTATTATATGAAATTACTTTATATTAAAAGGCATTTCAGCTATTCAGTAAAAAGTGGGACATTATTCAAAACAAATTCTTAAGCCATAACCTTAATACTTCTGACTGAAAGTACTCTTTTAAAATGGCATAAAGTAAGCCAGGCGTGGTGGCTCACACTTGTAATCCCAGTGCTTGGGAGGCTGAGAGAGGAAGATTACACAGGTTCGAAGCCAGCCTCAGCTACTTAGTGAGGCTCTCAGACCGGATGTAGAAAAGTCCCTGGTTTCTACCACCAGTACCACACACACACACACACACACACACACACACACACACACACGGCATAAAGTAGCCGGGTGTGGTGGTGTATGCTTGTAATTCCAACATTTGGGAGGCTGAGACAGGAGGATTGCGGTTTGCGACCAGCCTCAGCTACTTAGTGAGGCCCTTGCAACTCAGTGAGACCCTGTTTGAAAATAAAGAATAAAAAACAGGGCTGGGGGTGTCACTCAGAGGTAGAATTCCCCCGGGTTCCAACCCCAGTACTGAAAAAAGAAAAAAAGAACCACCACCACAACCACCACCACCACAACAACAACAACAAAAAGGCACAAAGTAGCCAAGCATGCTTATAAACCCAGTACTTGGGAGTCAAAGACTGGAGGGACCATATGTTCAAAGCTAGCCTGAACAACTCAGAGAGATGCTGTTTCCAAAAGAATAAATAAATAAATAAATAAAAAAAATAGGTCTAGGATGGGTAGTCTGGAGGTAGAAAGTCCCTGGGTTCCACCTCCAGTACCACACACAAAAAAAATGGCATGAAGTATTAGGAATCATGAGGAACAACAGGGTTAGACACTTGTGAAATGCAAATTTCTGAGCTACTGATAGGCAGAATTTTGATGGACCCCAAGATTCCAGTCCCCAGAAAAGGACCTACCCCTTGTATGTGACAGAGATCTGAGAAAATGAAGGGATAATCACTCCTGTGACTAGGCTATGTTAAAAAAAATGTAGCAGGCTGTAGAGATATTATCTCACTGGATTTGAAAAAGCCATCTGTCAGCCGGGCATGGTAGCACATGCTTATAATCCCAGCATTCTGGAGGCTGAGACACGAGGATCACAAGTTCACAGTCAGCCTCAGCTACTTAGTGAGGCCCTCTGCAACTTAGTGAGATCCTGTTTCAAAATAAATTAAAAAACTAGGGTTAGGGGTATATCTCAGAGGTAGAATGCCCTTGGGTTCAATCTCCAGTATCAGAAAAAAAAAAAACCATCTGTCATGTGAGAGAGCCATGTGGTAGATACAAGGACGGCCTTCAGCAGCTGACAGCAACATTTGGCCAGCAGCCAGGAAGAAAATGATCCCTTATTCCTATAATCACAAGAAACTGAATTCAGCAACACCCTAAATTAATTTTGGAGAAAAGCATGAGATACAGATGAGATAGACAACTGGGTTCAACCTGATTAGATCCTGACCAAGGGGCCCAGATAATCTGTTCTTGAGAAGTAAAAAAAAACAATCATGGGAATATATAATCAATTTTAAGGATGGTTGTTGCATCTCCTGGAATAAAGGGAAAGTATAGAAATGGATCATTAGCTGTTATGCTTTAATGTCTTTAAAAATGAGATCTGCTGGGTGTGATTACACATGCCCATAATCCTAGTTCTTGGGAAGGCTGAGACAGCAGGATCACAGGTTCAAGGCCAACTTTAGCAACTTTGCAAGACCCTGTTTCCAAATAAAAATTTTAAAAATTAGGGCTGGGGGTATAGCTAAGCTGTAGAATACTCTTGGGTCAGACTCCAATAAAAAGAGAAAGAGAGAGAAAAGAGAAGAGAGGGTGGGAGAGAGAGAGAGAGAGAGAGAGAAAGAGAGAGAGAGAGAGAGAGAGAGAGAGAGAGAGAGAGAGAGAGAGAGGAGAGAAAGAAGAGGGGTAGAGAGCGGAAGGAATGGGAAAGAGAAGAGAGGGGGGAGAGGGAGAGAGAAGAGAGAAGGAAGAGCGAAGGGAGTGATAGAGATAGATACTGAGATTTAAATCTAAACTGGACATGGTGGTAAATACCTGTAATCCCAGTACTCATGAGGCCAAGACAGGAGGATCATAGGTTCAAGGCCAGTCTCAGCAACTCAGTGAGACCCTGTTTCAAAAATAAAAATAAAAAGTGCTAGAGGTATATTTGGGAATTAGAACCCACCTGGGTTCAACTCACAGTATTAAGAAAAAAGTTACAACAATCTCCAGTACCACAAAAATATTTTAGGACCTATGGAAATGGAAAATAGGATATAAAATTATAAATATTTTTCTGTATGTACCAAATGTTGATTAGGACAAAATTTAAGCAAGACAATAAACATACACTTGTGTGTTTGTGGTCTTAATGTGTTTAGAAGAAAAAATATATATAACCAAAAGAGGAAATATGTAAAAAACAAGTCCCTAAGTTGTTTTTTTTTTTTTTTTTTTTGGTGGTACTGGGGTTCCTGGAAGCCCTTCTTCCTCCGGGCTACACTCCCAGACCTATTTTATATTTTTGAAACAGGGTCTCTTACGCCAGCACGGCTGGCTTCGAACCTGCGCGATCCTCCTGTCTCCGCCTCCCAAGCGCGGGGATTACAAGCGTGCGCCACCACGCCCGGCTCCTAAGTTGTTTTATAAAACATAAGCCCAGTATTAAAATCAATGAAAAGAGAATTTTCTTTCCCTGGCTTACTTTAGGATGGTACACAATAAATTAGAACAAACACTATATTGAAAGTAAATGCAGAACTTACTTCAACAATCAAGACATTCTAGAAGAAAAAGAAAAAGAAAATCGTTATAGTGAATAAGACAGTATTTCTAATTGTAAGTAAAATCACTTTATAATAAACTCCAAGGAAATTATCCAAATACTTGTTTTAAAATACTTTACTATATTGAAATCTGCTTGAAACAATTGGCTATCTGTTAGGACTTAGAAGTCCTTAATACCAAAATTCCATAAATAAAAATAGACCCCTGTATTATTTTTATAAAATCTTTTATTACTTAATGCAAAGTCTTGAGCAAGTCATAAAACTTCTCTGGGCCTCAGTTTCCCATATGTAAAATGAGAACCTTGAACTAGTTGGATTCTTATATATCTTTTGATGCTAATTTCTAAGAACTGCAATTTGTAAAATAACTTCAAAGTCATGTACTTATAGGATAGATTTCAAATCAGAATTCATTTTCCCATTAGGGTAATATTATTATGGATGTTTTCATATTTTTGGACTACACAAAAGATACCAATACTGCCCCCCCACTATAAAACTTCACCCCATTTTCTTACATATCAGAATTTTATAACTGAAAGTGTCTTTAAGGGAAAATATCATCTAACAATTACCCACCAATGTAGAGAAGCAGTCTATCTGTTCTTCTTGGAATGAGGCAGCATTTAACATAATGGTTCTAACAGTTGCCACAATAATATTCATGTTATATTACTTGTTTGTAGTTCTCATTACACTTTCATACCAAGAGAATCTTAATGTTCTACATTTATTTCTGTGCTAGTACACATATACTTCTACTGGGTTATATGACAGATCAGAACTTAAAATCCTTAACCTTGTTTAATCTATATTTGTGCATGTATTTTACAACACATATATTATTAATACCATAATTGATATATAATTTATGAGCACATATATTAGAATTAAATGCTCACCAAGTTTTGTATTGATTTGGCACACAAATCAAAGTTTACAGAATCACTGGTCTAGGTATTAAAAGTAAAATTATAACCAAGTAGAGCTTCAACATTTCCATATTTCACTGAAATGGAGGCAGTATCTCTTATAACCCTGGATAGGACCAAGTACAAGATGAAATATGGCTAGCCCATCAATTTACACTATCTCACTCTGACCCATCCTCAGTGGAACAGCTGTTACAGACTACTGCAACCTATTAGTAACCTAACCTACTGGCAGGAAAAATGCTTTGTATTTAAAATGGAGGGGAGAAGAAGGAAACTCTCTAAAGAACATGATGTACTTAAACAAAAATATCAAAGTCAATCACTAAGCCAAGCATGGGAAGGAGAGATGGGGAGGGAATGGCGTGCAGATCGGGTAAGGGCTAACTGGGTGATGTGTGCATGTATGTCTCCACAAGTCTTTTATCCCATTAAAATGTATGACTACAATGCACCAATAAAAAACAAAATAAAATGGAGCTCAGAATAAGGGGAGGAAATAAAACAGATAAAAATTGAGGCATTCCAAGGGCACATAGCAAACGTATAATATAACTATGCTTTTTTAGTATTTACTGAAAGGCCTCAGTAAATTCTAAAATTGCAAACATTACTATACTGAAAACAAAGTAACCTAAGTGTTCAAATGTATCCCAGTGTAGTACTAGGAATACAAGCAATAGAGTTAGACATTCCTTGATTCAAACTAGCTCTATACCTAAATGATGTATGACTGTGAATTTCAACATCCTTCTCTATAGAAATAGGTAATACCTCCTTCATAGGGCAGCCATGAGGATTAAATTTAATAATAAATATAGTAATACAACATTAGGTTTTCCTTCTTTCCTCATATCATAATTAATTTGTCTCTTTAAAAGACACTATACAGCCGGGCATGGTAGTGCACGCTTGTAATCCTCGCGCTTGGGAGGCAGAGACAGGAGGATCACGCAGGTTTGAAGCCAGCCACACGCGCTGGCTTAGGAGACCCTGTTTCCAAAAAATATAAAAATAGGTCTGGGAGTGTAGCCCGGAGGCAGAAGGGCTTCTAGGAACCCCAGTACCACCAAAAAATAAAAAAATAAAGATACTATACTGCCGGGCGTGGTGGCGCATGCTTGTAATCCCTGAGTTTGGGAGGCTGAGACAGGAGGATCGCACAGGTTCGAAGCCAGCCTCAGCTGGCTAAGAGACCCTGTTTACAAATAAAAAATATAAAATAGTTCTGGGAGTGTAGCCCGGAGGTAGAAGGGTTCCATCCCCAGTACTACACACACAAAAAAAAGACACTATACTTTAAATCTTTAGCAAAACTGAATATAATAAACAAATGGAACAATACCTGTTTCACCATCTCCCACGTGGTTCTTTCTCAACATTTCTCTCTCCTAACTAGCCCTGCTGAAGAATAACATATTCCCCCCAGTAACTATGGCTCATTGTAGCAAGATTTGCACAGTAGGATAGAGTTACAGTTTGAAAAACAGCAGGGAATTATGAGACTGAGAAACTGAATTCTAACCTGGGCTCTAATACTAAGTAGTTGCCCAACCTTGATTAAATAATAATCATATACTTTATTAGTAAATGGCCATTTATAAAAGTGAAATTTCAGAGAAATTAAAAATGTGTCTTATACAAAACTGTAGTAGAATATGACTCCAATACTGTTTACAAATAAAAGAATGAGAATTGCTACCCTTATTAAGAGTTTAAGCCATTATATCCCTACTGAATAAATGAAAATAACCAGGCTCAAAAATCAAATGACTTGCCAAAAGTCATTAATTAGCAAATGGAAGAGAAGGGATTTGAACAAAGGTATATTCTAGGTCTAAAGCCTATATTCTCAAGCATTAACTGGAGAACAAAAGATAAAAAGTAGGAATTTAAAAAACACCATAATATCACCATCAAGAAATGACACTTGGCCAGGTGAGGTGGTGCAAGCTTGTAATCCCAGCATTTGAGAGGCTGAGACCTGAGGATCACAGTTTGCGGACAGCCTCAGCTACTTAGTGAGACCCTGTTTCAAAATAAAGAATAAAAAACTGGGCACGGGGTGTAGCTTGGAGGTCAAATGCCTCTGGGTTCCATCCCCAGATCTGAAAAAAAAAAAAAAAAAAAAAAGAAATGACACTTGCTGGGTGTGGTGGCGCATGGTTGTAATCCCAGCATTCGAGAGGCTGAGAATGGAGGATCGTGGTTCACGGACAGCCTCAGTTACTTAGTAAGATCCTCCGCAACTTAGTGAGTGAGACCATGTTTCAAGATAAAGAATAAAAAATAGGGCAGGGGGTGTACTTGGAGGTCAAATGCCTCTGGTCTCCATCCCCAGCCCCGCAAAAAAAAAAAAAAAAAGGAAATGACACTCTTTTGTGGTACTGAGGATTAAACCCAGGGGCATTCTACCTCCAAGCTTATACCCCTAGCCCTACTTCTTATTCTTTATTTGAAACAGGATCTCACTAAGTTGCTGAGAGTCTCACAAAACTGTGGCTAGCCATGAACCTGTGATCCTTCTGTCTCAGTCTCCCAAGTACTAGGATTACAAGCATATGGACACCATGCCCGGCTCAATTTATATTTCTTGAATTTTCTATAATGTGCTTTACTGTGATTATACCAGTTATTTTACAAAGAGACCTGCTTTAAGATCACAGAGCTACCATTAAGGGGAAAAGGCAAGGTTAAACTCACTCAAAGAAAGCTTTAAAGGCTAGGCTTCTTTCAGCATTAAAAACTGATTATAAGAGTAAGAGCTTCAATAGGGTTCTAAATACAGGCAAAGCAAGCTGAAAGAGAGGGGGGACAGTTCTGGCAAGGATGTACAGAATGGGCAGTAGAGTGAAATAATTAGCAGATTACAATATCTCCTCCGAGGAGCTGGGGATATAGCTCAGTGGTAGAGTGTTTTCCAAAGTCCTAGGTTCAATCTCCAGCATGTGAGGGAGGGAGGGAGGGAGGGAAGGAAGGGAGACTGAAGAGGGAGAGAAAAAGGTATATTTGAATTTACTTAATATATTTATTCACCAGAACTGCTGCTGTAAGAGCTATACTGTGTTACATCACTTAATCCTTGATTCTGTGAGGTGTATGCCATTATAATCCCTACCCTACCTAACTCTGGGACACAGAGAATTTAAATAACCTGCCCAAAGTCACAGTATTAGAAAATGCTGAGCAAGGTTTTGAACCAAAGTTGCTAGAATCCAAAACCCATGCTATCCCCCACAACACCCCTTCTCTATCTTTTAAGAAACAATATATTAGTCTATTTTTAAAAAGTCTATTTTCCATCTGCATTGTGTCTGTGCACATGTGTTTTGATGGGGATTCAACTGAGGGCCTTGGGAAGGCTAGGGAAAGCATTATACCACTGAGCTATACCTCCAGCACCTCAATCTGTATTTTTCAAAGAATCCCAATTGGATTCCCTTAGAATTAAAGAGAAATACTTGGTAATATAGACTTTTAAGTTCAACATTGAATTCTACTGTTTTTTGGCTATATGACCTAGGGACAGATAACTAGATTGCTTTCAAATGTTAAGGAGCCCTTGTTTAGTTATGCTATGAAAACTTCCACTTAATATTGATTGAAAAACACAATCTTAATTGAATTGGTATAATGAGTTCTTTTGTACCCTTTAAGATACATACCTTTCCAGTTAAAGTTGAGAGATCATCTCCACCAATTACTTTTATGTCCCCTGTTGACTGGTCATTCTAGTTTAAGAAAAACACCATATATAAGTATATCCTTATACACACACACACACACACACACACACACACACACACACACACAAATTCACATTATCAAATGGAAACTAAAGATTTAAGAAGTTAGCTATCTAATGCCCATAAAATTATGATATTCTAAATGATATGAATTATAAGAATTAAGTTTCTAGAAATGAATGACTTGGTAACTTTCAAGATTAGATTAGTAAAAATTAAAAAGTCCTAACTGGCCATTACTGATTTGAGGTTTTTAAGAGTCCTAAAAATAGGATACATCCATTTTTGAGTGGGCAGTTTTATAGTAGCAACCCATGATCTGTTACCATCACCTCTGAACCATAAGAAAAATTATTATCATAGGAGATGTCTGGTTCTGGCCCTATACCAGTCCCATGAATAAAGTACGTTTTGAGGGCTGGTCTACATCCTATTCAACACCAAAGATAAGTCCCTGAAAAGCTTAGCTCAGGCCCAGATCATCTTCAGCACTATCTGGTAGACTAGGTTTGTAGTCCTTTAAGGCATAACTCTTAGGCTCTCACTTTTCTGCTACTACAGAATTCAGTAGAAACCCTTACGGGAGTTTCTGAGTAAAATGCTCAACATCTACTATAGATTGGGATAATAATAATAATTTGAATATGCTGGATCCAAGATAGAAAACTTGGGTGAAAGAGCAGGTGAATAAAAGAGCATGAACTTGCCCTACCAGAGAGCAAACAATACTATAAAGATATAGCAATTAAAATGGTGTAGTATCAGGACAGTAACTTACAAAGAGATAAAGGAACAAAGTAGAGTCCAGAAACAGACCCAGAAACATATGAGGATTTAGTGTATGACAAAGATGGTTCGAGTCAGTAAGGAAAAGATGAATTACTCAATAAATGGTGTTTGGTCAACTAATCCATTTTTCAAAAATAAAGTATGGTCCCTACCTCACAGCAAGCACATAAATAAATTCCAGATGGATTAAAATCTAAATGTAAAAATAAAGCCATAAGCAAACTTGAAGAAAATGTACGAGGATGTTTTTCACATTCTTAAAAGGGTAAAACTCTAGCTAGGCATGACATGAACACAAATGGAAAAGATTTGGAACAGATATCTGTAATACACATTTGGATCCAAAATAAGAACCCATAGGAAGATGGAAATAAACAATTAGACATTTCATATAAGACCATAACATATAAAATATCTAGCTGAGAAACAAATACCAAAATAATAGGATTCTACTGTTCACCCATCCATACTCACAAAACTTAAGCCTGATACATTGAGGGGAAATTAGCACTTTTATTGGTGAAGATATAAATTGGTATATCTTTCTCTTTTTTGTCTGTGGTACTGGGAATTAGAACCTAAGGGCAGTTTATATTTGAACTACACCCCCAGCCCTATTTTATTTTTTATTTTCTTTTTTTTTTGCAGTACTGGGGATGGAACCCAGAGGCATTCTACCTCCAAGCTACACCCTGGTCCTATTTTTTATTCTTTTTATTTTTTGAAACAGAGTGTCACTGAGTTGTGAAGGGCCACGCTAAGTAGCTGAGGCTGTCCGCAAACTGCAATCCTCCGGTTTCCTCCTCCCAAATGCTAAAATCACAAACGTGCACCACCACTCCTGGCTTATTTTTTTATTTTGAAACAGGGTCGCACAAAGTTGTGAAGGACCTTGCTAAAATGCTGAGGCTGGCTGCAAACCTGTGATCCTCCTGTCTCAGCCTCCCAAGTAGTGGGATTACAAGCACTTATCACCACACTCAGCTGTAAAATCTCTTTTGAAAAGGATATAGTAATACCTATTTTTTTGCGGGTCTGGGGATGGAACCCAGGGGCATTCTACCTCCGAGCTACACCCCCTGCCCTATTTTTTATTCTTTATTTTGAAACCGGGTCTCACTGAGTTGCAGACGGCCTCACTAAGTAGCTGAGGCTGTCCGCGAACGGCGATCCTCCAGGTCTCAGCCTCCCGAATGCTGGGATTAAAAGCGTGTGCCACCACGCCCGGCTTAGCAATACCTATTAAAATTGTAAACATGCATGCTATTTGGACCAGCAATCCCATATCCAGAAATTGATGCTGCAAGAACATTGATAAATATACAACAGTATATTCAAGGATATCCACTATAGCAATTGTTCATTAAAAATAACCAATATATCTATTCACAGAAAACTATTTAAATAAATCAAGTTAATCTACACAACAGTAATACCATGAAGCTATTAAAAAAATCTGGTGCCAGGTGTGATGGTGCATGCTTGTAATCCCAGCATTTGGGAGGCTGAGACCAGAGGATCACAGTTCACAGACAGCCTCAGCTACTTGGTGAGGCCTTCTGCAACTCAGCAAGACCTTGTTTCAAATTAAAGAATAAAAAAATCAGGCAGGGGATGTAGCTAGGAGGTCAAATGCCTTTGGGTTCCATCCCAGACCCGCAAAAAAAAGAAAAAGAATCTGGTAACCTAATAGACAGCTGACATAAAACAAGAATAATGAAAAACAAAGGGCTGGGGTTTGGCTCAAGACAGAGCATTTGCCTAGCAGTTGCAAGGCCTTGGAATTCAATCTCCAACACCACAATAAAACCCAAAACAACCAAGTAATAGACCAATGTGCTACCTAGGAAACCATTTTTATTCAGCATTTAAAAATGATTCCATAGCCAGGCATGGTGGCGCATGCTTGTAATCCTAGCATTTGGGAGGCTGAGACAAGAGGATCGGGTTTGCAGATAGCCTCAGATACTTAGGCCCTTTGCAACTCAGTGAGACCCTTTTTCAAAAATAAAGAATAAAAAATAGGGCTGGGGGTGTAGCTCAGAGATAGAATTCCCCCAGGTTCCATCCCCAGTACCACACACACACAAAAAATTCCATGTTGGGCTAAGAGTGTAGTTCAGCAGGAGAGTACTTGCTTGCTTGAGTAGTAGTAAAACACTTGCTTGCATTAGCATACTTGAGGCCCTTCGTTAAACCCCCAGCACAAGGGAAAAAAAATCGCACTTAACTGGTCCATGTTGTCAACTAAAGGTATGATTTTGAGATAGTAAAAAACCTTTGCATATTACTTCCCATCTTAGGATAATGAGGGACATCTTATTCTAATTAGTTTTAAATCCAAAATTTCATACACACAGAATTAGCTAATGGCAAAAATAATAAAATTGTACAAAACCTAAAGCTTTAGCTGAAAATGAATCATGTTAAAATGATTTCCATTGTAACCTTGTCAAATAGTGCCTTCTTCTGTAGAAATGTGGTATTACAGTCCAACTTGAGTACTTTTCTAAGATAGGGAAAAATGAGAGGAGGAAATATCCATTAACTGAAGTATTGAATCCTGGAAAAAACCTGTGATTCAAAGGCTGCTTTAATAGAGTAAGAAATGAGAACTATAAGCACATAAGTCACTGGTGTTCTACTAGCATCCAAATCACCACATTCCTTTTCACCCTCAGATTTTTAGCTCATGTTTCTCCTGAAACTTTTCATGGAAACATAAAATCTTTTATATGGAAGCTAATAAACAATCATTTAAAAGTAATGGTACAAGCCAGGCATGGTGGTGCACGCTTGTAATCCCAGCATTCGGGAGGCTAAGACAAGAGGATTGCGGTTTGTGGCCAGCCTGAGCTACTTACTGAGGCCCTCCAAAATTTAGTGAGATCCTGTTTATAAATAAAGAATAAAAAATGGGGCAGGGGGTGTAGCTCGGAAGCAGAATGCCCCTGGGTTCAACCCCCAGCACCACACATACAAAAAAAGTAATGGTACAGTCCACTTGCTGAAAGATGTGTATAAATGCCCAAATTGTACACTAATGGGATCTGTGAATCAATTACCTGACCTTGGAAGCCAGAGGAACTGTACCAACCTTTCTCCTTAATATACTTCCTACTATAGTACTTTACTGAGTGCCTCTTATAAGCCTCATGATTAATTATGGCAAAGTCTGAAGTGACAAGAATGGCATGGATGAGGGGAAAGTCCTCCACTCCAGATCAGCTGTACCCATCCCTCTAGCATCCCTTCTCACGCCCTTCAGTATAGAAAGTTCCAGAGTCTAAAGGACAACTACCTAATATTCCCAGAGAAGCTCTTTGGACAAATACTATTGGTGTCTGTGTTGCTATTTTGTGTAACTCTTGAAGTCTAAGTGAAAAAATTGAGGATAACAGGAAATAATTTTCTTTTTTGTTCATCCTTGGGAATCTTGAAAACATCCAGGTAGCAAAAAAACTTCAGCTTTTGTAGATCAATCCTCTGACCAAAAAAAGAAAAGAAAAGAAAAGAAAACTGAAAATTATGCCAGGCGTGATGGTGCTCGCGTATGATCCCAGTACTTGGGAGGCTAAGACAGGAGGATCCAGGTTTTCGGCCAGCCTCAGCTACTTAGTGAGGCCTTCCACAACTTAGTGAGATCCTGTTTCAAAATAAAGATTACAAAATAGGGCTGTGGTGTAGCTTGGAGGTAGAATGCCCCTGAATTTAATCCCAGTACAGCAAATAAATAAATAAATAAATAAATAAATAAATAAATAAATAAATAAATGTAGTAGCAAAATGTGAAATGACATAATTCCTTTATAATTGTCTACTATGTTTTAAATGATTATGTATTTTATTAACCAGAAAAATACAATTTTTATTTTAAAGAAAAATATATTTTTTATTTTTATTTTTTGGGTGGTACTGGGGTGGAACCCAGAGGCTTTCTACATCTGGGCTATACTCCCAGACCTATTTTATATTTTATTTGGAAAGAGGGTCTCACTAAGTTGCTGAGAGCCTCACTAAGTACCTAAGGCTGGCTTCGAACCTGCGCGATCCTCATATCTCAGCCTCCCAAGTGCAAGGAATACAAGTGTGCGTCACCATGCCCGGCTTCTTTATTTTATATTCTAGGAATATCTGGAGCATTTCTTTAGGAGTAGTATAGATTAGGCAGCTTTTAATTTACCTTTCAAATTAGTCAAGATCAATATGTAAAATCATTTAAATAGCAATGCTACTGAAGCTATGATTTAAAATTTCCATTTCATGGTTTTATCAAATTAAGATCACCATTTTTATATGTAAAAACCTCCGATATCAAGCTGTTGGATTACTAAATATTAAAAATATTACTTCACCTGGGCATGGTGGTGCATGTTTGTAATCTCGGCATTCAGGAGGTTGAGACAGGAGGATCATGGTTCGCAGACAGCTTCAGCTACTCAGTGAGGCCCTTTGCAACTTAGTGAGACCATGTTTCAAAATAAAGAATAAAAAATAGGCCTGGGGTATAGCTCAGAGGTAGAATGCCCCTGATTTCCATCCCCAGTATAGCAAAGAAAAGTTACTTCAAATCATCAGAGTAATTGTTTAGTTTTCTGAATCTCTACTGTTCAGTAGTAAATTGACACAGAATTTCACACAAAAGAAACAGATTTTTCCTACATGAAAATGAACATAAAATATGATTTGCCTGCATAAGATTTTGTCCTAAAATTAATAAAATAAAATGAAATAAAATAGGACTAGGGGTGTAGCTCGGTGGTAGAATGCCCCTGGCTTCAATCCTCAGTACTAAAAATAAATAAATAAATATCAATTTAAAAATTCAAAAAAAGATTTTGTCTTCTTTTATCAGTTGGTTACAGCCTAATAATCCTCTAAGATCTAAAAGAGAAAAAATCAAAAGTAAATAATGGAATAAAAATGTTAAAAGTAAGCTGGGCATGGTGGTACACGTTTGTAATCCCAGCATTCGAGAGGCTGGGACCTGGAGTATTGCAGTTCACAGACAGCCTCAGTTACTTAGTGAGGCCCTCTGCAACTCAGTGTGACCCTGTTTCAAAATAAAGAATAAAAAAAGAGGGGAGGGGGTATAGCTCGGAGGTCGAATGCCCCTTGGTTCCATCCCCAGACCCGAAAAAAATGTTAAAAGTATTTCTACTGCTCTACACTGCTTTTACAACCATAATTTTTTAAAATTAAACTCCCCTCATTTTTTGCTTTTTCTTCCCAAAGAAAGAACATTCTGCACAAATCCTCAAATAGGAGTCATAAAGTAATAAGATTTACTTTGTATGTGAGGGTGGGGAGGCTAAACTAGACCAAAAAGAGAAATCATATCATGGACTGTAAATACATGTTTTGGCTCTAAGCAACAATTATTAAAGAGTAGCCAGCTATACTGCCAACAACTATACTGACTAGAATTAAGTTCCAGTACAATCAATAACTTGTTGAGTAAGAATCTGAATGTTGTATTTAAATCGGTCTTTAATCAAGTAAGGGTTCAAAATAATGGCATCATGACACAGAGGCATAAAAGGTTTAATGAAGAAGAAAAGATAACTATGATAATAAATTAAATGGTTGCCCTATCCAAAGGACTGAAAAAACTGTGGAAAAAGGTCTCCTGTGGTTCTTGCTTCCAAGATGGACAAAAAATAAATAAAAAGAAGAAACAACAGTTATGCTAAAAAATGGAAAGGAAGGTGCAGCCATGCTAGCAAACAGGTAAAGAGTATGTAAGTGAACATGTAAACTAATTAATAAATATAAGGTAAAGAAGAAAAAAAAGTGCTATAGGCACATGCACTGTACTTGCTGCACAACCCATGCCTAATGTATGCCCAAAACCAAGGTTGCTAAGAACTCTCATTCAAAACGACATTTCCCAAGAGAATGTCTTTAACATTTATGTGCTTCCCACGCTCTATGTGAACTTATATTATTGCCTGAGTTCTGCTATTCACAGAAAGGTGGTCAGGAATTGATCTCATAAAAGACTGAAAACTCTGTCACAATTCAGACCTGCTGGTGCTGTCCCACAACCAAACCCACATAGGGAGCTAAGTCCTTAAACACAAAGAAAAATCTATTATATGGAAAAACTGAAATCATACTGAAAAAAAGTAGAAAAGGTTAAGGGATTATTAATGGAAAGAAAGTTGAAATTTAAATGAAAATATTCTTAGTCTTAATAAAACCATGAATGAAAAGATAAATCTCTTAAAAAATGGACTATAATACTCATTCAATAAATGGCAAAGACTAGACATTAATTCAGATCTTTGGAAAAGCTAGGAGAAATGCCTCTAAAGAAAAATAGCCACAAGATTTAAAATTTTATCATGAAACCAGAAACAAATAGATTTTATCAATAAAAATCAAATTTTCACACAATCAAAGAAATTGTGGATAATGAAATTCACTTGTAAAGATTATATCGATTTTGTTTCATCACAGCCAATATTCTCATATATTTCAGACTGTGTGACCCTGGCAGAGTGATTGGCAGAATCAAAAGTAATTTCTGCTATATGGGCAACAATTGTTAGCCCTGTTAATCAAACCTCAGTTCAAATGACTTTTGACTCCCCCCAAATCAATCTAGCTCCAGAGAGGCCATTTGACACCAGTAACACTAAGTCAAAAAAGCATCCCACGCTAGGCGTGGTGGCGCATGTTTGTAATTCCCGTCCTTGGGAGGCGGAGACAGGAGGATCGAGCAGGTTCGAAGCCAGCCATGCTGGCTTAAGAGACCATGTTTCCAAATAAAAATATAAAAATAGGTCTGGGAATGTAGCTCGGAGGTAGAAGGGCTTCTAGGAACTCCAGTACCACAAAAAAAAAAAAAAAAAAAAAGCATCCCACAAGTTTCAAAAAATTTCTTTTATTTACTTTTATTTTAGATATTGGGGATTGAACCCAGGGGCATTCTCACCCTGAGCTACATCCTCAGCCCTATTTTTTATTCTTTATTTTGAAACAGGGACTCATTAAGTTGTAGAGGGCCTAAGTAGCTGAGACTGCCTGCAAACCTGTAAACCTCCAATCTCAGCCTCTCAAGCACTGGGCTTATAAACATGTGCCACCATGTCTGGCCAACAAAATTCTTAAAAGGAGTGTGATGGAGCACACTTGTAATCTCAGCATTCAGGAGGCTAAGACAGACTCGGCTACTTACTCTACAACTTAGTGAGACCCTATTTCCAAATAAAGTATAAAATAGGTCTATGAGTATAGCCCAGAGGTAGAAAAGATCCTGGGTTCCAACCCCAGTAACACACACACACACACACACACACACACACACACACACACGCACAAAGAAATAAAGAATAAAAAATAGGGCTGGGGGTGTAGCTCAGAAGTCAAATGCCCCTGGGTTCCATACCCAGAACTGAAAAAAAAAAAAAAAAGAAAGAAAAGAAACACAAAAAAACCACCCAAACAGCCAGGAATGGTGGTATATACCTATATTCCTGACTTTGGGTAAGGGCAACTTAGTGAGACCCTGTCTAAAAATAAAAATTAAAAAGAGCTCTGGGGTTGTAGCTTAGTGGTAAGGCATCCTTGGAGTAAATCCCTAGTACCACAAAAAAAAAAAAAAGAAGGAAAAAAAAAAGAAATCCCAAAACAAAGCCAGGCTTGGTGGCCCATACCTGTAGTTTCAATACTCAGTAGTATAACTCCGGAGGACTACTTGAGCCCAGGAGTTCAACATCAGCCTGGGCAACATAGAGGGACCTTGTCTCAGAAACAAAACCAATTTGGGTATGGTGGTATACACCTGTAAACCCAGTACCCAGAAGGCTGAGACAAGGGGATTGCTGGTTTGAGGCCAGTCTCAACAACTCAGTGAGACACTCAGCAGCTTAGAAAGACTGTTTCAAAACAAAACAAACCAAAAGGCTGGGAGTGTAGTTTGGAGGTAAAATGTCCCGGAGTTCAATCCCTGGTACCAAAAAAACAAAAGCACAGATCAGCCAACCAAACAGAAATACCTAATAAATAAGTGTAGACTCTCAGGTGACTAGTTTGAAAAAGACAATATTCACTTTGATGCAAATTACTAATGAATGTTAGAAAAATCCCACTGTAACCAAATGAAATGAACATATAAGTATAGTTTGAGGAGCTTCAAAGAAAATACAGGCAAAACTAAAGAGGTCAAAAATTTAAAAATCCTATCAAATATACTTACACAGTAGCTCTTTAGTCTGATAAAATCTACAGTCATAGGAATGGATCTATCACTATTTCTATTCAGTGCTTTAATGTAATCCAGTAGGTCAGCAAAGAATTTATAGCCCCCCTTGAGCACACAGAGGGCCACAATATGATGGCCTCCCATCTCCTTCATTACATCTCGAGCAAGTCTTTCAGTCCTGTGGAAACAAAATCATGATTTAAAAGAAAGTTCCATGTGTTTAAGCTTTAAAACAAGTATTTTTAAAGCATTAAATTTCCAACAAACATCTTGTCCCCATAAAGGATATTATTATTTAATAAAGCAAAATTAAAATTCTGTACCTTCAAAAACCAGGTAGAAGCCAGGTGTGATCGCACACTCCTGTAATCTCAGTACTTGGGAGGGTGAAACAGGAGGATTGCAGGTTTGAGGCCAGCCTCAGCAATGCTCTGAGACTCTCAGCAACCTAGCAAGACCCTGTTTCAAAACAAAAAACATAGAAAGGGCTATAGGTATAGCTCAGAGACAGAATGCCCCTGGATTCAATCTCTAATAACCACAAAAAAAAGAAAAAAAAAAAAAAAACAGGAACACCAAAAGAACTCATGTAAATTTCAAATATGCAAAGAAAGAGATATAATTTTTTACCTATTAGATTAGCAAATTCTGATTAAATGATAGTGTCCATCAATAGTGGACTGGTACAACCATACATAAAAAGCTATGAAGCCTTTAAAATATACGAGCCAGGCATGGTGGCACACACCTGTAATCTCAGTACTTGGGAGACAGAGATAGAAAGATCATGGGTTCAAGATCAGCCTCAACAACTTAGGCCCTTAGCAATTTTAGTGAGTCCCTGTTTCAAAAAAACAAATAAAACAGGGCTAGGGATGTAGCTTAAAGGTAGAAAGCCCTTGGATTCGATCTCCAGTAACACACCACAAAATAAAAATAAATAAAAATAGAATATATGAAATATTCTGCAAAGAAAGGAAAACATAAGTCACAGCTCTAGAAGTACTAATTATAAAAATCCAATAAACTTTAGTACTATATGTTAGTATATACCCATGTGTTAATTTACACATACAAATATGTATGCATGCACACACACACATACACACACACATATATATATATTGTGTATAGCCAGTGTCTAGGGAGGGAATATGTACAGGAAGCTAAAAGAAAGAACTTTACTCTTTCCATTTATAGCTTCCATAGAGAGGTTTTTATAACATAACCACATTGATATTGCAATTTAAAAATTAACAAAACAGCCAGATATAAAAGACAAATATTTAAATATCAAGCAGGATTGTCACTATTAATTCCTTTGAGGGGAAGTTTTCAAACTAGACTGCATAATAATCAAAATTGGACCTTGCCTTTATGTGATTTAGCCCCAACTCATTACCCTGTTAAGGACTGTGGACTCAAAGATACTGTTGTCTTCATTTTTCCAGCTTTTCTTCAACATTTATTTTATTCTCTTCCCTACTGAATCTCACTATACCATGACTTATACTGGGTAATCAGTTAAGGCTCCTTTTGGTTTTTATAATGAGGACTTTAAAAATAGAAAGCATTTATTATTTAACAAGCTGGCCTAGTTTATATTCAAATACCAACTACTCAACAATTACTGGCACTTGAAATCAAGAGGAAAAAAAACCTTTGAGATTCTACTAACCTGTCCATAATTAGTCCATGAGGAATAAACACCTTTTCCAAATCCTCAGCATAATGGTTGGGTATACAAAATAAATCTAGGTCATAGCCTGCTTCATCATCACTAATCTGAAAAAGAAAGATACCTATTTCAAATGAGAGCATTAAAGGACACAAACACTTGAATGAAATTAGATTAATAAACCTTAGTTTTCCAAAGACACTTAGATAATTGAGAACAGTTAACTTTGTAAGTATGATAATAAATTAAAGTTATTTAAGAAATCCATTCCTTTTTTTGTGGTACTGGGGGTGAAACCCAGGGGCCTTCTACCTCTGGGCTACACTCCCAAACCTAATTTACACAAAAAATTAATGCAATGCATTATAGTCTAACATGTTAAAATATCATACAGAACAAAAATTGCTATGTTCCACCTCAGATCCAAATAGCTTCTTACTTCACATTAGGAAACATAACAACAAAAAGCTAAATTAGCTAATCTCACTTAATATATTTAGTTATCCAGATCTTTCCATCTTTTTACAAATGACATAATTTTATTTTTCTTTACTGCAGAGTAGAATTCCATTGTGTATGTTCCCCATAATTTTGTAATCCATTCTTCTGCTGATAGACACCTACCTTGTTCCCATAGTTTGGCTATTGTGAATTGTGCTGCTATAAACATGGGTATGCATATATTACTGGAGTTCTCTGATTTCAACCCCTTTGGTGTTTTCTCTAATATGCTCACAGTAGGGAGTGTTTGGGATACCAGAGGAAGTCCAGATAATGGAAGAGATCCTCAGTGGAGCCAGGGAGGAAGGGTAGGGGAGGAAAAAGGCTGAGGTTCATTAATGGAAATGCTACCTGCGACTATGTGTATATAAGTGAACACATTGTTAACCCGGACACTTGGAATTGGGAGGTAGAGAAATGGGTTGGGGGGCACCAAGTACTGTGTGAATGTATGCCACTGTCAGCATGGTCTATCTTAAAATGTGAGACTATAAAGAACCAATAAATTAATAATATTTTTAAAAAGCTAAATTAGTCCACATGGTAATCTCAAATACTGGAAGACCAAGGCAGGAGGATCAAAAATTTCAGGCTACCCTGGGCAACATAGCAAGACTCTGTATCAAAATTTAAAAAGTAAAAATAAAAAGGCCCAGGTGTGGTTGTACACACCGGTAATTTCAGTACTTGGAAGGCTGAAACAGAAAGACTGCAGGTTTAAGGTCAGCCTCAGTAACATAAAATAATAATAAAATAGGTCTGGGGGTGTAGCTCAGAGGTGGAATACCCCTGGGTTCAATCCTCAGTTTGACAAAATAAATAATCAGTAAATAAATAAACACACACACACACACACACACACACTCACGCGCGCGCGCGCACACACACACACACACACACACACACACACACACGGATAGAGATGAAGCTCAGTGGTAAAAAGCCCCTGGGTTCAATCCTGAGTGCCAGAAAAAAAATTAAAGCTAATGGACACTTTAAAAATTCCTAGATGCCTGGCGTGGTGGTGTACGCTTGTAATCCCAGAGCTTGGGAGGCTGAGACAGGAGGATCGCGCAGGTTCAAAGCCAGCCTCAGCTGGTTTAAGAGGCCCTGTTTCCAAATAAAATATAAAATAGGTCTGGGAGGGTAGCCCGGAGGTAGAAGGCCCCTGGGTTCTGTTTCCAGTACTACCAAAATTAAACAAATAAACAATAAATAAATAAATATTCCTAGAAATTTTAGAGTACTTTTGGAAATATGGCCATTTTAATATTTACTCTGCCTACCTATGAACATAGAAGATCTTTCCATCTTCTAAGGTATTCTTCGATTTCTTTTTTCAATTTTTTTGGTACAGATCCTTTACCTCCTTGGTTAAGTTTATTCCTAAGTATTTTATTTTTGGGGGGGGTATCCTGAATGGAAGTGTTTTCTGGATTTCTTTCTCAGTGGATTTATGGTTGGTATAAGGAAAAACTTGAAGATTGATTTTGTATCCAGACACTTTGCTGAATTTGTTGATCAGTTCTATAAGCCTTTTGGTTGAGTTTGTTGGGTCTTCTAAGTATAGTTTCATGTCATCTGCAAATAGTGAAAGTTTGAGTTCTTCTTTTCCTATTTGTACTCCTTTGATTTTCTTTTCTTGCCTTATTGCTCTGGCTAGAGTATCAAGTATTACATTGAAAAGAAGTGGTGATAATGGACATCCTTGTCTTGTTCCTGTTTTTAGGGGAAATTCTAGTAGTTTTTCCCCATTTAATATGATGTTGGCCGTGGTCCTATCATAGATTGCCATTATTATGTTGAGGTATATTCCTTCTATTCTGATTCTTTGCAGTAATTTAGCAATCATTCAAAACACAAATAACAAATTTGTTGGGATTGCATATTAGTGCAACTACTTTGGAAAACAGTATGGAGGATCCTCAGAAGAATGAGAATGAACTTATCATATGATCCAGCAATACTACTTCTGGGTATCTACCCAAATGAAAAAAAAACAAACTACCAAACTAATGCATGCATATTTCTGTTCATAGCTGTACAATTCACAATTGCCAAACTATGAAACGAGTCAAGACGTCCATCAACAGTTGAATGGATTACAAAACTATGGGAGATATACACAATGGAATTTTATTCTGCCATAAAGAAAAACATAGTTATGTCATTTATAGGGAAATGGATGGAACTGGAGAACATTATGCTAAGTGAGATTGGTTAGTCACAAAAATAAGAAATTGAATGCTCTCCCTAATATGTGAAAGCTAGGGAGAAAATGGGTTATAGGAAGAACTCTAAACTAAGGAGGAGATACTATAGATGAGCAAATAAAGTGACCTGAGAGGATGAGAGTGGGGGGAAGAGGGAAATTCTCTAATGTACATGATGTACATTAACAAACATATTAATGTCAATCACTAAGCCAAACATGAGAAAGAGGGAGTGGAGTGGGAATTGGGTAAAGGCTAATTGGGTGATGTGTGCATATATGCCTCTACCATCTTATACCCCATTAAAATGTATGATTACAATGTACCAATAAAAAATTTAAAAAATGAATACCAGTTTAAAAAAACTCCTAGAAGTCTGAGATTAAAATCAACTCATGAGATGACTTCATAGTATATATTCCAAAAGTGTCTGAGTAAGACACATATTTGTTGTCTTAGTATGCATAGTCCCCGGCATGCAGAAAACTCAACCCCAATAATGCAGTACTGGTGGTGATAAAAATATAAGAAAATCATAAAACATTCTCTTTGGGAGCGAGTTACAGTGACTTTTTATTTTATTGTTTTGTATTGGAGACTGAACCTATGGCTGTTCTACTTCTGAGCTATATACCCATCCCTTCTTATATTGAAACAAGGTCTCACTAAGTTGATGAGGCTGGCCTCAAACCTGTGATCTTCCTATTTGAGCCTCTGAAGTACTGGGACTACAGGAATACCTGGCTTGATCTAATTATTTATACCCAAAAAGGATGAGACATTTTAAAACAATACACTAAATTAAAGCAAAATATTTAAAGCACAAGCCGGGCATGGTGGCAGACGCTTGTAACCCCTATGCTTGGGAGGCTGAGAAAGGAGGATTGTGCAGGTTTGAAGCCAGCCTCAGCTGGCTTACGAGACCATGTTTCCAAATAAAATATAAAATACGTCTGGAAGTGAAGCCTGGAGGTAGAAGGCCCCTGGGTTCCATCCTCTGTAACACCACAAAAAAATTCAAAGCTCATTCAGAGAAATAAACCAGTAACAACTGCAATACTCTACATGATATTCAGAACTAAATATCATTTGAACACATTCATGAAATTAGTGGTATAAACTCTATCAATTTTTTTTTTTTTGGTGATACTGGGGATAGAACACAGGGGCCTTCCACCTCCGGGCTACACTCCCAGACCTATTTTATATTTATTTTGGAAACAGGGTCTCTTAAACCAGCTGAGGCTGGCTTCGAATCTGCATGATCCTCCTGTCTCAGCCTCCCAAGCGCGGGGATTACAAGCGTGTACCACCACACCCGGCTCTAAACTCTATCAGTTTTTTAATAAATTCTGGTCAAACCATAATTAAACCTCACTGTATCAGCTAATACCTATGGAGTACTTTCTCTTTCAGCTAGCATTGGATTATAAGCTGAAAAAGTAGTTTGACTATCAAAATAAATTAAAAAATACATATGTAACACTTATAATTCACAGAACCCAGTTAGGTTTTAAGGGGTTTACTGCTGAAAAATTTGAGGTTCAAACTGTCTCTGTTTCAATCTCAAAAGCTCATTTTATAAGATTTTATATATGTGTCGTCAGTGCAACCTTTAGTACTCCGCAATGGGCGGAAGTCAATGCTGATGTGTTTTTAAACACACATACTTTTTTTCTACTTTCATAAGCAGAAAATTTTCTATTTTCAGGGACAGAAATTATTCCAGATCCTCTAAGATTAAGAGATAATTTATTTCCTGAATATTTTCACTTCATGTTTATATCAGAACATATTTACTACCAAAAACTGAAAACAGAACATTTGTATCATGTACAAGAGCATTCCAAAAATATTTTACAAGCAAGTTCTGATTTTATAAATGGTATACAATGAAATTTAGTTCAAGTTTTGGGAAAAGATAAAACCTTAATTTTTTTTTGCAGGTTTGGAAATGGAATCCAGGGGCATTCAACCTCCGAGCTACACCCTGCCCTATTTTGTATTCTTTATTTTGAAATCGGGTCTCACTGAGTTGTAGAGGGCCTCACTAAGTAGCTGAAGCTGTCTGAACAAACGGCGATCCTCCGGTCTGCCTCCCAAATGCTGGGATTACAAGCGTGTGCCACCACGCCTGGCAACCTTATTCAATTTTGATATAATAATTATTCATGTCCGTCTCACCAGTATGAAAATGTACCATTTCACAGTGCTTTAAATCAAGATCTAGTAGCCGGGTGTGGTGGCATACGCTTGTAATCCCTGCGCTTGGGAGGCTGAGACAGGAAGATCGCACAGGTTTGAAGCCAGCCTCAGCTACTTAGGGAGGCTCTCAGCAACTTAGCAAGACCCTGTTTCCAAATAGAAAATAGGTCTGGGAGTATAGCCCAGAGGTAATAAGCCTCTAGGTTCCACGCCCAGTACCCCCCCCACACACACAAAATCAAGATCCATAGTACCAAAATGACTTCCTGAATGTACTCATTCCTTTCTACCAGTTACTCACTCCTGCTACAAATACAAACCAGGACCCACAAGTACTCTTCAGAAATACTGCTGTATCTATAAAATGGCTCAGTGCTTGGCTACACGTTCTGCAGGTAACCTAAGAACTTCAAAAATCTTGTTTCTGCCAGGTGTGGTGATACACCAATAATCCAGAGACATATGGTGAGCAAAGGCAGATCACAAGTTTGAGGCCAGATTCCACAGCTTGGAGAAACTTCGTCTCACAATAAAAAGATAGCTCCATGGTAGAGTACCCCTAGGTTAAATCCCCAGTACCACAAAAATAGTCTTGTTTCAATTAAAGTGAATGTGAACTGTGCCCAAAGTTCATCTTAGATATGTAGGCTAAGAATATAAGACAGACTGGGTTGGGGGTGGTAGCACATGCCTGTATCCAAGTATTTGGGAGGCTGAGGAAGAGGTTCACAGGTTACAGGTAAGACCGGATAACTTAGTGAACACACTGTTTTAAAACATAAAATAAAATAGGAATAGAGAGCTGGGCATGGTGGTCCATACTTGTGATCCCAGTACTTGGAAGGCTGAGACAGGAGGATAACAGGTTGTGGGCTAGCCTTAGCTACTTAGTGAGGCCTTCTGCAACTCAGTGAGATCCTGTTTCAAAATAAAGAATAAAACATAGGGCTGGAAATGTAGCTCAGAGGTTGAATGCCCTGGGTCCAATCCCCAGTATTGAAAAAAAAAGGGATAGAAATGTAGCTTGGAGGAATAAAGCCCCCCAGGTTCAATCTTCAATCCTCAGTACTATAGAAAGTGAAGAAAACAGTTCAGCAGGCATGTACTCCAAAATAGGAAGTCTATGTCTGTCCACACACCAAATTGATCTCCAATCCAAAGTTTTTAATTCAATCAAAATAGATTTGTGCTAGGTGTGGTTGCACATGTCTATAAACATAGGGACTTGGGAAGATGAGACAGGAAAAAAGCCTTTTTGGTACCTGGACCACTGATAAGAAGTAACATAAATTAGAGATAATAGTTTTAATCACCTCAAACACCATAGCTTAATGTTAAACAAGTCTAACAAAACACAATCTCTACAAAATCTAAACAGAAACACACATGGTGGTGCATAATCCTTTTAACTTATTTATCCCATCTGATACTGGTTATTATTTAACAGAAATTAACTCCATCTGATATGGAATAGTTAAGAACCTAGTGGCTACTTTCATAGGAAGCTGGGAATTGCAATATATTCAACCACACAAAAATGCATTCAGTATTTACCTTAAGGCATTGTGCAATAGGTTTTGTGGGGAATACAAAAATGATGATAAATTTAGAGCCCTTAAAAAGTTTGTAATCTAGTGAAAATGTATATATACAGCTAACTGTACAGCATGATAAAAACTGTAGTCTCTAACAAAGTCTAATTTGATGACCCCATAAACATGAATTTTCAAATACAGTTGTATATGCACTAAAGATAAAATCAGAACCAAGGTTACCTACAACCAATGATTCCCTCTATAAGCAAAACCAAACTTAAAGCAGTAATATTTTGTGGCCTAGACTATAAACAGTGTAAGAGACCACCATTACTCTGACACTGATTTAGCACAGCCTTTTAAATTAGCTAAGCAACGCCATGCGTGGTGGCTCATGCTTGTAATGCCAGCACTTGGGAGGCTGAGACAGGAGGATGGCACAGGTTCAAAGCCAGACTCAGCTACTTAAGTGAGGCTCTCAGCAACTTAGTGAGACCCTGTTTCCAAATAAAGTATAAAATAGGTCTGGGAGTATAGCCTGGAGGTAGAAAAGCCCCGGGTTCCACCCCTAGTACCACACACATGAAAAAAATTAGCTCAGCAATAGTCGTGCCCAATTCCTAGATGATACTTAACCACATTTTATAATGTATGACTTAGTGCTCCAGGTGGTTATTACCAACACTTCCTAAAAATAACTATATTTATTCAGGGCGTCATAACAAAATGCTATAGACTAGGTGGCTTAAACAAATAGAAACATATTTCTCACAGTTCTGAAGACTGAAGTCCTAGATCAAGTTGCCTGGCAGTTAGGCTTCACTCTAAGGCCTCTTTTCTTCTGGGCCTTCTCACTGTGTGCTCACATGACCTCTTCTATAACAAGCTCTCTGGCACCTCTTCATAAGGGCACTAATCCCATCAGATCAGGACCCTCCTTACCAAACTCTAATTATATGCCCAAGGCCACATCTCCAAATACCATCACATTGGAAGAAAGGGATTCAATATCTGAATTTTAGAAGAGAGGTACACACAAACAACTCAGGCCATAAAATAAACATCCAACATAAAAATGGCTAGTGAATATCACAAAAATGTCTTGGATGGCTTTGAGGAAAACAATCCCAAAATATTTGGGGAGAGCTCTGGAACGGCCAGTAGTAGTAAACAAAGGGGTGTTTCCCCCCAGGACCACCTTTTCCACTATGGCCATTTCTGGCTGAAATGGAAATCAAAGGACAGATTACTAATAGCTCTCAGCTACTTACCATTACCCAGACAATTCAGAAATCTGACTGTAACTCCTCAGAGGTCTAGAACATAGCTTTTAAAATCTAATCTATTTGCAATATACTTGTCAGTGATTAAATCCACACAGGTGCTTTTCACCTTTTGTCTAGAATCAAAATAAATACTTTTGCTATTATAAATTCTTGAAATAATTTTACTTTCCAGTAATACTGGCATTATATTTTATTTGTGTGTGTGTTTGTGTATATATGTTGCTAGGGATTAAATTCATGGACATACTGTATCCAAGCCACCTCCCCAACCCTATTTTTTTAAATTTTGAAACAGGGTCTTACTAAATTGTTGAGGGTGTCCTCAAATCTGCTATCCTCCTGTCTAAACCTCCCAAGTACTAGGATCACAAGTGTGTGCCACAATGCCAAGCTTACAAATGTTTTTTTCCCTTCTGTTAATAGGGACTGAACCCAGGGATGTTCTGCTTCTGAGCTACATTCCAGCCCTACTTTATCTATTTTGACACAGGGTCACTCAGTTGCTGAGGCCTTTACTAAATTGCTGAGGCTGTCTTTAAGCCTACTACCCTCCTTTCTCAACCTCCCAAGAACTGGGATTACAGGTGTGCACCACCATGCCTGGCTCATGAATTTTTAATAATTACATTGTGTCACATTTATAATAATGGCCTTCATGGGAAAATTTGTGACTCACAAATAAAATTTCTAATTACAAAGATATACCATCTAACATCAAAAGAGGCAAGGAAATCAATTCAAGTTAATATAACCCTTGCAATATCCATTTATCATCTGTGACTAGGATTGCTTAAGTCTTTTGGAAGTAAAAATTGACAATGTTTCAAAAATAACAAAATATAAATAAAATGAAGCTGCAGTGTAGCATGGAGGTAGAATGCCCCTGGGTTTCCCTGGTATCAAAAAAAATCTGGGAATATAACTCAGTAGTACTTACCTACCAAATGCATCATCATGTGTTTAATCCCCAGTACCACCAAAATAAATAAATAAAATCAGAATCCCATGTATAAATTATCATCCACTCTAGACAAGTGGTCTCATCACTACTACATGTATAAGGATATGAATTTACCCAGCATCATAATCCTTGATTTTATTAATGTACAAGGTAGAATAATAGGCATGTTCACTCTGGACAAAAATATTATACCTATCAATTATCAGAAGCACAATGTTTAAGATAGTATTTGAAATGTTTGAATTTTTATCAGTAGCATATTTTTAAATGTTAGTAATTTGGTGGCCACTAGCAGGAAAATAACAATTGAGTCCCAATATTGAAATTAATGGCAGCGAAGGCATTTTTATAGCATATAAATCTCATTGAATGCACATAATATAATTTAACAGAAAAGTAGAATATACAAGCATGTCTTTAGCATCCCTTCAAAATGGAAGAGGGTAATTTGACTTGTTTACTGTCTAATGAACTACAGGAAACTAAAAAACAAAAACTCGGCTGGGTATAGGGTCACATGTTTATAGTCCCACTATTGAGAGGCTGAGGCACAAAGATTTCTGGATCTAGGAGCCTGATGCCAGATTGGACAACATAGCTAGACCCTGTCACTTTAAAAATGTAAGTAAAAATGACTAGGTCTAGTGGCACAGTCATGTAATCCGAAATACTCAGGAGGGTAAATCAGGAATATTACAAGTTTGAGGCAGCCCTGGAAACTTAGTGAGACCCTATCACAAAATAAAACATTTTTAAAAAGTGCTGGGTATGTAGCTGAGTGGTAGAGTGCCCTTGGATTCAATCCCAGTACTCTAAAATTGGAAAGAAGAAACCCAAATATTTAAAAAAGTAAAAGTCAGCCAGGCATGGTGGTGCATACCTATAATCTCAGTACTTGGGGGAGGCTGAGACAGGAGGTTCGTACTTCTAGGACAGCCTTAGCTACTGACTGAGACCTTGTTTCAAAATAAAAATAAAGTAGGGTTGGGGGTGTAGCTCAGAGGTAGAGCACCCCTGGGTTCATTCCCCAGTACAAAAGTCAAATAAATCTCTTCCCTGCTGATTTGGTTGGTCTTCTTCTCACTGACTGCACTACCCAGATACAAACAATAGAAATAATCAATATGGATCTGTAGCATTCAAGACACAATACTCAATTCATAGCAAGAAACCCCTAAACCAAACCACTCCATTTTTCATGGTCTAATGGAATAATTCTAATCTATACCTACCAACAAATATTATTTTAAACCCTATTGGTAACAATAATAGGGCTGTAAAAAAAAGTGTACCATTTTACTAATCCTGTAAAAATCACTAGCAATGGCTGGGGGTATTAACTCAGTAGTAAAGTGTGGGCAAGGTCCTGCATTCAATCTCCAGCACAAACTCCCCAAATGACCAGTAGGATAAAATTTAAATTCAGTTAGCAGGTTATTACATTTCTAGCACTACCATCCTGAAATTTAGAAGATATTCTATCCACATAAAGCATATATGATGTTTCATATTAATTACCAAAAACCTAGAGGTCCTTTCTAAAATG
This sequence comes from Muscardinus avellanarius, assembly GCF_963383645.1. Classification (NCBI taxonomy): domain Eukaryota; kingdom Metazoa; phylum Chordata; class Mammalia; order Rodentia; family Gliridae; genus Muscardinus; species Muscardinus avellanarius. The sequence goes on from NC_137792.1 coordinate 72,156,213, forward strand.
ATAGTTATAAGCAGCGTAGGTTGATTGTATTAGGCAGACACAGGGGTCAATTTCATCAAAGCTTCTAGGGCACTATCTGTGCCTCCAAGGTCAATACTAGTTAGTGTTTATGTACTTAATAAGTAACTTTAACACACTTACTAGATAATGTCTGCTAAACATTTACTTCAGTGCCTAAGATAAGTGGTAAATATCTATTCTTGTCACTCTTAAAAAATTTAGAGGTTAAGAGCAGATCTGGGGTCAGAGAATTTGGATTCAAATCATAGTAGTACTGTCAAGTAACCTTAGGCAAGTTACTCGACCCTTCTGAGCCACATAAATATTTTTTAAGAATCAAATAAACTCGGGTATGATGGTGCATGTCTGTAATCTGTTTTTGGGAGGATGAAACAGGAGTATTTTAAGTTCAAGGCCAACCTCAGCAACTTAGCAAAGCCCTCAGCAACTTAATGAGACTGTTTCAAAATAAAAAAATAAGGCTAGCCGGGCATGGTGGTGCATGCTTTTAATCCCAGCATTTGGGAAGCTGAGACAGGAGGATCTGGGTTTGTGGCCAGCCTAAGCTACTTAGTGAGGCCCTCCACAACTTACTGAGGCTCTGTTTAAAATAAAGAATAAGAAATAGGGCTTGGAGAATAGCTCTGAGGTAGATTGCCCCTGGGTTCAATCCCCATCACCACAAAATGAATAAATAAAAATAAGGCTAGGAGTATAGCAGAATGTCTCTAGGTATATATATACATATATATATGTGTGTGTGTGTGTGTATGTATATGTATATGTGTGTATATGTATATGTATATATACATATTATATATACACACATACATACACACACATACATACACACACATACACGGCTTAGAATAGTAACTAGCACAGAGCAAGCAGTATTTAAATGTTCATTATTGCTAACATGCAAACAGATTAGGGGAAGAAAATTTTTAAAAGGAACATGAATTTGCAAACTAAAAAAAATGAATTGTTTTGGAACTGAGAATGGAACCCAGGGACATTCTACCTCCAAGCTAAACCTCCAGTCGTATTTTATTTTTTACTTTTTTTTGGTGGTACTGGGGATGGAACCCAGGGGCCTTCTACCTCTGGGATACACTCCCAGACCTATTTTATATTTTATTGGAAACAGGGTCTTTTATACCAGCTGAGGCTGGCTTTGAACCTGTGTGATCCTCCTGTCTCAGCCTCCCAAGCACGGGGATTACAAGGGCGCACCACCACGCTGGGGTCTTATTCTTTACTTTTGAAACAAGATCTCATTAAATTGCAGAGGGCCTCATTAAGTAGCTGAGGCTGACCAAGAACCTGCAATCTTCCTGTTTCAGAGTCCCAAGTACTGGGATTACAAGTGTGAGCCACCAGGCCCAGCTTACAAATATCTTGATGATCAAACATTAACTAATACAGCATGCAGTTCTAACATTAAAACTGCATGTCCCTAATCTACCTAATTAAACCTAGCAACAGAATGTTATTAACACATGCTGAGCACCCACTGTGACTACTACACCACTTAAGTGCATAGGCTCTGGACAAAGACCTAAATTAAAACTCAGAGCTCCTGTTTTCACCTATTTCATGCCCTAGTGCTGGGCTCTTACCAAGGTCCTTGTTCTAGTGGGCTCTACCACTGAGCTACAGCCCTATCTCCCCTCCTCCCTTCAATAACTGTGTTACTTAGGGTATATCTGTTAATCTCTCTGAGACTTGGAAGGTATCTCATTCTGTAAAACGGTAATGATCAAGACTGGTATGGTAGCACACACCTCTAATCCCAGTACTTGGGAGGCTGAGACAGGAGGATCACAGGTTCAAGGCCAGCCTCAGCAACTTATCGAGGCTTTTGGCAACTTAGCAAGACCATATTTCAAAATAAAAAAATGTTAAAAGGGCTGGCGGTGTAGCTCATAAGTAAAATATGGCTGGGCTCAATCCCTAGGACCACACCCCCCAAAAAGGTAATGATCATACCACTGTTAACTGAGTTTTTTTCTAAATAATTAGGACTACATATGTAAATCCCCCTATGGTTATTATTACTATTCCCAGTCAGAGACCAAGCAAAAGTTGTTTATTCACAAAGACTATTTTACAGTTTTTTCAATAACACCTATACTCTGCACTTCAAATATACTGATGGAAACAAGTCTAGAGAGATGAAGATGCCCGAGGCCACAGAGCTAGTAAATAGCCTAAATAAGCAGGGTTCCATGTAAGGCTCTATTAAGAACACTGCTCTTCACCTTAAGTCAAAGTGCCTAATATTAAACAGAATGGTATCTTTAGGGGACACGTAGCTATTCATTTAACAAACCACTACTGAAAACCTACTAGTTAGGCACTATGTGCTGGAGTTACAGTGACAATTCTTATACCTATAAGTTTAAGGGTTGAGGTAGTAGCTTGGTGGTAGAGCATTTGCTTGGCATGTTCAAGGCAGGGCCCAGGGTTCAATTAATAGCATTGCAAAAATAAGTTTGCTGAAGTGTGAGACGATCAACAGGTAAACAGGTAATTACTGTATCAACAACAATAACGATAAAAAAAAGCAGGTTAAGGCATTAAACTAGTGGTGGAAAAAGAGTTTGGGCAATTTTCAAAGGAATGATCAGAAAGGTTGGGGAGACAACAGCTTGACTCGTTCAAGAAAAACAAATGGTGGATGCATGCAATCAGAGGCTGACTGTATTAAGAATGTTCTTGAAGGTAAGAACCAGATTGGCATTTTTTTTATCCTCTTCAGCATCAAAGGGCAAGGGATTCTGATTCAAGCTTTTCTTATTTCAAGGCCCGCTAGTGTGTGCGTGTATGTGTTTTGCTGGGGATTCAACCTGGGGAGTTTTACCTACACCCCCAGACCTATTTTATTTTTATTTTGAAACAGGGCCTCACTAAGTTGACGAGGCTGGCTTTGAACCTACGACTCTCCTGTATCAAGCTCTCAAATACTGGGATTACAAGCGTGTGCCATCCCACAAGGCTAAGGCCCGCTGCTTTGGGGCCGTGGGAAAAATAACCTGTCTTTCCACTAGCTTCTTCCCGTTCAAAATAGGAGCCTGTGGTGAGGATTCAATCTGAGGCAATGTGCATTCCCACAAATATGAATTATAGCATCTGCAGAAAGAAAAGCAAAGCCCAGTTTTACATAAGCCCGCCCAAGCAGTTGTTTTCGGTGCCGAAGCTTCCTCAGAGGTGGGGGAGGCACTCACTATCCCCCACCCCACATCAAACTTCCAGAGAACGACCCCTCCCGAGAAAGCTCCCAGGCCCGCGCCCCGCCGGATCATTCCCGAATCAGCCCACGCCCCCCCACCCGCACGCTCGCAGGCGGCACATGTCAACCAAAGCGCCATTTCCACCTTCGCTGCCCACACGCAGCTCTCTTTCCCAGGGCTCTCCCAAGGACGGACCCACCCTGAACCCCGCCATTCCGTCCTCCCCGCCGCCTTCGTGTGACGTAAAGCCAAACCAGGGAACCTGTGAGCGCCCCCGCCAGCCCCCTCCCCGCGCTTTCCCGCGCCACCTCGGCCAGAGCACACAGTGCGGGCCCCATGCCTCAGGGCCCAACCGCCGCTGGCCGCGTGCGCCCGGGGCCAGGCTAGCTAGCGAAATTGCTCACCACGACGCTAGGGCTGCGAGTCGCCATAACAGAGAAGGCCGGCGCGGAGACTGGCTGCAGTCTGTGAAGAAGGAAGCGGGCGGAGAGGCCGAGTAGGCGGCGCGGGAAAGCCGTGAGATTTCCCCGAACGCTCTTCGCCGCGGCGGAGGCAACCGCTCAGATCAGAGGAGACGCAGGCCCCGCCCTAGCCCCGCCCTAGCCCCGCCCCGGCCCCGCCCCCGCCCGCGCGCTCCCGGCGCGCCCCCGCCTCTGGCGGCTGCTGTTGGCGCTCACGAGGCAGCCGTGGGAATTTTCCGGAAGCAGCGTTTCTCTGGTCCTTGTTCTCCAATGCGGAGGACTCCTGGATTCCCAAACCTACCTCTGCCCGCGCTTTACCTGTGCCCCTATACTTGGCGCCTGCTCTTCCAGTCACCACGTGGCTCCCCGACCCAGGCGTCTCCTTGCTAAGACCTTGCACTATATGTTGGCTTCCATTTTCCAGACTCCGTGGCCCATTTCTTTCAGAAATCCTTACTTGGTTGGAAAAATTGAGACCTAAAGCCTAGAGGCAGCCAGATCAGGGTACAGATCTGAAACACTGTTTTGTGTTCGTGTGCAGAGCAGCCTCTGAGCTTCTTTTTGCCTCAGTATATAAAAGTATGCATGGTAAAAGGACATTAACAGGATCTTTGAAGACTGGAGAGAGAGAGACCGACAATACTTAGGACAGTTCATAATCAACGGGAATGATTATTTTTCCCTCACAATTCACTATGTAATCTGGAAAAGCACTTATTCCTAGTAACTCTGAAATAGATCGGGTAAGCAACCAACAGTTGCTTCCAGCAATGCCATTCCTAATGGCCTTATCTGTATAACTCCCAACACCCAGCACAATAACCTGGATAGAGTCAGTGACCTCCCTCTTAATTAAGGATATTGAAGATACGTGATTGTAGAGTCGCAAAACTGGGCAAATCATTACATTTCTCCGAACCTTAAACTTTTCCTTCTAAAAAAAAATGAGAATAATCAGGTGAGGTGAAACATGTGCATAATCCCAGCAACTCAGGAAGCTGAGGCAGAAGAAATGCAAGTTTGAGGCCAGCCATAAACTGGGAATGGTGGACTGCGCTTGTAGTCCCAACTACTGTATAGACTGATAGTGAGCTCTCTGATTAAAATAAAATAACAAAAAATAATTACTGCTGTAAAAAGTTAGTATATGCCAGGCGTGGTGGCACACACCTGTAATCCCAGTACTTGGGAGGCTGAGATAGGAAGATTGCAGGTTCTCAGCCAGCCTCAGCAATCTAGTGAGATTCTCAGCAATCTAATGAGACCCTAAAAATAAGAAGAAACAAAAAGACCTGAGGTTATAGTTCAGAAATAGAATGCCCATGGCCTCAATCCTCAGGACCACAAAAAAGTTACTATGAGAACTATAAAAATTATTTATTTAAAGCAACTAGCATAGCATTTGTCACATAGTAGGTTCTCAATAAACACTAGCTCCTATAATTTTACTGTATATTAATGTTTTTTGGAGGGTTGAAGATTTTTTGTGGTACTGAAGATTGAACCCAGGGGCCTATTACCTCTGAGCTACATCTCCAACCCGATTTTATTCTTTATTTTGAAACAGGGTCTCATTAAGATGCAGAGGGCTTCACTAAGTAGCTGAGATTGGCCACAAACCCAGATCCTCCTGTCTCAGCCTCCCATGTACTGGAATTACAAGTGTGTGCCACCACTCCCAGCTACTGTATATTAATATATGAACTCTATACTTCCCTAGTTTCTCTGCCTTCCTATCATGAAGAGGCAAAAGGCTATAATAAAAAAAAGGTACATGAGAGCTTTGAATTTAGATCTAAATTCAAATGCAGATTTTCTCATCAAGGAGCACTGTGACCTTAGGCAAGATCCTTGATGTCTGTGTGCCTCAGTATCTTCATACTACAAATGAGGATATTATCCCCATCACAAGTTATGGTGAAGATTAAAAAACGTATGCAAAAGCATCTAGCAGAGTACTTGATTGAATACATGACAATACCAATGCCATATGTTCCATAATTTTGCTTTAAACAGTCCTTCATACGATCCCTCTGGCCTCCAAGACTTCTTATCCATTCTCCCTCCTGGTGATAGACATATGAAGTTTCCAGGTTTCTATAGTGCTGCTGCAAAAGTTTTTAACCTATCTTTTAGTGAATATATGAATGCATTTCTCCTTTTTATAGACTTTGAAGTTCATATCAGCACATTCTCATTATTTATACTTTCAACAAACATTGTGCTCTACGGGAAAGTTAATTCTGAGAACTTCCGTTATATATTTGGCTCCAACAAATGTGGATTCAGATACCAGCATGTGTTTCTAAATTAGGTACTTAACAGTTCGGAATCCTTCCAGCTTGCTTCTGGCTTGCCATTCCTTTCTCCAAAACTAGATACTTCTGTATTTTAACAGTAGACTTGAAATAAATAGTGATAGCCAGGTGGTTGTACAGATGAACAAAAAAGAATACTGTTATTTCAATTCTGAAATTCTATGTGACAACTTGGCGTTTTTATTTGTGTTTAAATGGAAAACAAGCCCGGTGTGGTGGCGCGAGCTTGTAATCTCCGCGCTTGGGAGGCGGAGACAGGAGGTTCACGCAGGTTCGAAGCCAGCCATGCTGGCTTAAAAGACCCTGTTTCCAAATAAAAATATGAAAAATAGATCTGGGAGTGTAGCCCGGAGATAGAAGGGTTTCCAGAAACCCAATGTACCACCAAAAATAAATAAATAAATAAACAAATAAATAAATAATAAATGGAAAACAGCACACTGCAATCTGCAAGATGTAGTATTTTGGGGGTAACATTTGCTCCCCGCGCTTGGGAGGCTGAGACAGGAGGATCACAAAGGTTCGAAGCTAGCCTCAGCTACTTAGTGAGGCTCTCAGCAATTTAGTGAGACCCTGTTTCCAAATAAAATATAAAATAGATCTGGGAGTATAGTCCGGAGGTAGAAAGCCTCTGGATTCCACCCCAAGTACCACCAAAAATAACAAAAAAAAAACTTTACTGAACTTGGATGCTTTTAACATTAAAATGTGTCCCTTTAAATTCTTAACTGCTGCCAGGCTTGTAATCCCAGTACTTGGAAGGCTGAAACAGGAGGATCACAGGTTTTGGGCTAGCCTCAGCTACTTAATGAGGCCCTCTGCAACTTAGTGAGACCCTGTTTCTAAATAAAGAATGAAAAATAGGACTGGGGGTGTAGATTGGAGGTAGAATGCTCCTGTATTCAATCCCCAGTACTGCAAAAAAAAGATAAAAAATAAAAAATAAATTCTTAATTGCTTTCAAATTAAAGATGAAATAAAAATGATTATTACTAATGTTTACATGATACTACTGAGAATAATTTTGTCATATAGTGTCAGAGATGTTATAAAAATCTACTCTGGGGCTGAGAATGTGGTTCAGTGATAGAACATTTGCCTAGCATATGGGAGAGTATGGGTTTGACATAGCACTGCCAAGTTAAAAATAAAAATATTTCCCTTTGCTGTCCCTAACTTTCCAGAATCAATTTTTAGTCTACATTTTTAAACACAATTGAGAATTATTTGTGCATCACAACCAATTTCAACTATGATTTTGCTCCACATCTTCCTTCTTTCCTTCCTTCTTTCCTTCCTTCCTTCCTTCCTTCTTGCCTTTCTCCCTTTCTTCCTTCCTTCCTTTTTGTGGTACCTGGAGTTGAGCCCAGGGGTATTCTAACGTTGATATATACCTTTGGCCATATTTTATTTTTTATTTGGAAACAGGGTCTTTCTTAGTTGCTTGAGAGCATTGTTAAGTTGCTTAGTCTGACTTTGAACCTGCTATCTTCCTGTCTCAGCCTCTTAAGTACTGGAATTAAGTACAGGCATGCACCAAAATACCCAGTCTACACAATGCTTAATTTAAGCTCCTTGTTTTTTATCATGGTGCTGTGTGCCTCCAAAATTTTTATCTGTCTGAAAAAAAGGTTGTCACTATGGAAATACCCTAAATGTCAAGTTTTTAAACTGAAGTAACAATAGTTTCTCCATAATATTAGAAGTTTCACATATATCAGAATAAATTCCCAAAGTTTTGCTTTGATTCAATGAATTGGATGCAGAACTGAACCATCGTTGGAATTAACCATGAAGGTTAATTTTGTGTGTCAATTTGGTTAAGCATTGGTGCCCAGATATTTGATCAAATATTATTCTCGATGTTTCTGTGAAAGTGTTTTTTTTTTGGATGATATTAACATTTAAATCATTGGACCTTGAGTAAAACAGATTATCTTCCATGATTTGGATGGGCCTAATTAGCTGATAGCTTTAAGAGAACAAAGAATATCCTCCCCTGAGTAAGAAAAAACTCTGCCAGCAGACTGACTTTGGATTGAAACATTAACTCCTCCCCAAGCTGCCAGCCTTCCAGCTTGCCAGCCTGCTCTATCAAACTTTGGACTTATTAAGCTTCTAAAGCCACATAAATAAACTTAAAAAAATTCAAAATCGAGCTAGGTGTGGTGGCCAGCACTTATAATCCCAGTACTTGGGAGGTTGAGACAGGAAAATCACAGCTTCGTGGCCAGTGAGGCCCTCCACAACTTACTGAAACCCTGTTTCAAAAATAAAGAATAGCCAGGCGTGTTGGCACACGCTTGTAATCCCCGCGCTTGGGAGGCAGAGACAGGAGGATCACGCAGGTTTGAAGCCAGCCGCGCGCTGGCTTAGGAGACTCTGTTTCCAAATAAAAATGTAAAAGTAGGTCTGGGAGTGTAGCTCGGAGGTAGAAGGGTTTCCAGGAACCCCAGTACCACACACACAAAAAAGAATAAAAAAATAGGGTTGGGGGTAGAGCTCGGAGGTAGAATACTCCTGGGTTGCATCCCCAGTACCACACAAAAAAAAAGAAAAAGTCAAAATCTATCTCTTTTTCTTTCTTTCAATAGAAATATCTAGATATGTATGTATATCCATCCTGTTGGTTCTGTTTCTATGGAGAACCTCGACTGATAGAATTTGTTTTCTAATTGAAGCATCCAAGGATATCACTATATAATTGGCCTCATTTAACTGCTTTGAATTTCTTCTACTAGTAGAGCTATGCATTGAAAGTATTGCTTCACTTTTGTCACATGCAAGGAAACTTAAAATGGAAAATGCACAAATGAATTTTGAAAAGAAGTCATTTGATCTAAACAAAAGTGCTTCCCAGAGCCTTATGTGAATATCCTCTCTGCAGCAGCACCTTTTAAAATTATTATATTTGGGCACAGTCTTCTTAAAATAGTTAAACACCTTTGAGGTAGATGCTGATGCTTTTGCTTATCTTGGAAGGTTTATGTTTTCTCATTTTCATGTTCTTGGTGACAGAATCGTGCCCCAAGAGTTGATGATAAATGTCCAAACATGTTTTATACACTGAGCATATTCATCACCAACTTTTGTGAGCAATTTGGTGATTAATTTTCATTAAATTGAGGTTTGAACTCATATGCTGAAAGAGTTGAATCCAAAATTTAAAAAAGCCACACCAAACATTCAAATAATGGGTTGTAGATTTGTACCTTATATTGAATGACATAACCATTGAACCAAGGGCAATTCAAACTCCCAACTATACATTCTGTGGCAGGATTCCTCTCCCTTTACTTCATGAATATGTTTTGCATACATATAAATACAGACTTCTACTTCCATTAACCTACCAACTGGTGACTTGGAAGCTTCCTTTGTCTTGCAAGCTCTGGCATGTGTACAGTTTGTTGGTACAATAAGACATACAACAATCAGTACTCCCTCACCTCCTCTTGGGACTGGAATGAGTTACATGTCCCTACTCCCTAGAGTCCTGAGTGCCCTTATTCTGTTATCAGCGAACAGCTTGCTAAACACCCTGCTGCTGTCCCTGAGAGGGAGGTATTATATTGTGTTTGAAGAAGATTAGGAAAAGGGAGAAAGGTTATCACTGGTTGTCTTTGTTTAACCCTCTGTTAAAATGAGAACTCCTTTGTGTGTGAATCTCACAAGCTAGCAGATGAGGCCAAGGCAGAAGTTGGAAGGAACAAGTTGTTCTCCACCAGATCCATGTTGTCTTGTTTCAATGCAATGATTATATTAGTATATACATTTCATTAGAAAATGGAAAATCTGGGATAAATACTAAATTAGGTAAGATGCTGGAAAAACAGACTGTTCCAAGCAAAGTGGAATGTGTAGTTCTCCTACAACCATGTACACTGTTCATGAAAGCTCTTAAACTCTAGGGTCCTAATCTCTGACCGAAATTTGTTTCCTTTCCATTTATCTTTGGCCACTCTTACCAGGCCATCATGGAGAACTCCAGTTCTATAATTACTCCTGTCTCCAGGTTCCCTTGCTTCTCAGTTACATTTTTTTTTTGTTTTGGAGTACTGGGGATTGATCCTCAGAGCAGTCTACCTCTGAGCTACACACCCAGCCCTTTTTATTTTATTTTTTATTTTGAAACAGGGTCTCACCAAGTTTCTGCGGACTTGAACCTGCTATCCTCCTATTTCATCTTCCCAAATACTGGGATTACAGGCCTGTGACACTATGCTCAGCCCCAGTTCCATTTGAATCCCACCTCAACCACTTTCTCCCAACTCCGGGAAGTCCTTTGTACTCTTCTGATTCTTCCCTGTAAAGATGACTGAGCTACACCCTGGCCCCAGTAGGTTGGCCTATCATGTCTACTAGGATGCTGAATAGTGTTGGAAAAAAATCTTAGAACCATGAAGACAGGTCCCTCTGCACACATCCCCAAATTTATTGGCTAATTGATCCCTTTTTAGAAAAAAAATTAGTGCCCACCCAGTACATCTCTGCCCCATTATTTTTATTCAATGTCCTCTGCAAATAGTAGCCTAAGGCTACTATTGTCATCACCCTCCTCATTGTTCCAGCAACCCTAGGGAGCAGTATTGCAGTCTTTGGGAATGTGTCTTCAGATTCATGGTCTTCAATCTTTTTTTTCTTTTTTTTTTATTTGGTGGTACTGGGGTTCCTGGAAGCCCTTCTACCTCCGGGCTACACTCCCAGACCTATTTTTGCATTTTTATCGAGAAATAGGGTCTCCTAAGCCAGCGTGCGCGGCTGGCTTCGAACCTGCGCGATCCTCCTGTCTCTGCCTCCCAAGCGTGGGGATTACAAGCGTGCGCCACCACGCCCGGCAAGGTCTTCAATCTTAACTAGGTCCTCAATGCCACTCCTTAGTCCTTTACAAGTGTTTGATCAGCTCCCTCTCTTCTTCCTCTCAGTAATGCTCTGACCTTTAGTCTTCATTCAACCCTAAGTAGCTGTACTCTAAAAGACATGTTCCACCCATTAATTGATGAAGAGATTGAAGGACTCAGGCAGAAATCACATTAATTTCCTCCCATCCACATCTGTACTGCTTCCCCCATCCCCTTTCCTTCAGGCCCAGAGGTGAGGTGTCCATAAGAAGAAGTAGCTGTGGTTTCTGGATTGGTTGGAGTTAGTAGTCTAGAAAGTAGAACAGAAGGTGCTGGCACCAGGGGCTCTAATTCTTTATTTTGGAACAGGGTCTCACTGAATTGCAAAGGGCCTCACTAAGTAGCTGAGACTGTCCGTGAACTGTTATCTTCCTGTCTCAGCCTCCCAAATGCTGGGATTACAAGCGTGCACCACACCCAGCTACAAAGAGTTTTTAATAGAGCTTCATCTTCCCACTTGATAGAGGTGGGTAAGTGTAGTTGAACATTTCAACCGTCTAACCTTCTAATTATTACATGGTCTTTCTGGCAACTAATCCCATCCTGAGGCTATATAGGGGCCTCACCCTAAATCATCTATTACCATAAACTCAGCTATGATCTGAAAGACCTCCTTATAGAGCTGAGGATTTAACTCAGGGGTAGAGTATTTTCCTAGCAATGTCTGAGGCTCTAGGTTCAATCCCAGACTAGGGCATGGGAGGCTGAGACAGGAGGATCACAGGTTTGCAGCCAGCCTCAGGTACTTAGTGAAGTACTCCAGCTGGGGGTGTAGCTCAGAGGTAGGATGCCCCTGGGTTCAATCCCTGGTTCTGTAAAAAACAAAACAGCAACTCTGTGTGTGTGTGTGTGTGTGTGTGTGTGTGTGTGTGTGTGTGTGTGTTACTGAGGCCTGAACCCAGGGACATTCCACCTCTGAGCTAAATTTCAGCCCTATTTTTGTTTTATTTTTTTTCATTTTATTTTATGGAACTAAAGATTGAACCCAGGGGCCTTCTACCCCTGAGCTATACCCCCCAGACCTGTTTTTTATTCTTTATTTTGAAACAGAGTTTCACTAAGTTGCAAAATGCCTCACAAGTTGCTGAAGCAGGCTGCGAACCTGCTATCCTCCTGTTCCGGCCTCCCAAGTACACACCCAGCCCCTATTTTTTATTTTCGAAACAAGTTCTCACTAAGTTACTGAGAGTCTAAGTTGCTGAAGTGGTCCTTAAACTTGTGATCCTCTTGTCTCCACCTCCCAAATACTGGGATACAGGCTTGCACTACCAAACTTGGCTCCATAAAAACTGCTGGACAATAAGATTTGATGAACTTTGGGTTATTGATCAACTGCTGAGAGGGCAGAGTTTCCTGGAAAGGGTGTAGAAGCTCCATGTTCCCTCTCTATACCTTGTCCTACACATCACTTGCATCAGGCTATTTACTTTCATCATTTGTAATGTCCTTTATAATAAACTGGTTAACATAAATGTGTCTGTGAATTCTGTGAGTTCTCTCAGCAAGTAAATTGAACCCAAGGAGGGGATCATGGAAATCATAGCTGGTCAATACAGATTACAACCGGGGACTTACAGTTGGCATCTGAAGTGGGAGGGGCCAATCATGTGGGACTAAGCCCTTAATGTATGGGGTTTGCTTGGTTTGGTGGCACATGCCTGCAGTCTCAGTACTTGGGAGGTTGAGGAAAAAGGATCGCAGGATCAAGGGCAGCCTCAGCAACTTACCAAGAACATATATAAAATAATAATAATAATAATAATAATAATAATAATAATAATAGAGCTGGAGGGGTATCTCAATATTAGAACACCCCTAGATTCAATCCCTAGAGCCCCAATCAGTGAAGACTGAGGCTAACTCAAATTATACGACATCCAGCTGGTGTCTGTTGTAGAAGATTTTGGTGTGTGTATGGAACCCCCCTCATGCTGGTCACAAAAGTGGTCAGCATTTTGTTGAGAATAGACCAAACAGCGTGTGTGTGTGTGTGTGTGTGTGTGTGTGTGTGTGTGTGTGTGTGTTACTGGGGGTGGAACCCAGAGGCTTTCTACCTCCGGGCTATACTCCCAGACCTATTTTTTATATTTTATTTGGAAACAGGGTCTCACTAAGTTGCTGAGAGCCTCACTAAGTAGCTGAGGCTGGCTTCGAACCTGTGTGATCCTCCTGTCTCAGCCTCCCAAGCGCAGGGATTACAAGCATGCGCCACCACGCCCAGCCCCAAACAGCTTTTTCTATATAACTATCTTACAACAAAACCATTTTTAGAGGTCTCCTAGATAAATGTTAGCATCAAAAGTTTGCTCTTTCATCTCATGACCCACAACATGATATGAGAAAGCAACAAAAGAGGAGTGAGGCATGTGGTAGAAATATGTATAGGCTAGTGATGTAGCTCAGCAGTAGATCACTTTCCTAGCATGCAGAAAGCCCTGGATTCTGTCCCAACCCACAAAAATTGATGAGAGAGAGAGAGAGAGAGAGAGAGAGAGAGAGAGAGAGAGAGAGAGAGAGAGAGAGAGAGAGAGAAGAGAAAGAGAGAGATTGGTACCGGGGGGATCAAACCTCAAACCCAGGGACATTCTACCTCCAGTCATTTTTCTTTTTAATTTTTATTGAGCCAGGCGTGGTGGCTCATACTTGTAATCCCAGCTCTTGGGAGGCTGAGACAGGAGGATCACACAGGTTCAAAGACAGCCTTAGCTACTTAGTGAGGCTCTCAGCAACTTATAGACCCTCTTTCCAAATAAAATATAAAATAGGGTTGGGGGTATAGTCTGGAGGTAGAAAATCCCCTGGTTTCCACCCCCAGTACCACAAAAAGTTTTTATTGAGGCATTTTAGTCATACATCTTAATGGGCTATAAGATGGTAGAGGCATACATGCACACGTCACTCATTTATCCCTTCTCCAATTCCCAACCCTCTACACTCCCTTCTTCTCTTGTTTGGCTTAGTGATTGACTTTGATATGTTTGTGAATGTACATCATGTACCTTAGAGAATTTCCCTCTTCCCACCTTCCATATCCCTCAGTTAGGCCACCATATCTGCTCATCTATGGCTTCTCTTTCTTCATTTGATTTCCTCCTAGGACTCTTTGCTCCCTAGCTTCCTAATATTAGGGAAAGCATCTGATTTCTTACTTTTTGTGACTAACTAATCTAACTTAGCATAATGTCCAGTTCCATTCATTTACCTGTAAATGATGTAATCTTGTACTTCTGTATAGCTGAGTAAATTCCATTCTGTACATATCCAATAGTTTTTTTTAATACATTCATCTATTGATGAATACCTTGGCTGGTTCCATACTTAGACAATTGTGAACTGTGGGACTGTGAATATGCATGCATTAGTTTGGTTTCCATTATTCTGGGTAGATACCCAGAAGTGGTATTGCTGGATCATATGGTAGGTTCATTGCCATTCTTCTGAGAACTCCATACTGTTTTCCAAAGAGATTGTACTAATTTGCAATCCTGCCAACAATGTAATAGAGTTTCCACTTCTCCATATCCTTGCCAACATTTGTTGGATGTTTGGCAAAAATCAATTGGCTATAAGTGTGAAGATTTATTTCTGAGACTTCTATTCCTGCCCATTGATCTCTGTATCTGTTTTTGTGCCAGTATCATGCTGTTTTTATTACTAAAGCTTTGTAGTATAGTTTGAAGTCAGCTATTGTGATGCTTCCTGTATGGTTCTTGTTATCGAGAACTACTTTGGCTATTCTGGGTTTTTTATTTTCCAAATGAATTTAAGGACTGGTTTTTCTATGTATGTGAGAAATCACCCTGGTAATTTAATGGGTATTGCACTGACCCTGTAGATCATTTTTGGAAGAATGGCTATTTTGATATTTATTCTGCCTACCCAAGAACATGGAAGATCTTTCTATCTTCTAAGGTCTTCTTTAATTTCTTTTTCAGTGTTTTATAATTTTCTTTGTAGAGGTCTTTTATCTCCTTGGTATTTTATTTTTTTTGTGGGATATCCTGAGTGGAAGAGTTTTCTGGATTTATTTTTCAGTGGATTTATGATTAGAATACAGGAAAGCTTCTGATTTTTAAAAAGATTGCTTTTGTATCAAGACATTTTTGCTGAATTTATTGATTAGTTCTATAGCTTTTTGGTTGAGTTTCTTGGATATTCTTTTTTAATTTTTTATTCTTTTTGGTGGTACTGGGGATGGAACCCTCCTACCTCCGGGCTACACACTCCCAGACCTATTTTTATATTTTTTAAATTTGGAAACAGGGTCTCTTAAGCCAACAAAGCTGGTTTAGAAACTGGGTGATCCTCCTGTCTCTGCCTCCCAAGTGTGGGATTACAAGCGTGCGCTACCAGGCCTGGCGAGTTTCTTGGATATTCTAAGTATAGTATTTTGTCATCTGGAAATAGTGATAGTTTTAGTTCTTTGTTTCCTATTGGTAGTCCTTTGATTTTCTTCTCTACCCTTATTGCTGTGGTTAGAGTCTCAAGTGGACATCCTTGTCTTGCTTCTGTTTTTAGGGAAATAATTTTTTTGCAATTTTCCCCATTTAATATGATGTTGGCTGTGGGCCTATTATAGATTGCCTTTATGATGTTGAGACATATTTTTCTCTATTCAGATTCTCTGCAGTGCTTTTAGCATAAGTGGGTGTTGGGTTTCATCAGATGCTTTTTCAGCAGCTATTGAAATGAGCATGTGACTTTTTTCTTTGGTTCTGTTTATGTGATGAATTACATATTGTTTTTTGTATGTTAACCAGTCTTGCATCCCTGGGATGAACCCTACTTAGTCATGGTGTATGATTTTCTTGATGTGGTTTTGAATGGATGTTGCTATTTTTTTATTTAGCAGTTTTGTATTTAAGTTCATCAACAATATAGGCCTGTAGTCTTTTTTTTTCTTGAGCTGTCTTTAATTGTTTGTTGTATTAATGTGATGCTGGTTTCATACAATGTATTTGGGAGGGTCCCATTTCTTTCTATTTCACAAAATAGATTGTGGTGTATTGGGATTAGCTCTTCTATAAAAGTTTTTTAAAATTCACTTAGGAAACCATCTGGTCCTGGATTTTTGTTAGGTGGTAGACTCTATTGTTGTTTCAATCTCTTTGATTCCTATTCATTGGTATAAGTTTTCTATGTTTTCTTTATTCAGTTTAGGAAGGTTGTATTTATATAGAAAGGTTTTAATTTTTTTCCAGAATTTCCATTTTATTGGAGTGTAGTTTTTCAAAGTAGTTTCTGATAATCCTTTGAATTTCTACTCTGTCTGTGGTAATATCTCCTTTTTCATGTCTTATTTTTGTAATTTGAATTGATTCTCTCTTTTTTTGGTAAGTTTGGCCAGTGGATTATCTATCTAGTTTTTTTTTTGAGATACAAATTTTTGCTTTTGCTAATTTTCTGTATTTTTTATTCACTTATTCATTAATTTCTGCTCTAATTTTAATAATTTCCTATCTTATACTGGCTTTGGGGTTAAACTGTTCCTGTTTATCAAGGTTTTTGAGGTGTGACATTAGGTTATTTATTTGATGATTTTCTGTTCTTTTTATGTGGGCACTCAATGCTATAAATTTTCCTCTTAATACTGCCTTCAAGGGGTCCCAGAGGTTTTGATATATTTTATCTCTATTTTTGTTTTTTTCTAGGAAATTCTTAATTTCACCTCTTACTTATTCTATGACCCATTCCTTGTTCAGTAATGTGGTGTTCAATCTCCACATTACTATGTTGTTGCCCTGGGCCTTCTGATAGTTGATTTCTAATTTCAATTTATTGTTGTCTGAAAAGATGCAGAGGAGTATGTCATATGTTTTGAATTTACTAGTGTTCACTTTGTAGCCCAGGATCTGATCTATTTTGGAAAAGGTTCCATGAACAGCTGAGACAAATGTGAATTCTGCTGTAGTTTGGTGGAATATTTTTATGTATCTAATAGGTTCATTTGGTTTATGGTGTTGTTTAGTTCTGAGGTATCTATTCTTCATGTATTCTAATATATTGCTTATAGTTTGTACTGATATCTTTACTTCAACAATGCATCCTTTATTTCTTTCAGCCTCTCTCTCTCTCTCAATTCTTTATGGAAATCCTGTATCATTTCTACTGTTAAATTTCTGATTTGTCCTTCTGGTGATCTCTGGAATTCTGTGTTGTCAGGTTCTGTTATTGTGGGTTTGTGGGAGATCATTGCTTCTTTGTTATTCCTCCTTCTCATGATTTCAGAAGTTTTTTGTCTTTATTGCTTTTGATAGATTTCTCTCAATCTATAGGTGTCAGCTGTTGTATACAAGGACAATTTTTCTTGTATTCAATGGTGAAGATTGAGTAAGGAGGAAAGTGAAGTTGTAAATGCAAAAATATGGTAAAGCCACAGATAGGATCAAATAAAATAAGATAGTATGAGCTTGGTAGGTTGTATATGGTAGAGATTACATATAGTGAATATGCAATAGGATTCTTCTCTTTTTTTTTCTGGTGGTACTGGGGTTCCTGGAAACCCTTCTACCTCCGGGCTACACTCCCAGACCTATTTTTAATTTTTTTTTTGAAACAGGGTCTCTTAAGCCAGCACACCTGGCTTCAAACCTGTGTGATCTACCTGTTTCCACCTCCCAAGTGCGGGGATTACAAACATGTGCCACCACGCCCAGCCTGTAATAGAATTCTAATAACCAATGTAGTATATATAGTACAGTGATATGAAGAAGATGCAATACAAGACAAAGAAGAGAAAAAAAGTTAAGGGATGGAGAGAAGAGAGTAGATATGCATGAGGAAAGAGGGGTGCTGTTGAGCACTTCTCTGGTTCTCTGGAGGGTGCAGTGACCTCAGCCACCACTGCTGCAAGTTGTAACCTATGTCCACACAGGAGAGGCTGACTGTTGACAATTCCCATGAGCTGCCGCCATTTACTTTGTTTCAAGTTGCTGGCATTTTTTGATGTGGGTCCCTGGCAGTCTCAGCACAGTGAGGCAAGATGCCACCATCACGATGCCCACAGCCAAAGCTATTGGAGGTGGATGGGGTACTTTTCTGATCTTTGATCTGCCCTGTAGCTTTTTTTTTTTCTGTCATCTTTCACTTGTCGGTGCTCTGTTCAAATTTATTCTGGCTTCTTTTTTTCAGAATTCTTTTTTTAATTGCGGTAGAGATCGAGTGTCGGCAGGACTGATATGTGCTGCTTCCCTTGTTCACCGTTTTCCTGGAAGTCTGTATTTTTTTAGTTTGAAGCAAGGTCTTGAGAGGTTGTTGATAGCCTTGCTAAATTTCAGAGGCTGTCACTGAACTTGTGATCCTTATGTCTCAGACTCTCAAGTACTGGAATTACAGCTGTGCACCAATATACCTGGTTGCATCAAATATTATTTTTTTGGATAGTAGTGACTGAACCCAGGGGTGTTCTAACTCTGAGTTACACCCTCAACCTTTTTTCTTTTGAAATAGTCTTACTCAGTTGCAGAGGCTGGCCTTGAACTTGCAATCCTCCTGTCTTAAGCCTCCCAAGTACTGTTATTACAGGCATGTACCAGATATTGCTTCATATATACTTTTGGGGATTTTTTTTGGTACTGGCAATTGAATCCAGAGGCATTCTGTCTCCAAGCTACAAACCCAGCCTGATTTTCTTATTTGGAAACAGGGTCTCACTAGATTGCTGCGAGCCTTGCTAAGCTACCGAGGCTGGCTTTGAACCTGCAATCCTCCTGTCTCAGCCTTCCAAGTACTGGGATAACAAGCATGTGTCAGCACACACAGACATATATTCTTTTTTAATTTTTTTATTGGTGCACTGTATTCATACATCATAATGGGATAAAAAAAAAACTTGTGTAGACAAACATGCACACATCACCCAGTTAGCCCCTACCCAATCCCCACGCCATTCCCTCCCCATCCCTCCTTCCCATGCTTGGCTTAGTGGTTGACATCTAATATTATAGCAATTTATCCAAAATTAACAATGATAATCTCACATAACAGAACCATTTGTCTGATATCAAGCTTTGGATCATTTAGAGATAACATTTCAATATTTCTTTTTGCTTTCTTTCTTACCAGAGGATATTTTTTTCTTTTTTTAAGGTGAAACTATCATACATGTATTTTTTTTTCAAGAAAAAATCTATCCTAACATGAAATATGAACTAAAAATACCCAAAACAATCACGAAAAATAACAAAGCTAGAAGATGTACATTTTCCGATTCCAAACCTTATAAAGCTACAATAATTGAAACAGTGTAGTACTGTTGTAAAGGCAGATATATAAACGAGTGGAGTAACATAAAAGGCCTAGAAATAAATTCTTCCATATATGGTCAAGTTATTTTTGACAAGGTTTCCACGAACATTTGGTGGAGGAAATACTAATATTTTCACTAAATATTGTTGAAAAATAATAATTACATGAAAAAGAATAAAATTGGATCCTTACATAACACCATATACAAATATTAACTCAAAATAGATAAAAGATCTAAATGTAAATCTTAAGACTATAAACTTTTAGAAGAAAACCTGGATCATAAACCTTCACAACACTGAAATTGGCAGTGATTTCTTGGATATAATTTCAAAGGCACAGGCAACAAAATAATAAACTTCCTAAAAAATAAAAAAAATGTACATCCAAAGACAATGTAAACAGAGTTAAAAGTTGCTGATAGAATGGGATAAAATATTTCCAAATGCTATATCTGAAGGTATATTAATATTCCAAATAGAAATCCTAAAAATTAGCAACAGTAAAAGCAAAGAATACAATTTAGAAATAGGTAAAAGACTAAACTAATGAATCTTCAAATATTTTATATAACCAATAAACACATGAATATCACTCATAATTATCATAATATAACTAATTATTAAGGAAATACAAATAAAAACTATAGTGAAATACTACTTCACATTTGTTAGGATGGCTGCTTAACATGAATTACCTTGCTCTAGCCCTTTACCTTGAGTTTGTTACTCTCTTTACTTGTAAAGTGTGTTTCTTGTAAGCAGCAGATGGATGGATTCTGGTTTTTAATCCATTTTGCCACTTTATGTCTTTTTATTGGGGGAATTGAGGCCATTTACATTCAATGTGATTGTTGAGAGATAACTTTTAATTCCTAACAAGTTAAGATTTTATTTATGTTTGAAATACTGTTTATTCTTCTTTGCTTAGTTGTCTGCTGGATGGAAAATCTTGTTTCTCTGGTTCTGGTGTGTATTACCTATTTCTTCTTTGTAGTTAATCTCTGAGTATTTTCTCTAATGCTGGTTTTGAAGACACAAATTCCTTCAGTTTCTGTTTGTCATGGAAGCTTCTTATTTCCCCATCTAATTTGATAGATAGTTTTGCTGGGTAGGAAATTTTTGGCTGGAAGTTGTTTTCTTTCAGAGTTTGGAATATGTTACTCCAAGTCCTTCTGACTTTCATGACTTGGTTTGGGAAGTCTGGGGTGATTCTAATTGGCTTGCCTCTCAATGTCACTTGGCCTTTTGTTTTTGTTGCCTTTAAGATTCTCTGCTTGGCTTCCACATTTTGACAATTATGTTGTGTGGGGAACCTCTTCTCTGATCCTGTCTAAAGGGAGTTCTATAAGTTTCCTGGACCTGTGTATTGACCTCTTGCTCTATGTTTGGAAATTTTTCTGCCATTATTTCTTTGAAGATATTATTAATCCCTTTGGTTTCACCTTCTTTTCTTACATTAGCTCTCTTAAAATGGGCCCATATTTCTTCAATGTCAGATTCCTGCTGTCTGAGTTTTTTTTTCCTTAGTTATAAATTATGCGTTTGTTTTTGGAGTGATCATCTTCTAGGAGCGAGATTCTATTTTCCATGTGGTCTAATCGATTCTTTATACTTTTAATTGAGGCCTTTACCTCAATGATTGCATCCTTTATTTCTTTTAGACTCTCTCTAGCTGGGCATGGTGGCTTATGCTTGTAATCCCTGCTCTTGGGAGGCTGAAACAGGAGGATCGCACAGGTTCGAAGCCAGCCACAGCTACTTAGTGAGGCTCTCAGCAACTTAGTGATACCCTGTTTCCAAATAAAATATAAAGTAGGTCTGGGCATATAGCATGGAGGTAGAAAGCCTCTGGGTTCCACCCCCAATACCACTAAATGAATAAATAAACAAATAAATAAATAAATAGACTCTCTCTAAATTCTTTTTGAAGGTCCTGTATTATTTCTACAGTTATATTCCTGATTTGATCTTCTGGAGATCTCTGAATTTCTGTGTTATCAGGTTCTGATAATATGGGGTTGTGGGCATTCATTGCTCTATTTTGGTTCCTCTTTCCCATGATTTCAGAAGTTTGTGCTTTCCCTGGATCACTATGACTTCACTTAGGGTGCTCTGTATCTCGAGTCTGTGGTAATCTTAGCCACCACTACTCCTTTACTGGGTTGTATCACAAAGTCTCAGACCCAGGAAGTTAATCGAGGCTGGGTGAGATCGTGGGAGTGCCGGGCTGGGCATTTTCCCATGGGGAGCCGTGACTAGGGTGTGGTATCTCTGCCACCGCTACTCCTTCACTGGGTTGGACCGCAAAATCTCAGACCCAAGGAGATTATCAAAGCCGCGCAATTCCCTGGGAGTGCAGTACAGGGATTTCTCCTTTAGGGGCCGCAATTTCATTCACGGATATTGTGCATGCTGATCAGGAACTGTCGCGGGGCGCAGTGAACTGGCTGTCGCTGCTGGCAATATGGTGCCTCTGCTACACCCTCGGCCGTGAGGCTGGCATATTTCTTTTCTGGTTTTGAGCTCCGTTCTGAGTCCCTGGAAGGCGTGATGAGCTTGGCCACTCGGAGTGTTAGATGTTCTTTGTGCTGAAATAACTGCTGAAATACATCCGAATGATCCGCAGCTGCTCACTTCAGCTCCTTGTTTACCTCTCTTGAGCCTGGTGCTGTGAGAGAAGATGGTGCCAGCGCAGCTCTGCCGCCACATTGCAGGCTTGATTTCTTTTCTGGTCTCTGGTTGTTCTTCTAGTCTTTCTTTCCTCTGTCCCTTGTGTTTACATTTTTTATTTCTCTGCTGATAGTGTTTTCTGGCTATGAAAAGCGCTGATTTTGTGGCAATAGAGATCGAGTTTTAACAGGACTCATAAATGCTGCTTTTCTCAGTCGCCATCTTCCCGGAAGTCCAGACATATATTCTTAATGAACTCAAATGACAGTCTTTTATATTGTAGGCTCATAATATATGGAAAACTTTCGGCAAGTCAAAATCAAGCTAATTTACTTTAGGTTAATAATTTTATATAGGTAAAATGTTGTAATGAGATTATAGCTGATCAAGCAGGGTAGTGACAAATTCATGTTTAAGTGTAAGAGTTAACAAGAAGACATTAAATTAACTGACTTGTACAGAAGATTTTATTAGAAGATTTTAATGTGCTGAATGTGATGGCACATGCTTGTAATCCAAGTACTTGGGAGACTGAGACAGGAGGATCAAAGGTTCATAACTAGCCTCAGCTATTTAGTGAGGCCCTCTGCAACTTAGTGAGACCCTGTTTTAAAATAAAGACTAAAAATAGGGCTGGAAGTATAGCTCAGACCCCAGTACCACAAAAAATGAAGATTTTATAAGTGAATGGCTGTAATCCCAATACTTGGGAAGCTGAGACAGGAGGATTGCAGATTCAAGGTCTGTCTCAGCAATGTAAAGAGACTCTCAGCAACTTAGCAAAACCCTGTTTCAAAACAAAACAAAAAAAAATTAAAAAGTGTTGGTAGCCAAGCATAATGGCACATGCATGTAATGCCTGCATTTGGGAGTCTGAGACACAAGGATCCCAGTTTGTGGACAGCCTCAGATACTTAGACCCTTTGCAACTCAGTGAGACCCTGTTTCAAAATAAAAAATAAAAATAGGTCTGGGGATGTAGCTCAGAGGTGGAATGCCTCCCTCTGTTTAATCCCTAGTAACACACACACACACACACACACACACACACACACACACATACAAAAATTATTGCTACATTTAAAATACCTCCATTGTTTGACAGGAACTATAACACATACTGTGCAGGGCAGATTTTAACACCTCAGAGATCTATGCCTTCTCTTTTCATATGTTCTTACCCTCAGAGTTATCATAAATTAAATAGTTAAAGATAGGTCCATTCACACATGTACTTTTCCCTAATGGAGTATTCCACATTCCTACATTCTGATACTTTAAGTTATTATAATAAAAGAACCAGAACTATTTGGTCTTTTGGTTGCTGGCCTTTGCTCTCCATTTACAATTGCCTAAAGATCCCTGCTCCAAATTAGAGCCATGCTGTCCAAGAGAGCAAACACTAACCACAGATGGCTATTTATATCTAAATTTAAATTAATTAAAAATTTAAAATTTGGTCCCTCAATCCAATTAGCATGTTCAGTGGCTGCTTGTAGTTAGTGGTTACTGTTTTGCATGGTGGCAAAAGTAGAACATTTCCATCATTGCATAGAATTATATAGAGCCCTGGGTTAGACAGTGAGTCTTCTGGAGGGAATGACAAAAGAATAGTTTCAGAGCCTTAGTAGGAAAGGTTAATCTAGGAATATCTGTTACCTGGTGCATATGGGACCCAACTGAGGGTGATGGGAGGGGGAAGAGGGAAATTCTCTAATGTACAAGATGTACATTCACAAACATATCAAAGTCAGTCCCTAAGCCAAACTCGAGAAGGAGGGAAAGGGGAAGGGAATAGGGAGGGAAGTAAAGAAGGGCTAAATGAGTGATGCATGAATGTATGACTCTACCATCTTGTGCCCCGTTAAGATGTATGACTACAATGCCCCAATAAAAAATATAAATTTTCAGAGGATCAGGGTTCGCAGAAAGCCTCAGCTACTTAACGAGACCCTTTGCAACTCAGTGACACCCTGTTTCAAAAATAAAAAAGACTAAAGCCGGGCATGGTGGTGCATGCTTGTAAACCCCACACTTGGGAGGCTGAGATAGGAGGATCGCACAGGTTCGAAGCCAGCCTCAGCTACTTAGTGAGGCTCTCGGCAACTTAGTGAGACCCTGTTTCCAAATAAAATATACAATAGGTCTGGGAGTATAGCTCAGAGGTAGGAAGTCTTTGGGTTCCACCCCCAAAATCAACAAAATTAAAAAAATAAATAAAAAGGCTAAAATATAGTGCTGTGGGTATAGCTTGGAGGTACAATGCCCCTGGGTTTCATCCCCAGTATCACAAATAAAAAATAATTTTTTCTAAAAAAAGACTAGTGATTTTGAGAACTATTTTAGCCCAAAAGCAGATGGCTTCATCAAGATAGACTGCTAAACTATGAGAAAACCAAATAGGGCTGAGTAAAATTGATACAAGAAATCTAGTTGTGGTGATTTGTCTGGGAGTCATATGACATTGTTTTGTGTCCCTCCTGTTTTTCTACGGGCATAAACAAAGGCTCTTTCTTTTTAACTCCATTTCCAATTCTGGACTTAAAAGTATGTCAATTGCTATGGTTGCTTTTTGTTGTTGTTTTGCAGTAACAGGGATAAAACCCAGGGTTTCATTCAAGCACTCTACCACCGAGCCATTTTTATTTCTACATTCTCTTAAAAATTCATTAGCAGCTGGGTATGGTAGTGCACATCTGTAATCCCAGTATGTGGGAGGCTGAGACCGGAGGATAACAGGTTTGAAGCTAGCCTAGGCAACTTAGTGAGGCCCTCATTAACTTTTATTTTTGGTGGTATGGAAGTTCCTGGAAGCCCTTCTACCTCCGGGATACACTCCCAGACCTATTTTATACTTTTTATTTGGAAACAGGGTCTCTTAAGACAGCGTGGCTGGCTTCGAACCTGTGTGATCCTCCTGTCTCTGCCTCCCAAGTGCTGGGATTACAAGTGTGCGCCACCACCACGCCTGGCCCTCATTAACTTTAGGGAAACTCTGTTTCAAATTCCTTAGAAAACTGGGAATGGATCCACCATGGGATCTGACTATACCACTACTAGGTATCTTTCCAAAGGGTTTGAAATCAGAGAACTATAGTAACATATACATACCCATGTTCATAGCAGCACAATTCATAATAGCAAAACTATGGAACCAATGTAGGTATCCATCAACGGATGAATGGACTACATAATTATGGAAAATATACACAATGGAATTCTACTCAGCAATAAAGAAGAACAAAATTATGTCATTTGTAAGATGAAAAGACCTGGACAACATTATGTTAAGTAAGATTAGCTAAGCACAGACAGAGAAGGGACATATGTTTTCTCTAATATGCTTGAATCAGAGAGTATTTGGGATACCAGAGGGACTCCAGATAATGGAGGATATCCTCAGTGAAGCCAGGGAGGAAGAGTAGGGGAGAAAGAAGGCTGAGGTTCAGTCATGGAAATGCTACCTGCAACTATGTGTGTACATGTGTACATTGTTAACCTGGACACTCAGCATCAAGAGGGAGGTGGGAGCAGGGGAGAGCACTAAGTACTGTGAATGTATGCCAATGTCAGCATGATCTATGTCATGATGTGAGACTATAATGCACAAATAAAAACTCAAATGGCAATGTAAAAAAAACAAATTAAAAATAAAAACTAAGCTGGGGACATAGCTCACAGGTAGAATACCCATGGGTTTAATCTCCAGGAACAGAGAGCGAGAGCGAGAGCGAGAGCGAGAGCGAGAGCGAGAGAGAGAGAGAGAGAGAGAGAGAGAGAAGAAATTCTGCATCATTTGTGTTTGGGGGTCTATAAATCCCAGTAATTGGGAGTCTGGGATAGGAGAATTTCTGATTTGAGGATAACCTCATCAACATACCAAGACCCTGTTTTAAAATAAAACATAAAAAAACTGGACTTGGACTAGGAGCTGGGCATGGTGGCGCAAGCTTGTAATCCTAGTACTTAAGAGGCTGAAACAGGAGAATCACAGGTTTGTGGCCAGCCTTGGCAACTTGTGATGCCCTCTGCAACTTAGTGAGACCCTCTTTCAAAATAAATAATAATAATGCTGGGCATGGTGGTGCACGCTTGTAATCCCAACCTTTGGGAGGCTGAGACCGGAGGATCGCGGTTTGCGGACAGCCTCAGCTACTTAGTGAGGCCCTCTGCAACTCAGTGAGACCCGGTTTCAAAATAAAGAATAAAAAATAGGGTAGGGGGTGTAACTTGGAGGTCAAATGCCCCTGGGTTCCATCCCCAGACCCCCCCCCCAAAAAAAAAAGAATAATGGACTGGGGATGTAGCTTGGAGGTAGAATGCCCCTGGGTTCAATCCCCAGAACCACACACACACACACACACACACACACACACACACACACACATACACACACACACACACTGGACTAGGAGTATAGCTCAGAGGTGGAATATCCTTGGGTTCAATCCCTAGTAGCAAAAAAAAAAAAAATCATTACCAGCGGACCTCTCATCTAAATTTAAGCTTCTAAACTAAAGCTTGATTGGCTCCTTGGCTGCTACTAAAATAATTGTCTGTCCAGGAAGATGGGGAACATAATGTCTCAGGCTCCCATAAGGCCAGGGCAAATAACTTACTCCTTAACCAAA
Source organism: Muscardinus avellanarius (assembly GCF_963383645.1). Classification (NCBI taxonomy): domain Eukaryota; kingdom Metazoa; phylum Chordata; class Mammalia; order Rodentia; family Gliridae; genus Muscardinus; species Muscardinus avellanarius. Next base: position 72,182,679 of record NC_137792.1, read on the forward strand.
GAGGGGCAAGCTGCATTTGATGGAAATGTGGTCTGAGAGAGCTAGCTGGTAAATGGACCTGAGCAGGGCATTTGATCTACCCAGATTCATAGGCTACATGAAACATATACCACTGAACATGCATTATGGGATTATATTTGGGAATGGCTTCCTAATATAAGAAGCTAGTTTAAAGGATGAATATCAGCATGAATAGAAATAATGCTAAAATGAGTAGGTGTATTTTACTTACTTACTTATTTATTTATTTTGCGGTACTGGGGATGGAACCCAGGGACATTCTACCTCTGAGTGACACCCCCAGCCCTGTTTTTTATCCTTTATTTTGAAACTGAGTCTCACTGAATTGCAAGGGGCCTCACTAAGTAGCTGAGGCTGTCTGTGAACCGCAATCCTCAGGACTCAGCCTCCGGAATGCTGGGATTACATGCGTGTGCCACCACGCCTGGCTATATTTTATAATTAAGATTATGCCTATTTTCCATAATCTGTTAGAAATCTATAAAACAATTGATTAGAGTTGGGGATGTAGCTTTGTAGCAGTTTGTGTGCTTATCATGCTCAAGGCCTTAGGTTCAATCTCTAGCACCAAAAAAAAAAAAAATCAATTGATTAGGCAACACTGTTTTTTTTTTTTTTTTTTTTTTTTTTTTTGGTCTATGTGTGTGTCTGTGAGGAGTGGTACACAGGTCACTGATTGGTACTCAGGCCACAAAGATCATTCTACCACTGAGCTATATCCCCAGCCATATGTGTGAGTGTGTGTGTGTGTGTGTGTGTGTGTGTGTGTGTGAACTGAGACAGTGTCTTGTTAAATTGCCATGATTGGCCTCAAATTTGCGATCTTTTGCCTCAGCCTCCCTAGTCGCTGGACTTACAGGTGAGGGCTACCAGGAGGCCTGGCAAATTCCTTTCTTTTTCTTTTTTTTCTTATTGATACATTGTAGTCATACATTTTAATGGGGTATAAGGTGGTAGAGGCATACATGCACACTCATTTAGCCCTTCTCCAATTCTCACCCCATTCCCTCCCCACTCACTCTCATGTTTGGCTTAGTGTAGACACTGATATGTTTATGAATATACATCATGTACATTATGGAATTTCCCTCTTCCTCCCTCCTATCCCCCTCAGTTAGGTTACCTTATTTGCTAATCAATGGTTTCTCCTTCTTCATCTAGATTTCTTCCTAAGACCCATTTTCTCCCTAGCTTCTGAATATTAGGGGCAGCAGCCTATTTCTTACTTTTTATGACTAATCTTAGCATAATGTTCTCCAGTTTCATAAGTTTCCCTGCCAATTACATAATTTTGTTCTTCTTTATGGCTGAGTACAATTTCATTCTGTACATATCCTATAGTTTTGTAATCCATTCATTCATGTTTTTTTTCTGTTTATTTTTTTTAATTGGTGCACTGTATTCATACATCATAGTGGGATACATACTTTGTAGACATACATGCACACATTGCCCAGTCAGCCCCCACCCAATCCCCACCCCATTCTCTCCCTATCCCTCCTTCCCATGGTTGGCTTAGTGATTGACATCTAGTATTATAGCAATTTATCAAAAATTAAAAATGATAATCTCACATAACAGTTTCATTTTTCTGATACCAAGCTTTTGATGACTTAAAGATAACATTTCAATATTTCTTTTTGCTTTCTTTCTTACCAGAGAATCTATTTTTTCTATTTTTTAGGTGAAACTATCATATATTTATATATTTATTTTTCAGAAAAAAAATCTATCCTAATATGGAATATGGCCTCTAGGTACCCACAACGATCTTGAAAAAGAACAAAGCTAGAAGATGTATATTTTCTGATTTCAAACCATATAAAGCTACAATAATTGAAACAGTGTAGTACTATTCTAAAGGCAGATATATAAACCATTGGAGTTAAATAAAAGCCTAGAGCTAAATTCTTCCCTATATTGCCAAGTTATTTTTGACAAGGTTTCCACGAACATTTGGTGGTAGAAATAATAATATTTTAACTAAATATTGTTGAAAAATAATAATTACATGGAAAAGAATAAAATTGGACCCTTACCTAATCCCATATACAAATATTAACTCAAAATAGATAAAAGACCTAAATATAAATCTTAAGACTATAAACTTTTAGGAGAAAATCTGGGTCATAAAACCTCACAACATTAAATTGGCAGTGATTTCTTGGTTATGATTTCAATGGCACAGGCAACAGAAGAGTATACAAACTCCCTAAAAAATAAAAAACATATTGTATATCCAAAGACAATGTAAACAGAGTTAACAGTTACTAATAGAATGGGATAAAATATTTCCAAATGCTATATCTGAAGCTATATTAATATTCCAACTAGAAATCCTAAAAATTAACAACAATAAAGGCAAACAATACCCTTTACAGATAGGTAAAAGACTAACATAAGTAATGAATCTCCATAGATAACCAATCTTAGTTGTCTGTTGGATGGAAAATCTTGTTTCTCTAGTTCTGATGTGTTTTACCTATTTCTTCTTTATAGTTAATCTCTTTGAGTATTTTCTCTAGTGCTGGTTTTGAAGACATAAATTCCTTCAGTTTCTGTTTGTCATGGAAGCTTCTTATTTCCCCATCTAATTTGATAGAAAGTTTTGCTGGGTAGGAAATTTTTGGCTGGAAGTTGTTTTCTTTCAAAATTGGGAATATGTTACTCCAAGCCCTTCTGGCTCTCATGACTTGGTTTGGGAAGTCTGCAGTGATTCTAATTGGTTTGCCTCTGAATGTCACTTGGCCCTTTGCTTTTGTTGCCTTTAAGATTCTCTGCTTGGCTTCCACATTGGTCATTTTGACAATTATGTGGCGTGGGGATCCTCTTCTCCGATCCTGTCTAAAGGGAGTTCTATACGTTTCCTGGACCTGCGTATCGACCTCTTGCTCTATGTCTGGAAAATTTTCTGCTATTACTTCCTTGAAGAGATTGTTGATCCCTTTGGTTTCACTTTCTTTTCCCTCCTCTATTCCAATTATTCTTAGGTTAGCTCTCTTAAAATGGGCCCATATTTCTTCAATATCAGATTCCTGCTGTCGGATATTTTTTCCTAGATTAGAAACTATGCGTTCATTTTTGGAATGATCATCTTCTAAGAGCGAGATTCTGTTCTCCATGTGGTCTAATCGGTTGTTTGTGCTTTGAATTGAGGCCTTTACTTCATTAATTGCATCCTTTATCTCTTTTTGGCTCTCTCTGAGTTCTTTTCGAAGCACCTCTATTATTTCTACAGTTATTTTCCTAATTTGATCTTCTAGAAATCTCTGATTTTCTGTTTTATCGGGTTCTGATGTTGTGGGGTTGTGAGCATTCATTGCTCCAGTATTATTCCTCTTTCCCATGATTTCGGAAGTTTGTGCCTTCTCTGGGTTCTTCCCTTGGGTCACTATGACTTCCCTTAAGGTGCTCTGGATCTCGAGTCAGTAGTATCTCAGACCCCACTACTCCTTTACTGGGTTTTATCACAGAGTCTCCGACCCAGAGAGTCGATAGAGGCTGCTTTAGACTGTGGGGGGTGCCAGGTTGCACGTTCTCCTATGGTGTGATATCACTGCCACCGCCCCTCTCCCACTGGGTCAAGTCCCAGTGAGTACAGTACTGGGATTTCTCTGCTGTGGCCCACAATTTGACTCACTGTTCTTGAGTACGCAGATGTAGCTGTACTGAATTTGGTGAATTCGGTGCTGTTGCCGCCGGTGGCAATATGGCGCCGCTGCTACGCCCTCGGCTATGGGGCTGGCGTTTTTTTTTTCTTGGTTTTGATTTCCACTCTGAATCCCTGCAGCGTGTGCTGAGCTCAGCCACTGGGAGCTTTAGATGCCCTCTGCGCCGAGAAATCTCGCCTGGCTGTTCCGCAGCGGCTCCCCTCGGCTTGCTGTGGCCGTCCCGTGAATTCGCCAGTACCACCAGCAGTATGGCGCTGCTGCCGCGTCCTCGGGCATGAAGCCGCGTCCTCGGGCATGAGGATCTCCTCTGTGGCTCTGTTCTCAGTCCGCTTTCTCTCTGGAGCCTGGTGATTTTTTTTTGTTTCTCTGGTGATGTTGTTTTCTGGCTTTGAAAGGCGCTGATTTTGTGGTAATGGAGATTTGTTGTTAGCAGGGCTCTTAAGCCCCGCTTTTCTCGGTCGCCATCTTCCCGGAAGTCCCATTCATCTGTTGATGGACAGCTTGGCAGGTTGCATAGAAAGGCAATCGTGAATTGTGCGGCTATGAACATAGATATGTATGCATTATTTTGGTATATTCATAGAATATTTTTTGAAGAGTCCTTTTTCTTTCTATTTCCTTTATTTCTTTCAGGCTCTCTTTAAATTCCTTTTGTAAATTCTATATCATTTCTATGGATTTGTCCTTCTGCGGATCTCTGCAATTCTGTGTTGGCATGTTCTGTTATTGTGGGGTTGTGGGAACTCATTGCTTCCTTGCTATTTATCCTTCTCATGATTTCTGGTTTCTAAAGTTTATATTTTTGTTCCTTTTGATAGCCTTTTGTTATTCTGTGTCACCTGGTGTATACAAGAAAATTCTGTTGTATTCAGTGGTGAAGGTTGAGTGGGGATAAAGGTAGTGAAGTTGTAAATGCAAAAGCAGGATTGAGTAAGCCGGGCATGGTGGTGCACACTTGTAATCCCCGCGCTTGGGAGGCTGAGACAGGAGGATCACGCAGGGTCGAAGCCAGCCTCAGCTACTTAGTGAGGCTCTCAATAACCTAGTGAGACCCTGTTTCCAAATAAAATATATAAAAAAAGGTCTGGGAGGTAGAACGCCTCTGGGTTCTACCCCCAGTACCATCATAAGCAGGATTGAGTAGAATTAGAGTTTGAGTGTAGGAAGGTTTTATATATATATATATATATATATATATATATAGAGAGAGAGAGAGAGAGAGAGAGAGAGATCAGAGATAGTGAATATATAGGAGGCTTCTATAACCAGTGTATTTAGGTATAATGATATGAGGTGGATTTACTACAAGACAATAGAACAGAAAAATTAAAAAAGGAGACAGAGAGAAGATAGTAGACATGAAAGAGGGAAGAAGCCTGTAAAAGGGGTGGAGAAGAAAGCAAACAAGCACAAACACACAAAATCCACAAAACAACCCTATAAATATGAGTACAAAGCAGACTATACCTCTGTCGTCCTCCTGGTTCTGTCTGGATTCTTTCAGCTGTTTAAGGTTCACTTTCTTTCTTCCTTTCTTTTTTGCAGTACTGGAGATAAAACCTAGGGGGCATTCTATCTCCTAGCTACACCCCCAGTCCTATTTTTTTTCTCTTTACTTTTGAAACAGTCTCACCGAGTTGTAAAGGGCCTTGCTAAGTAGCTGAGGTTGCCAGTAAACTGTGATTCTCCTCTCTTAGTCTCCCAAATGCTGGGATTACAAACATGCGCCACCACACCCGGCCAAGGTTCACTTTCTATATTAGGTTCTCAAACATGTTCCAAGTACTCTGATTTGCGCTGTAACCTATAGCAATGATATCACTTTGTAGCCCCACTTTTTTGGTCTCCTTCATTGACTAGGAACCTGGCCTGGTGTCTGTGTGTGTGTGTGCAGGTGCTGAGTGCCACTGCTACCTCTCCTGCTGCAAGACTGGGTCTCAGCTCTCCACAGGGCCTGTCCCCGAGTCCCTCTCTGCCTACACAAGCAGCCAGTATCACTGGGGCTGGATCAAGTGTAAGTGCACATCTTGATTCTTTCCACAGATCCTGAGCCTGTGTCTCTTCCTACCTAGGTAGGTGGCAAGTGCCACTGGACTAGACCCAGTATATATGCAGATCACATTCTCCACAGATAGGGCTAGGTTGGTCTGACTTCTCCTAGGTCACAATGACTTGGTGGACTGTGGTGATCTCCAGAAAACCTACTAGTGCTCTGTGCCCTGCACACTGTAAGCTTCTTTGCCTGATTGGCTCTGGGGGCTGTCTGCTAATTCGTGCCTCCTCTGTGTCTGACAGCAGAGTCCACCCCCACCTTCACTAGGGTGAACCACAAAGTCAGACTTTGCAATTCTATCACTTGCTGCGCAAGACCTTTTGGCTGCACTGGGTGGTCTCCCAAGGGGACAGCTAGTTCACTTATGGTGCCGTTGAGCGCTGCTCTTGAATCTCTGGAAAATAAAGTGGGCTCAGGTGCCTCTGTCATAGGTTCTAGCTGGGTGTCCAGGCAGTAGGATATCTGTGGAGTGTGGAGCAAGGTATCAACTGCTTATAATTCTGTTGGATTCTTTTTTTTTTTTTTTGCGGGTCTGGGGATGGAACCCAGGGGCATTTGACCTCCGAGCTACACCAACTGCCCTATTTTTTATTCTTTATTTTGAAACCGGGTCTCACTGAGTTGCAGAAGCCTCACTAACGTAGCTGAGGCTGTCCGCGAACCGCATTCCTCCAGGTCTCAGCCTCCCGAATGCTGGGATTACAAGTGTGTGCAACCACGCCCGGCAACTGCTTATAATTCTAATGAGCTGCAGCTGCTTAATTTGCTTCAAGTCATTGGCTTTTTTGCTGGGGGACTCTATAGAGGCTGCTGTGCCAGCATTCCCAACACAACCCGTTAGGCAAGAGGCCACCACCACGGCCCTGCGGGGACTGCAGCCATTGCAAATTCTGTGTGTGTGTGTGTGTGTGTGTGTGTGTGTGTGTGTGTGTCTGATGATTGAACCTGGGGACACTCTACCTCCGATCTACATCTCTAGCTCATATTTTTTCTTTAGTTTGAAACTGGCTCTCACTAAGCAGCTGAGGCTGGCTGTGAACTTTAGTCCTTCTCTCTTAGTCTTCCAAGTACTGGGATTACAAGCTTGAAGTACCACATCTGGCTTTGCAATTCTTTTTTAAGTAAATTTATTTCCTATAATATATTTAGCTGAATACAGATAAAAATACTAGAATAAAGAAATGTTTCTACTTCAACTTTTCATGTGAATTTTCTTTCCTTTTTTGCAGTGCTGGGTAGAAAACCCATGGCTTTCTGAATGCTAGTCAAGTGTTCTACCACTGAGGTTCACCTCTGGTCCCTTGTGGGGACTTTTTTCTGGTACAGGGGATTGAACCTAGCACTTTACCTCTGAGCTACTCCTCCAGTCCCTTTTTATTTTTATTTTTTATTTTGAAACAGGGTCTTGCTAAATTGCTGAGGGTCTCTCAAAGTTCCTCAGGCTAGCTTCTAGCCTGAGATCCTCCTTCCTCAGCCTCTCAAGTTTTGGGATTACAAGTATGTGCCACCATGCCCAGCTTTGTGTGTGAACTTTAAAAGACATATTTGGCCCGGCGTGGTGGCTCACGCTTGTAATCACTGCACTTGGGAGGCTGAGACAGGAGGATCACACAGGTTCGAAGCCAGCCTCAGCTACTTAGTGAGGCTCTCAGCAACTTAAGTGAGACCCTGTTTCCAAATAAAATATAAAATGGGTCTGGGAGTATAGCCCAGAGGTAGAAAGCCTCTGGGTTCCACCTCCAGTACCACCAAAAAATAAAAAAATAAAAGACATATTTGTCCATTTTATAATAATTTAGAAATTGTGTTTTACCTTCATTATTTTGATTGTATCTCATACTATTCTTAAGTATAAAATACTTAACTTTTAAACAAGTATAACACTAGATTAATGAACATATTTGATTTTAGACAGTCTATTAGAATCCCTATAATATATGCCTGTGTTATATACAATGTATGGTTGTAATTATATGTAAAGTACTTAGATTTCAAGATGCTTTCAAACAAAACCTCAAAAATATGCATTTTGTCCCTCCATCTATAGAAATACAGACAATAGCCAACTCTTAATAGGATTGACCACCACAGAGATTTAAACACTGAATATTTGAAGACAATTAGGGATTATTGCTAAAATTTAAGGGCTCAATATTTGTGCCATTATTTTGTTCTTTTGGAAGTCCTTATTTTAGAGCAAAAGTATGGAATGAGTTCTCTGGAAACTGCTTCAAAGTAAACACCCTGGTGTGTGGGGTGTGGCATAGGTAAGGGGATATGTGAAACAGGATGGGAAATTAGCTGATAATTACTGAAACTGGGTAATATGTTCATGGTTAAAACTCTGCAAGTCATTTAGCAATAGCAATCAATAGTCCTTTTAAAAATGTGCACAATCTGGGTATGGTGATGCATCCCTGTAATGCCAGCTATTTGGGAAGTTGGGGCAGCAGAAGAATATCAAGTTTGAGGCCAGCATTGACAACTTAGTGAGACTGTCTCAAAGTAAAAAAAATAAAAAAGGATGGGGCTGTAAATCAATACTAGAGCACCACTGGTTTCAATCCTCAGCACTTGAACAACTGTGCAAACTTTTGTTCTAGAATTTATCTTGAGGAAATAATTAGAAAAAAGATAAAGCTATATGCACAATAATGGCCAATTGAGCATTATTTTTAGACATTTATAAACTATGAATTATGCGAGGAAAAATAATGTTGAGCCAGTACATCGGTGTGTACCTGTAGTCCCAGATACTTGGAGGGCTAAGACAGGAGAATCATTTAAGCCCAGGAGTTTGGGGCCAGCCGGGGCAACAAAGTATGACTCTGTCTCTTAAAAAATGCTATGTCAACAAAATGAAGAAGGAATTGAAGACAGATAAAGATAGGAGATATAAAGGAGACAAAACAGTGGCAGCTGAGAGGTGAAACAGCTCAGGTAAATTTCATGTATTTTGGGTATGCTTCAGTGGAAAAGGTGGAGAACAATGCTGAAAATGGGGAGGGAGTCCTCTGTAACCCATCTGATCCCAAAACTGTTTCCACTCTGCTCTCCAGATGTGTTTTTTATTTTGTGTGGGTGGTACCGGGGATTGAACCCAGGAGCATTCTACCACTGAACTACACTGCCATCCCTTTATTTTTATTTTGAAACAAAGTCTCTTTGAGTTACTTCCCACTGTCTCAACTGCCCAAGTACTTGGGATTACAGGTGTGCATTACTATGCCTGGCCAGATGTGGTTTTAAAAATATTCCAATGGCCTCTCCAGGCTTATTCCTATTCCTTGAGTTTGCTGACCATATGTTTGGGCTTTCTTCAGATACTCTGGGTAAAAACTGTTTCTGCTGGTATGTTTAACTTAAAAAATTCAAAATTATAGAAAAGTTATAACAAGAACAAAACATACCTTTGTCCCTAAACATTTCAGTATGTTTTTTCTAAGAACAAAGATTTTTTTTCTTGTCTATTTCTTTTTTTGGTTCTGGGGATTGAACTCATATCTACAGTTGCAGAAATTCTCTGAAATAATTGACCCAACACCAATTAGAGTGGAAAAGATGGAGTTTATTACACCAGCAGGCCGAAGTTAGTATAGCTCCTGAAAACCTCCGGCCCCGAGCTCCATGTAAGCTTTCATTTTATCAAAAAGAAGGACAGAATTTGGCAGGTGAGCTTACAAAAGTAGAAATGTGACAACACTTGCACCTGCATTACTTTTAGCTGATTCCTGATAACATCAGCACTATCAGGAACAGGAATGTATAGAAAGTAGTGATTGTAGGAAATCCCTGAGCAAGTTATGACTTACCTGACTTATGACCTTTTCTTCAGGAAGTTGCTTGGACAGATGATGGACTTCCAGTTTAGTAACTTTTCTACCACACTACAAACCACAACCCTGTCTATCTTCATTTTGAAACAGGGTTACACTGAATTGTTGAGGGTCTTGCTAAGTTTTTGAAGCTGGTCTCAAATGTGTGATCCTTCTGTCTCAGCCTCACAAGTACTGGAACTAGAGGCAAACACCACCACACCTGGCTTATTCCTTTTTCTTTGCAGTGCTGGGGATGGAACTCAGAACCTTGTATACACTGGGTAAGTGCTATACCACTGAGATATACTCACAGTCTTAGATTGTTCTCTTATATAACTATAGGATAGTAACTAATATCAGGAAATCACTATCGATACATACTGATATTCAATCCATATATACATTTAGCAAATTGTCCCCAAAATGTCAGAAAAAAATGTTTTTCCTGAATGAGGATCCAATTCATGATTAAACTTTATATTTAGCTTTAGTCACCTTTTATTAATCTGAAATAATTCCTCAGCTTTTCTTTGTTTTTCAAAACTTTTCCCCCCAGAGAAGTTCAGGCCAGTTATTCTAAAGAATATCTTTCAATTTGGGATCTCTGCAGTTTTTCTGTGATTAGATTAGTACTACTTGCAATTACAAAGTAACATCTATAAAACCTGAAAACCATTTAGCTTTAAAATGATAGGAAAATGATTAAATAATCTATGATGGATCCACAAAATGGATGCCCATAAGATTGATAGTATTTACTGATGTGGGAAGATATTTCTGATTTTTAAGGAAAAAGATTACAGATTAATAGTTAAAAATAGTTATATATACATGCATATAAACATCTGAAAGATTCTATGAAAAACACAATGGTGACCTGTAGTTAATAGGATTATGGAAGCCTTATTTTTATTTTAAAAAGAATATAGCCAGGCACAGTGACGCATGCCTGTAATTCTAAACTTGCAGTTTGAGGCCAACCTCAGCAACCTAGTGAGACCCCCAGCAACATATTGATATCCTGTTTCAAAATTTAAAACAGGACTGGGAGTTGTAGCTTGGAGGAAGAATGCCGTGGCTTCAATCCCTACTCTCTCTCACACACACACACACACACACACACACACACACACACCACACCCCACACACACACACACACACACACACACACACCACACCCCCCCCCCACACACACACACACACACACTTCACAAACACTCAATATAAAAAGCATGTATCTGCCATAAACTATTTCACATTTTGGGGCACTAGGCATTGAACCTACAGGGATTCTACCTTCAAGCTATATCCCCAGCCCTATTTTATTTTTATTTTGAAACAGGATCTCACTAGGTTGATGAAAGTCTCACTGTTTGCTGAGGCTTTCCTCCAACCTGTGCTTCTATCTCAGCCTCCCAAGTACTGGGATTACATACATGAACTATTTTCACTTGTAATTGTTTTATCTTCTGCACTAGGTTAAGAGAAGTCAGTGGTTTATAGGATATTGCCCTTATTTTGATAGATGGGGTGGGGCTGAGTTTGAGAGAGAAGGTACTTCGAAGAGAGTTACTAGTTATGAGTGGCAACACTAATATTCAAACCCAGGTTTGTCAGATCCTACGTCCCTTTTTTCTCCACATTGATGATGTATGGCCTTCCTGGAGGATGGTACTGGAAGTAGTAAGAGGTGGAAGTTGCAACGAGGTGATTTTGCAAACAATAGAACTGGCCAAGAAGGGGGCAGTGGCACATGCTTGTAATCCTAATAGTTGGGGGATGAGACAGGAGGATCATAGATTTGTGGCCAGCCTCAGCAACTTTGTGAGGCATTCTGTAACTTAGTGAGATTCTGTTTCCAAATAAAAAATAAAGCCGGGCGTGGTGGCGCATGCTTGTAATCCCCACACTTGGGAGGTGGAGACAGGAGGATCGCACAGGTTCGAAGCCAGCCTCGCTGGTTTAAGGAATCCTGTTTCCAAATAAAAATATAAAAATAGATCTGGGAGTGTAGCCCGGAGGTAGAAGGGTTTTCAGGAACCCCAGTACCACCAAAAAAAAAAGGGTGGGGGGAACTGGCCAATAGTAAAATGGGCTGAGCTCTCTGTACCTAGTGGCATTTGAGTAGAAGGCAGGGATGTTGCAGAAGGGGTTCCTGGAGAAAAACAGTATTGTTTTTAATTTTTCAAACAGGATCTTGCTAAGTTACCATGTGCTAGACTCAAACTTGTGATCCTCCTGTTTCAGCTTCTTCGATATTATGCATTGTTTCTAGAAAGTGGCCTATATCCTGGGCATGATGGTGGATGCCTATGATCCCAGTACTTGGAAAGCTGAGATAGGATGATTGCAGGTGTGAAGCCAGCTGAAGCTACTTAGTGAGGCTTTCAGCATCTTAGCGAGACTCTGTTTCAAAGAAAAAAAAAAAAACAAAACAAAAGGGTTGGGGTTTATCTAGAGGGTAGAATGCCCCTGGGTTCAATCTCCAGCAACACACACACACACACACACACACACACACACACACACACACACACAAAATAAAAGTAGACAAAACAAAGTGGCCTATACACCAGGCATGGTGGGGCACTCCTGTTATCATAGTACATGGGAGGTTGATATAGGAGGATTGTAGAATAGAGGACAGTTTCAGCAACTTAGTGGGACCCTTTTCCAAAATAAAAAGATAAGATAGGGCTGGGGGTGTAGCTTGGAGGTAGGATACCTACCCCTGGGTTTATTCCCAGTAATAAATAAATAAATAAATAAATAAATAAATAAATGAAAAATAAACTGAAAGCATCCTATAGCTGGGTGAAGTGAAACAAGCCTATAAACTCAGTACTTGGGAGGCTGAGACAGAAGGACTGAAGATTGAGGCTAGCCTGGACAACTAAGCAAGATTTGGTATAAAAAAAATAAAATAAATAAATAAAAGGGTTGGGGATATAGTTCAGATGTACAGCACCTCAGATTCAATACTCAGTATCACCATAAAAAAGTGGCATACAAACTTTCGTCTGAATTTTCGAGTTTCATGAAATAGAGTGACCCCAGGTATTAAAAGAGTGTTCCAAAGATCAAAGTAAACAGCCAGGCATGGCGGTGCATGCTTGTAATTCTAGCACTTGAGAGGCTGAGGCAGGAAGATTGCAGCTTTGCAGCCAGTCTCGGCAACTTAGTGAGGTTGTGTTTCAAAATAAAAAATAATATAGCGCTGGGGATGTAGCCCCTGGTTTCAATCCTCAGTACTATAAAGAATGAAACAAAAAAACCCGAAGATCAAAGTAAAGGTTCGTAAGTCTTCTATCTTCTATCCTGTCTCTTCCAAAGGGAATGGCTTCTTCCTAAGGAACATTTTCTTTAATGTCATCTCTCTGCATCCCAGCACAATGGCTACCATCCTAAGACATGGGGGCACATAGAATAGGTTGCAATGCTTAAGAATACCTCTAAGGATGTCTAGAAAAAATGCTGTATTTGAAGACAATGCCAAAATTCCAGCTCTCTGGCTCCTAAACTTTCAATAATCACTTATCTTCTGAGCTTGTTTTCTAATCAAAAACACATGAAGCTGGGCATGGTGGCACATGCTTATAATCCTAGCACTGGGGAGGTTGAGACAGGAGGATGGCAGGTTTGCAGCCAGCCTCAGCAACTTAGGCCCTCTACAACTTAGCAAAACCCTGTTTCTAAAATAAAAAAAAATAGGAGTAGGGGTGTAGTTCAGGGCTAGAATGCCCCTGGGTTCAATCCCCATTACCACACACACACACACACACACACACACACACACACACACACACAATAATCATTACTTTCTGGTAATACTAAATCAATATTAAATATAGAATATAAGCCTAGTAGGCTTAAGGAGTAGGAACATTTCAAAATAAGTGTGTATTAAATTGTCTAGTTAGCCTCAGAAATTAAAATGACAGCAGTCCACATGACTATTGCAGTTCTAAGTAACAGAAAGCACTCTAATGAAATCACCTTTCTTATTGTCCCGCCATAAAGTAACTATTTAACAAACCTGTGAAGAATGAGTGAAACAAAATATGATCAAAGCTTGGGTTACTGGTAAAACATTAAAAATTATTGTAATGTTATACATCTACCTTAAATCATTTTCAGTAAAATAATTTCACTGTTATAAGTACTAAATCATACAAAATGTGATTTGGGGAGTTAAAAACAATTTTCATGTGACACAATTCATCCTTGACTACATTCAATTCATTCTCTGTTTAGAATCTTTCATGCTCACTAATTGGAATAATTTGAGTATCTATGTTAATTTTACCAATAATTACTTTTCAGACATTCAGGCAACTGTTGCCTGTAATTGCTCAATGAAAAAAACAGAGTAATTTTCTAGCAAAAAAGCACCCAGTCAATTTTTTTCCTGGTTAGTCTTAGGCTTTATTCATGCAAGAACAAACCAAGTAATTGAATAGTGAAAGATTTATATAATTTTTTCTTGCTTTACAAAATTGAACATTTAGCATAGAGTTAAGTATAGGGATAAAAGACATCACACAACAGATAAGGGTCATAGAAGTTCTACAACAAAATAGTACATGACCCTTTAGAGTGTACTGAACAGAACCACACATGACCCTGGATACAGAGCAAGTTCACCTGGCATGAGTGGGCAATGATGAACAATCTGCTACTTTCCAGATTTCAAGAGCAAGGGAATGATTGCCCAATGACTGTTTATAATGCAAATGAAAAAAAAACCTTTTGATTTAGCCTTTTTACCAACAAAATATAGTACCTATCTTTCCAAAGAAAGTTCATGTCTGTCACCTTGAGAGAGTCTACATGGACTTCACAACAAAATCAAGACCCCATAGACTGTATATGTTGAAAAAGGCAACTTTTTCACAAAAGTACTCTTCTGAAGTGGAAAAGCATGTAAACTTAATTCCTGAAGATAAGACTGTTTGACTGGTACAATAATTGTGAATGGCAAATCTTATTAAAACTAACTGTACATACTCTTGGCTTAGCAGCTCCACTTCTACAAGTTTAAACTAAGAAATTGCTTGCTTAAAAATATAAGGATGGTTTGAAGCCAGCCTCACTGGCTTATGAGACCCTGTTTCCAAATAAAAATATAATAGGTCTGGGAGTGTAGCCCGCGAAGGCTTCCATCTCCAGTACCACCGATATATATCTATACATACATACATACATACATACATACATACATACATGGATGAAGCTGGCATGGTGGTGGACACTTGTAATCCCAGCACTTGGAAGGCTGAGACAGGTGGATCATGGTTCACAACTAGCCTCAGCTACTTAGTGAGGCCCTTTGCAACTCAGTAACTCAGTGAGCCTCTGTTTCAAAATAAAGAATAAAAATAGGGCTGGGGGTGTCACTTGGAGGTAGAATGCCCCTGGATTCTACCCCCAGTACCAAAAAATAAAAACCATAAGGATAAGCCAGTAATGAATATGAGGATGTCTTTTATCCCAGTACTTGGGAGACTGAGACAGGAGAATCACAGGTTCAAGGCCAGCCTCAGTAACTTGGCAAGATCTCATTTCAAAATAAAAAAAAAGATTAAACAGGGATAGAGGATAGCTCATAGCTAGAGTGCCCCTGTATCCAATTTGCAGTGACACACACACGAATGTGTGAGACTAGATACGACAAGTTTAGTTCACCCAGACACTGAAATACTATAGAGCTAGTACAAAGAATATGAGAAAATCAGGGTGTGGTGGTGAATGCCTATAATCCCAGTACTTTGGAGGCTGAGACAACTTATATATTATCAACTTATAACAAAGGAAACTACATATATGTACACATAAATATTTCACCTGATGCCAGGTGAACTTGCTCTGTGTCCAGGGTCATGTGTGGCTCTGTCCAATACACTCGAAGGGGTCATGTATTTTATTGCAGAATTTCTATGACTCTTATCTATTGTGTGATGGCCTTTATCCCCACATTTATGTCTGTGTCTAACTGCTCAATTCTTTAAAGCAAAAAAAAATCATGTCACTCATCCATATACTCTTGAATGATTACACACACACACACACACACACACACACACACCACACTCCTGAATATATTTTCAAGAGCATATAGAAAGATATACATTCAGTACTTCCAGGAAATAGGCTTATGAAAAGGGGGTATTTTCACATTTGCTTTATATTTCTTTGAATATTTTAATTTTGTGCAAATGACAGCATACTTATTTAAAATTGAGGCAAAATTTATACAACATAAAATTTATCCTTTTTATTATTTTTATTTTTTATTGTACTGGGTTCCTGGAAACCCTTCTACCTCCAGGCTACACTCCCAGACCTATTTTTATATGTTTATTTGTAAACAGGGTCTCTTAAGCCAGCGAGGCTGGCTACGAATCTGCACGATCCTCCTGTCTCAGTCTCCCAAGCATGGGGATTAAAAGCATGCACCACCATGCCCGGCAAAATTTATCCTTTTTAAAGTATATAATTTTGGGGTTTTAGCATACTAAAAAAGTTGTGTAACCATCAACCACTATCTAATTTCAGACATTTCATCACCCCCAAAAGAAACCCTATATCCACTAACAATTACTCCTCATCTCCCCATCTCCATACTCCCTGAAAACCACTAACCTGCCTTCTGTCTCTACGGATTTCTCTCTTTGGAAACTTCATATCAATAGAATCCTATCATATGTGATCTTCTGTATGTGGCTTCTTTTTTCTTTTCTTTTCTTTTCTTTTTTTTTGGTGATACTGGGATTCCTGGAAAACCTTCTACCTCCGGGCTACACTCCCAGATCTATTTTATACTTTTTTATTTGGAAACACGGGCTCTTATGCCAGCGCGACGGGCTTTGAACCTGCGCGATCCTCCTGTCTCCGCCTTCCAAGCGCGGGGATTACAAGCGTGCGCCACCATGCCCGGCTATGTGTGTAGCTTCTTACTATTTCTTCAATGTCCATTCACATTATAGTATTTATCAGTAGTTCTGTGTGGTTCTAGGGAATGAACCCGGACACCTCTAAGCTCTACCCCTAGATGTATTTCTTTTTGAAACAGGATCTTGCTAAATTACTGTTGTGCTATCCTTCAAACTTTGATCTTCCTATCTCAGCCTCCAAAGTACTAAGATAGGCATGTGCCACCACATTCAGTTTATATATTACTTTATAAATGAAAAAATCTGTAAGCAGTTCTGATTTTATATTCAGAGACATCTTGCCCTTTTGTACAAATAACTTTATAGAAACTCAAAGACAAAAGTTCTAAATCCAGTGTCCCTATTACAGCAGTTTATTTCTGTCTCACCACTCCTAATACTCTCATAGATTCTCTGAGGTCCCATGAAAAAGGATACTCCTTTGAACAGTATTTTTGATTTCACATATGTCTCTTTCGTAGCATATTATCATTCATATAGACTTAGCTCTTTGCCCAGGTGCCTTTTATTTTTCTTTGTTTTTCTTTGCCCATCTGCCTTGTATCATAAGAAACACACAGCCACAAAGAGGTATAGGCAAAGGCATAATTTGCTGTCATTTGATAACGACCCAGGTTGTCAGTACACTGACCATATGCAGAACCTATTTTCAAATGCCATCAACAACTTTCTAGTTGTGATGCTGGGGATGGAACCCAGGAGCATTCTACCTCCATGCGGTACCCCCAGCCCTATTTTAGTTTTTATTTTGAAACAAGGTCTTGCTAAGTTGCTGAAAGCCTCACTACAGTGCTGAGGCTGGCCTTGAACCTGTGATCCTCCTGTCTCAGCCTACCAAGTACTAGGATTACAGATATGTGGTACCACGTCCAGCTGTAACTTTTGAAATGCAATCATTAACTTTCACAGTAACTAGTACTTTATAGTTTTCATCTTCTGAATAAAAACCAAAACTACATTTTTGCCTTATATCCTTCATGTCCAGACAATTAATTGAAAAAGGTAAAGATATATAACACTAATTGATATATAAAACAGCACTCTGCCTCCACTACTAAACACTCTATTTAAATATGAGGGATTGTGTTTTATTCACTTAAAAATGGACTGGGGCCAGGTGTGACAATGCATACCTGGATATCATAGTACTTGGAGTACTGAGACGGGAGGATGGCAGGTTCAAGACTAATCTCAGCAACGTAGCGAGATCCTTGGTAGCTTAACGAGTCTCCATTTTCAAATAAAAAATAGAAAAGGGCTGGAGATATAGCTTGGAGATAGAATGCCCCTGGTTTCGAGCCAGGCGTGGTGGTGCACACTTGTAATCCCTGCGCTTGGGAGGCTGAGACAGGAGGATCGCGCAGGTTCGAAGCCAGCCTCAGCTGGTTTGAGAGACCCTGTTTTCAAATAAAATATAAAAAGGTCTGGGAGTGTAGCCTGGAGGTAGAGGGCCCCTGGAACATCCCCAGTACCACCAAAAAAAAAAAAAAAAGAATGCCCCTGGTTTCAATCCAGAGTACCATTCCTACTCTAAAACAAACAAAAAGGAAAGACAGACTAGCATTTGTCTGCCATAGCATTTTCCTAGGAAATTATACCACATTCATGTTTAGTTGCTAAGGACTATATTTGGAAAAACAAAATAAGCCAACTGTTACTTTCAGTTAGCTAAAGAAAACCACAGAATTCCCCATCTCTCTATTTTTCTTCTGGTAATTAAAATGGAACTTTTTATTGGTGCATTGTAGTCATATATCTTAATGCAGCACACAATGGTAGAAGCATACATGCACACATCACTCATTTAGCCCTTTTCCAATATACATGCATGTGCCGGGTGCTACTAGGTAACATTTGCAGTAAAGCACACACACTGTCCTACATTTCAGTCTTAGTCAGAACCAGTTACTTTCCCCCCTCCTCAGAGTAAGAATGTGAGCTGGGAATTGTGTATGGAATGAGTATTCTCAGCTAATTTAATTTTGATTTCTGTCTGCATAAGACCAACCTCAATATAGGAGCACTGTGCTATCAGCAAATTGACCATGGTAATAGGAATAAATGTAAGTCTATGAAGTGCAGTCCCTTTATGACAAGGATAAATTCTTCACCCGTGATACCTGTTAGATAAACTGTATTAGGAGTTCGGATGTGTTTCTTTTCAAAATTATCTTCTTACTAGGTTCCAGAGGGTCTGTTTTAAACACTAACCTAACCTTGTACTAGAAGAAGCAAGATGTAATGCAATTCTATCATACTTAAAATATTGTAGTTTCTGTCCATGATAAAATGTTTACATTGTGAAACTTCAAACTGCATTCAAATTCACTTATTTTTTCCATACTTTCCCCCCTACAAATGTTTTTTATTAAGGTAGGTATTCTTTTCTATTTGATGGTACAGGTGATTGAACTCAGGGTCTTTAGCATGCAAGACAAGTGCTAAAGGGAATGTAGCACTGAATTACATCCCCAATCCCTCTGATGTTTCACCTTGAAATAAAGCAAAACTAAAAGGAACATAGTATGACTGCTGTTATCAAATATCATAAAGCGCTTTCACAAAAAAGACATACAGATATGAAAGTCATAACTCATTTATTGAATGAATAAGATATGCAAGGATTTCAATAAAAGAAAACTAATACTACAAACTACAATTTTGAAAATAAAGCCAATATAACAGGAACAAAATATACATAACATGAGAGGAATGTTTGATTTTTGACCCATTATGCATTCCTTATCTTTACAATTAACCTAAATGTCTGTTAAAACAAAGCTATACCTTGGTCTAACTTTAGTGCTTTTTAAAAAAGCAACAACACTCCAAAACACTTTCTTTTGCTTTGAGATATTTGAGATTCACACATTTGTTCAAGTACACAGATTCTGATTCAATAGTAGATCTACACATCTTGTTATTTTCTTAAAATCTTGAGTAGCATGTACTTCTGAGGAAGTACTATCTGAATGTCTAAAACTGCTGATCCTTGAAATAATCTTTTTTTCAGTTGTGGGTTTTTAATAAATTGAGATGAAAGTAAAATTCACCCCCCTCCTCCCCCAGGGAACAAAAAGCTTTTTTTTTTTTAAAGTATAGAAACTCAAGTCTATCTTTCTACTCTAAAGAACATTTCTTACTAACATTTCTGGTAAGGCAATAAATGCTCCAGAATAATCTTCAATATATGCTTGCAAAGATTACACTGTTTAATATTGATTAAAAAAGGAAATAAAAAGAAAAAAAGGAAAGACGCTTCAAAATTTCAGGCTAAAATATGCATAAAAGACAATAATGGCAGTATTTTTGGAAATGATGTAAATGTCATTTACTTATCAAATAATGTCATGCTTATTAAAACTACAGGTAAGGACTTAAGAGATGTACAGTAAATACACTGCTGAGGTCCATTTATCTAAATATTAATACCACAATGTAATTACTACCCAGAAGATGATGATGCTACTTGGGAACATAAGTACTGTACAATTTTTACATTGTAAGGCACTTTTACTCAGCATGTGATGAAAACAGGGATAGAGGAATCAAAATATTGGAGGTTTAAACCAAAGGTGTTTTTTATGTGACTTCAATTTACATTTCAGTTTTTAATGCAGGATTATTTAGCCAATCACAGCACAGTGAGAAAAACAGGTAGTCAGCCACTTATCTAGCCAACCAAAAGGTAAAGTGCTGTTCTGGTTGGTAGTGGCAGAGAACGGGCTGAGGAAATCCATACAAAGTCACACATTTTAATACATAAATTCATCAACTGACAGCTATAGTATTTGAAGTCTTTTATATAATTATTGACTGGCCACAATTACCCCTGGCACCTTCCATTTTTTTTCCTTAAAAAATCATTACAGTAGTTGTCCAAAAATGAAGGAGCTCTGTTTCTCCATGGGTAAGTTCTATGGCACACAATGTAAAAATGATCTAGACACAGTGATTAAAAGATTTAAAAAATAATATTTTTCAAGCTGTTATAAGGAAGAAAAGTACAGATCCTTTGGGAAAATCACATAGCTTGGTAAACAAACATTTAGATCTGTCTTGCACTTCAAGTCATGATGAATTATGAAAATTAATCACATATATGTGATAGTATATTAAAAGCAAAAAGAGGAAACATCCAGGGAAATGCATTATAAAGCTAGTTTTCCTTCTAAAAATAATAAAAGATGGTTAAAATAAAGCAAGCATCAAGTCCCTTGATTTGAGTAAATATGTGAATACACACTTGACAGACATGATCTTAAGGGACTAGCAGTTAAAAAATTCAGTCATTAAGCACAGTGTAATTTTCCACCTGTTACATTTTTTAAAATGCTATTTTATCAGCTGCAGAATATCTCAAATGTACAGTCAAGTTAGCATATTATTTGCAAATTTGCTTTATTGTGGTAGGTTAACTAATAATTCATAAATCAGAATCCCTACCCTTAGTACTGAGGTGCTATGGTAATATTAGGCAGACCACAACTAAAGTTTTTGGTTTTGCCATAAAGAAATATATAAATGTGCTTCATCAGAGAAGTGGAAGAAAGTATCACTGGCTAGAAAAGCCAGTGTGAAAATCCTTTCTAAAAAGCTGGGTTCTTAGGCTTTCATAAACAATCTTGATGATCAATAAAACAACATAGCCCTACCCTAAGAGAAGCAGGGCACAAAAGCCTATTTAACAGATAAACCAAAAGCAATGATTGAAAATATTACACATATTAAATAAAGTTTCTAAAATAGTGGTCACAAAATTAAAAATAAATACTGTTTTATGCAAAGACTGTTTTTCATTCCTACAGCACACGAGATCTCCTTACATACTTTGGGCCAATATGTGAAGTGTTCACACAACAGGGCACTTGGGAGGAATGGGTTTGAGACGCGGTGTCTTAAAGTCCTTAGTGAGTGGTAACTCCTTCATTCTGAAAGAGGTTGCTTGCTGATGCCAAATGTAAAACTTGAAAGGATTCAATTCTGTTGCCAGAAGCTGTTTGTATGACATGGAAAGAGAAGTGCACTGTCAAGAGAATTTTGGCATAAGCACTGGAGCTCATAGCTTATAATGACCAGTCGCCCGAGTCCATGCTGGTCAGTGAGAACAACTTTAACAGGAATCAAATGAAAAGCTTCAGCACACTTCTTGGAAGAGATTTTTAGCATGTGCCATCAAAGTCAAGAGAAAAAAAGGTTCTCTTCATTTTTAGCCTCCATTACTTGAGTGTGAAAAAATCCACAAATGATGATGTGTTGCCACCAGCGGCATGTTTGCGTTGTAAAATAAAATTTGCTTATGGTTTCTCTTGAGCATGAATCCACTAAACAAACTTAAACACTCTATAAACAGTAGAACTTTGTTCAGTCCAGAAATATAGTTTACTTCGTTTCAATGTCTGCTTTAACTGTTGACACTATACACAGGGTTAATAGTGTTTCAATTGCTTCCCAGAAATCTCGAACTATAGCTACGTATATCAATATGTCAAACTCAGCCATCTAGTGAAGGCTCATAAAACAAACAAGATGGTTTTAAGCAGTTCAATGAAGGATCTAATAGTTGGGCAGTAAAAAGTTACAAACCCTTTTTGATTTTAGAAAACAGTGAAAAAAGAATAGTAGTTATGGATGTCTTATTCATTCCCAGTTTTCTAACTCTGTCCCATGAACCTGTTTAAAAGATGATAAAAAAATGTAAAATATGATGCTTGAGGGGAATACAATCAACATAATGTTATTGAGGAGTGAGAATAACTTATTAATTTGACATTATAACTACTTTCATTGATAAAGTAGATAGGTTGGTTTTACGGTTACAAAATCAGCTAGTTAAAAAAAAAAAAAAACTATGCAAGCCTATACAATCCTCAGCGTTCCAGTAACATGCTCTTAAGTAAATATAATAGGATTTAAAAATATTACTGTACACCATTACTTCAACATGTATTTAACTGTGTGTATTGCATCCTAACAACAGATCCATATAATTAATGTCCATACCTAGTTTCCATTAAGTTGCTGCTGAGTTAGTTGTTGCTGATCAATTTCTACTTTTCCCCGGCTTTTACTCTCACGTTCCTCATCTTCTTCATCTCTCTCATCATTTCCACTATGATTTTTACAATATAGTCTACAATGTTGAAAGAAAAAAAATCTCAAAATCCTTTGTCACTGTTGATGAGACTATACTTATGTCATTATAAGCCAATGTGACTGGTGCTCATATAAAACACGAGTTTCCTCATTCACACTTAAAAATACCCCGCAATAAATAGTGCTCCATTTTTATCCACAAGATAGGAAAGCATGCTATTTTGACATAATTATCTGAAATAAAACCTCTAGTTTAAGATAAAATGCATTTTTTTCCCACTTTGGTTAACAAGATTAAAAAGCAAGACTTCTAGCCAACTTGAAAATTTCAACTTTTAGGAATATAGATAAAATAATCAAATTCTATAAATTTGTTTCATATACATCATTTACAATTACATTTCAAGAAATATATTCTATTTATATTGTGACTTTCTGCTCTCATTTTACAAAAAGATTTTACTTAAACTCTTCAAATGCTTTTTCATTATTGGTGTCCTTGCCTACACTGGGATTTCATCATGAATCACTGAACAACTTCCCTGCGTTGCATTTGGCCATGTCTTTATTTATATTGGACCCTGTAACTTCTTTTTGTCTTGTGACACTACCTTTTCTGGATGGGATTAGATCAGATAGCTTGTCAACTATATAACCACACTGTACATTTGTCTAGCACTATTTTATTAGGGTCTCTCTCTCTCTCTCTCTCTCCCTGTATTTGGTATAAACTGGAATTAAAGTCTAAGGGTTTGGTTACCTTCAGGCTAAAATTTTGTTTTTCAGTAAAGACACTTTGTAGGTGATCCTGCATACAGGAGGTAAGTAATTTCAAATGTCCTACTCCTAGTCATGCTATGCTTGACCATTTGGTTAAAGTAGTGATGATATTTCTCCATTGGAAAGGTAACTTTTCCCCTTCAAAACTAACAGGTAATTTCTGTGGTGATTCTTTGACATTATGCTGTTCCAACAACCTTTTATATGGATATATATGCTGCATATTTTTTTTGGTGGTAATGGGGTTCCTGGAAGCCCTTCTACCTCTGGGCTACACTCCCAGACCTATTTTTACATTTTTTAAATTTGGAAACAGGGTCTCCTAAGCCAGCACACGCGGCTGGCTTCGAACCTGTATGATCCTCCTGTCTCTGCCTCCCAAGCGCGGGGATTACAAGCTGCGCCACCATGCCCAGCTATATGCGGCATATTTGAAATTTATTACTTTTTTGTGATGCTGGCAACAAATCCAAGGCCTTATGCGTGGTAGGTGAGTGCTCTATCACTGAGCTACATCCCCAGTTCCAAATTTATTACATTTTAAATAAAAATACTAATATGATTTTGGATAATCAAAGGCTGGCTAATTTGAGCTCTGATTTAGGTCAATGATATACAAGATAACCAAGAACAGTGGTTAGAAAATGTTCACTGTATGCCCTCTTGTGGTCAATAATGGATAAAGATTATATAGAAACTCTCATGTCACAAATAGATGATATTAACTAGGTGTTGTATTTGCGTAGAATAAAATGCAAGACTGAGAATGGGAGTACAAACAGTAATAGCTGACTTAAATAGAGTTTTACTCATTATTTTTGAGTCTTAAAATAGTTTCAATAACTTAGAACTATGGAGAATTTGTACTCTTTAAATACTGTACATTAGGAACTACCTTTTCTTTTTAAATCACAAGTTCAAACAGCAAGAGCAAGATTCCTTACAGTGTCACCTATAAATCATCTTTTTCAAAAGATGAATCAAACTTTTGAACCAATTTATAGTTTACATGTAATATGCAAATGGCATTATGAACATGAGGATCACCCAGAAAGTCATCAAAATACAGAGTTTGGGCCAGGTGTGTGGTGCATGCCTATAACTACAGTACTTGGAGGGCTAAGACAGGAGGATCACAGGTTCTAGGCTAGCATGTGGTAACTTATGATTATTTTGAAAGAAAAAATAAAATAGGGCTGAGGGTGTAGCTCAGAGGTATAATGCCCCAGAGTTCAATCCCCAGTACCATACATTCAAAACAAAGAAAGAAAGAAAGAAAGAAAGAAAGAAAGAAACAAACAAACAAACAAACAACAGTGTTGGGCCTCACCCCAGACCTACTAAATTTAAATTGTGGAGAGTGGGGCTAAGCCATGGGCATTTTCAAAGAGGGCCCCATCTACCCCAGGTGATTCTGAGGCTTACCCTTGGATAAGGATCATTTTTCTCACTTTAACACTGTTTGCTATTTTCTTTCTTTGTTTTCTGGTACTAGGGATTGAACTCAGGTGCATTTTACCTCAGAGCTACACCTCCAGCCCTTTGTATTTTGTAACACAGTTTTGCTAAGTTGCTAAGACTGGCCTCAAACCTGCAATCGTCCTGTCTTACTCTCTCATGTACTGGGATTACAGGCATGCAGCTCCATGCCAGGCATTATTTGCTTTTTTTTTTTTTTTACTAAATACCTTATTAAGAGTCTTCGCTTACCAATAAAACTCTTGTTATGTTACTTTTAATATTCAGAAATCAATGTTGAGGGCCAGGCGTGCTGGCGCACACTTGTAATCCCAGCATTTGGGAGGCTGAGACCAGAGGATTGCGGTTTGCGGACAGCCTCAGCTACTTAGTGAGGCCCTCTGCAACTCAGTGAGACCTTGTTTCAAAATAAAGAATAAAAAATAGGGCAGGGGGTGTAGCTAGGAGGTCGAATGCCCCTGGGTTCCATCCCCAGACCCGCAAAAAAAAAAAAAAAAGAAATTAATGTTGAATACTATAAAATGTCTTTATTTTTGTGCTACTGGGGATTGAGTCCAGGGCATTTTATTTCTGAGCTACATCCCAGGCCTATTTTGATTCCTTATTTTGAAAGAGGGTCTCCCTAAGTTGTAGAGGGTCACACTAAGTAGCTGAGGCTGACCACTAACCTGCAATCCTCCTGTCTCAGCCTCCCAAATATTGAGAATATAAGCATGCACGACCATGCCCAGGTCAGCAGTATCCTCTTATCTTTCCAGTCACTCTTTGCTTCTTTCCCCTCCAAAGGTCTTGCATATATCGTTATTAACTGTGAACATTATAGTGGGGCGTGGTGGCACACGCTTGTAATCCCAGTACTTGGGAGGCTGAGACAGGAGGACTGCGGGTTCAAGGACAGCCTCAGATTCTTAGTCAGAACCCCTGTTACTTAGTGAGACCCTATTTCAAAGTAAAGAACAAAAAATAGGGATGGAATGTAGCTCAGAGGTAGAACGCCCCTAGGTTCAATTCTCAGTACTGAAATAAAAAATGAACCTTCAATATTATACCCATATTCACCTTTGTCATTCACATCTCACTTTAAGTGCTATTTCTTCCAGAATTTGTCTTTCGGTGCTAGGGACTGAACCCAGGGGCATCTGACCTCTGAGTTATAGCCCCAACTCTTTTTTTTATTTTGAAACAGAGTCTCACTGGATTGCTGCCAAGTCTTGCTAAGTTGTTGATGTTAGTCTTGAACCTGTGATCCTGTTTCAGCCTCCCTTAAACACTCCATACTACAGACTAGGTTAGCTCATACATTTTATATGCTTTCATAGCACTTCGTAACATTTTTAGAGTGCTCAGGTAGTTTGTATTTATGTTTGGCTATATAATGAATAGGTTTCTCCCAACTGACAGTAAGCCTCAATGGGATACAAATTGTGTCTTTCTTGATCCCTAGTGTATGTCCAACTCCGAGCACAATGTCTGGCACAGGGTAAGTATAGTATTAGATGCTAATCCAGGGATATGTAGTTGGAGGAAAATGTCAATTACGTTCTCATTCCTTGTATGATAGCCGTAATATTCTATATTTGACTAAAAGTTACCTTAGAGATCAAGCAACTAATGTCATCTATTTAAGAGCAGTTACTACCTGACATGTTTAGTAAAATGGACAATTTTTTCTTACTTGTAAATTCCTCGTGACATATTTTCAATGTATTTAGCTTTGTCTTGTACTCCACAGTGATAATGGTAGGTCTTAACACAGGCTTTTATTTCACATCCAATAGTAGCACCAGGCTGACTACAAAGTGTACATTTCTGTTTAAAAAAAGAGAAGGAATAACCATAAGCAGTTATTTCAAAATTTAAGCAGTAGTATTTATTCTATTTTAGTCATATTTCTGTAAAACATTTCAGTTTACAAAGAAAACAGTAGCTATTTTCAATTGAAACTTATTACAGAGCACATAAATAATGTTGCAGCCAGGTATAATGGTATGTACCTACAGTCCCAGCTACTCAGGAGGCTGAGGTGAGAGGATCATTTGAGTGCAGGAGACCTCCATCTCAAAACAAATAGGGAACTCCCCCATAATGATAATTCTGCAACTTAAACTATACTTTAATAAGCTTAATATTAAGTCATCCCATGATATTTCCATTACTAAACATGTATAAATTTCCAGTATGTTAGAAAAACTGTACTAACCATGAGAGATCTGACATCTAAATACTGATAAGACACTCTTTGATACTGCCAAATATAAAAAGAATAATATCGTGTATTTTAGTGGTTCAACACCTGTTCCTCCCCAAAGAACTATTTTACTATTTTACTTTACTGTTATAATTAGGAGAAAGAGTAAGGTAACAGGAAAGCAATCTTCCCAAAGATGGATCACGACTACCAGGTAGGCAAAAATACAGGGGAAGAGAAAAGGAATGGAGTCTTTTTGTGACTCCTCAATTAGGCCTAGAGCAGCCACAAAGAATGTTCTGAGATTAAAAGGTGACATGAAAAACAAAGGGTTTTATAGACAAATAAGCCTGAGAAACAGTGGGTTAAAATAATTGTACAATTTCTCACATCCCTTTCTCCAGGAAGGGGTATATAATAGAGTTAAGTTTATTAAACTCTGGATGCCTTTTTATTTCTGGAGCAGTGAGGGAGTATCCTGATGGATTAATTTCCTTTGGAGAACATGTGGAGGAAATGCTAGGTTAGCATTCACTCCAACCTTCGACAGTGCAGAGGTAAATAATAAGTTGATCAATAGAATGGAATTGTCCTAATCACCTATTTGGGCTTCAGTTACACAATACAACATTGTTGTTTGATAGGATAAAGTGATTTGCCCTTATTTCTTTTTAGTACTATAGGTTCTCATTTTAAAAGAGTTTCATTTTAAAAAGTATCAATAAACTGAATTGGATCTAAACAAACAAATAACAATTGTTATACTTCCAAATAAGAAGATCTACAAAGAGATGGCCATTTATGTTGAAGTAAACAATGATAAATGTCTGAAACATTATATGAAAGACCAAAGGGGACATTCACAATTGGACGGACCAAACACACCACCTGAATTGAAGAATCAGTAATTATTACCAATCTGATACAATAAAACAGGAATGATATAGCGCTACCTGTTAAGTATTCTTATCCCAAATCAAGAAAAGCTGAAATTGTATTTAATCAAGCCTTTACATGCAACCCCTACTTCTAAAATGGAAATATGAAAGAGACCAGTAATGTTATGAAAAAGCAAACAGACGAAATAGGACATTCTGTGTGTGTGTGTGTGTGTGTGTGTGTGTGTGTGTGTGTGTGTGATACTGGGGATTGAACTCAGGGGTATTCTACCTGAAAGCCACACCCCCCAGATCTATTTTTTTTTAAACAAGGTCTTATTCAGTTGACGAGAGTCTCACTACTTGCTAAGGCCATACTTAAACCTGCAGTTCTCCTGTCTCAGACTCCCAAGTACTGGGATTTTAGGCAGGTACCACCATGGCTGGCTAATAGTAGGACAGTCTATAGGACAATTAATTTATTTTCTTTAAGGAGTACATAGCATACAAAAACCTTCCAACAAAAAGAAGAGGGACAACCGTACATCATGTACAGGCTATACAAAAGACAAATGTAACCAGTGTCAATGTGATCTTTGTTTGGAACTCAGCTCACATAAATTAACCTTACAGATATGGTTTTGAGAAAGTTGGGGAAATACAAACAAAGTGGGTATTAAGTGACACTGAGGAATTAACTATTAATTTGTAAGGTACAATAACATTATTGTTAGTTAAGGAAATGTCCCATTAAGAGAAACATATATCTAAGTCTGAGCTCTGCTTTAAAATACTTCAAGCAGCAAGAATGAAAGGCATAGATGAAACAAGTGCAGTAAATTCTTGATAATTGTTGAATTAAGATGATTAGCAAATGTTATTAATCTTTCTAATTTTGATATGCTTGAAAACTTTACAACAAAAATGAAAAAGTGAAAGGCATTTTTTAAAGACAACCACAATCCACTGACATTTCCATATTCATAAGCTTTAAAGGAGTAAGTGATCAATAAAAATGTATTTCTTGAAGCTATGTTTAAAAACATGAGACTAAAGCACATTTTATAAAGAAAAATTTAAAGCTATGATAAGGGAAGGGGAGGGGGAAGAGGGAGGTTCATTAATGGAAATACTATCATCGAATTGTGTATATATGTGAAAATAGCAATGCCAATCTCAGTACTCTGTATGGCAAAGGGGGGAAAATGAGAAAGAAGCCTGGGGGGGCATCAAGTGCTATGTACATGTATGTCATTGTCAACATGATTTACAATTTGATGTGAGACTATAATGCACCAATAAAACCATATTAATAAAAATTTTAGGAGACATACTGTTTATGTATACTTTAAACAAAAGGACCTATAGACTTTTCCTTTTATAAAAAAAGAATTAATAACATGGTATAAAGTCCCAGCTGGGTGTGGTGGCGCATGCTTGGGATCCCAGCATTTGTGAGGTTGACACAGGAGGATCACAGTTCGCAGACAGCCTCAACTATTTAGTGAGGCCTTTTGCAACTCAGTGAGACCCTGTTTCAAAATAAAGAATAAAAAATAGGAGCATACAATGTAAAATAAATAAAATAAAATAAAATAATTAAAAAATAGGGCTAGGGGTATAGCCTGGAGGTAGAGTGCTCCTGGGTTCCAGCCCCAGTACTACCAAAAAAAAAAAAGAAAAGAAAAGAAAACAAACAAAAAAGAAAGTCCCAACACTATATACAACTTAAGGAATTTTTAAGCTTATACAATATATCTTTTTAACCTTAAAAAGATTTGTTACATTTATATCTTCATTTATTTTATTAAAGAATACTCAAATACTCTGAAATGTAAATCTTTTTCATGTATTTCCCTTAAGAAATGAAGTTATATGGAAAGAATAAGTTTTAGTAATATAAGCATTCTTTATTATCTTATACATAAGACAAATGTATACTATACTTTAACATATAAATTATATTAAATTAATGACTGAATAAATTTGAGATGTGTTTTAAATTTAAAGCATAGAGTCAAGAGTAATATGGCATAAAACAAATATAAAAACCACAGACCATTCTTTTTCCTCGCTTAATCTCCTGAAGTACAGTTTTAATATCAAAATCCCCAAATTCTGCTCTTGATGTTGTTGTGAGCTGAACAGTGCCAGAAGAAAATAACTAGAGAATAAAAACACAGGAACATTACTATTTAGTCTTTATGTGAAAAATATTAGATAATAACTTGCTACATTAATTTCCAGAGGAAAATATGATTTTCCTTAATAACCAAAAATCAACAAAATATTTTCATATGTTCTGGTTTGATTAAAATATTACCCAAATTAAGAACACTGCAAAAAATCAAGATTGCCAGCATGGAGCCAGGAATAAATACACTGTTTCAAACAATGAGGATTTCAATAATACTGCCTTGTTGTCTTAACTATTTTATATTTCCACAAAGTTTTAAGAAATAGATTAAACTGGCAATTTTCAACCAGAGATACAGTTAAGAATCCCCTGTGGTTTTTGTTTGTTTTCAAAACAGACATGTCTGGGATCTACTCCAGAGGTATCTAAGTATAGTATTTTGGAAAAAGCTCACTATGTTAATCTGATTAAGTACTCTGGTCAAGAACTTTTGATATGAATATAATTTTCAATACCTAACCCTAAATGGGATGAGTAATTTAATAGAAATCATCTCAAAAACATTTGTGTGTATTTTAAGTCAGGCCCGGATCTTGGAATACAAAGATAAAAATTCATCCTCGACTCATTCTTATCTTCAACGAATTTAAGTCTATTGGAAAAGACAAGCTCATTTTTAAATCACTACAATACAGTATGCTAAGTATAATAACAGCAATATTTATAAAGTTATAGTGGAAGACCTGTTTATAAAGATGAAATTATTACAGTTATGAAATAATTATGTATTATCAGGAACATGGTAACTATAATTAGTATAAGTTCAAGTTATACTAAATTATGAAGGCTATTTTTTTCAAAATCTAAAGTTTATTAAGATTTGGGATTACAGGACATTATTCTTAATAACTCTTAAGACACAAATGCTTAGAGGGAGAAAGTGCTGTATTTGGTTTTTAGGTAAATGTTTTCAAAGAAGCATGGGCTTAAAAACATATAAAAAGAAGTTTGCTTACCATGCACTTATAATGTGCAGCTGCCTTCTTGGCATTAAATATATGCAGTTTTCCTCTTGCTTCATTTTCTTCCTCCCCTACATGACAAAATCCACATTTAGGCCTGGTATCACTAGGGCTGCTTCTGTGTGGAGACCGATCTCTCTGCAAATGTAAAAGAAAAACACACACATACACACACACACACACACACACACACACACACACACGCACACACACTTATAAATGCTATCAGTATTTCAAGCTTATTTAACATTTTAAATGATAAAATTTAAATGTTCACAAAGTACAAAAAGTAAGAATTCCACAGTGTTTTACTTACATAGGAACTACTTTCCATTTCATCTGTTCCATGAGAGGATGTGGACCTGGTATCTTCCGATAGTCCTTTAAGATTAGTTTTTCTTGGTCTTCCTTTGCGACTTTTCTTTTTACTTTTTGGGGATGAGGGCTCCAGTTCATGTTCATTAAAACTTTCTTCTAAATCAGCTGCTTTAAAATGAACAAAAGATTTATGCTTGAGCATCAGTTTGTAAATCCTTAGGACATTTACATTTATCCTCAGAATGAAACTGTCTCCAGAAATAAGGAGAAATGGTTTGTGGAATATTCAGTATGGCATCCTACTATTATAGATAAATGCAAAAGAAATCAGATATAAATATATTTTATTATAATTATTGTAATATTTATTATTTATTTTCAATTTGTAATTCTGTTAAAATGAGTTTTGTGGTCTTGAATGTGTGGCTTTTAAACATTTTAAGCCAGATACTATAAAATAAAATTAAACTTCAGTTTCTCAATCACACTGACATTTCAAAAGCTTATTAGCCATATGTAGCTAGTATTAGAAAGAGCAGATATGGGTTGTTTTCATTATGGCAAAAAAGTTCTCTTACACACCACTGGTTTAGCTCTTGAATCATTAGGAAATGTGAATTAAAATATAAACAAGGAAGTCATCTGTAATTGAACTGATCAAATAATTAAACAAATATTAAGTACAAAGAGAATTTTTAATATGAGTGATAATGTTAGTGTTCAAAAGGTATAAAATCGAACATTTACCTATCTTAGGATTTAAAGTATAAAAGTTTTAGGTACAAATCTCTAATGCCTTCATTTGTTCTTCCTATACCATATTATTGATTATAATTTGAGAAACTAATTTCTCAATGAGAAAGCATATCAGCCCCTAGTCTCAGATGCTGTCTTTCTTTTCTTCTTTCTTCTTTTTTTTGGTGAGTTTGGGAATGGAACCAGGGGATTTCGACCTCCAAGCTACACCCCCAGCCCTAATTTTTTACTCTTTATTTTGAAATAGGGTCTCACTAAGTTGCAAAGGGCATAAGTAGCTAAGGCTGTCCACGAACTGCGATCCTCTGGTCTCAGCCTCCCGAATAATGAGATTAAAAGTGTGCGCCACCACACCTGGCTAGATGCTGTCTTTTTTTTTTTTTTAAACACCTTAGTTTTTTTCTTCTTTTGTTAAAAATAAAAGCATATTCTTTATGATAAGAGCAAATCAATTAGTATACATGAATATATTCATAAAGTCAGGGAAACTGACTTCTGGGAAGATGATGACCAAGTGAAGTAGCATATATCAATCCTGCTAACATTCTGTCTCCATTGCAGTGAAAACAGAATTTTGACAAAATAAAGAAACCAGCACAAATTTGAAACAAGCATGACAAGTGAAAGGTGGGAGAAAAAAGCTAGAAGGTAGATCACAGAGCAGAAAAGTACCCCACCCACCTCCAACAGCTTCTGCTGTGGGTGCTGTGACAGCACAATCTTGTCTCAGTGCTCTGGGACAGCCTGAGACCCATAGGAAAAAAAATGACTTGAAAAGAAGTAAGCAGCTGTAGTTTATCAGAACTCTTAATATATCAGTTCCTCCAGTGCAAACACTGGCTACACCTTTCAACAGTGGCAGTCAAGCACATGGTGCCATCTAGAGTGTTGCTCAAAAACGCCATAAGTGAACCCACCATCCTGGTGGGAGACTGCCCGGTGCAGCCGCAGGGACTCAAGCAGCCAGTGATAAACTTGCAGGATATGTGACTTTCTGGTTCAATCTGGTGAAGGTGGAAGTGGAGTCTGCTTTGGACATAGCAGAGGCTGGGATTAGCAGACAGCACCCAGGGACAATCAGGCAAAAAGGCCTAAAGTACCTAGGGCTCAGAGCCATAGTAAGACCTCTGAGATCAACACAGACCACCTAATCATGGTGAACAGGGAGAAGTCAGACCAACACAGCCCTAGCAGTGGAAAACAAGAACTCCTACATATACACAGGTCTGGTCCCAGCAACACCTGCTGCCTACACAGATAGGGAGAGATTCATATTCCACATCTCCAGAAAGCATGCAGGTAGAGACCTATACTTAACACTAGATCCATCCCCATTGATATTGGCCATTTGCATAGACTGAGAGAGACTCAGAGAATTAAGTTTGTAGTAGGAAAGGTGCTGGTGGTATTCGGCACCTGCATAGACAGACACTCCAGATGCCAAGTCTGCTGATTATTCATATATTTGTATATGAATACATTGCATTATTTTTTGTTCTTTTTGTGTGTATGCTTGTATGTTTGCTCTCTTCCCCACAGCCTTTCACAAGCCTCTGCCTTGGTACATACTACTCTCCTCTCCATCCATTTTCTTTTTTTCTCTTCTCTTCTTTGTCTTGTATTAAATCCATTTTATATTACTATACTGTACATTGGTTACTAGAATCCTACTACATATTCCCTATCTCTAATCTCTACTATATACTGCTTTACCAAACTCATACTCTCATTCTATTTGATCCTATCTGTGGCATTGCCCTGTTCTTTCATTTACAATTTCACTTTCATCCTCCCTCAAAGTTCAAAGTTGAATACAACAAAACTTGCCCTTGCATATACCAGCTGACACCTACAGACTGAGAAAATCTATCAAAAGCAACAAAGATGCAAACTTATGAAATCATGAGAAAGAGGAATAACAAGGAAGCAATGAGCTCCCCAAACCACACAATAACAGAACCAGACAAAAGAGAATTGCAGAGATCACTAGAAGGACAAATCAGAAATTTAACAGTAGAAATGATACAGGATTTCTGAAAAGAATTTAGAGAGAGTCAAAGAAATAAAGGATGCAACCACTGAAGTGAAGGCATCAATGCAAACTATAAAAATAGATTAGTCACATGAAGAATAGAATCTTGCTCTTAGATGATTACTCCAAAAATGAACACATATTATATAATTTAGAAAAAAATCAATTAAACAACATGAATTGGACATTGAAGAGATATGGGCCCATATTAAGAGAGATAACCTAAAAATAATAGGCATAAAAAAGGAAACAGAAGTGAAATAAAAGGGATCAACAATCTTTTCAAAGAAGTAATATAAAAAAATTATCCAAGCTGAGCATCGTGGCGCATGCTTATAATACCATTCGGGAAGCTGAGACCGGAGGATCATGGTCCATGGCCAGTCTCAGCTACCTAGTGAGACCCTGTTTCAAAATAAAGAATTAAAAAATAGGGCAGGGGGTGTAGCTCGGAGGTCAAATGCCCCTGGGTTCCATCCCCAGACTCCCCCCCTAAAAATAAATAAATAAATAAATAAATAAATAAATAAAACCAAACAAAGTAAAAGAAGTCAATAAACAGGTACAGGAAACTGATAGATCCCCTTTTAGACAAGATGAGAGAAAAGATTCACCACACCACATAATGGTGAAACTGACCAAGCCAATGAGAGAATCTTAAAGGCAACAAAAGCAAAAGACCAAGTGACATTCAGAGGCAAACCTTTTAGAATCACTCCATATTTCCCAAAACAGGTCATGAAAACCAGCAGGGCATGGAGTAACATATTTTAAACTCTGAAACTTGTAGCCAAAAATTTCCTACCCAGAAAAAAATATCTTTCAAATTTCACAGGGAATTAAACATCTTCCAAAACAAACAGAAGCTGAAAGAATTTATATATTCCAAACCAGCAAGAGAAAATACAGATGGGCTGGATGTGGTGGCACACGCTTGTAATCCCCGCACTTCGGAGGCAGAGACAGGAGGATCACGCAGGTTCGAAGCCAGCCATGCGCGCTGGCTTAGGTAGAGACCCTGTTTCAAATAAAAATGTAAAATAGGTCTGGGAGTGTAGCCTGGAGGTAGAAGGGCTTCCAGGAACCCCAGTACCACCGAGAGAGAGAGAGAGAGAGAGAGAGAGAGAGAGAGAGAGAGAAGAGAAGAGAAGAGAAGAGAAGAGAAGAGAAGAGAAGAGAAAGAGAAAGAGAACAGATAGAGATTAAATGCAAAGAATAAGCAATACATACCAGAACCAAATAAACAATAATTTCCATTAGGCAAACAACTAAGCAAATAAAAAAAACACTACCTCAAACAGAAGTTAAAACTCAAAATGTTAAAAATTAAAAATCATCTCTCAATAATCATGAATAATCTCAACTCCCCAATAAAATAACATGAGGTAGCAAAATGGATTAAAACCCAGAATCCATCTATCTAATGCCTGCAAGAAACACAACTTACACATAAAGATAGTCACAAACTTAAGGTAAAGGGCTGGAACAAGGTAATTCAGGCCAATAGAACACAAAGACAAGTAGGAGTAGCAACTATGATATCAGACAAGTTAGATTTCAAGCCCAAGTTTATCAAAAGAAAGAAAGGTCATTTTTTCTGGCAAAAGAAACAGTCCAGCAAGAGGAAAATAAAACAATAGTCAACATTTATGCCCCAAACATAGGTGCATGTAATTTTCATAAAACAAACTCATTGTGACATTACGTAACACATAAATTCCAGTACAATAATACTGGGAGATTTAACACTCTTCTCACACCACCAGACCGATCTTCTAGACAAAAGGTCAGTAAAGATGCCCCAGAACTAAAGAACACCATAAACCAAATGGACCTATTAGACACATACAGTATATCCCACCAAACTATAGCAGAGTCACGTTTCTCTCAGCTGCTCATGGAATCTTCTCCAAAGTAGATCACATCCTGGGCCACAAAGTGACCACTAGAAAATTCAAAAAATGTGACATACTTCCCTGAATCTTTTTAGACATCAATGGAATGAAACTAGAAATCAACTACAAGAAGACCCAGAGAAACCACATAGACATGTAGAGACTGAACACCACACTGATGAATGAAGAATAGGCCATACAAGTAAGGGGTGAAACTAAGAAATTCCTAGAAACAAAGAAAAGTAGAGATACAACATATCAAACCTCTGAGACCCCTTGAAGGCAGTTTAAGAGGAAAATTCATAGCACTCTGCCCACATAAGAAGAACAGAAAATAACCAAAAAATAACCTAATGACACATCTCAAAGACCTTGAAAAACAGGTAACCTCAAAGCCAGTAGAAGATAGAAAATTATTAAAATCAGAGCAGAAAAAATGAAGTAGAGAATAAAAAATACAGAAAGTCAACAAAAGCTAGTTTCTTGAAAAAATTAAAAAAGACAGACAAACCACTAGTGAACTTAACCCCAAAAAAGAATCAATTTAAATTATGACAATAAGAGATGAGAAATGAGAGATTACCACAGAGAGTGTAGAAATCCAGAGGATTATCAGAAAATACTTTGAAAAACTATACTCCAACAAAATGGAAAATCTGGGAGAAACTGACATATTTCTGGATAAATACCATCTTCCTAAACTTTGAGTAAAGAAGATATAGAAAATTTAAACCAAAAAATATCAATCAAAGAGCAAACAAAAGCCCAGAACCAGATGTTTCCCACATGAATTTTATAAAACATGTAGGAAGAGGTAATTCCAATCTATTTCATGAAGAAACAAGACTCTCTCAAATACATTCTATGAAGCCAACATCACATTAATACCAAAACCAAATAAAGAAAGCTTAAGGAAAGAAAACTACAGGCCTATATTGTTGATGAATTTAGACGAAAAACTACTAAACAAAATACTAGCAACTAGCATTCAAAACCACATCAAGAAAATCATACACCATCACCAAGTAGGTTTCATCTCAGGGATGCAAGGCTGGTTCAACATATAAAAATTAATCCCTGTAATTCATCACATAAAGAGAACCAAATGAAAATGTCACATGATCATTTCAATAGCCACTGAAAAAGCATCTGACAAAACCCAACACCCATTTATGCTAAAAGCACTGCAGAGAATCTAAATAGAGAAAAACATACCTCACCATCATAAAGGCAATCTACAATAGGCCCACAGCCAACATCATATTAAATGGGGAAAAACTGTGAGAATTACTCCTAAAAACAGGAACAAGAAAAGGATGTCCATTATCACCACTCCTTTTCAATATAGTACTTGATAGTCTAGCCAGAGCAATAAGGATAGAAAAGGAAATAAAAGGAGTAGAAATAGGAAAAGAAGAACTCAAACTATCCCTATTTGGAGATAGCATGACACTGTATTTCTATACATAGAAAACAACAAACTCAACCAAAAGGCTTATAGAACTGATCAACAAATTCAGCAAAGTGTCTAGATACAAAATCAATCTTAAAAAATCAGAAGCTTTCCTGTATGCCAACTATAAATCCACTGAAAAAAGAAATCCAGAAAACATTTAGGAAAATCTAACCACGGAGGTAAAATACCTCTACAAAGAAAATTATAAAACATTAAAATAAGAAATTGAAGAAGACCTTAGAAGATAGAAAGACCTTCCATCTCCTGGGATAGGCAGAATAAATATAATCAAAATGGCCATTCTTCCAAAAGTGATCTACAGATTCAATGCAATACCTACAAAATTACCAAGGGCATTCCTTATAGACATAGAAAAATCATCCTTAAGTTCATTTGGAACAACACAAAATCCAGAATAGCCAAAGTAGTTCTCAGCAACAAAAACTATGCAGGAGGAATCATAATACCTGACTTTGGAAGCCACAGTAATAAAAACAGCATGGTACTGGCACAAAAACAGATACATAGACCAACAGGGCAGAACAGAAGTCTCAGAAACAAATCTGCACGCTTAGAGCCAATTGATTTTTGACAAAGGGGCCAAAAACATACACTGGAAAAAAGATAGTCTCTTCAACAAATGGTGATGGCAAAACTGGTTAACCATATGCAGAAAAACGGAAATAAGCCCCACTTTCTCACCCTGTACAAGATTCAATTCAAAATGGATCAAAGACCTGGAAATCAGACCAGAGACCTTGAAGTTCCTTGAAGAGGGCATAAATCCAACATTGTAACACATAGGCACAGGTAAAAACTTTCTCTCATCAAAATCCCCAAAACACATGAAACTAAAAGATGGATCAATACATGCGATTGCATTAAACTGTAGAGTTTCTGTAAAGCAAAGAAAACTATCAGGAACCTCAACAGAGAGCCAACAGAATGAGAGAAAAATTTTGCCAACTATTTTTCCAATAGAGGACTAATATCTCGAATATACAGAGAACTCATAAAACTCAGCGCTAAGGAAACAAATAACCAAATAAAATGGGCAAGTGAACTAGATACTTCATAAAAGAAGAAAATGAAATGCCCAATAAATATATGAAAAAATGCTCAACATCATTAGCAATCAGAGAGATAAAATCAAAGCTACCTTGAGATTTCACCCAACTCCAATTAAAATGTCAATCATTAAAATCACAAACAACAACAAATGCTGGCGAGGATGTGGAGGAGTGGGAAATACATTGTTGGGATTGCAAATTAGTGCAATCTCTTTGGAAAACAGTATGGAGAATGAGAATGGACCCACCATATGATCCAGCAATACCACTTCTGGATATCTATCCAAAAAATTGGAAACCAAACTACCAGACAAATGTGTGCATTTCATGTTCATAGCTGCACAATTCACAATTGCTAAACTTTGGAACCAGCCAAGATATCCATCAACAGATGAATGGATCACAAAATTATGGGATATGTACATTATGGAATTTTACTCAACCATAAAGAAGAACAGAATTATGTCATTGGCAGGGAAATGGATGGAACTGGAGAGTATTATGCTAAGTGAGATTAGACAATCACAAAAAGTAAGAAATCATATGCTCTGTTTAAATATGAAGGAAGGGAGAAAATGGTTCATAGTAGAAACTCTAGACGAAGAATGAGAAACTAATGATGAGCAAATAAGGCTACCTGAGAGGGATGGGGGGGAGGAGTGAAATTCCTTAATGTACATGACATACATTAACAAACATATTAAAAGCAATCACTAACCCAAACATGAGAAGGAGGGAAGGAAGAAGAAATGGGGTAGGAATTGGAGAAGGGATAAATGAGTGTCCTCTTATTGTCACCCTTGTGCAGGGTGAGAAAGTGGGGTTTATTTCCATTTCTCTGCTTCTTGTACCCCATTAAGATGCATGACTACAATGCATCAATAAAATAAATAAATAAAATAAAATTGAGAACTGTAAACACTATAATGTTTGCAAAATAGTTAATAGCAATTTACATTAATGCAACTTCATATAACAATGATCAGATTGGAGGAAGTTAGAGAAATAAGTTATTAGACAGAGTTTTATAGGGAACAATTAATGCAAATAACTCCTGTGAAGTCACAAATTTCAATTAAAAATGTTTTCTGACCTTAACACTACAGAAAATATGATTATCAGAGTATGTCACCTACATGAAACACATAGACACGTTTAAGGAGATGGGATAAATTAAAATTCTTAAAAATCATTACCAGCAGGGCGTTATGGAACAAGCCTATATTCCTAATATTTGGGACACTGAGACAGAAGGATCATATGCTTGAGGCTGGTCTCAGAAACTTAGACCTTTTTGGGAAATAAAAAGGGCTAGGGTATAGAAAATCTCTAGAAGCAAAAAAATTACAATCAAATGTTTCAGTAATTTTTATATATAATTCTATATAGAAAATGTCAGTTGCATAGTGTTTATAGATATATTTAAAACATATTCAGAAATGTAAATTAGCCACCGAGGAGGAAAAGAGTAAAACATACTGTTAAAACATATCACTAACAATATAATGTTACATTACTAAGTATCTATTAAAATCAATTCTATTATTAGGCCAACATGAAGAAGATATAAAAATAAACTATAAGGCAATAGCATTTAAAATACTGGCACAAAAATAGACATATATCAGAGACTAGAAAGTTTGAAAACAGACCACTACACATGGAAACTGAAAGATAATGGTGGCATTTCAGATGAGTTGAGAAAAGATATGAGACAACTGCCTACTTGTTAAAAAGTGTAAAATTCCTTTCCACATGTTATAGAAAAATATTAGAGATGTATTAAAATATAATTATAAACTATAAATGTAATAGAAAAAAACCGATAATTTTCTTATAATCTTGGTTTGGGCCATACAAGTAAACTATAAAGGAAAACACTGAGAGAAGTAACTAAAAGTTAGTAATACTGTATAGCAAAGGACACCATAATCTAAGTTAAAAGACAAATCAGGCTGGGAGCATATCTCAGTAGCAGAGCAGTTAGTTACCTAGCATGCATGAGGTCCTGAGCTCTATCCTTAATATTACTCACAAATAATGATAAATTGTGAAAATATTTGCAGACAGTGACAGAATGTCTAGATTATAGAAAGCTACTATTATTCTAGGATATACTACGCTATCTTATGCACAGAACTGAGGATTGAACACAGAGGCATTCTACCATTGAGCCCCTTTTTATTGCTAAGTTGCTGAGGCTGGTCTTGCACTTGTCACCCTTCTGCCCCAGCATCCTGAGTCACTGGGATTACAGTCCTGAGCCACAGCATCCAGTTATACAATTCCATTTACCAAAGCCAAGAGAAAAATACAAAAAGGGTAACGATAGGCAATTCACAGAATAAATAACGACTAAGACAAAAATCAACAGAAGCCCAATTTTACTAGTGATAACAGAAGTAAAAATTAAGTGTGACCATCAGATTGGCAAAAATTAAAGACTCAAAATATCTAGCCAGATGTAGATTTAGACAGTGTGGGAACATAAACTGGTAAATAGTTTCAGAAGGAAGGTGACAGTAATTTTTTAAAATGTTTAAAGGATTTTATTGGATGTTTAAAGGATTTTTATGGATTTTATTCTATTATACATAATTATAGTTTACATTTAAAATGTCCCCAAAAAGTTCATTTGTTTAAATCATATGCCTAATATATCAAGGTTTAGAGGTGGGCATTCCTGGAGGACCCCTGGTGGGTCACTGGGGGTGTGGTCTTGGGGACTATATGTGTCTGTGGGCCTCCCTCCTCTTCCTTTCTCTGCTTTCAGCTGTCATGATGTGAGAGCTACGTCCCTCTGCCTCCACCCTGCTGCCGCTGCCACCACAACATCAATTTAACTGTAGTAGCCAGCCCTATGGACTGAAACCTTTGATATTATAAGCCCAAATAAACTTTTCCTCCTATAAATTCTTCTTGTTGGATATTTTGATCACAGTGATGGGGAAGCTGAACATAAGTCACAGTGAGATTCAGAGAGATAGATTCATAAATGCATACAACATCTCTTGTGGCCTTCCTCCCTCCCCATAGATGCTAGTAAGGTTGTTACTGATATCTTCATAAACATAATAATATTTGGTTTGTTTCCTTCCTCAAACCTCTCATTCCACTACCCTCCTTCCTCCCAATTTCCATTCACTATTCTAGAGTAAACAGTTCCAAGAGCAATGTGAAAATATTCCAATGTTAAAATCATAAATATTGAACCGGGTGTGGTGGCACAACTCTTGTAATCCCAGCATTCTGGAGGCGGAGACTGGAGGACTGTTGTTCATGGACAGCCTCAGCTACTGAGTGAGGCCCTTCACAACTCAGACCCTGTTTCAAAAAATAAAAAAGAAAATAAAATAGGACCAG
Organism: Muscardinus avellanarius; assembly: GCF_963383645.1. Lineage (NCBI taxonomy): Eukaryota > Metazoa > Chordata > Mammalia > Rodentia > Gliridae > Muscardinus > Muscardinus avellanarius. The sequence goes on from NC_137792.1 coordinate 72,224,665, forward strand.
GGGTGTAGCTCAGAGGCAGAATGTCCCTGGGTTTCATCCCCAGTACCGTAAAAAAAAGCATAAGTATTTCACCTTGCAGCCCCATTTTTAATATTTCATCCCATAGCCATGTGTATTTTTTTGGGTGGTACTGGGGTTCCTGGAAGCCCACACCTATTTTATATTTTTGAAACAGGGTCTCTTACGCCAGTGCGGCTGGCTTCGAACCTGTGCGATCCTCCTGTCTCTGCCTCCCAAGCATGGGGATTACAAGTGTGCGCCACGACGCCCGGCTAGCCATGTGTATTAAGTATTTAAGTTTAACTATGCAAGAAAGTCACTGCAGTATTATTAGTAATTGTGAAAAAATAAACATAGCCCATTTTACTAATATATAAACCCTAAGCTGGGAGTGGTGGTGCATGCCTATAATCCCAGTACTTGGGAGGCTAAGACAGGAGGGTTTCAGTGCACAGCCACCCTCAGCTACTTTGTGAGGCCCTCTGCAACTTAGTGAGACCATGTTTCAAAATAAAGAATACTGCCGGGCGTGGTGGCGCATGCTATAATCCCTGAGCTTGGGAGGCTGAGACAGGAGGATCACTCAGGTTCGAAGCCAGCCTTCGCTGGCTAAAGAAACCCTGTTTCCAAATTAAAAAAAAAAGGTCTGGGAGTGTAGCCCAGAGGTCAAAGGCCCCTGGGTTCCATCCCCAGTACCACCAAAAAAAAAAAAATAATAATAATAATAAAAATACCCCAAGCTACTCACACCAAGCAGACAGTGAATAAACAGTTTGTTATGATTAGAAAAAAAAGGACAAGGGCAGTCATTATGGTTTGGGCAAGCATTACCACATCTGCTTCGCTTCTTTTCGGCTGCTGCAAAAGGAAAACTGCCTTGCTCTGCCTTCTCTAGTGCAACTGTGATGTGCATTTACTCTTTGTGCTGTGTGACTAGCAAACTCAACTTTCTGCTTTTTCAAGAAAAGTATCAGGTAAATGATATATTTTATGCAGACACATTAATCATCTACATACACATCTACAAATAGGTAGTAAGCTATCCAAAATATATTAAATATGTTAAATGAAGTATGATGTTTGGGATTTTTTTCACCAAATGAAAGATGATGAAACAGTATTGGCTATGAGCTGAAGACTGCTAAAGCCAGGTGAGGGGCACACGGGGGTATATTACACTGTTTTACTTGTGTATATTTTGAAAATTCCTATTGTAAAAGTTTGTGCTAAATCAAAGTAAGTCTAGCCAGGTACTTTGCACATGGATGGCCAGTAAATCTTGTGCATCACTAAAAGAATATGGAGTCAGTTCTACATGGCACACATTATGAGTATGTTACTAAAATTTTCCAAGTTAAACCAGAAATACAATATAAATTTGATTGTTTTCCAAGGAAGGGCATATGAAAAGGTAAATAGTAATAAAAATAGTTTTAAGAGTAAGGAAACAAAAGACAATATTTAGTAAATACTATGTGCCAGGAATACTGCTAAGAGCTTTAGATATATTATTTTATTTAATCCTTAACAATAATCCTATGGGGGTAGGTTTCTTTTTCAGTGCTGGGGATAAAACCCAGAGCTTCGCACATGTTAGGAAAATGCTCTACCACTGAGCTATACTCCTTGCCCTGTTTTCTTCTCTCTCTTTCTCTGCTTTTTAAATCCCCATTTTAAAGATGCAGTATCTAAGGTTCTCATCTAAGAAATATCAAATAGCTTGCCCAAGAGCATGTGACTAGGGAGTGGCACAGATAAGATTAAAATACAGATTTGATTTCAAAGCCCATACTGTTGAGCATTATATGATACTGCCTTCCCAGTAAATGCTACTCTTAATAAATCTATTCAATGCTACTAAGCAAAAATATTTCAAAACGTATTCATTTTAACTGACACATAATAATTATACATATTTATGGGGCATAGTACGACATTTTAATACATGTGTACATGTGTATATAGTCTATAATGATCAGATTAGGGTCGCTGGCTAAATTTAAAGATTTTAAAGACTTTAATATGACACTAAAATCTTTCTAAAATTACAGTTAGTAAAACTCATGAACACTAGACATTGCAGTGCATCTAGAGAGAAGAATAAGAAAAAGAACACACTAAGTGAATATTATAGCAGGATAAGATTTTGAATATATCTAATTTATAACACTTTCAATATACTTCTACAGTGACCTATTTTCTATAATATACATAGAGTTATAAGATTTGACAATCAATCTCTAACAAAGTTCCAGAACTTTCCTTTAGGGAATCCACCAGGTTTGGAATAAAATCAAGAGAACAGTTTTCAAGGTCAGGCACAAAAGATTCCTGTATACTGTTCCAGAAAATGTGGGGATTTTATAGTCATTTAAATTCTAGCATTTATCACTACCACATAATTTAATATAATTTCAGATAAATCCCATAACTTAGATTTAAAAAATATAAATATTTTACTATATCTGCTTTATTATTCTTCATCTTTTCTCTATATATTTTTGCTGAAATCTTTTAAGAGTAAGGTATAGATATGATTGATGCCCCTTTATCTCTAAATAGTTTCCTAGGTCAACACTGAATTTTATTTATTTATTTTTTGTTTATTTGTGTTCAAGGGGTTAAACCCTGGGCCTCACCCATGCCAGGCAAGTACCCTACAACTGAGTTTCATTCCCAGTTCTTTTTATTTTATTTTGAGACAGGGTCTCACTAGGTTGCCCATACTGGCCTTGACCTGGTGATTCTCCTGTCTCAGCCTCCTATGTGCCTAGCAATCCTGCCCTTTAATCAGCTGATAAAATTTATATCACTAAATTGCACTATGTATCAAGATGGGGGGAAATAGGTAGGTGGGGGGGCACCAAGAACTGTGTGCATGTCACTGTCAACATTATTTACATTATGATGTGAGACTATAATGCACCAATAAAAGCATATTAAAAAGGAATAAGAAATCCTGACACCATTTTAAGCACAGTGCTCAATAAGCACACATGGCTAGCGGCTACCATATTGGGTGGTACAAATAAGGAACATTTCATTCATCAAGGAAATTTCTATTAGACAGTATTGTTGAGCCATTAGGTCTCTATACCCTTGTGAAAAGCCCTGCATCTTTGAGGTCCATTCTATTCAACGAAACCATTTCTTCTGAAACTTTATAGTGATTACAAACCATCAGGGATCTTGTTAACATGGAGATTCCTGTTTAGAAAGTAGGGATCAGGCTTGAGATTAGGTACTTCTAACAAGCTCCCAGAGGATGTCAGTTCTGCTGGTCCAAAGACTACCCTCTTGAGTAGAAAGGAGCCTAGGGCACCCATTTCCTCTCCTTGTTGCTAACAATTACCAACTACCAGTCATTCTACCTTATACATCAGGCTTTCTTTATCATAGGTCATAGCCTTTTTTCTCTATCTCAACTCCTGACTGCACCTGGGTGATTTCAACTATCCACATGGTTAATCCAAGCAACACCTAGACACTCAATTTTTTCATCTTTAATGATGTCTTCCATCAACACTCAATTCTTATAGTCATATACCTTACAGTCATCTAAAATGGATTCACCTCTGACATTTCTACATCATATTTTGGGAACACAAATGCTTGCTTTCTCAATTGTTTTTCTTTTTTTTCATTATTGTTCATCCTATCAGGATCTCCACTACATTGCTTTCTTCCTGTTTCTTCCTGTCCTTCCTCTATGACTCTCCCTATCTAACTCAGAATTCTTCCTTGCAAACATCCCAAACTTCTTCATCCCTTTACTTCTTTGTTAACCCCACTTGACAAAATCCCAATTCTGGCTGTGAACCTGCGATTATTGGCATGTGTCATCACACCTAATTGAAAACTACTCTCTTAAACCTTCTCTCTCCTTTAACTTCTAACCCACATAACCCCTCCCTATATTTTCTTTCAAGGAATAAACAAACCTGTTAAGAGCTACCTTTCTTCTTCTTTTCCTCTCATTACAATATAAATGCCCCCATATCACAAGCCAATCATTTTCCTTGTGTGCTGATTCCCCTTTCCTGTACCTTCAAATTTTTCCTCATAACGGTTTATTTGTTTATTTATTAGGGTACTGGGGATAGAACCCAGGGGCATTCAGGGGCATTGTATCTCCAAGCTACACATCCTGCCCATTTTTTTAGTCTTTTTTTTCTGGTGGTACTGGGGTTCCTGGAAACCCTTCTACCTCCGGGCTACTGCCCCAGACTTATCATATATATATATATATATATATATATATATATATATATATATATATGATATATATATTTGAAACAGGGTCTCTTAAGCCAGTGCGGCTGGCTTTGAACCTGTGCGATCCTCCTGTCTCCGCCTCCCAAGCGCAGGGATTACAAGCATGTGCCACCACGCCTGGCAAGACTTTTTTATTTTTGAAACAGGGTCTCACTGAGTTGCAAAGGGCCTCACTAAGTAGCTGAGGCTGTCCACAAACTGTGATCCTCTGGTCTCAGCCTCCTAAATACTGGGATTACAAGCATGCACCACCACGCCTGGCTTTTAGGTTTTAAATAATTCCCTCCTCTCTCAAAAGTAAGAGCCGAATAAGTAAAAGATGCCAAACTAAAGAAGTAAAAATAATATACTGTATGATTTCAACTATATGGCATTTTGGAAAAGGCACAACCATGGAGACAGTAAAGTATCAGTGGTCCCTGGTGGTTTGTGGTAAGGATGAGATGAATGGGTGAAGCAGAGCAGATTTGTAGGGCAATGAAACTACTCAGTATGATAATAAAATGGTGGGTAAAAGTTATTACATGTGTGTTAAAATCCATAGAATGTACCACATCAAGAGTGAACCCTAATGTAAACTATGGACTGGAGGTATTGTCAGTGTTGGCTCACTGGCTATAAGAAATGTATCCCTTTGGTGTGGAATGCTGACAGCGAGGGAAGCTCTGTGTTTTGGTGAAGGCATGGACAGGTGATATATGAAAATTCTCCTGGGTATTTTCCCATATGTACACATAGCCAGTGGTAGTAATTTCTTCTGTACCCTGAGTTCGAGCTCTAGCACCACAAAATTTAAGTTCATAGCAAAGCAGAACAGAAAGTAGAGAGTTTCAATGAGCCTTAGTCTTCACACTCCCCTTCCCTTAGACCATCTCCCTGGTTCCACTGAGGTTTCTATTGCATTGTCTGGAGTCTCTCTGGTATCTCAATTACTCCTTAGTGTGTGCATATTCAAGAGAATATAGGACCCTTCACTTTCCATGACTAGGTAATCTCACTTAGCATAATCGGCTAGGTAAGAACTCTACCAATAAGTATACCCCCAGCCTAGATATTATTTTTAGAGATGTTTTAAGTTCACTTTCAGTTTTGATGTTTCAATGTTTTTTGATTAAACATAGATTTAAAAAAATCTTTAGTCTGGGAACAGATAAAGAAGAAAAAATATGTCATTTGCAAGAAAATGAAAGAAGTACTGTTCACTATGTGAGGATTTTAGATTACCTGTAAGAAATGCAATTATAAGTCCTCACCTCTCATTTGCTCTCAGGTGCACATCAATATGGCTTCTGCCTCTACTCTTCCACCAAAAGTACTCTCTAAAGTTACCAATAGCTGGACTGTCACTAAATCCAATGGATACATTTTCAATAGCATTACATGTGGACCATTTGGTTCCTTCTGGAACTACTTCCTTCCTTCCCTTGGCACTAGGTTTTTACACTAACCTGACTTTCCCCCTTCTTTTCTAGTCATTCCTCTAATTTTTAGGCCCTTCCTTGTATATCCAGCCTCTAACTGTTAACATTCTTCAAGGCTCAATTCTAGGCCCTCTCTTCTGATGTCTTTCATTAGGGGACTTTTTACCTCTACTCATAGATATGTAATGATCTAGCTTATACTTAGCCGATTTTTATCACTACCTTAAGTTTCTACTCTAATAAAGAGTCATGTAATACATCTATTTATCTGAAAGACCCACTTGGATATTTCATAGGCATTTCATACTTGAATTTTTAAAAGCTTAACTCATGAACTTTCCCCATAAACATTCTTCAACTCTACTCTTATCTAAATAAGTGGCACTATAAACCATCCATCTACTTATGCCAGAAACCTTGGAGTCATCTCCATTATCTATTTTCATTCATCCCTGTATTGGATCCACCACCCCCTAACCTTTCCAATTTTATCTTTAAAAACTCTTTCATATTTTTATATTTCTGCTCAACCTACAATTATAACTCACCAGGATTCAAACAATGGGCAATTCTCCCTGCTTAAAATCATATATCATCTCCTGTCATCCTTTGGATACTGTCCAAAATCCTTACCAATCTAGCCCATACATTCTTTTTTCAACCTCATCACATACACTTTATCTGTCCTTTAATTTTATAATATTCTCTCAACCCCTTCAAGACACCAAGTCTCTTCCTGATTCAGAGTATTCAAAGATGCTGTTCCTTTTTCACAGAATGCTTTTTCAACCATGTTTTGTTTTGTTTTTGGTGCTGGAGATTAAACAAAGGGGAATTCTACTTCTGAGCTAGACTCTCAGCCTAAAAATTGTTTTATTTTAAAATAAAGTTAAAATAAAAATTGTTTTAAACAGTCTGTGCAAAGTTGCTATGGCTAGCCTCAAACCTGTGATCCTCCTGTCCCAACCTCCCAAGTAGTAGGAATATAGGCATGTACCACCATGCCCAGTACTCTTTAATATTTTAAGTCTTAATTTTTTGTGTATTGTACTGAGAACTGAACTGAGGGGTATCTTATCTCCAAGCTACACCCTCAGCCCTATTTTTATACTTTATTTTGAAACAGGGTCTCTTGCTAGGTTGCTGAGAGCCTCGCTAAGTTACTGAATCTGTCCTTGAATCTGAAATCCTCCTGTCTCAGCTCCCAAGCACTCAGATTACAAGTGTGTGCTTCCATGACCCAGTATTTAAGTCTTAATTTAATGAAATGTCTTCATAGGTCTATCCCTCAACAAGTTTTCATGGTACCCTATTATTTCTCACTCATGCTGTATGTATTTAATGCATGTAGGCTTTATCCTTTGGGGACTTTATTTAATGTAGGCTTTATTTAATGTAAAGTAGGCTTTATCCTTTGGGGACAGACTCATCTAGTTTACGCCTATATCCTCAATCACTTAAGACAACTGACACATTGTAAGTGAAATAAATCTACAAAACTGTGTATAATTCCAGAGGGACCCAGTCCTCAGTTAGATGCCACCATTGATAGGGAAGAAATTTTAATCAGAAATGCTTTCTGGCACATTTCAACTCATTTTTCAGGCAGTCTAAAGCCATCACCACTAATAAGTAAATACACATGTAGTTCCTAGGACTGCTATTTTAATAATCTAGCGAGACAGCGACAGCTCAAAACTTCTTTCAAAGTTCAATACATTGGGCTATGGGTTAAAGAAAATAATTGCTTCTGCAAACTCAAAGTCCATTTATTTTCTTTTTAATTTCCTCCCTCCCTTCCTTCCTTCCTTTCATACTAGAGATTGAACCCAGGGGCATTTTACCTCAGGGCTACACCCACAGCGCTATTTTATTGTTTGTGAGTCTCACTAAGTTGCAGAGAGCCTCACAAACTGCAGAGGCTGGCCATGAACCTGTGACCCTCCTGTTTTAGCCTTCCAAGTACTGGGATTACAAGTGTGCATTATGACGCCTACCTAGATCCATTTATTTTACAAAGCAAAACTGATGACATGTTTTTGAGTATTTAGTATTAAATAATATTTTACTTAAGATTAGAAAATTAAGTTGTTATTTTTAATATTTCCTAACAGTCCATAATTATATAAAGCTAATGTGACAGACTAAAGTATACAAAATTTATCATACATCAAGTATCATAAGTATTGAGGTACAGGCAGCATATGATGAAGAAATTGCCACAGGTATGAGTTCCTCTTTGCTCCAGAGATTAGCGTAGTATAATTCTCAAAGATAGTCCCTGAAATACAGTCCCCTCATAAATCACAATCATAAAGTGGAACATATGTGTCCTATGAAAACAACTAAAATTTTTATTTCTGATGAAAGCACCCAATATAAAATAAGTTTGAACTAGATGAATGGGATAAAAATGAAACTACAATATATACTCTGCGATACTTTTTTTGTGGTACTGGGGATTAAGCTCAGGGGCATTCTCTTTCCGAGTTATACCCCAAGCCCTTTTTAAAATTTTATTTTGAAACAGAGTTGTGCTAGGTTGATGAGAATATTACTACTTGCTAAGGATGTCCTCAAACTTACAATCATCTTAGCCTCCCAAGTACTGGGATTACAAGCATGCACCACCATGCCTGGCTTCTATGATACTTTTAAAATGTAAAAATTATGCTTTCAGTACTACAATGAGTATAAACACACTTTACATGGCAATGATACAAAAAGACCCAATATTTTATAGAAATATATACTATACCCCAAAATCAAATCAATTTTATCACAAATTCAAAACTGTAGTTATGCCAATTACATTAAAAGAAAACCTTCCCTGATAATTATGAAATCAGATCTCTTTCACTGTTCAGTCTCTCAGAGTGATTCAGGCATGGTGGTGCATGCCTGTCATCCCAGAATTTAAGAGGATGAGACAGGAGGATCACAGGTTCCAGACCAGCCTCAGCAAATTAGTGAGGTTCTCAGCAACCTAGCAAGGCCCTGTTTCAAAAAATAAAAATAAAATAATAAAAAGGGATGGGGTGTATTCCAGAGGTAGAATGCTAAAATTCAATAGCCAGTACCACACATACACAAACAGTTTCACAGAGCAAAAGGTAGTTAAAAATTATTCTATTTTATATAATCTGCATTGACTTTTTTGAACACTAGATGGTGCTATCAGCTGCAGAAATCTAGAAATAAAATGTGAGCTGGCAGGATTATCAATATATATTAATTATCCTTCTTAGATACCACAAATATCCCGCCCTAATATGCTAATATACTTTTATTAATCAGATCATGAGTCTCGGTCCTCAGATGTTAACATATATGGCCACTATTATTTTATTAGACCACTTAAAATCTGAAGTAATAAAAGGTTGGAAAGCTTGCTATTTTTTGGGTGTGGGGTGCTGGGGATGGAACATAGGGCCCTGTGATTCTTTAACAGTAAGTTACACACCCCAGCCCCTACTTGTAACCTTTCACAAAATATTTTTGAGCTAGAATTAAATGAAAAAAAAAACTAGAAGAACTAAAAATGTTTTCCAGTCACACATCATTACCTCAAAAGCATTTTTTTCTTATTTATCCAGTATGTTTACCTTAGACTAGTTTTTGCTAAAGATAAATTTCTTAATGTTTAACTTTTTAACTTCACTGTTCTGAACTCAGGCCTATTTTGTTTTCTTTATAATTTCTGACTACAGTTTGAGCCTGGGTGCACCCAAAAGCAAAGTCTAAGAAAAGATAGGTATCATGAATGTCCTAGGCTAGACTATAATAGCCAGTTGTTTGGTCTAATTTTTATTTTCAATTATTATTTTAAGTATACATATTTGTGGGGCACAGTGTGATAATTCAATATATATAAACAGTGTGTAATGAATCATGACAGCATTTCCATCTCCTTAAACATTTCTTAAAATTTTTTTGATTAACTGATAATAAATATATATACATATATTTATGGGGTATAGCATATTTTAACACATGTATATAATATGATTACAGTTTTAACCAGAAATTTAAAGTATTTGTCTTAATCTGGAGTTCTTAAGTGAAATTGATATTTTATATAATAAAATCCAAGTTCTAAGAGATCAACAAGGGCCAACTTTAATATGTTAACAATAACTAGCAAGTCTGTAAAATACAAATGACTTCCTAAAACAACAGTGTTTAATCCATTTTAATTTAAGCAGCATGTTCTCAGAAACAAACAAAAATTTTAAAAATCTCTAATCTAGACGAAGGAATTGAACAATCTCAGATTAAATCTAAACCTTTGTATACTGGTAGTAAAAGTATTAAAATCATCAGTTTGAAAAGATTTAATACAAGTCAGAATTCAACATGGGAACTTTCCCATACCTTTTAAATACCAAGTACAATTTGGCGAACTGTATATAAACATGATTAACCTGGTTTTAAATAAATTTAAGTATAAACAAGTTATAAGATAACTTTAAAGGAGTCTTTTTTAAATTTGGCTATTTGTAAACATGTCTGTAATTTTTTAAAGTACAGTAGTCCCCAATTACCAGTGGGGGCTATGTCTAAGATGGCTACTGGATGCCTAAAACCGTGGGTAGTGCAAAACCCTATGTATATTCTACTTTTGCCTATATATACATACATATAATAAAGTTTATAAATTAAGTACAATAAGAGATGAGCAACAATAATAAAATAAAACAACTATAATGATACATGGCTTTAAATGTTTGGGAAACTTATAAATTATTTATTTCTGAAATTTCTCATTTAAAATTTTTAGAACAAAGTTGACTGGGGGGTAACAGAAACCGTGGAAAATGAAATCAGTGATAAGAGAACTAATGTTGAGAAAAAACTTAACAGAAAGTCTGGTGGCTAAAAAATATCCAAGTGCACATGATCTCTAATATCTGATTAAATGGTAATTCTAATTATCTCCCTTATAGAAACATGTCATCTCTAGGATCATTTCTTCCTGAAGAGAAAATAAAATTCTAACATATACTATATAAGAACACTGGGTTAATATTTTCTTAAAAACTTAGATCTTTTGCACTATTGTACGTTAGTTTATCTTAATGCTTTTTGTAATCCTCCTAAATATATTTAATACTAAAGTGTGTCTTATGTAAAAGGTAATATAGGGCCATTACTCATATTTTACTTAAATTTCTTCTTCAAATTGGCTGAATGACATACCTTCAGAGTTATGGGCAGTTTTCTTGTGTTTTCGACAATAAACCCTATGCAAAAATGAAGAAATACAAATTATTAAATTGGTAAAATCAATTAAAGTCACTTTTCAAATGAAGAAAATGAGCAGCACACTTCACCCCATTCAAAAGCTTGATTCAAAAAATGCTGTCCTGAAACTTCCTATACCATTTCTTTTAAGTATTAGATTCCTCACAAAAATGCCCTTTTATAGATGGACGTATGGGTGCATGCCTATAATTCCAGTACTTGGGGGGCTGAGACAGGAGGATTGCAGGAGGCCAGACTCAGCAAAGTAGTGAAACACTCAGCAACCTAACAAGAATCTGTTTCAAATTAAAAACTTTTTTTAAAAGGCTGGCAGGTATATCTTGGAGGTAGAATGCCCCTGGATTTGATCACCAGTATAAAACAAAACAAAACAAAACAAAACAAACAAACAAAAAATATCCTTGATGATGATGATGAAAAAACTTAAAGAGAAATTAAATAATTACATGTAAATTCCTTGTGAAGGTTTCTCTCGTATTTGAGCTTTATCATGCAATGCACAGTGGTAGTGGTATGTCCTGTGACATGTTTTCACATCACAACCAATTGTTGCTCCAGGACAATGGCACAAAGAACACATCTAGAGCAAAACAACAAAATAATATTATTATTATGTGATTTTGCTAAGACTGTGATATCAGGTTAAAGGCATATCAATTTCTGTCAAGAAAACCAGGTTACTGAAAAATTTTGTAATCAATGTTATTTTTCTTGATTTCTCTGCAAAAAATAAAGTAAATAGCATTAATCTAGGGGTATTTTGCCCATGTTAACCATTGATAAAATAAATGAAATGTTGTAGATATCTATTATTCACTCTGGTCAAGAGAATATTTGAAATTATGTAAATCAGGAATGTGAACTGTATATAATATTATAAAAGAAATAGACCTTTATTTTGAAATCCAGATTTTCCTAGATATGAGTAATGGGAAAAATGTCTCATATCAAAAACATTTTCCCTAAAATTTCTACTTATCAAATCAATGAATATTTTTTGGAAAAAATTATATACTATTTGGGAAATTGGTAAAAATCAATTTAAAGTAAGGGAAGTAGAGATGATAAAATCATTAATAGTTTTTTAATTCCCCAAGCTTTGAGAATATTGTGTGATGTAGTGTTGATTATACTGTGAAAATATGTTACTTATCTCTTGTATTATAAATTCAGGCAAACAGATAAAGGAACAGATTCTTTCAACATATTTTAATATATTTTATCTTCGGTATTTATTGAATAATTCATACTTATAAACTAGCTCATGGTCTATATTCAGAAAATAACTTTTGAAAATGTACATAACAATGACTGTTAATGGTTTTTAATTCACATATCATAGTGGACTGTACCCAGTGGACTTTTAATGAGGCTATCTCCTAAGCTATAAATGTCATACCAAAATAAATTCACAGCAAGGTAAATCTAAAAATCTGTTAATTTGTTTCTTGGTTGCTAGGTACCTTATTCTAAATTCTTATTACTCTTTATTAATTGGAACATATAAAACACTTGCCATCCTAACTTTTAGGTTACTTGGTCCCTAAGCAATTTTGGTATAGGAGGTTAATAAAAATTCCAATGAAAATTCTTACATTTCTCTAAGCAAGTCAAACAGTGAAATTATTCAAGCTCTCATTTGAAAAATTACTCATAAGTCAAAAACAAAAATACTCTTAATACAAGTACTTTCCAGAAAACATGAGAGCTGGTACTCATTATTAATATACAAGAAATACCCTACTTCCTTAAATATAGAAACTCAAATTATTACTATAAAAATACTGTCTCAGATTTTCAAGCACAAAAAGCTTTTGGATGGCTTATAAATTCCTAAGGAGGTTAAGCATTTGTGCTGCAGCTTAATTATGAGGTTCTATTATTTTAATAAATTACACTTCTTATCAGAAAACATACTTACAAATTTTTGTAATACACAAGAGCACAAAGAACATTTGAAAATTCACTCATACCACCGAGTAGAAACACCCTATAGTGTTGTAATGCTTATATGAATATTTTTCTATATAATTATACAATACTATTTGTCAACCTAATTGTTTTAACTTACTAAACCAACATTATCCCATTTTATTAAGAAATATATTCTCATGGTAAAAAACGAACTCTAATTCAAGTAGTTAATGTTAAAAGTATATCTGAAATGGGTTTGAATAGATACATTTTGAAAAAAGAAAACATATTCAACCCAGGGAGCAAAACTGAAAAAAGAATAAGTGTTGTTAAAAACTTTATTCATCTTATTTATGTCTCTGTGTGCATAGCACATTTTTTAAATGCAGAAGCTAGAGAGAAAAAAAGAAAAGGAACCTCATGAAAATTAGAGAGACCAGTATACAAGTGAAAAGGGTAAAGGGAGGGAGGGAAAGGAGTACTTTGGGTAAGAACACAGATGAAATAATGTTATGTGCATCCATGAATGAATCTCACTATTATGTACGCAGAGAAGGGAGGTAAAGAAAATGGGAGGCATGGGGAAGGAAACAGACTACATAATGTCATGTGCATATATGAAATTATCACTATAAACCTCACTGTCATGTATAATTACAATGAACCAATAAAAAATTTAAAACACTATTAAACTCAACACTGCCAGAGATACTGTGAGGGAGACACTCTTGTATACTGCTGGAAATTATATATTTCTGGAAGGAAATTTGCCTTATTTATCAGAAAGTTTTTTAAAGAGTATTGATCTTATGATTCAGCAGTTTTACTTCTACAAATATTACCTATAGGTAGAATAGAGCAATTCTATTATAATTCTATAATTCTATAATTCTATAATTCTATTCTACCTATAGGTAGAATAGGGCATTCTATCTCTGAGCTACACACCCAGCCCTATTTTTATTCTTTATTTTGAAAGAGGGTCTCACTGTGTTGCAAAGGCTCTCACTAACTAGCTGAGGCAGTCCATGAACTATGATCCTCCTGGTCTCAGCCTCCCAAATGCTGGGATTACAAACGTGTGCCATCATGCCCAGCAGAACTTTGTTATAAAAAATTATTTCCGAATCATATTGAGGATGGTCATGATGGTGCATGCCTGTGACCTCAGCTACCAGGGAGGCTGAGGAAGAAAGATCCTAATTCTGAGGCCAGCTTGGGAAAATTAACAAGACCCTGACTCAAAATAAAAAAGGTAGGGCATGAAGCTAAGTGGCAGAGTATACCTTCCATGGTCAAGGCCCTCCCTGGGTTCAATTCCCAGTACTGCAACAAAACAAAACAGAAAGCATATTGGCAATACTCTAGTAAATGTGTAAAATAATTGTGTCTTGGTTTGAGAATGAAAAGGAAAATGAAAGCACAAAATTTATCAAAACTTTTTTTTGTTCCTTATAAATCCGGATATGGGCCAGGCGTGGTGGTGCACACTTGTAATTCCTGCACTTGGGAAGCTGAGACAGGAGGATCGCACAGGTTCAAAGCCAGCCTCAGATACTTAGTGAGGCTCTCAGCAACTTAGTGAGACCTGTTTCCAAATAAAATATTAAAAAAAGGTCTGGGAGTATGGCCCGGAGGTAAAAAGCCTCTGGGTTCCACCCCCAGTACCACCAAAAAATAAATAAAATAAATAAAATAAATAAAATAAAATAGAATTATAAAATAGGCCTGGGGATGTAGCTCGGAGGTAGAAAGCCCCTGGGTTCCACCCCCCAGCACCACAAAAATAAATAAGAAAATAAATAAGTAAATTAATAAATCTGGATCTGTACAAATAAATGCTTTAAGCTGCTATGGCAAAATAAGTCCATTTTGTAAATAACCAGTCAACTATAGCAATATAGCATAAATTTTTTAAGTAAGTGAGTAAAAGCTTACATTTATTGCCAGTTTCACTTAAAGAAGAGGAAAACATACTGATAAATATTTCCAGAGTGCCCAGTCTCAAAATAAAATTAAAAAGGGACGGGGAAGCCGGGGATGGTGGCACATGGTTGTAATCTCCACACTTAGGAGGCGGAGACATGAGGATCGCGCAGGGTTGAAGCCAGCCGCGCTGGCTTAAGAGACCCTGTTTCCAAATAAAAAGTATAAAATAGGTCTGGGAGTGTAGCCTGGAGGTAGAAGGGCTTCCAGGAACCCCAGTACCACCAAAAAAAAAAAAAAAGAAAAAAAGAGATGGGGTTATAGCTCAGCAGTAGAGTACTTGAGCATGTGTGGGGTCCTTTTTTCTGTCCCTAGTACTAAAAATTAATACAGGAAATTAAAAAAGGCCAGTTTTTGACAAGAGTAATTAGAAAATGGACCCCTATACCAACTACCAATATCACAGCAAAGGATCAGTTGCATGCACTCAAGTAATGTCCATTATTGCCCTTTGCAGAACACATTTGCTTTCCAATGTGCCACAGTCCCTACTAGTCCCTCAGCAGAATGACTGTCAGCTGTCATTTATCATTATGTCTGCACTGTACCAGAGCTCCCTCAAATGTGAGAAAATGAAAGCTAACCTAAGAGGAATACGTTTTTCCAGAATGATGGTAGACCTCCTCACCTACCACCAAAAGGGCTGACCCATCAATCAGATATTCTGTCAAGAACTAATTTCCTACCTCCAATATAAGTATAAATGTAAATTCTCAGCTCACCCTGTAAATATCCTAATTTCATGTTCTTAATTTAAATAGAAGTGAAAATTTCCTCACTGACTTATGCTTTTATTCATCTACTCAGTTGGTTAGCCAGTAGACCTTAATAAAACTCAATAATTAATTATCAGGTCCAAACTAGGGAAATCAGAAGAGGTTCTGTCCTATTACAGATTATTTGCATGGCATCTCTATGTAGTACTGTCAGAAGCTCTTAAGGAGCTGACACACAGATGAAAGAAGAACTAAGTCACACATGAGAAGAGACACTAGGAACCCAAAGAACTAAGATTTAGCTCAAATACAGAGATTGGGACATATTTGCTTCTCAGTCAACTGAACTAGGCCACAACTGAAATTCAGTTTGCAAAGTCTTAAGGAACAAAAGGAAAAATGTGTTTTTCAGTAGCTATAGGGGAGTAAAATAAAGATGAGGTTACCAATTTCTAGTATAGACAGAAAAAGAGGCCCTTTGGGGAAAAGATGGAATGTAGTGGCTGGATAGAACTATATGGAACCAAGGGAGAAGCTCACAACTTAAGTTTGTTCAGCTTAACTACTCTACATGTACTATACACTATATTTAACTTCTTTCGAGACACTTTTTTCAAGAAAACAGGTCAAATGCACACAGAATGCAAAGGAGGGTACAAAAAGAAGCCATGTTCTTGAGCCTGTAATGCAAAGAAAAAATGCCAAAAGCACATATAGAAAGGCAAACAGAGCTGAGTGTGGTGGCGCACGCTTGTAATCCCTGCACTTGGGAGGCTGAGACAGAAGGATCACACAGGTTCAAAGCCAGCCTCAGCTACTAAGTGAGGGCCTCAGCAACTCAGTGAGACCCTGTTTCCAAATAAAACATAAAATAGGTCTGGGAGTATAGCCTGGAGGTAGAAAGCCTCTGGGTTCTACCCCCAGTACTTCCAAAACAAAACAAAACAAAACACAAAAAAAACCAACAAAAAAGAAAGGCAAACAGTATCTAGGATATTTTCACAGGAGATATGAGCCAAAAATAGTGGAAGCAGCTCACGTTAGAGTAATCTTTTCGTTTTGCTTCAAATAACGCTATCTTTGGTAGAAAACCAAAAAGCAAGACAGTGCAACTGTGGCAAATTTTCAGTCCCCCAAAATGTTCCGTAACTCTAGATTTATCACTCTACAGTTGAACATGACAGTGGACTCTGAAGTATCTGTTGTACAATTTATTTGTTAAAAATTCCTAAAAAAGAGCTGAGCGTGGTGGCACATGCCTGTAATCCCAGTACTTGAGAGGAAGAAACAGGAGGATCACAGGTTCAAGGACAGTCTCAGCAACTTAGTGAGACCCTGTTTCCAAATAAAAATCAAACAATGTTGGAGGTGTAGCTCAGAGGCAGAATGGCCCTGGGTTCAATCCCCAAAACAACAGCAACAAAAAAATCCCAAAAAGAATGCCTCTGGCCAGACATAGTGGTGCATACCTATAACCTCAGTATTTTTGAGGCTGAGACAGGAGGATTGCAGGTTTAAGACCAATCTCAGCAACTCAGTGAGATCCTATTTCAAAACTTAAAAAATCTTGCTGGGCGTGGTGGCGCATGCTTGTAATCCCCGTGCTTAGGAGGTGGAGACAGGAGAATTGTGCAGGCTCGAAGCCAGTGAGACCTTAAGAGACCCTGTTTCCAAATAAAAATATAAAATAGGTCTGAGAGTGTAGCCCGGAGGTAGAAGGGTTTCCAGGAACTCCCCAGTACCACCAAAAAAACCAAAAAACCAAAAAAACAACTTAAATCTTAAAAGGGATAAGAGTATAGCTTAAACATAGAACATAGAATGTCCCTGGTAGAATGTCCTCAGCCTCCAGTGCCAAAAAGTGCTTCTGCTTATGGGTGGAATATGAATTCATAACTGTTTGATCTTATAACTACTATTGTTTAAGCATCTTAAAGGAAGTCTCATCTAAACACAAACTTAACACTACTTATGAGGTCTAAATGGAAAGCTAGAAAAAAACAATGAAATGTGAAAGCTGCCAAAGTCCTTGAAAAGTTGTTTGAAAAATAGACGAAAACCAGATGTGTGTAGTGGGACACACGTGTATTCCCAGTACTTGGGAGGCTGAGACTGGAAGATCACAGACTTGAGGCCAGGCCCAGACACTTATTGAGTAGTGAGATCCAATATCCTGTTTCAAAATAAAAAATAGGGCTGGGGCTCTATGTAGCTCAAAGAAAAAATGCCATTGAGTTCAATCCTCATCAACACACACACACACACACACACACACACACACACACACACACCTTTAAATTCCTGGTGTTTCTAAAAATTAAAACCACTAAAAATTACTTGTTTTCACTAAAGTAACAGACTAAATCTAAGCAGTTACTGAATAGATCAGTTCAGAAATCTGGGAAATTAGAAGAAAATGAATCAACCCTAGCAAGTTCTTCCTTAATCTCCTGAGCTTGTTCTGAGTATCATATACTCCAAATCTATCCAACTTCCTGAATCATGACTGATGAAGAAAATGAATATTCTAAGCCGGATGTGGTGGTGCACACTTGTAACCCCTGCGCTTGGGAGGCTGAGACAGGAGGATCGCACAGGTTCGAAGCCAGCCTCAGCTACTTACTGAGACCCTGTTTTTAAAAAAAAAAAAAGGTCTGGGAGTATAGCCCGGGGGTAGAAAGCCTCTGGGTTCCACCCCTAGTACCACCAAAAAAAAAAAAAAAAAAAAAAAGAAAGAAAAAGAAAATGAATATTCTTATTAAAACTTAAGTTTCTTTTTTGTAATCTGAAAGGTTCAGACAGACATTTTCTGAGCCAGATCTTTAATTTTTTTATAGGATCTTCTCCATTATGGGTCTTTCTAGCAGAGGGTACTATAACGCTGCCATGCTGCTTGATGCAAATATAGAGCCATGCTCAAGTAAGGAGCAAGATATCCCCCCAAACTAAACATAATTATTGGTTTTGGTTCTGGAAGTCAGCCTTAGCTACTTAGTGAGACATTGTTTTAAAATAAAGAATAAAAAATAAGGCTGGGGGTGTAGCTTGGAGGTAGAATGCCTCTAGGTTCAGTTCCCAGTACCGCCTAAAAAAGGTATCTGTTGCAACTTCCCCTCCTGCCTCCTTTCTCATTTAGTAGAGATGGTTAGGTATTACCGCACTGAGGATTTAGTAGCACTAATAGTCATCTGGCATCTTCTGCTTCTGTGTATGCAGAAAACAAGTGGCATTGCTCTCTACACTCTGTGTGCTCCATTTTGCCCTTATTGAATGCAAAAGAGCTACACACTTTAAACATTGGCATTTGGTATTTAATATTTTTGACCACTTCCTTCTCCTTGAAATTCTTCCAATTTTGACTTCTCCAGCATCACTCTCCTAGTAGAACTAATTTTAAATGTCACTCTGACTTTTCAGGAAGAATTATAGTCCTTTTTGCCTGATCTCCTGTGGCATTCATTACTTCTAAGGCTAAACACTACTTATTCATGTTAATACAACATATCTAGCATTGTGTTTGGTGCAGAGTAGGCACTCAAGCATTAAACATAATTAATTTTAATTCTTTCCAAAATTTAGTGGTATATTGTAATTGTGCATGATAATGGGACTCAGTGATACATACATATATGTTCATACCACTATTTAGTCTTTTTCCTTTGTCATAGCTCCCTTTTCATTCTCTTCCTCCCTTGCTATACATGACAGATTCATAGTGATACATTCATATATACACAACATTATTTGGCCTGTTTTCTTCCCCATACCTCCCATCTTCCTTCCACCAATTCCCTTCCACCACTTTACTGGTCTCCCTCCTAAACTTCATGAGGTCCCTTTTCTTTCCTTTTTCTCTCTAGCTTCCATATATGACAGAAAACACGTGCCCCTTGATTTTCTGAGTCTGGTTCATCTCACCTAGTATGACATTCTCCAGTTCCATCTATTTTCCTGCAAATTATATCATTTTGTTCTATATAGCAGAGTAAAATTCAATTGCTTGTATATGCCACATTTTATTTATCCATTCATCTGTTGAAGGATGCCTAGTCTGGTTCCATAACTTGGTTATTGTACACTGTGCTGCTATATACATGGGTACGCATGTATCACTATAGTATTCAGATTTTAATTCTTTTGGAAAGATACTGAGGAGTGGTCTAGTTGGGTCATATGGTGATTCCACTCTAGTTTTTCTGAGAAACCTCCATACTGCTCTCCTTAGCAGTTGTACTAACTTACAATCACACCAACAGTGTAAAGTACTTTTTCTTACATCATCACCAGCATGTTATTGTTTATATTCTTGATGACTAAGTGGAGTCATTCTAACTGGAGTGAGATGGAATCTCAGTGTAGTTTTGATTTGCATTTCTCTGATTGCTAAGGATGTTGAATATTTTTTTCAAATATTTGCTGGCTATTTGTATGTATTCTTTTGAGAAGTATCTCTTTAGTGCAATTACTCATTTACTGATTTGGCGATTTGTTTCTTTGATGTTATATTTTTTGAGTTCCTCATATATTCTAGATATTATTCCTGTCAGAAGAGTGGCTGGCAAAGATTTTCTCCCATTATGTAGGCTTTTTCTTCTCACACTTGATTATATTCTATACAGTATTGAAGCCTTTTGATTTGATGCCATCATGTTTCTTGATTCTTGGTTTTATTTCCTAAACTCTAGGGGTCTTAGTGAGGAAGTCTCTGCCTGTGCCTAAATGTCAGAATTGGTCCTATATTTTCAGATCTAATTTATAGGTTTTTGATCCATTTTTAGTTGATTGATTTTTGTGAAGGGTGTGATGGGTCTTCTACATATGTATATCCTGTTTCCTCAGCTGTATCTATTGGGTGTCTCTTGTTTTTCTATATGAATTTTAGTGCTATTTTTCTAGTTTTGTGATGAATGTCATTGGTATTTTGATAGGAATTACATTGAATCTGTAGACCACTTTTGGTAGCATGGCCATTTTTTTTTTTTTGGTGGTACTGGGAGTGGAACCCAGAGGCTTTCTACCTCCAGGCTATACTTCCAGACCTATTTTTATTTTATTTGGAAACAGGGTCTCACTAAGTAGCTGGCTTCGAACCTGTGCGATCCTCCTGTCTCAGGGATAAGCATGTGCCACCACGCCTGGCATAATAACATGGCCATTTAAAAAATATATATTTATTCTTCCCATCCTAGAACCTGGGATTTCTTTCCATCTTCTAATTTTTTCTTTGATTTCTATCTTCGGTGTTGTATAATTTTAATTGTAAAGGTCTTTTGTCTCCTTGGTTAAGTTTACTTCTAGCTATTCTATTTTTTTGAGGCCATTGTTAGTGGAATTGTTTTTCTAATTAATTTTTCAGTTGTTTAATTATTGGTATATAGGAAGGCTACTGATTTTATAAGTTGATTTTGTGTCCTGCTACTTTACTGAATTTGTCTGTTATAGAAGTCTTATGGTTGGGCACTCAAGTATTTAATAAACAGGTAAAAATTCTAAGCTCATATATGGAAGTCTTGACAAATATAATGCCTAAGGAAATGACAAAAATAATGCCATCTCAGGCGAATAAAAGTTCAAGAAACATGAAAACTCTCATATTGAGGCATACACAGCTCCCCACCAGTCCTGACAAAACAACCAAACTAATTTTTCCATCTGTATTTCTTTCCTCCTTTTCCAAACTTCTAGAGCTCCAAACAATCTAAAACAAGGATTAGTCAAATAGAACAATTTTATACTATGCCATGACTTAACTGATCAGTTTCCACTTAATCCATTATTAAGTCTTCACACTATTATTCAGTTGAAACTTTTTCTTGAAATTAAACCAAAAAAGTGCCAATTTACTCATTAGAACACTATTGAATACAAAGGAGACATCAAATGTCCTACCAAGAGTTTCCCATGCATTGTCCCCACACAATCTTATGTTAGGCAAAAAGAAATAGAGTGTTACTCTCCTAGAGTCCACAGCATAACATAGAAGAAACACTTATATATTTGTACCTAGTGCAATGCATACTGTGTTGTACTTACTCTATAACCGAGGCAAGTTTGAAATTTGAGCTGAACCTCAGAAACAGAACCTTTGCAAGACAGTTAAGAGGAACAAGGAATTGCAAACAGACGTGATCATTAGTACATGCAGAGCAGTGGGGAAAAGCACAGAGAGGGTCACTGGGAAAGGATGAAAGAATTAGATAAAGGAAGAGAATGAGAGAAGGATGGAAAAAGTACATTAACACAGGACATTTCTAAGGCAAGGTAAAGCTTCTGAATATCATTTTGTATACAATAAGGAATGAATAAGGGTTTTGGGTTTGTAAGTAAGTGTTTAAAATCAGAGGTCGATTAACTACCAGCAGGATGTTTGTTGGATGGGTGAGAAGAGGGATGGATATAGAGTAGGATTAAGAAAAAAAAGAAGCCAGGTGTGGTGGCACACATAATCTCAGTACTTGGGAGGCCGAGATAGAAAGATTGTAGGTTTGATGTCAACCTCTGCAATTTAGCAAGACTCCCAACAACTTAAAAAGACCCTGTTTCAAAATAAAAAAAAAAAAAGGCTGGGGGTAGAAATTGGAGGTAGAATGCCCTTGGGTTCAATTTTCAATATAAAAAACATTTTAAAATAGAAAGAAATGAAGGCACATGCATCCCAGAAATAGAATCAACATGACTGATGTGTAAGAAGGAAGAGTTGAAGGTAAAAAATTCAGAAAGAGAATCAGGTTTCAGGGCGGGGAGGTTATAAACACTAGTTTAGACAGGTTGAATATAAGAAGCCCACAGGACATGTATGTAGAGCAGACAAATATGTTGCCATCATTGTATTTCATTCTCTGCAGTACCTACTGTATGTCAGCTGTCTCCTGAAAGATCCTGCTTTGCCCTTCCCCACTTCCTCCGATTTGAGTTAAAATCCCTGTCTTATGTTTAAAGACCCTGCAACAATCTCACCTTATACAACTCTATTATTGCCTATTTCTTTTTCTTTTTCTCTTTCTTTTTGGTGCTAGGGATTGAACCCAGGGACATTTTACCTCTGAGCTATACCTCTATACCTATTTTATTTTTTATTTTGAAACAGGGCCTCACTAAGTTGCAAGGGCCTAAGTTGCTGAGGCTGGCTATGAACCTATGATTCTCCTGGCTTAGCTTCTGAAATACTGCAGATTTCAATGGCCTGCTCTGGTATGGCTTGCCTATTTCCTGTATTAATTCAATTAAAACAATCTCCAATGCATAGGAAATAAGCTTAACTTTCTAAAAAATAGCAAGACCTTCCCAAAGAGAATAAAAATGTATACACTATGAATTATTTTGTATATAGATTCATGTCATGCCCAATATCCAGATCATAAACTCTCAAAGTCAGGCATTCCGTTTATCTGGAGAGCCACACAGTCCACTGGTATTGAGTAAATAGACTATGTAGTATTAAATCTTTAATTTTCTTTTTTATGCGGTACTGGGGATGGAACCCAGGGGCATTCTACCTCCAAGCTATACCCCCAGCTCTATTTTTTATTCGTTATTGTGAAACAGGGTCTCACTGAGTTGCAAAGGGCCTCACTAAGTAGCTGAGGCTGTCCGGGAACTGTGACCCTCCTGTCTCAGCCTCCCAAATGCTGGGATTACAAGCGTGCACCATCATGCCTGGCTAAGTCTTTTATTTTCAGAATAAGAACACTTTGATGGAAGATATGTACAGGGATTTTTTTACCCTAAAAATTAACAAGATAATTCTATTAACAAGACATTAATAGAAGTTCTATGTCCTAAATTCTACGCAATTTTCATCTTTATTCAAAAACTACTAAGCTCTAAGCATTGTAGTTATTAAATGTGATTTTTAGTTAGGTAGCTTTTTAAATGACAATCTAGTATAACCTGGTGATTAGGGGTTCTGGCTTAGGAATGGAGTAGTCCTGAATTCAATTCTTAGGTTTGCCACTTACTAGCTATATGAGCATAGTCAGGTTACTTAAATTTTCTGAGCCTCAGTTTTCTTATGTGCAAAGTGAGAATACTTTCCTATCTCACTGTATAACTGTGAGGATTAGAGAGGATCATATATTTAAAATACTTAGCCTAGTCCCTAGCCAATATATAAAGTATTCAAGAAATATTAGCTATTTATAATAGTAAATGTATGAAAAAGGTTCAGAGAATTTCATAGGATGAGTAAAATTTAGTTTAAAAAGAAAAGTTTAGGAGTGACCTAAGGATGATCATCAAGCATAATGAGGGGTGTATTAAATAAGAAAAAAAATCCCAAATACTTCTTTAATGGAACAAAAAGGACCTAGAATAAATGGGTTAACATTAAGAGAGATGCTTGAGTTATACAGAGGGATGAATTTCTCAACTCTGAAGAATTTTATACAGTCTGGTCCTGTTTCAGGTAACCTGGGTAGAATCATAATTTTCTGACATATTTAAAAATAGAGTAAGCAAAAGGGTTATCTTGGATAGCTTATAGGTAATCTTAACTTGTTATTAAGAAAACAAACTAAACAGACTCCTGAACTCTTTTCTGTTCTTGAAATCTGTGATATGTCTGGCACAGGGTAACCAATTAGTATGAGTAACTATCCAATGTAAATCTTTTTAGTGATTTACCAACTAGCATCATCCAGAAAGATTGTTTTCTTCAAATATGCTACTTAAGTATCTCCTTAAATTCAAAAAAGCAATGATTAACCCATAATTTTAATTGGAAATTTGCATTTGGCTAGATGGCTGGAGAATAAGAATAGATGGTATTGATATAGTGTCTCCATATAGCTTCAGTAGGAAATGGCAATCATTCTGGGAAAATATATGTTTCTAAACTGTACAAACAGGGCCTCAAATAGTAAAAGCCTTAGTACTGTGGCCAATTTTTCCTGGTCCATATTAATATTATGTATTTTAAAATATAATAAAAAGACATAAATATGCTCATGTGCAATAGCTTCTTCCTCTGATCCTGGTTGCTGACAGGAAAACTGCCTCGAGGTACAAAACACAGGAATCACATACTTGCACCCCCCCACTTTCCTGAGTGATTCTACACTCCTAAGAGTCTGAGCCACCTGGTTACCTGTACCTTTTTACCTCAAGCTCTAGCCTCTTCTCTCAGTCCTTTTCTTTGGGACAAACAAGGACCTTTGGAGCTAATAACAGGTACAGACTGAAATTTGTCTTGAAAGCTCTCAGGAGTCCGTGTTCCTGCTTTGATTATTTCCACTGGATATTCATGACCTACTTTTCACCTGGCAATCCAAATGAACAGGAGCCAGGGCAAAAATGCTCACAGGATAAAATGTCTTAAAAAGTCAATTAGGGAAGTTGATTATCTAGTTTATATGTAGTTTATCTAGTTATTTAAAAACTCTTCATTTTTTTTTCTATTTAATTTATGGCCCTTTTATTGCTTAGACAAACCTGCTTGGGAAAAGTAGGAAAGAAAGCTAAAATCTGGAATTTGGGTGACTTGGTTGTATTTTTTTAAAAAATGGTATAAGAGAAGGGGCAAACTCAAGGGTCAAATGAGTAAAAAATAATTTCTTTTTTTTTCTGTGCTAGGGATAGAACCCAGGGCCTTGCCCATGCTAGGAAAGTCCTCTACCACTGAACTATACCCGCAAACCCTTAAAAACTATTTCAAAGTAAAACATATGCTGGGAACAGCACTGCATACCTGTAATCCCAGCTTCTTAGGGGAATGAGGCAGGAGGATCCAAATTCAAGATCAGCCAGGGCAACTTATTAAGACCCTGTCTCAAAATAAATATAAAAAGAGCTGAGGGCATAGCTCTATGACAGAGCATCCCTGGGTTCAATTCCTAGTATTGCAAAAAAAAAAAAAATCCCCAGCAAAATAGATGAATGCTGTTCTCAAATCCCCTAAATAAGTTATTTAAAAACCAGGGGTGGGGGGAAATGATATGCCCTGGCCCAGAAGTGTTCTCCTACTGCTATTTCTCAATGCTTGATGCCTATAGCATCAGATGGCTTCTGTAACAGTTTGTCTAAGGTTACTCTTCACATCTTTTATAGCACTTTTTAGTCATACAATATCACTGTTTGGTAAGCAGTGATACAGCATTATCTATTTACAGTTGGCAAAAAGACAAATAAGTTAATGACTTCTCTAAGGTTACATAATGTGCAGTTATTTAAAAAAAATCAGGGGTAGAAATGGTGCTCAGCAGTAAAGCACATGCTTAGCAGCAATGAGGCCCTAAATCGAATCCCCAGCACATAAATAAATCAATAAAAATAGTCCTGATGGCTTTTCATCCCAGCACGCTTTTCATTAGCCGATGATATTAGCATGATCTTATTTTTAAGCAATAACCCTAGTGGTGGCTGCCATTTATACAGTTTTATAATGTGCCAAGGACCATGCTCAGTTCTATATATTTCTTCCTTTAATCTTGGCTGTAATTCTGCACAACAAGTAATGTCATTACCCCATTTTTGCATGCAAAAAAATACGGCCTAGAGAGGAAAATAATCTAGCCAAGGTCATTCAGTTATTAAGTGACAGAGCTGGGACTCAAACTCAAGTCTGTTGCTATGCCTATGCTCTTAATTTCCAATATTATTCCACTCTATAGATTAAGGAACAAGTTTAGTTATAACATATTACACTTGGGGGGTAAATTAGGAACTTACACTATAACATACCTAATCAAAAAATTTTAACAGTGAAGATCATATAAAGTTCTGATGTTTTCTTTGCAAAAAAAAAAAAAATCTCCATTGAATTTAGCAATACTGCCAGCTGTATGCTACTGCTTCATGTAACAAGAAAAACTAGGTACTGCATTAGTTAATGATATTTCAAAATTAGGGACCAAAACTCTTCCTGTTCTGATTACGGGAACAATGTCAAGTGACAAAAATCCTAACAAGTCAGGATGAAGAAGCATTTTTCAGGGCTATTCATAAGGGAAGGGAATAAGTAATTGTATAATAAGGTTAACAGCAATACTTTCACATAAAGAATATACTTTTATCTGAAATTATTTTAAAGACCAGGAAATTAAAGCACTGTGCTCTGGTTCTTAAAAGTAAGCACACTAAAATAATAGGAAGAAACCTAAAATCACCAATTTAAAAAAAAATCACATTTAGAGCCAGGTATGGTGGTGCATGCTTATAATCCCAGTACTTGGGAGGCTGAGATGGGAGGATCTTGTGGGTTCAAAGCCAGCCTCAGCTACTTAGTGAGACCATGTTTCCAAACAAAATATAAAATAGGTCTGGGAGTGAAGACTGGAGGTAGAAGACCCCTGGGTTCCATCCCCAGTAACTAACACACACACACACACACACACACACACACACACACACACACACACCACATTTAAAAATAGAGCTTTCTATTATTATCTACTATTTATTTTAGGGATAAAGAATTTAAACACTTTCATAAGTTAAGGTCTCACTAATACAAAAACGGTCTGACCTCTGAATTTTTATTTGTATCAATACTGATAGTAGGATTTGGATTACTTATCTAAAAGAAAATCTCATGTATTTTTGAACTTATATTACTTCATAATGCTTTTCCTCCAATATCTGAGGGCTCCTTCTCAAAATATATTGCTCCTAATCATCAAACTGAAAGCCTTCCTCTTTCCATAACCATTTCACCCAAAAACTGACATCTCAGATTCCTTGTGAAATAAGAGAATACTAGCCAGGTGTGGTGGCGCACACTTGTAATCCCAGCATTTGGGAGTCTGAAACTGGAGGATTGCAGTTTGCTGCAAGCCTCAGCTACTTAGCAAGGCCCTTCACAACTCAGAAAGACTGTTTCAAAAAAATTTTTAAAGACTAAAAAAAGAAATTACTCAGTTACTAAGAATATAGATATATGTTCTGCCACACCCATCTTCAACATAATGAAATAGTTGATAGTGAAGCTACTGAGGGTACATTTAAGGATGTTATTTCAATAAAGAGCTCAAATAAAAAAATAACCAAATGAAAATAAATTTTTCAATTAATAAAAATGTTCTAAAGTAAACCGTGTGTCATATATACCAATTGAAATGATACTACTTTTTAAAAAGAGAATTTAAAATCTTGCCAAACTAGTTACTGGTAGTGAATGCAACAACTACAGGAACATTATTCTAGCATTGCTTCAGAAAAACTGTAAAAGTAAGCAAAAGTTATCCAAAGTCATCAATGCTATATCATACAGATGAACCTCAGTAGAATACTTTGTTTACCAAGTTTTAACATTTTCCTCTTGGAGGTGGGTACTGTCATCTTCATTTTTAATGACCACAATAACTTTATGGTAGGAGAGAAAATTATATAAAATATACTTAAATTAAGACTTTTAATATATGATACATGCACACCGAGAAAACTGCTTGTTTTCTAAGTAAACAGCCATTAAAATTTCAATTCCTTTTGAAAAAAAATATTTTATTAAGATAAGTGTTGATTCACTTCTTTTTGTTGAGTGGTAAATAAATTAAGCCCAGACCTAAATTTTGCTTAGCTTAGGAAAAAAGACTGCAATTTAAAATTATACTCAGTTAATAATTTAATACATTCTAAAATAAGCAATTTCCTCTTTAATGACTTTAAAATAATTTTTGTACTCAAGAGGCAGAAATACCAACTTACCAGCTTTGTGCCTCTTTTAATTTCCTTTTGGACATCTTCAATAGAAAATCCACCGAGACTTTCATTATCAGAGTGTGATGATACCAAAGCAGATGAAAAGAGCTATAAATTACATTTAAAAAATAATTAGGGTTCACATATGTATTAATTCACAATAAAACAATGAATAAGATGTTAAATTTAAAAAGAACATTTCCAGTAAAAATGGCATAGCATTAGTGTTAAACCAGTTATTAAAAATGTAACTGAGCACATTAAGAAAATAATAATTAAAACAGATTTAACTGAGTGGTTCTTTTAGTATTCAGGAATTTACATGTGTTCTTGAGATTTTCTCATGAATGATTTCAAGGTCTCTTAGTTGCAGGGCCTATATACTTACCATGCACTTATGATGTGCTGCCACCTTCTGGTTTTCAGATATTAGTAACTGTCCACATTCCTTGTCTCTATTTGACTTACAAAAGCCACATTTGCGCTGTCTTGTAGGCCCTTTTTTCTGTTCAATAGAGCTTGACATGATTTTAAATTGCCTTTAGAATGCCACTTTAAGCCTCAAGAAGTGCTACAGAGAATAAGAATGGCAACAAAACAGTTAATTTCATTTTAATGTTAGTTTATACATATTCATGTAAGTATTTTAATGTTTGTCCTAGGTTTAAATAGATGCACTAAAGTAGCTACTTAGTATAGGGAAAGTAATATTAAACCCCAAATGTCCCATCCATCTATCTATCTAGTTGAGAATGAATGAGAACTAGAGGAAATCTGGAGTAATTTAAAAAAAAAACTGCTCCCAAACTTGGGCATAGTTGAAATAATTATAAACATTTCTGTGTGGATAAAACTGTACAGTATTAAATCATTACCTACTGGCATAATTAGTAAAAAATATTTTTCAAATATAGCAAAGTGTCCCTTCAAGGAGACAGAGAAAAGACTACTAAGAAAACTAAAAACAGAGGAAACAGAATTTTATTTTTGCACAATCTCTTTAAATTCAGATAGTGATAAAAATAATTAAAATAAACTTACTGAACCATGACTTTAATGTGTTCAATAAGAACATTTATTTTTAAAACTTGGATATTTTCCAGGTTAAAAGAAACATGGACATGATCTTTAACAAATTATTTTTTCCAATTTTATCCTTTTCAAGTAAAGAAACAGTTAAGTTTCTAATATCTATCCAAAAATGGTCTTTAGGACCCAATTTTTATAAGACTATATTATATGACTTAGATTTGTTCAAATTCTGTTTATTAAATTCACTAACTGATGTCTTCTAAATGCAGGAACTTCCATATGTAAATTAGTAATATTGTGTAATGGAAGAGAAAATTTTCTGAATGAGTCTTAAATTTGATCAAATTATAATTATACATAATACAGTCAAACAGAAAAAGGAGAGAAAAGCTCTAACACAGACAGTTTCAGATTAGATCATCATTCTAAACATGTATTTTTCAGAACAATACTAAACTAATTTAAAATCAGTTGATCTTTGTAATTTTTTTGAGTAAGTAGAACTACGTAGTTCAGGATCCAGGTTGCCAGTACACACAACACAATCAACAAAATCTCACATGCCTACCTCAAAATTAATTTATCAAATTATTTCAATTTTTTATATATTTGTATATTTTCATAACACTATGTTGAAAAACTTCTCATTAATACTACACTGTATCTTTCTGAGAAGCATTTGTTCACCAACAAGGATTGTAGCAGCAAGGTAATGCTGTATCTACAAACCATTTGGAGCTATTAAATATAAAAATTCACATGCTTAATCAAGATTTAATATGAAGTCACAAAGAAAACATGTCTTCTCATGAACTCATATCTAGGACTTTCTTTTTAACAAAACTTCAAAGGCCCTGATAGTCTGTTTTGATGAGTTTAACAAACTCTTAGTGCTATCTATATTCTTAAAATCCTTGGTCTTCCAAGAGGCATTAGATATTTTACAATAGTACTGAATTCATAGCACTGGCTATAAACTGGGAAATTGATTGAAAAGAGGCAGCAAATACTTTTAGGACTAAAGGGGAAAAAAGACAGAGAAACAAAAGAAACAAAAGGGGAAGTGTGTTTGCATTTGCAGAGGCAAGTATTTGTTCAGATGCTTTATCAAGAATATAGCTAACCCAATTTTTTAGAATTAATTAAGGCAAATACCAAGATTCATATATAGCACCAAAATCTGTTATTTGAGTTATAAATCAGTTTTTTTAACTGTCATGTAATGAATAATAAGTACTCTAAAGTAACTGTAATACATTTAGCATTTCTCCTGGTCATCTAGGCTAGTGGAAAGGAAGACACATTATAAATCTAATCATACAGACAACTTTAATGTGTAATTTCTATAAAATCCTAGCACTGGCTATAATACTGTCTTAAGATCAAGATAATGCCTCGAGTGAAAAACCACTTTTAATTCTAAAAATTAATTCTGAAATGGTTATCAACCAAATTCTACCCATGCTGAATTGTCCTTTTCAATTTATAAACAAGTTAATTTTTCATCTTAATTTTGAGAACCTGTTTTCCTAGCCATCAGACCTTGAAATCTAAAAGAGAAAAAAAAGATACATTTTATTTTGCATTAAAAATAATTCTAGGGTATTTTACTGTAATCGATTTAAATTTAATTTGCAAAGTGAATAGAGCTACACAAAAAGTGCAAAAAAGCCATCATAAACTTTCCCAATGTGCAATGACTAAATAGATTTTTCCAGTAAAATTCAAGTAGTACATCTGTGCATATCTTGCTAATTTTTTACATCATCCTTATAAAACATGAAGTGGAGAACATGGAAACAATGACTCCTAGCAAAAAAAAAAATCTTTATCATAAAAATACAGATTTTTATCTAATGCTGCCACATGTGGTATCTTGTTAAGTAGAATAAGGGCATTCCAAGGATCAATATTAAGGGAGGGGCTCATGATGATCCACAGATAAAACATTTTAATTTTAGTTTAAAAGGTTTTCGGGGCAGGCAGAGATCCAAGTTTGATAGGTTAACGTAACATTGAAACCTTTTCCTTAAAAGAAACAGTATGGATAACATTACAAAGCAGAAATAAAGAGGCAACAGTAACAATGGGAACAACATAATTTAAATATCTGAAAGAAATATAAAAGCCAGATTCGTTAGGCTGAAGCAATCAATGCGTTTCTGATTTTCTCAGATGCTGTGAAACATCAGGGTAGGGTAGAAATAACCTAAAATATAAAGAAGAGCATTCAAGCACCAACTCGTGAGCTCATCCAATGCCTGGTATCTGAAAGAGCATTTTCACATTAAATAAATAAAACAAAACAAAAATGCGGTTCTGGAAGAGTAAAACATTCCACACTCAGGCAAGTTGAAACATACAGATCAAAATATATAAACGCGATCCTCAGAAGATACAGTATTTCTGCCAGGAAAGTTACAGTGAGAGAAAGAAACGAGTAAGAGATGTACCGGAAGGGCACCTGAATTTGGTTGCACGATATTGTTACAGGCGTCGCACTGCTTTTTGCGGTTATTCAAAAGGAAACTAAAGGAATTTTCCAGTTGTTTAAAACCCAAGAGTTAGAGTTAGAAAATTGAACTGTATGAATAAGACCTGACATTACGCAGTAAACAAATGAAAAGGTTTTACAAAAACAAAAAAGATTTTTTCAACTTCCACGCAGAATATCGAAGCGAATGGAAATTGCAAAATACCGCGCTGTTCCTCCGTATAATAAAGGATGGTATGCATAAATACCAGATCCTTTCCGTTAGTCACCCATACACACTCTGGTTCAAGATCTCCCTCAAATCAAGCGCTAAACTCGGAAAACTATCTTCCTCTAAAACACTTCGGCAGGTTCCTTTCAGTCGTAAAGTCAGGGATCCCTAATCGTCCTTTTCCGAGTCTCTCGAATCCAGAAGTATTTCATCCTACCACTTTCTTAACGCTCCCTCGGGGCAGGAGATCCTCCTCTCATGGTCTTCGGTATAAGCTTCGCTTTATACATCAGTTTCACTCCCAATTCCTCCCACCCCAGAGTTTTTCCTCATCCTGTAAGGCTAACCTACTCTTACCATTTGAACAATTCCTCTTCTTACTCATCCCAAACTGAGTATCTGTCCTTCCCAAATATGTCCTAAGCAATATCGAAGACTAAAAATTCCCAGTTTTTTTCTTCCTCAAATGTTGCGCCCCCTACCCCGAAGTCTAGGCTTGAGCCTAACGTCTCCGTCGGCACCTCTAAAGCACTTTCTCAGCAGCCTCTCTGCCAAGTACCTACAATGAACAGCGGTTCTGGGGTCCCTGACAATAAAGCGAGACCACCAAGAGTCCCCCCCCTTAACAACGGGCAGGGGCGGCGGCCTGGCCACCGCCATCCTCCTTGTCTTCTCCCGCCGGGAAGAGAATAGGGGCTCCCTGGGTTCCCTGGGTACTCACCAGCAGGGCCCAGAGCCGGACAGCAAAAGAGAAGCGCCAATGAGGGTAAAGAGAAAGAAGTCGGTCTCGGTTCTCCAGCAGTGCCTGAGAGCGGGGCTCTGTCGCTGGAGGTTGTTTCCTTTCATTCGAGGAGAGACGGGCTCGCGGAGCGCCCTTACGTTGCCTCCCTCCCTTTGCACGCACACGACCCACACAACGTTGCTACGTCCCGAGCGCGCCGCGGGCTCTGATTGGTCGCAGAGACGGGGCAGTTGAAGCTGCAGGGCCATAGCGCATGTGCACGCGATCCCCCGGTACGGTTGGGGCGGTAGGCTCCGCCTCCTGCTCGCGCGGGTACCTTCTATTCTCCGCTCCGCGGCTCTGCCAAGTGTTTGGGGGCAGGCTCTGTGGAGATAAAGAGATTTAAAGATATCGCCGTGGGTTTGGGCAAAGAAGGGTTAGGGTTAGGACTAGAAACCGTTGTAACAGAGACCTGGGTAACCGGTTTTCAACAGTGATTCAAGTGGGTAGGCCTTATTTCTTGCACTTGTTCACGGAGGCCTTTAACATCCATTATTTCATTGTACTCTCGTGGCATCCCTTTGAGGTCCTCCGTTTGCCTCATTTTACTGCCAGAAAAGATTGAGACGCTCGTAGTGGAGTCAGCTGTCTGCATTTCAGTACTTGAGCGAATCACTTTGAATTTCTGAAGCTTCAATCTTTTGGGGCATTAAAATGGAGATAAAAATAGTACTTCACGGGATTATTGTGAGGAAGAGTGAGAGAATGCAGCTAACGCGCGTTATTAGAGACCCTGATATATAACAGGCTCTGTGCAAATGCTGAGATTGCCATAGTCAGAAAAGAGAAGTAATCTTTTCTTTGTAACTCACCCAGGTAAATCAAATGCCTGAAACTAGGGTTTTACTTTAAGGTATATTAGAAACAGAGTGCTGGGTTTGGATCTCAGCTCTCCTACTTACATATAGCTCTATGACCTTGATCATGTTATGTCATCTCTCTGTCCCTCAGATTCATCTCGTTCAAAATGGAGATGATACTGGTCTTATCTAAAATGTTGTAAGAAATGAGTTAATCTATGTAAATCACATAGATCAATGCCTGGGAACACGGTATGGCCTCTGTACAGGTCAGCTATTGTTATTTTCTACTAGCTTCACAGACTGCAAGCCTGTTTTTTTTTTTTAAGGTTAAAAAAGCCCCAACACCACTGAACATTTAAAGATGCCCGTAAATTATCTGGTTTCCCTGCAATAGACATGGATGTCCATCATTTTGATCCAAAGCTGTTTCTGTATGGTTTCATCAATTTTTCTACAATATCAACCTTAAATTGTAATCTACAAGAAACAATGACCATAGTGGTATAATGTTGATTCCAATCAAATAGGTACCCAATAAGAGTGGACACATCATTTATTTAACTGCAAGGAGCCCTGAGCTCAGTGCTCTAACAGGGAGTGTCTAAAAATATGCCAAAAAAAAAAAAGCCTGGTGTCACATGCCTGTAATCCCAGCACTGGGAAGGCTGAGAAAGGAGGATAACAGGTTCGAGGACAGCTTCAACAACATAAGGAAACGTTAGTAACTTAGAGACACCTTTTTTCCAGTTTCCAAACAAAAAAGAGCTGGGAGTGTAGCTCAGAGATAGAATGCCCCTGAGTTCAATCCCCAGTAGGACACACACACACACACACACACACACATACACACACACACACCCTTCTGAGTACGTGCTTGTGTGTGTGAGAGAGCATCCAAAACGTTTATTCTAAATATGATGTATTTGAAAACAAGTACCCCAATATCATTTCCCACCAGTTTTATAGTTTTTATGTCAGAAAGATGATTATGGTGTGACATAATGCAGTGCCTGCATAGTGTGACATCTTTTTATGTTACCCCCAATGCCTGCATTTTCCTATCTTTAATTCATCCTTTCATCCATGCATTCTTTTCAACAAAATTTGATTCAAAAAGCATTTGCAAAACGACTAAGTTCCAAGCACAAAGCAGAGCTAGATCAATACAACTCAATCCTTGCCCTTGAACCTAAGGTCTAAAAGGGAAGACAGACAAGCAAACAAATAGAGTGTGATGTGATAAATGCTCTATTAGAGGTGTGTGCCTGATGTTCTTCCTATTATGTGCAAAACATTATGTTAAGGTACAAAACAGCAATGAATAATATATAGCACTTGCCTTCAACTATTTAGCGGGAAAATGACAAAGAGCTATGATAGTAGAAGCACTGCAGTGAGTGCCTTAAATGATGAAAAGGAAGTGCCGAGAGAGTTCAGTGACTTCAGTTACTTTCCGGCCCCAGGTGTAGTAACCAGTCTCAATTAGCATGACTGAGGGATGTAGCTTGTTATTTCAAGGACTACGGAAAAAAGACAGGTTGTGATAACATGCTCTTAATGCCTGGGAAAATAGCATGGGATCTATTAATCTCTTATTGATTTACCAGTACACTCCCACCAATACTCTTGTAATATTTTTCACCGAGGCTTCAGAATCTGCTTTCCATACCTTATTCTCAGCAAAGGCCTTGACTTCTTGACCTATATAGTAAAGGGCCCTCAGAGCTATGCTACTTTATCTTGTACACCCACCCTCTATGCTTCCGTCAGTATTCAGAGAGTTGTTCTTCCTGTTTTCTAAAGGTAAAGCTCCACTTTTTATCATATCTCTTCCAAGCACTGAAAAAACGGATTCCCTGCTTATTCCCGCTTCAGCAGCATCAATTACTCTGCTCTCATTTGCCTTGAAACATACAAGATTCATCTACTTTCACTGGCAGACTGTGCCCTTTGCCTCCAATTGTTCTACAGTCATTCATTCAGCAGGCATTTACAGATATCTTCTGTATGCCAGACACTGGAGATTTGAAAAGAAACAAGACATGGATACTTATCAAAACATCAAGTTGTACACCTTAAATATATACAATTTTATTTGTAAATTATATACCAGTTATCTGAAAAAAAAAGAGATGAAAATAGAGAAAAAAACACATCTCCTTCTTTCAAGGAATTCTCAGTCTAAATGAGAAAGAAAACCAGGTAAATAAAATTTCAGTACAATAGTTTACTATAATAGACTTACATACCCCAGGTATTGATGGACTCTGTGCATCAGAGTCAGGAAATATATCACCAGGAAGCAATGTTTTGAGTTGGATCTGGAAGGGTGGGTCAGGACCCAGAAAAAAATATGTATTCTGTCATCATGACTTTAATAAAAATAGGCTGAAAGGCCACAATATATCTTCTTACTATATTTAATGGATTTTCTTTGACTTTATTCTTGATATCTCTGTGACACTTAATACTTTTGGACATCTGCGTGGTCTTAAATTTTCATTTTCCTAGGATTATAGCATCAGTTCCCTAACTGGTGACTTTGGTCTCTTGTAGGTTCCCCTTCTTCTGCTCACTTTAAAACATAATGCAGAAATTTCTCCAGACACTGTGTGTGTGTGTGTGTGTGTGTGTGTGTGTGTGTGTGTGTTTTACTAGAGATTGAAACCAGGGGCTGTCTTCCTCTTAGTTCCTCTTAACCCCAGCCCTATTTTATTTTTATTTTTAAACAGGGTCTTGCTAAGTTGCTGAGGCTGGCCTTGAACCTCCAATCCTCCTGTCTGAGCCTCTCAAATACTGGGATTGTAGGCGTGCACCATCAGGACCAGCTCATGTACAGTCTTATACCATTTGCTAGTCTATTGCTCTTGCAGTTCCAGCAGTTCTTAAACCTTGATAGTGAAACCTTGAGAGTTCTTAAACCTGGAGAGCTTGTTTTAAAATACAGTCTAGCTGGGTGTGGTGGCTCATGCGTATAAGCTCAGCATTTGGGAAGCTGAGACCAGAGGATAGCAGTTTGCAGACAGCCTAAGCTACTTATTGAGGCCCTCTGCAACTCAGTGAGACTGGTTTCAAAATAAAGAATAAAAAATAGGGCAAGGGTGTAGCTCGGAGGTCAAGTGCCTCTGGGTTCCATCCCCAGACCCGCAAAATTAAATTAAATTAAAAATAAAAATACTGCCTTTTTTGGCATTAATTCTTGAGGATGCTGAAGATCTGAGCCTAGCAATCTGTCTCCTTAAATAACCAGGTATTCTGCTACAGATCTGTTGACAACCATAGAGAAGAAACTCACAGTTAAGAAACTGCCTTACATTCCCTTTTAAAAATTCATATAAGTCAGGTGTGGTGGCGCACGCTTGTAATCCCAGCATTTGGGAGGCTGAGACTGGAGGATCACGGTTTGCGGACAGCTTCAGCTACTTAGTGAGACCCTCTGCAACTCAGTGAGACCTGGTTTCTTAGTGAAGCCCTCTGCAACTCAGTGAAACCTGGTTTCAAAGAATAAAAAATAGGGCAAGGGGTGTAGCTTGGAGGTTGAATGCCCCTGGGTTCTATCCCCAGACCTGCAAAATAATAAAAAAATTCATATAATATTTTGACTTCTACTACCCTATAAACCACTGCTTCTGCTATGTTTTTAGATCAAATATTCCTTTGTCTGTAAATCACTAAGTCCATTAAAGCAAATTCATTCTCTCTGGCAACTAAGGAGTAACTCCTTGGCACATTACAGTATTTTTGTGTAAGATGCCAGGAGAATTTCTACTGCTGCCTGAACCAAAGACTAAATTCTTCTCCATGCCTATGATCTGGCTATAAGCAACCAGCAGATCAGTCATTCATTTATCAAATACATATTGATCTCCTATTATATGTTAAATAAAAGTGGACATGGTTCATTTTGCTGTAGTGGAAGAAACAGAAGAAATTCATTACACAAATGTAAAATTGCAACCATGATAAGTTAAAAAAGAAGTGTCATTTCATTTTTTTACCAGATTTAATTCATATAGAACTTTAATTTTAAGAAATAGAAGGTTTAGAACTAAAATTTATTTGCATTTTTATATATAGAATCAATTTATATTTCTCATTTCTTTTTTAAATTGGATGAATTCTCATTTTAAATATTTCTGTGGAGCTGTGTGTAATGGCACATCCCTGTAATCCTAGTACTTGGGAGGCTGAGACAGGAGGAACTGCAGATTTAAAGACAGTGTCAGCAAGTCGTTAGAGTCTCATTAACCTAGCAAGACCCTGTTTCAAAATAAAAAAAAACATAGGGCTGGGGGTGTAGCTTGGAGGTAGAATGTCCCTGATTTCAATCTCCAGTGCCACAGAATAAATAAATAAATTAATATATAAATATGTGAGCAAAATGCTATTTATTTGTATGAAATTCAGCATGAGAGAAAGAAGGCCTAGGTTTGAATTGTTGGCCTAACCTTGGGCTAATCATTTGAGTATTTTGAGCTTTAATTTACACATCAGTCAAATGAGAATAAGATTACTTACAAGGTTGTTATGGAGCACAAACATAGATAATGATGTATGTAGACATTCTTGCCCAAACAAATATAAAGGATAATTTAAAAATATATCCCTTGAGTTCTGCACCATTTGTCCTCTATGTGGTTCTTCTTAGATTTTGTTGTTTCTATTTTTAAATTTCCACTGAGTATACTGGCAAGGCTTTATCACATTCCTAATTCTGTCCCGCCTGTAGAGCTACTCAGGTGCCTAATTAAGGATCGGGGGGTCCTGGTAGACCTTGTTGTCAATATCTATTTTCTTGTTTTGCAATCTGACGCAGAGTATGGTATAGATGCTGCCTAGGAAACTAGCAGCGGCAGAAGGGGGATGATTTAGAGACCCACGGACATTTCTAAAACACTGTGTCTTGAATGTTGAATAAACATAGAAACTGAACTTAATATATTGGTGGCAATATCAGAGAAGTAATTAAACCTCATAGTGTTGTTGCCTGCAAAATTATGTTTTAAATTGACTACAGTCAATGTACTAGGCATAGCACTAAGAACTTGCTGTAGGTTATCTTGCTAAATCCCTACAACAGCCCTGAGGGATTGTGATGGAATGTTGTTAGTCCTATTTACAGAGAAAGAGAGTGTTTGAACAATTAAGTGACTTGCCCAAGATTATACAGTTAGGAAAAGAAAGAAGCATATTTCAAGCCTACAAAATTTGTTTTATCTCCAGGGCCCAAGCTCTTAAATGGATTGTAATACTACTCAGTTGTTTGTTTATGAACTTATTATCTGTCTCCTGACTTGAAAGAAGCTTACCAGGACAGAGACTCTATCTCTAGCTCCTAAAACTGTGTACCTGGCTTATAGTAGGTACTCAATAAATATTTAAAGATATAACAAAGTGGATAATGAAATGAAGAATGGAGAGTAGAACTTTAAGGATGTTAAATCATCTAAATAACTTTTTGCAGCAGTGGAGACTAAACCTAGAGCCTTGTACATGCTGAGCAAGTACTCTACCACAGAGCTATATCCACAGCCCTTTTAAATTTTAATTTGATTGTGCAGTGCTGGGGATTTTTACTTTATTTTGAGACAAGCTCTTGCTAAATTTTCCAGGCTGGCTTTGAGCTTGCGATCCTCCTGCTCATTTTCCCTAGTAGCTGGGATTACAGGTGTGTGCCACTGCACCGGAGCAGGAATTTGTTAATAATATATCAGCTCAACACTACTCCAGAGATTCTAGTATAGGAGTGCAATGGAACCCAGTGCCTATATATTTTACAGACTTTCCTAGGTAAGGCTGTAATACACAGTACACAAAAGTTTGTGAACAACAGACCTGCAATCATCAAGGTACAAAAGAAAAAATCTTTTTTTTTCAGGACTGTAAATGGAACCCAGGAGCATTCTACATTGCAGAAACACTCCTAGCCCGATTTTTAATTAATTTGTTTATTTATTTATTTATTTATTTATTTATTTATTTATTGGTGGTACTGGGGGTAGAACCCAGAGGCTTTCTACCTCCGGGCTATACTCTCAGACCTATTTTATACTTTATTTGGAAATAGGGTCTCACTTAGTTGCTGAGAGCCTCACTAAGTAGCTGAGACTGGCTTCGAACCTGTGCGATCCTCCTGTCTCAGCCTCCGAAGCGCGGGGATTACAAGCGTGCACCACCATGCCTGGCTTTTTATTCTTTATTTTGAAACCAGGTCTCACTGAGTTGCAAAGAGCCTCCTTAAGTAGCTGAGGCTGTCCTTGAACCATGATCCTCCTGTCTCAGCCTCCCAAAAGTTGGGATTACAAGCATGCGCCATCATGCCAAGCTGAAAAAAAATCTTAATTTGGCCACCTCAACATTTATATAAGAATGCTCAAGAGACTTAATTCAGATCAATATAATTCTTAGATATATATCTAGTGAGGACACACTAATAACTGCTTTTGCCATTGGGCTCATAGTAATCTTTGCAGGTTTTGGGGGCCCTATTTTGACTGTTGCTTAAATAACATGATTAAATGGGTATTTACTACTCGAAAGTATTATAATGAGATTAAGGCTAGGGGGATTACATTTGGATAAAATTTGTGGGGAAACCGGGCGTGGTGGCACATGCTTGTAATCCCAGCATTTGGGAGGATGAGACAGGAGGATCTGGGTTTGTGAACAGACTCAGCTCATTAGTGAGGCCCTTTGCAATTCAGTGAGACTCTGTTTCAAAATATAGAATAAAAATAAGGCTGGGGGTGTAGCATGGAATAGGATGCCCCTGGGTTCCATGCCCAGTACTGCAAAACAAAACAAAAAAAAAAAAGAAAAAAAAGAAAATTGTGCGGAGCTAATATTCACAATGTCATACTCTAGATTGGGAGGCAAAGAACTAAATGATCTGTGTATATAAATCCTGCTTTTAGATTACCTTCTCAGTGCCTTAATTTGCTCACCTGTAAACTGAGGATGATGAACGTATCTTTTTCTAGGATTTTTATGAGTATAGTGTGAGATAATTCACATAAATCACTTAGCACAGTTACTGGCCCATAGAGCTCAATAAATATTAGCTATAAGAGCTAGCTTTATAGTCAGTGATATGGAGCCATTATTATCTTATTCCACTTACGAGTAGCTACTTGTTTCCAGTTTTTCTGATAAGCAGAGTAGAGACAAAAGGTCTTTTTTCTTTATTCATGCTCTTCTTGCTTCCTACAACTCTACAACTTTCTTGGACTAGATAAGACCTAGAAATCTTCAAGATTCAGTTCCTGCCTGCCCTAAGTCTTCCATAAGGCTTCCTTTGTCCTTTGATTGGGTCAAGTTCCCCTCTGTTTCTACAGCATCCTGTGCAGACCTGTATCATCATTTACCATATTATGTTGAAATTATATTTAATTCATTTTGTCACTCCCACTAGACTGTGAGCTATTTGGGAGAAGGAACTATGCCTTATTCATTATATCTGTCTGTCTGTCTGTCTGTCTGTCTATCTATCTATCTATCTATCTATCATCTATCTATCTCTTATCTCACTGGACATTGAACCCAGGGATGTTCTTCCTCTGAGAAATACTCCCAGACCTTATTTTATTATTTTATTTTGTAACAAGGTCTCACTAAATTGTGGAGCACTTCACTGTATGTTGCTGGAGCAGATCTCAAATCTGCAATCCTCTGTTTCAGCCTCTTAACTAATAAGATTATAGGTCTGTGCCACTGATCCTGGCTCCATATCTCATTCTTTAGTATATTCCTAGAACCTACACAATGCCTTACCAATAAATGTTTGCTGAACATTCTCAAGTGAACATGTAATGTTTACTATTTTTAGAAGACATTTTCCTGTCTAAGACTGCTGTCTTGTACTCTGGGCCCGGGATCCTATACCTCCTTACACTCATGTAATGTAATTTAGCACCTAATTATATACTGCATACTATATTACTCTTTAATTGCTTTGTATGTTAATTTGCTACTTATTTCCTCTTCCTTCTGGCACTAAGAAGAAGTTATTATAAATAGAAAGTTGATGATCTAGCTGTAAGCCACACCCAGCTGTCAGTCACCTCTGCTTACTGAATATGCAGGGCATTGTGAATGCTACTATTAGTCACCAGAAGTGAATTCCAATGTAAAAGCAAGATGATTACAAGTGCCTAGAAAGGTGCTTTAACATAGAAGGCACTCAGGAAATATTTTTTTAAGTGAATGAATGACTTAATGAAAAATAACAGTGCACTGGCTTAGATTAGACAGCAGAAACTCTGGCTTCTAATCAGATCTCTATCATTTCATTTTGAGGCTGAGAAGTCACTTCACTTCACCTTTCTGGGGCACACTTTTATGCATTGTAAAACACAAAGGAATTAAACTATATATATATATATATATATGGTGTGTGTGTGTGTGTGTGTGTGTGTGTGTGTGTGTGAGTGTGTATGTATGTGTGTTATTGGAGATTGCACCCCACAGGAACTATGCCACTGAGCTACCCCCACCCTCAGCCCTCTTTATTTTGAGACAGGGTCTTCTAAAGTTGCCAAAGCTAGACTCAAACTTGCAATCTTCCTTTTTCAGTCTCCAAAGTACTGGGATTGTAATCCCAGTACTTTGTAAAAGTGGGGTTTACTTTGTAAATGTGGGTGTGTACCACTATGCCCAGTTTATGTCTCATATTCTTTCTTTATAGCATCTACTACAGTTCACAATATCTAGTACATCAAGTACTTTAGTACAGGAGTACTTGACAATTATCTATAAAGCCCAAACTATCACCTGCCATAGGCATCTTAACCAAAATAAAAACAAAGGCAAACAATGAGTTGACACCAAACTCTGCTTTGAAACATGCCTCATCTCTAAAACTGGACCCTAGGTTGGTTCCATATTTTGGCTATTACAAACTGTGCTGCTATGAACATGGGTATGCATATGTTAATGTAGTTCTCCGATTTCAAGCCCTTTGGAAAGATACCCAGGAGTGGTATAACCGGATCATATGGTGGGTCCATCCCCAGTTTTCTAGGGAATCTCCACACTGATCTCCATAGTGGCTGAACTACTTTGCACTCCCACAAACAGTGTAAAATAGTTCCTCTTTCCCCACATCCTTGCCAGCAATTGTTTTTGTTTGATTTCTTTATGCTTGCCACTCTGATTGAATGGATTGCAAAATTATGGGAAGTACACACAATGGAATTCTATTCAGCTATAAAGAAGAATAAAATAATAACATTTGTAAGAAGATGGAAGGAGCTAGAGAACATTATGTTAAGTGAGATTAGTCAAGCACAGAAAGAGAAGGGACATATGTTTTCTCTATGCCCAAGCTAGGGAGTAGTGGTAATACTAGAGAGACTCCAGATGATGGAGGGGAAATCTCAGCAAAGCTTGAATGGAAGGAGAGGAGAGGAAGAAAGCTGAGGTGTTCAATGGAGGCGCTACATACGAATATGTGTAATAGTATAAATATAACATGGTTAGCCTGGACACTCTTTATTGGGAGGGAGCAAGGGAAATGGGGGGGAGAGGGAACGAAGCACAATCTAAATGTACACCATTTTCAATATGTTCCACTTATAAATAAAATAAAATATGGAAAAAACAAAAAAATAAAACTGGGCTCTAAAATAATTTTTAAAAAATTTGAAAGTTTTCTAATTATTGTGTTTTGAAATCTTTAAAATAGTTGTGATTTAAAAATTCTAATTTAGCTGGGCGTGGTGGCGCACGCTTGTAATCCCCGCGCTTGGGAGGCTGAGACAGGAGGATCTCATGGGTTCGAAGCCTGCCTCAGCTGCTCAGTGAGGCTCTCAGCAACTTAGTGAGACCCTGTTTCCAAATAAAATATAAAAAAGGTCTGGGAGTATAGCCTGGAGGTAGAAAGCCTCTGGGTTCCACCCCCAGTACCACCAAAAAAATAAAAATAAAAATAAAAATCCTAATTTAGTATCTAGTTTGTAATCAAAGTAATTTTATTAATTTGAGTGATTAAGTATATGCAGAATAACAAATGCATTGTGTGATCTTAGGCCCTCCTCTCTCTTCATTGGTAATCATACATACCCATCATTTTATTTACCACCTAATGGGACTGATGACACATTCATT
Source organism: Muscardinus avellanarius (assembly GCF_963383645.1). NCBI lineage: Eukaryota > Metazoa > Chordata > Mammalia > Rodentia > Gliridae > Muscardinus > Muscardinus avellanarius. The sequence goes on from NC_137792.1 coordinate 72,268,300, forward strand.
TATCTCTCCAGTGAATATCTGTCTGACTAACATCTCTACTTTGCATTCTAGGACCATATATTCAACTGCCTAGTTTTTTTCAACTGTTTATTTGAAATTGACATCTTATTAAAATAGACATCTCAAACACAATACACCTAAAAGAGAATTTGTTGTCTTCTTCCTATAAACCAATATTAGCCTACTGTTTTCTTACTTACTTTTTTATTTTTGTGGTGCTGGAGATGGAACCCAGAGGCTTTCTACCTTCGGGCTACACTCCTAGAGCTATCTTCTATTTTATTTGGAAGCAGGGTCTCACTAAGTTCTGAGAGCCTCACTTAATAGCTGAGGCTGGCTTCAAACCTGCACAATCCTCCTGTCTCAGCTTCCCAAGTACTGGGATTACAAGCATTCACCACCATGCTTGGCTGTTTTCTTACTTACTAAATAGCACTTTTGTCCACCTAGTTTTGCAGGTTAAAGACAAAGGAATTTTTCTTGAGATCACCATCTACTTCATCCCCTATACTAATTTCCTCTCTGTCATTAAACATGGCAATTTTGTTTTCAAACTATTTATTGAACAAGTCCATTTTTCATTATCTCCAGCATCTCTGCCATCTCTAATCTGAACCATACTTCACTAGCTTACTAACTAGACTTTCCTAATTCAAAATGTGTGGTCTCCACTCTATTCTCTACATTTAAATGTCATTAATTAATTTATCAAAAACATTTATTGAGTGCCTACTATGTATCAAGCACTGGGAATACAGCAGTGAACCAAACAGACAAAATTGTATATTGTTATGGAGTTTACAATTTAGTGAGACAGAGAGAGAACTACTAAAATAATAGGCAAAATGCATAGTATCAGATATTCATGTCTGGCCTGCTGAATTAAGAATGTTAACCAATCTCCCCCAGAAGAAGCCATAAAGCCAAACAAAATCGTCAAAACCAGTCCTTTATTGCTTGGGAAGGCCCCCCAAAAGGGATAACTGATCATCCTTATTTCCTTGGTACTACTCCACTTTTAATGGGGAAAGTCCTGCATTCTAGGAAACTCTTCCCCAGGAGGCAAAACATCTCATTTCAGGAATAGGTGCTCAAGTTTTAGGGGAAAGCTACCAGGCCCATACTGTGTTCCCTGACATAGAAGCAGAAGGCAACAGAGTCGCGTGGATAGGGTATAGATTATTTGTAGTTATTGCCACTGATTTTAATCTTGAACACTTAGCATGATAGCTATGATTTGCTGTTCACAATAATGGGTCATCCACTGAGAGTTGCAACTTGAGTGTACAAAATAAGTACATGGCAATCATAAGCTTTAACACTCTGACTTTGACTTTGCCTTTGAATTAACTTTGTGATTTGTTTAGACATCCTGCTGCTTTAATTTTTAATATTATGAATATTATGATCATGTGTTCTAAATGTTTAGATAAAGAGAAATATTGATTACCAAACTCAGCGTGGCACAGAAATCATGAAAAAGAGAAATCACTGTGTTATTTTAACCACAGATGAAGGGTATGTACAACTGGAGTAGAAAGATAAACAATCACAATAGAATGTATTGGACCACAAGCAGAGAACAATTTGGGGCTTGGTATTGCAGAGAGGAGAATGTGAAAGCAAATATAGAAACTGAGTTTCACAGTTCCATAGTGAGACTGATAAATTCTTATAAATCAATAAAAAACATTTGGCCTTCCAAAAACTACTAATACTGAATCAAAATTGGAGGCCACTAATTTAGCCTAGGTATGCCATACATGAATGAACATGCATTAATGTATCATTTCCTTGATTTCCCTATGAAATGGAATAAAGTTACAGTGTCTGATACAGACTTTATAACTAAAAGGTCTTGTGAGTGAACAAAAGGGGAAATTTTGATTGGAGATGTGTTTTCCTCTTATAGGATAGAGCCTATTCTGTCAGATCTTAACAGAAAATCATACTTTTTATGGTATATAAAGGGATGCGTCAAATCATTGTTTCTCTAGAGTTCATCCTATGACCCATTTCTCCTTAACTCTCACATATTAGGGAAAGTAACTGAATTGGGTTGGGGTGAAATCAGTGATGTGTATGTGTATGCATACACAAGTTTTTTTTTACCCCAATATGATGTATGACTATAATGCACCAATAAAAATTTAAAAAATAAAATAAAATAAATCATTGTTTCTCCTTCTTTTTAGATAATTTAATTTGAAAAGTGAGTTTCAAATCATCTTGATTTCAATGAAGATCAAAACAAAACTTCAGGAAATATAAAACAAAAAAATTGCTGATATCTTGTTTAATACAAACTAAACTTTGCCAGTCTATTTGCATATTCAGCAGACAGTGAAAATGTAAATTTTGGAAATCAGACAGTTTTAGTACTCAAAATAAAATGTCAACAGAAAAGGGCAGTCAAGTTAAATAGGATTTTCTCAAATTTTTGCTAAACTCGAACTTAATTGAAATCCAGTTTTGATTTCACAATTTCAAGTTAGTTCTGTATTGCAAACCATTTTTTAACAGTTAGCTTATGATGACATCCAATAGGCTTTGCAGTCTTTAATAGTAATGAGCTGTTCCACATACAAATAAATCTATATAATGAATATACAGATACAAATGATCTGATTGAAAAACAACTGGTCCACCATAAGTATAGCCTGAAGATTCCAAGTAAATGGAAATTTTTCGAGAGCTGGAAACTAATTACTGTAAGTCTAAAAACCTGATTTTATTTGTTTGTTTGTGGTAGTGTGGATCTAATCCAGGACCTAACACATGAAAAGCACACACTCATGTACACTCTACCCCTTAAAACCTTGAAGTTTTTACTTGGTAAATATATGTATTCCACTTTCAAATTCTCCAGAGAGGATATTTTAACTTTTATATTTAGGCCATTGATTAGTTTTTGGTTAATTTTTATAAATAGTGGGAGGTAGGGTCCAATTTCATTTTTTCTGCATGTGAATAAACAGTTATCCAAGCACTGCTTGTTAAAATACCATTCTTTCTCTACATTGAATTGTCATGGAACCCTTGTTGAAAATCAGCTGACCATAAATTTAGTTTATTTCTGGACTCTCAATGCTATTATATCGATTCATATGTATAGCTTATGCCACTACCACACTTTACTGATATTACAGTTTCTTAGTAAGTTTTGGAATACGGGAGTGTGAATCCTTCAGCTTTGTTCTTGTTTTCAAGATATTTTGTCTATTCTGGGTCCTTTCATGTTACAGAAGAATTTTGGAGTTTAAATTGTAAAGTTCCACTACAAAACCAGCTGAGATTTCGATAAAAGATGGTGTCAAAGCTATACATCAATTTGGGGGAGTATTGCCATTTTAACTTCTGATTCATGACAGGGAGGATTTTTATTTAGTCATTTACTTCAACAATATTTTGAGCTGCGCATAGTGGCAAACATTTGTAATCTTAGCATTTGGGAGGCTGAGTCAGGAGGTTCGTGGTTCAAGGACAGCCTCAGCTACTTCATGAGGCTCTTTACAGCTCAATGAGACCCTGTTTCAGAATAAAGAATAAAAAAATAGGGCTGGAGGTATCGCTTGGAAGTAGAATGCCTGAGTTTCATTCTCAGTACCTCAAAAACAAATACAAAAACAATATTTTGTTTTCATTATACAATTTTAAACTACCTCCTCCTCCTCTTGCTCTCCTCCTCTTGCCCTCCTCCTCCTCCTCCTCCTCCTCCTCCTCCTCCTCCTCCTCCTCCTCCTCCTCCTCCTCCTCCTCCTCCTTCTTCTTCTTCTTCTTCTTCTTCTTCTTCTTCTTCTTCTTCTTCTTCTTCTTCTTCTTCTTCTTCTTTTTCTTCTTCATCTTTATGTACTGGGGATTGAACCCAGGGGCATTCTACCTCTGAGCTGCATCCTGCACCTCCCTTCCTTCCTTCCTTCCTTCCTTCCTTCCTTCCTTCCTTCCTTCCTCTTTCTTTCTTTCTTTCTTTCTTTCTTTCTTTCTTTCTTTCTTTCTTTCTTTCTTTCCTTCCTTCTTTCTTTTGTTCTTTCTTCTGTGGCGCTGAGAATAGAACCCAGGGGCAATCAATCTCTGAGCGATAACCTCAATAATATTTTATTTTTTATTTGGAAACAGGGGCTTGCTAAGTTGCTGAGGCTGGCTTCAAACCTGCAATTCTCCTGTCTAAGCCTCCCAAGTACTGGGCATTTTTATTTTACTTTGAAATACGATCTTGCTAAGCTGCTGAGAGTCTCGAAAAATTGCCAAGGCTGTTCTTGAACCTGTCATTCTCATGTCTCAGCTTCCCAAGTACTGGGGTTACAGGCATGAGCCACTGCACTCAACAAGTCTAAACTTCTCAGACGAAGTTTATTCTATTGTTGTTTATTTCTATGTGTTTTATTCTTCTTTGTGCTATTATAAATGGAAAAATTCTGAATAATTTTGTTTTTAGTTTGATCATTGCTAGTATGTAGAAATCCAAGTGATTGTTTTATCTTTGTCCTGTAGCCACAACATTTCCGAACTCATTTTTATGTTCTAGTATGTTTTTAGTGCATTACATAGGGTTTTCTACATACTAGGTCTTGTTATCTGCAAATACATATAGTTTTACTTAATCATTTCCAATAAATATGACTTTTTTTCTTACCAAACCCTTGCTAGAACCTCTAATGCAATGCTGATAGACAAAAGGATGTCATATATCCATGTTTTGTTCCTGATTCTAGAGAATAAGCTTGCAGTTGTTTTCCATTAAGTATGATAATAGCTGTGGTATTTTCACTGATGTCCTTCATCAGATTGAGAAATCTCTCCAACTCTTAGTTTGTTGAGTGCTTTTATAATTAAGGGGGTGAGGAGTTTTGTTAAGTACTTTTACTGTTTCAACTGAGATGATCCTGTGGTTTGTGTTATTTTATTGATATTTTATGTTCATTGATTTTTGGATGTCAACACAACCTTTTAATCCTAGGATGAATCCCGTGTGGTCATGGTGTATGATCCTTTTAATATGTTACTAAGTTCAGTTGAAGAATATTTTATTGAGGATTTTTTCTATTTTATACGGATTATTGGTCTTTAGTTTTCTTTTCATGCTATGTCTTTGTCCTGTTTTGGTTTCAGAGAAATACTGGTCTAAGAAAATTAGTTAGAAAATGTCCCATCCCCTTGGACTTTGGTTTTGTTTTGTTTTTTTTGTTTGGTAGTGGGGTTTGAACCCATGGGTATTCTACCTCTGAGATACACTTCCATCACTTTTAATTTTCTATTTTGAAAGAGAAACTCACTGCGTTGTTGGGAGCCTCATTAAGTTGCTGAGGCTGGCCTCAAAGATGTGATCCTCAGCACAGCATTGTTTCTGACCAAGGAACTCACTTCACAGCCTGTGACAATTGACTCATGCTCATGGGATTCACTGGTTATATCATGTTCCCCACAATCCTGAACTAAATGCTTTGGTAGAATGGTGGGATGGATAAGTTTACTCCTAGGTATTTTTTTTGTGGAATATCCTGAGTGGAAGTTTTTATTCTGGATTTCTTTCTTGGTGGATTTATGACTGGGATACAAAAAGAAGCTTCAGATTTTTTAAGATTGATTTTGTATCTAGACACCATGCTGAATTTGTTGATCCAAACTATAAGCATTTTGGTTGAGTTTGTTAGATCTTCTAAGGATAGTGTCATGTCATCTGCAAATAGTGAAAGTTTGAGCTCTTCTTTTCTTATCTGTACTCCTTTTATTTCCTTTTCTTGCCTTATTGCTCTACCTAGAGTCTCAAGTACTATATTGAAAAGAAGTGGTGATAATGGATATCCTTGTCTTGTTCCTGTTTTTAGGGGAAATTCTCACAGTTTTTCCTCATTTAATATGATGTTCGTTGTGGGCCTATTGTAGATTGCCTTTATGATATTGAGGTATGTTCCTTCTATTCTGATTCTCTGCAGTGCTTTTAGCATAAATGGATGTTGGATTTTTGTCAGATGCTTTTTCAGCATCTATTGGAATGATCATGTGATTTTTTTTCTTTGGTTCTATTTATGTGATGAATTAGATGGATTGATTTTTTTGTATGTTGAACCAGCCTTTCCCTGGGATGAACCCTACTTAATCATAATGTATGATTTTCTTGATGTAGTTTTGAATACGTGTTGCTAGTATTTTGTTTAGCAGTTTTGCATCCAAGTTCAGCAGAGATATAGGCCTGTAGTTTTCCTTCCTCGAGCTGTTTTTATTTGGTTTGGGTATTAATGTGATGTTGGCTTCATAGAATATATTTGGGAGAGTCACATTTCTTTCTCTTTCACAAAATAGATTGAGTAATATTGGGATTAGCTCTTCTATGAAGGTTTTTTTGGTGGTGCTGGGGGTGGAACACAGAGGCTTCTTACCTCTGGGCTATACTCCCAGACATATTTTATATTTTATTTGGAAACAGGGTCTCACTAAGTTGCTGAGAACCTCACTAAGTAGCTGAGGCTGGCTTCGAACCTGTGGAATCCCCCTGTCTCAGACTCCCAAGCGTGGGGATTACAAGTGTGCACCATCACACCTGGCTCTATAAAGGTTTTATAAAATTCACTTGATAAACCATCTGGTCCTGGGCTTTTCTTTGATGGTAGGCTCTTTATTGCAGCCTCAATTTCTTTGTTTGCTATTGGTTGTTTTAAATTTTTTATATCTTCTTTACTCAGTTTAGGAAGGTTGTATTTATCTAGAAAGTTGTCAATTTCTTCCATACTTTCCATTTTGATGGAGTATAGTTTTTTAAAATAGTTTCTGATAATCTTTTGGATATCTGCATTGTTGGTGGTAATATCTCCTTTTTTTATTTCTTATCTTCATAATTTGGGTTGATTCCCCCTTTTTTGGTTAGGTTGGCTAATAGTTTATCTATCTTGTTAAGTTTTTGGAGAAACCAATTTTTGGTTTTGTTGATTTTCTGTATTTTTATTCTCTACTTCATTGATTCCTGTTCTGATTTTAATAATTTCTTGCCTTCTACTGGCTTTGGGGTTAGACTATTCCTATTTTTCAAGGGCTTTGAGGTGTGTCATTAGGTTATTTATTTGGTGATTTTTTTATTTTTATTAAGCATTCAGTGCTATGAATTTTACTCTTAATATTGCCTTCAAGGTGTTCCAGAGATTTTGATATGTTGTATCTCTATTTTCACCTGTTTCTAGAAAAACTTCTAAGGAATAATCTTAAACAAGGAGAAAATCATAAAACGTTGAAAAAAGAAATCAAAGAAGATTTTAGAAGATGGAAAGATCTTCCATGTTCTTAGGCAGAATAAATATAATCAAAATGGCCACACTTCCAAAAATGATCTACAGATTCAACACAATATCCATTGAATTACCAAGGTCATTTCTTACACATATAGATAAGTTAGTCCTTAAATTCATTTGGAACAACAAAAAATCCCAGAATAGACAAAATATGTCTCGGCAACAAAATCATGCAAGAAGAATCACAATACCTGACTTTAAAGTATACTACAAAGCCATTGTAATAAAAACAGTATGGTACTGGCATAAAAACAGATACATAGACCGATGGAGCAGAATAGAAGTCTAAGAAACAAATCCACACATAGCCCAGTGATTTTTGACAAAGGGGCTAAAAACATACACTGAAAAAAAAAATACCCTGTCCAACATGGTGTTGATAAAACTGGTTAATTATATGCAGAAAGATGGAAATAAACTCCACTTTCTCATGAGTCAATTCAAGATGGATCAAAGACTTGGACATTAGACCAGAGACCTTGAGGCTCCTTGAAGAGGGCATAGGTCCAACACTACAACACAAAGGCACAGGTAAAAACTTTCTCAACAAGACCCCAAAGGCACAAGAAACCAAAAGGCGTATCAATACATGGGACTGCATGAAACTGAAGAGCTTCTGTACAGCAAAGGAAACTGTCAAGCACCTCATCCGAGAGCCAAAAAAATGGGAGAAGATTTTTGCCAACTATTCCTCCAACAGAGTACTAATATCTAGACTATAAAGAGAACTGAAGAAACTCAGTACTAAGAAAAATAACCCAATCAAATATGGGCAAGGGAACTAAAAGACATTTCATGAAGGAAGAAATTCAAATGGCCAATAAATGCATTAAAATGCTTAACATCATTAGCAATCAGAGAGATGCAAATCAATAATACCCTGAGATTTCACCTATCTCCAACTAGAATGGCAATCATTCAAAACATAGGAAGGCCGGGCGTGGTGGCGCACGCTTGTAATCCCCGTGCTTGGGAGACGGAGACAGGAGGTTTGCGCTGGTTCGAAGCCAGCCATGCTGGCTTAAGAGACCCTGTTTCCAAATAAAAATATAAAAATAGGTCTCAGAGTGTAGCCCAGAGGTAGAAGGGCCTCCAGGAACCCCAGTACCACCAAAAAAAAAAAAAACCACAAACAATAATAAATGCTGGCAAGGATGTGGAGAAGTGGAAACTCTACTACATTGTTGGTGGGACTGGAAATTAGTGCAACCACTTTGGAAAATTGTATAGAGGATCCTCAGACTAATGGCAATATCACTTCTGGGTATCTACCCAAAATAATGGAAACCAAACTAACCAAATTAATGCTTGTGTATCTATGTACATAGCTGCACAATTCACAGTTGCCAAACTATGAAACCAGCCAAGATGTCCATCAACAGATGAATAGAGTACAAAATTATGGGATATGTACACAATGGAAGTTTACTCAGCCTTCAGGAAAAACACAATTACATCATTTACAGGGAAATGGATGGAACTGGAGGACATTATGCTGTGAGATTAGTCAGTCACAAAAATAAGAAATTGGATGCTCTCCTTAATATGTGAAAACTAGGGAGAAAATTGGTCACAGGAGGAACTCTAGATGAAGGAAATACTATAGTTGAGCAAACCTGAGGGATGGGAGGGGGAAGAGGGAAATTCTCTAATGTTCCTGATGTACATTAACAAACATATCAAAGTTCATCATTAGGCCAAATATGAAAAGGATGGAGAGGGAAGGAATGGAGAGGGAATTGGGTAAGGGCTAATTGGGTGATGTGTGTATGCATGCCTCCAACATATTGTGCTCCATTAAGATGAATGACTACAATGCATGAATAAAAAGTTAAAAAAGAATGGTGGAATGGATTTTTTAGAAAATTGCCATTAGTTTTATTGCTACTTTTGCTGGTTATAGGGAGCAAACGTTGTTGGAGCAGATAATTTTAGTTGATGGATTGTATTGTCGATTGTACAGTCTTGGATAATATTCATCTATGCACTTGCTATATAGTACAGACTTTGACACTCTTTGCTGCTTAACCTTACTGGATGGAAATGCCCTGACCTTCTTCACATTCTCTTCTATAGCCTTCCCTCTGCAAGGATGAGGTGAAAGTTTTCTATACCTGTTTTGTACCAGGCTTGCCAGAAATCTCTGCTTCTGCAATCACCATACTTATGCTACCCTCTGGGGAGACAGAGGCCAGACGCTCTTAGTCGTGTGGTTGAGGTTACCCTTTGAGGGCAAGGCCACATTTGCTGCCCATATTATAACAGTATTAAGACATTCTGGAAGCCCAGTGTGGTGGTGTATGCTTGTAATTCCAAGATTTGGGAGGGTGAGACAGAGGATAGGGATTTGCAGACAGCCTCAGCTACTTAGTGAGGCTTTTTTGCAACTTAGTGAGACCCTGTTTCAAAATAAAAAATAATGCAGGGTGTGGTGGTGCACGCTTGTAATCCCAGAGCTTGGGAGGCTGAGACAGGAGGATTGCACAGGTTCGAAGCCAGCCTCAGCTACTTAGTGAGGCTCTCAGCAACTAAGTGAGACCGTTTTTTCCAAATAAAGTATAAAATAGGTCTGGCAGTAGAGCCCAGAGGTAGAAAAGCCTCTGGGTTTTACCCCCAGTACCACAAAAAATAATAAAAAATAGGGCTGCGGTGTAGCTTAGAGGTAGAATGTTCCTGGGTTCCATTACCAGTCCTGCATTAAGAAAAAGTCATGCTGGAAGCACCTACTATGACCTTGCCTGCTGTGCTTTCTCTTGAACCTGAAGGCTGCTCTTTCCAGGACTGTGCTGTGCTTGTCTCCTGACTTGGTTGGTTGCAACCACATTCATAGCACCTGTTGTGGTACTTATTGTCAGCACTACCTCCTGTGACCCTTGTCCATTTAGCAGATTTTGTGACTGCAGTAGTATGTAAACTTGTGAATGTAGTATATGTGGGAGGTATGTTGTATTCACTTCTCCCTAGAATAATCAAAATAGGTGGGCTCAGACAATTCAGGGTTCATATGAAGACGCTTGATGCTGACTTGATCTTCATCTCCTTCAGAGAACCCCATGGCTTGCTACGATGCACTTGTCATTTTCCTCAAATATGTGTTATGTCCAGTTAATCTCCAGCTGGGACAGCTTGGATATGGCTATAAGCTTCCACTAGTGGTCTCAGGACATTAACAAGGTTTTTCCAGTGAGTGAAGAGATCTTCCTTTTTATCTGAAGAAGGACACAGCTGAAGGTAAAAAGCCCGGCTAGTGGCCAGCTTCAGGCGGAGCTGCTGTTCATGATTGTTATGAAATGGTTTTTTGAAAATGCACTTATAGTGCCGGCTAGGTGGCAATACCTTGCAGGGCTGGGAAAAGATTCTCCAGGATGCTGTATATGCTCTGAATCAGCATCCACTCTGTGGTACTATCCCCCTATAGTCAGAATTCATGGGTTCAGGAATCAAGGGCTCAAAATAAGAATGGTACTATTCACTATTATGCCTAGTGACCCACTAGCAAATTTTTTGCTTCTTGTCCCTGTAATCTTGTGATCTTTGGCCTACAAGTTTTGGTTCCAGATGTAGAAATGCTTCTACCAGGAGGCACAACTAAAAGTTAAGACTTTGTGATTTTCATGCCTCTAAGACAATAGACTAAGAAGGGAGTTATGGTATTGGTGGGGATGATGCATCCAAATTACCAACGAGAAATGGAACTATTTTTCCACAATGGAGGAAAGAAGAGTATATTGGGAGAGCAGGGCATCCATTAGGGTGTTCTTTTTAACATTACCATGTCCTGATATTAAGGTTAATGGAAAACTTGAACAATCCAATGTAGGCATGATTACACATGGCCGATAACCTTCAGGAATGAAGGTGCATCACCCCTCCAGGTAGAGAGCTAAGACCCACTGAGATGTTTACTGAAGGTAAAGGGAATACAAACTGGGTAATAAAAGGTAGTTATTAATAGCAACTCTAACCATGTGACCAGTGACAAAAATGACATATACTCTATTGTTTACACACAGTAACAAAATTACTTGACAACACATTTCTCAGAATGTTTCCTTATTGTTAATCAATGCATGAACATAGTTAAAAATTTTTTAGTAATCTTTGTGTTATGGATTTTGGGCTTATGTTTATTTTGATGAAAGAACAGGCTCTAAATTATTTAAATTATTTGGAATTTTTTGAGGCTGTCTTTATGACCCAATAAATGGTCAATTTTGATAAGTGTTGAATTTACATTTGAAAATAATATGTGTTCTGTTATTGTTGGGTAGGGTGTTTTAAAATAGTTTAAAAGAGGAGGAGCTTTGTTAATTTTGTTATTTAGATCTTCTAAAGACTTAATTTTTGTTATCTTGATTCATATTAAAATAATTAGGATCAAAATTTCTACTGTAAGTTGTGGATTTGTCTATTTCTCTCTTTAGTTCCTTCAATTCTCACTTCAGACCGGTAATGAATATTTCCTTTGATTCCTATATCATTATGAAACATTCTTATTTACCTCTAGTAATGTTCTGTCTGATATTAATGTAGCCACATAAGTTTTTTGTGGGTAGTGTTAGTAGGATATATTTTTCTCCAACTTTATATTTAAGGTAGGTATCTTGTAAGCTGTATATGGTTGGCTTTAATTTTTTTTTTTTGGTGGTATTGGTGTTCCTGGAAGCCCTTCTACCTCTGGGCTACACTCCCAGACCTATTTTATACTTTTTTATGTGGAAATAGGGTCTCTTAAGCCAGCGCAGCTGGCTTCAAACCTGCGAGATCCTCCTGTCTCCGCCTCCCAAGGGCGGGGATTACAAGCCTGTGCCACCACGCCCGGCTTGGGTTTCATTTTTTTTTTCTGACAGTTTTGATTGTTGATTAATATATTTATTATATTCACTTTTTTGTGTGTGGAACCTAGGAGTGTTCTAACTCCAAGCTATACTTTCAGCCTATTTTATTGTTTTTATTTTGAAATAGGGTCTCCTTAAGTTGCACAGGGTCTTGCTAAGTTGTTGAGGCTGACCTCAAACCTGTGATCCTCCTCTTTCAGCCTTCCAAGTACTGATATTACAGGTGTGCGCCACCATACCTGGCTCTATATTCACTTCCTAAATATTTTGTTAGCCAGTCATGGGGGAGGGTGCAGCTTGGAGACAGAATGCCTGGGTTCAATCCCCAAACACCACAAAAAATAAAAATAAAACTATTTTGTTGAGATGAAAGTCACACACTTAAAATATACAACTTGATGGCTTCTATTATGTTCACAGAGTTATGTGAGCATTACCACAATATATTTTAGAATATTTTATCACCAGTCTATTCACATTTAATGAAATTAGCTGAATTTGGGGATTTTTTTATTTTTTGTACTGAGGATTGAAACCAGGGGTGCTCTACCACTGAGCTACATCCAATCCCTCTTTTAAATGGTACTGGGGATTGAACCCATGGCATTCAACCTCTGAGCTGCACCTTCAGCTGTTTTAAATTTTAATTTTGAAATGGGGCCTCACAAAGTTGCTGAGGGTCTTGCTCTGTTGCTGAGGCTGGCCTCCAACCTGTGATTTTCCTGCCTCAGCCTCCCAAGTACTGGAATTACAGGCATGCACCACTATGCCTGACTACACACCTCTTAATATTGTCGTAATGGGAATTAAGTTTCAACATAAATTTTTGGAGGAGATGCCATTATTCAAAACATGGCAACCCTCGACAGGTAAATTAGTGGCATGCTATGTGCTTTGTAGAACTACCCTCTTATCTGAGAATCCCCCAGGTCTTGTGTGTGATCATTTGATATGTGAATCCAGAGGAGGTTCTGATGTCAACTTGGACATTACACAGTAGTGAGGCCAAGTTTTAATATTTTTTTGGATTAGAAAAAGTTGGAGGTATAAGTTCTAATATTTTCTTACAGATTCATCAGGTGGAACATCTTGTACCTCCTCTGGGTATATACACCCCATTTTGGTGATCCTGGCCATTTGCTTTACTGTGATAATGGCCCATAAATAAGGGAGAGTCATCTTTTACAGCTAGAGAAAATGACAGTCTACTTTCCTCTCTCTCTCCTTCCTATCCCAACCACAAAGTCCTCAACATCCTCAGTGCAGTGAGGAGGGAAGAGAGAACAAAAAAGAAGGAAATTCCCAACTCTACCTTAATCAATGCTGGGAAAATTTATCTGCCCTGAGAGCTGAAAGCTTTGGCTATAATCAAAGAATGAAGTTAAAAATCAGCCCAAATGATTTTAACTGCCAAATTAAAACCATATTACTTACAGAAGGGAACAAGAAACTTGCTGGAATGGACTGAGGTGTCACTGAGACTATTGAAAACTGGGAAAGGACAGTTCAATATAGTAGCTTGGTAACCACATTAAAAATGAAATCATTCAGGCATGGTGGTGCATACCTGTAATCCCTGTACTTGGAATGCTTAAACAGGAGGATCACAAATTGGGGGCCAGTCTCAGCAACATAGTGAGACCCTGAGCAACCTAGTGAGACCCTGTCTTGAAGTTAAATAAATTTACAAAGGCTGATTGTGTAGCTCAGAGGCATAATATGTCTGGATTCAATCCCTAGTCCCAATTAAAAATCACAGGTAAATGTCTCATTTTGAGTTCAGAACATCCATATACAAGTACAAATAGCAGAGAGTGAAGAAATCACAGAGAAAAGTGTGTCAGGCTGATGGAGGGCAGTATGGAAGTGGTGCCACTGAGGGATGTAGCACAGCTCTTTTCAGATGTAGACACCTTCACCATGGGCCATGGACAAACTGGCATAAAGTGGTAAGGGTCATCTAATGTCTTGAAAACAAATGTCCATCAGGTGCATATTGGTTTGAATCTGAGTTCTGCCTTTATAAGCATGCTTAACCTTCTTAAGTCTCAGTTTCCCCAACTGTTAAATGGGAATGATGATAGGGGTACTGTAAATCTTTAAAAAAAAAACAAGAAAAAGAAGTGGACTGCTTTTTACAGAATCCCTATATCATAATGGATGCTGGGCTAAAAGCTATTTTCATGTAATTACCACACTAATCCCACAAAGTAGATGTCATCTATATTTTATAGAAGAGAGACATCACTGAGGTCTAGAGAGATTAACTAAATTGCCCAAGATCACAGAGCTTGTTTAAGGCAGAACCATGCTATTTCCACTATAGCACACTCCTTTCCACTTAGTATGGGTCTGACTCTGGAAAACCTGCTGATAATATGCACATAAAGAAAGTAACTTCATTGACAGTGAATTAGAATTATAATGAAAAGAACTAAAAGCATAGTGAAAAATATATTCTTAATTTTAGGTAAGTAGATTTAAAAATGTTTAGAGGTGGGGTAGAAAAGTCAGTTTTAGGACCTATTTTGCTTTTTTAGGATAATTTTGTTCATTTTTTCTCCAGATTTTTAAAAAATTCTGATTTGATATGCGTGTGTATGTGTATGTATGTGTGTATGTTTATCTACAATGTGGTTCACAGAATTTCTTGGATCATATTACTCAGTTTAAAATGCTCATTTTGTTCTTTCCTGACACTTAAATCACACATACACACACTCAAACACACACACATATATGCATATACACACACACACATATATTAAATAACATATATGGGTAATTTAAGTATGTATATATGCATACATATATAATTTAAGTACATATATATGTCAATTAAGTATAATCTTTTGTGGTACTGGGGACTGAGCCCAGGGGCATTCTATCTCTGAGCTACATCCACAGCCCTTTTTTTTTTTTTAATTTTGAAACAGGGTCTTGCTAGGTTGATGAGAGTCTCACTACTCGCTGAGGCAGTTCTCAAACCTGTGATCCTCATGTCTTTGTCTCCCAAGTACTGGGGTTATAAGCATGTGTCACCACACCCAGCTACAAATTAAGTATAATAATAATAATTATTATTATCATTATTAATTATTCCTTCATAAATATGATGTAGAAAGAGAGTTTCCCTGTGTTGTTGGCTTCAAATTTCTGAGCTCAAGCAATCATCTTGCCTCAACTTCTCAAGTGCTGGAACTACAGATGAATGCCACTCCACCAGCTAATCATCAATATTTTGAGGTTCTTGTCTGTTAATTAAAATTTCTTCAATCCCCTGTTGATCTGCTTCTACAGTTTGTTTGTTTGTTTTCCCTTGTGGTACACCTAGCAATTTTTACTTAAACAGTGGATTTTTTGTGGTACTGGGAGTTGAACTCAGGGGCATTCTACCACTAAGCTACAGCCCCAGCCCTATTTTTTATTATGTATTTTGAAACAGGGTCTCACTGAGTTGCAGAGGGCCTCACTAAATAATTGAGGCTGTCTGCGAACTGTGGCCCTCCTGTCTCAGCCTCCCAAATGCTGGGACTACAAGTGTGCGCCACCATGCCTGGCTCAAACAATCGATATTGAATATAAAAATAATAGAAGCTAGGCATGGTGGCGCATGCTTGTAATCCTAGTGCTTGGGAGGCTGAGACAGAAGGATCGCACAGGTTCGAAGCCAGCCTCAGCTACTTAGTGAGGCTCTCAGCAACTTAGTGAGACCCTGTTTCCAAATAAAATATAAAATAGGTCTGGGAGTATAGCCCAGAGGTTGAAAGCCCCTGGGTTCTACCCCACTACCACCAAAAAAAAAAAAATAAATAAAAATAAAAAAAATAGAGACTCTGCCTTCTGCTGATGTTCTTTTCCTTCACAAAGTTTTCATCCTTTTATTAGAACTTTTCTTTGCCAGTAAGATAGACTATATGATCAGTCTGAACAATGAGGGTGGCCCAGTCAGAGTCTGCTGATTAAGGTTGGACTGCAGCTGGGTACTGCTTAGCAAGTCCGTTCCTCTGGGGAGTCCTTAATGCTGCTCTTTGCTTCCTCAGTACTAGGAGATTCTGGAAATGTCCGCTTTGATTTTCAGAGGCTTTCTCTTAGGCATTCAGCCTCCACCCCATGTAGCATTAACAAATTCACTTCACCATGCTATCCCCCTGCTTAAAATCAACCACACACTTCTTGAAACCTTCAGGATACAATGTGATCTCCTTAGCATGGTTTACAAGGTCCTGTATTGCTGTGGTCTGGATTCTGTTTTTCACCCTCTACAAGGAACTCCCTTTTCCTTTCTGGGATTTGACATGATGATTTCTCTGCTGTTGATTTATTTCCCTGTTATTTTTTCCAGGTCTATTAGTAATTCTTTAAAATTCAGTTCATATGTAAATTTCTTTAAGATTTCCATGGCCTGCTTTCTTTCTCTCTACTTCTCCCACCCTGTACCCTTAATGGTTTCTCTCTTCTGAGCTCTCACATAACCCAGTACTTTATCTTTTCCCTGTACTTTTCATATTGCAACATAAAAGTCTTCTTAAACTGGATATTGTGATGCACACCTGTAATCTCAGTATTTGGGAAGCTGAGACAGGAGGATTGCAGGTTCAAGGCCAACCTCAGCAATATAGCAAGGCCCTCTGTGACTTAGTGAGACTCTATTTCAAAACGAAGAGAAAATAGGGCTTGGGCTGCAGCTCAGAGGTAGAAGGTTTCTGGGTTCAATCCCCAGTACTAAAATCACACGAAAAAAATCTTAACTGTCTTTCTCACTAGACTACAAAGTCCATGAGGACAGGAACCATGTACCCTTTGTGCCTAACCCACTGATGCTCTGTTAACATTTGCTGATGGAACAAATGGGTGGTTAAAAACAAGGCAAGAACATACATAACATAGATAAAAATGAATGGTGAAAATAAAGACCTTTAAAGGATCTGAGACTTGCAAAACATGTTGAGAAGCAAAAAGGACTAGGGAATTTATTCAAGACCAATAAGAAGAGGGAGTTTAAGAAAGCTGTATACATAGTGCTTAGGGATAATGATAACATTGATCGATGACAGATAAGGGATAACTAAGTTTTAAGTGTGCTTCCTTCTTTCTTTAATTGAAGAAAAAGATGTCCTGCAGGAGTGGAAGTACATAAAGGAGCTTGGAGGAATAAACATGAATATTAGAAGTAGAGAACACTGTGATGAATTCTGAATCTGATACCACTATGTGGCCTTGGTTAAGCGACATAACTTACTCTCTTAACCTCAGTTTGTCCAGTGTACAAAATTATTATACAAAGGAAGTATTTGAATAATGAATATTAGGCACCCAATATTTAATAAACACACAATAGTTTTCTCCCCAGAGATAAGAAGGTAGATGCCTTTAAAATAACTTGTTAAAACAAAATAAGATTCTGGTACAGATTATTTAAAATGTTTTTGAGTACTTGGATAAACAAGGAATGTCTGCATTTAGTTTATGTAGATATATAAATAGATAGATAAAGCCAATTTCATTTATTTCTTTGTTGAGGTAATTTAGGCGGATTGAATTGGATTACCAAACTGGTTTAATAATAAAATATTGACATATGTCTCTGGACTTCAGTAAGGAATTTGACAAGGGCTGTTTGACAAATAGAAAATATGGACTGATTTTCTGAAGTTGTGTTGAAATATATAAAGTATAACCTTATCATGTCATTAAGTACATTCATTAAGTGTCATTAAGTATCATGTCATTAAGTATCATGTCATTAAGTACATTCATGACATTTTTTGTGGGGGGCACCAGGGATGGAACCCAGGGCAATTCTACTTCCAATGTACACATCCAGCCGTATTTTTTTATTCTTTATTTTGAAACAGGGTCTCACAGAGCTGCAAAGGACCTCAATAAGTAGCTGAGGCTGTCCACGAACCGTGATCCTCCTGTCTCAGCCTCCTGAATACTGGGAATACTTGTAAGAGTGCGCCACCACACCCATCTTAATGACATTATTAAACCATCACCACTATCCATTTCCAGAACTTTTTCATCAACCTAAACAGAAAATGTATACCAGTGAAACAATAACATTATTTTCTTCTCCCTTCTCTCACTAGCCACTTATATACTATTTGTCCTAGTTTATTTAACTTAGCATGTTTCCAAGGCTTATACATATTGTAACATGTATCAAAATTTATTTTCATTATTAAGGGTGAATAATATTGATATATGAGTAAGATTAATATTACTTATCCATTCGTCTATTGATGGACATTTGGATTCTTTCATCTTTCAGCTATTGTGGAGTTTCTAGTAATTTTTCAGGAGTGTTTTTCACAGCTTCTTCTTCATAATCAATCTTCTCAAGAAGACATAGATTATGATTGGTTCATTTATATTACAATTGACAGAAACATGGAGGGATGATGACTTTATCAGATAGCAAGATTAAATTTAAAGACAATGACAAGTTAGAAAGATGAACTGAATCAAGAAATACGAAATTTCACTGTGGCAAAATATGAGGTCATACACTTGAGTTAAAAAATCCAACTTCAGCCAGGTGTGATGGCCTATACCTGCAATCTCAGTACTTGGGAGGCTGAGACAGAGGATCACAGGATCGAGACCAGCCTCAACAATTCTGCAACTTAGTGAGACTGTATTTCCAAAAAAAAAAAAAAAGGGGGGGGCAGGGGGTAGAGGTATAGTTAAGAGGTAGAATGCCCCGGGTTCCATCCCCAGTACAAAATAAACAAAGAACAAACAATCCAACTATAGGAGTACAATTGGCATTGTTGTCAAATTAAGAGTAATATAAAAGAGTGCTAATAATGTTAACCATTCCACTAGGCATGGTGGCGCACGCTTGTAATCCCCGTGCTTGGGAGGCGGAGACAGGAGGATTGCGCAGGTTCGAAGCCAGCCACGATGGCTTAAGAGACTGTGTTTCCAAATAAAAAAGTATAAAAATAGGTCTGGGAGTGTAGCCCAGAGATAGGAGGGTTTCCAGGAACCCCAGTACCACCAAAATAATAATAATAATAATAATAATAATAATAATAATAATGTTAACCATTCCCCCAAACATGAACTTGGTGTTAGGCTACATTTGTGGAAATGTAAAAGGATGATGACAGTTCTTCTTTACTCTATTCCACACCTGAGATATGGCTATTCATTTCTGAGTTACATTTTAAAGAATGCAGAATGTGATATAAACTTTATTTTCACACTGCCCTACTTCTAATTCTAATTTTATTGTGTGTGTGTGTGTGTGTGTGTGTGTGTATTTGTGGTACTAGGAATTGAACCCAGGAGCATTGTACCTCTGAGCTCAACCCCTAGCCATTTTCATTTTCATTTTTTGTTTTGAAACATGGTCTGTTCCAAAAGGTCTAGCTAGGCTGGGTGTGATGGCAAAGGCTTGTAATCCAACTGTTTGGGAGGCTGAGACAGGAGGATTGTACAGGTTCGAAGCCAGCCTCAGCTACTTAGTGAGGCTCTCAGCAAGCCCCCAAGTTCCACCTCCAGTACCACAAAAACAGGTCTAGCTACATTGCTGAGGCTGGCCTCGAAACTTCAGTCCTCCTGCCTCAGCTTTCTAAGTACTGGGATTACAGATGTGTGCCCCATTTCTAGCTTAATTTTATTATTTCTAACTCTATGACTTCAGGCAAGTGACTTAGCCTATCTAGGTCTCAATTTCCTTAACTATAAATTTAAAATCATAATTGGGTTATAGTGAATATTAAATAAAATAACACAGAACTATTCCAGACTTGTTAATTTTTTTTAAAATTTTTATTGGTGCACTGTATTCATACATCATAGTGGGATACAGACTTTTGTAGACATACATGCACACATTGCCCAGTCAGCCCCCACCCGATCCCCACCCAACTCTCTCCCCATCCCTCCCTCCCATGCTTGGCTTAGTGGTTGACATCTAGTATTATAGCAATTTATCCAAAATTAAAAATGATAATCTCACATAACAGTTTCATTTGTCTGATACCAAGCTTTTGATGACTTAAAGATAACATTTCAATATTTCTTTTTACTTTCTTTTTTGCCAGAGAATATTTTTTTCTATTTTTTTGGGGGTGAAACTATCATATATTTATATATTTATTTTAAAAAAATCTATCCTAATATGGAATATGGACTCTAGATAGCCAAAACGATCTTGAAAAACAACAAAGCTAGAAGATATATATTTTCTGATTTCAAACCATATAAAGCTACAATAATTGAAACAGTGTAGTACTATTCTAAAGGAAGATATATAAACCACTGGAGTTAAATAAAAGCCTAGAGCTAAATTCTTCCCTATATTGTCAAGTTATTTTTGACAAGGTTTCCACGAATATTTGGTGGTAGAAATAATAATCTTTTAACGAAATATTGTTGAAAAATAATAATTACGTGGAAAAGAATAAAGCTGGACCCTTACCTAATCCCATATACAACTATCAACTCAAAAGAGATAAAAGACCTAAATATAAATCTTAAGAATATAAACTTTTAGGAAAAAATCTGGGTCATAAAACCTCCCAACGTTGAAATTGGCAGTGATTTCTTGGATATGATTTCAAAGGCACAGGCAACAAAAGGGTATACAAACTCCCTAAAAAATAAAAAAAATATTGTATATCCAAAGACAATGTAAACAGTTAAAAGTTACTAATAGAATGGGATAAAATATTTCCAAATGCTATATCTGAAGATATATTAATATTCCAACTAGAAATCCTAAAAATTAACAACAATAAAGGCAAACAATACCATTTAGAGATAGGTAAAAGACTAACATAAATAATGAATCTCCACAGATAACCAATCTTAGTTGTCTGTTGTATGGAAACTCTTGTTTCTCTGGTTCTGGTGTGTGTTACCTATTTCTTCTTTGTAGTTAATCTCTTTGAGTATTTTCTCTAGTGCTGATTTTGAAGACATAAATTCCTTCAGTTTCTGTTTGTCATGGAAGCTTCTTATTTCTCCATCTAATTTGATAGAAAGTTTTGCTGGGTAGGAAAGTTTTGGCTGGAAGTTGTTTTCTTTCAGAGTTTTGAATATGTTACTCCAAGCCCTTCTGGCTCTCATGACTTGGTTTGGGAAGTCTGGAGTGATTCTAATTGGTTTGCCTCTGAATGTCACTTGGCCCTTTGTTTTTGTTGCCTTTAAGATTCTCTGCTTGGCTTCCACATTGGTCATTTTGACAATTATATGACGTGGGGATCCTCTTCTCGGATCCTGTCTAAAGGGAGTTCTATAAGTTTCCTGGACCTGTGTATCAACCTCTTGCTCTATGTTTGGAAAATTTTCTGCTATTACTTCCTTGAAGAGATTGTTGATCCCTTTGGTTTCACTTTCTTTTCCCTCCTCTATTCCAATTATTCTTAGGTTAGCTCTCTTAAAATGGGCCCATATTTCTTCAATATCAGATTCCTGCTGTCGGATATTTTTTTCTAGATTAGAAACTATGCGTTCATTTTTGGAATGATCATCTTCTAAGAGCGAGATTCTGTTCTCCATGTGTTCTAATCGGTTGTTTTTGCTTTGAATTGAGGCCTTTACTTCATTAATTGCATCCTTTATCTCTTTTTGGCTCTCTCTGAGTTCTTTTCGAAGCACCTCTATTATTTCTACAGTTATTTTCCTGATTTGATCTTCTAGAAATCTCTAGCCGGGCGTGGTGGCGCACGCTTGTAATCCCAGCATTCGGGAGGCTGAGGCCGGAGGTTTGTGGTTCGCGGACAGCCTCAGCTACTTAGTGAGGCCTCTGCAACTCAGTGAGACCCGGTTTCAAAATAAAGAATAAAAAATAGGGCAGGAGGTGTAGCTCGGAGGTCAAATGTCACTGGGTTCCATCCCCAGACCCGCAAAAAAAAAAAAAAAAAAAAGAAATCTCTGATTTTCTGTTTTATTGGGTTCTGATGTTGTGGGGTTGTGGGCATTCTTTGCTCCAGTATTATTCCTCTTCCCCATGATTTCGGAAGTTTGTGTCTTCTCTGGGTTCTTCCCTTGGGTCACTATGACTTTACTTAAGATGTTCTGGATCTCGAGTCAGTAGTTTCTCAGACCCCACTACTCCTTTACTGGGTTGTATCACAGAGTCTCCGACCCAGAGAGTCGATAGAGGCTGCTTTAGACTGTGGGGGGTGCCAGGTTGCACGTTCTCCTATGGTGTGATATCTCTGCCACCACCCCTCCCCCACTGGGTCAAGTCCCAGGGAGTACAGTACTGGGATTTCTCCTCTGTGGCCCACAATTTGACTCACTGTTCTTGAGTACGCAGATGTAGCTCTACTGGACTCGGTGAATTCGCTGCTGCTGCCAACTGTGGCAATATGGCGCCGCTGCTATGCCCTTGGCCGTGAGGCTGGTGTATTTCTTCTTGGTTTTGATTTCCACTCTGAATCCCTGCAGCGTGTGCTGAGCTCAGCCACTGGGAGCTTTAGATGCTCCCTGCGCCGAGAAATCCCGCCTGGCTATTCCTCAGCGGCTCACCTCGGCTTGCTGTAGCCTTTAGGTGAATTCGCCGCTGCCACCAGCAGTATGGCGCTGCTGCCGTGTCCTCGGGCGTGAGGCCGGTGTATCTCCTCTGTGGCTCTGAGCTCTGTTCCCAGTCCGCTTTCTCTCTGGAGCCTGGTGATTTTTTTGTTTCTCTGGTGATGGTGTTTTCTGGCTATGAAAGGCGCTGATTTTGTGGTAATGGAGATTGGTTGTTAGCGGGGCTCTTAAGCCCCGCTTTTCTCGGTCGCCATCTTCCCGGAAGTCACTCCCCGACTTGTTAATTTTTAAATGATGTAGAAAACTGGACTATATTCAGAGAATATTATCCACTTATTAAGAAATATTTATTAAGCATTTACACTTTCATAGGAGTACCATTTGAAAACAGGGATATTCAGCCTAGAGATGCTATAATGTAGAGGATATGAGAGCTGTCTTCAAAGATTTGTGGAAAAGACATTAATTTTTTTCTGAATAGAACTAAAAATAATGGGTTGAAAGTATAGATTTTTGATCCAGGTAAAAAATGGATTGGTCTAGTTAACTGTCTTGCAGATATTTAAGAGGACGCTAGACAAATATTTGATGAAGGTGTTGTAAAGGAGACTGTAGGATCAGATGGATGATTTTTAGATGGCATTTAAGGGTTCTTAATTCTGCCAGACCTAAGGAGTCTAAGATGATATAAAATGATTTCACTCCTTTGTACCTGAGATATTATAAAAATTGTTTCTTGGCTATTAAGTTTACAAATGACTCTTATAACTGCATCATTCAGACATACCATCATATACTCTAACTCCTCAGATATAATTGCTGAGCAACTTAGTGATCTAGACTTCCTGGGATATAGAGGTTTAGGGAAGTCTGATATATTGTTAAAGAAACTTTGAAATGTTTCTAAAAGCTTTTTAAAATAGGGAACTTCTGGGAACATGGTTACTGAGGAAAGCAGCAGAAATCTGTCCTGCTGACACTCAATCTCTATCATGGTGAAAATAGCATTCTGACAAAAGAAAGAAGCCAACATAAATTTGTTTGTTTCACAGAACCTGGAAATTCTTTATTATAACTGATAACTTATTTACACTTTACACAGTTGTAATGTTTTAATCCAGTGTGCATCTCTACAGATGGAGTAACTCAGGACTTTTGCCCATCTCTTTTGGTCAAGGTTTCTCCCCATACTGTGTCCTTGCATATCTGGGAATTGGTTCAACAATAGAAGGGACATTCCTCCAAGCATTACTTTGATAGGAGCCCTCTCAATTATGCATCCTTCTGTGATAGTGAAGCCTCCTCACAGTGTAGGGTTACTCTAGTGTGTGAATTATTTTATGTGTGCATACTGAACTGTACACTCTGAATGTTTTCCCACAGTTCTTACATACACAGGGCTTCTTACCAGAGTGAATTTTCTCATGCCTCTGGAGGTAATTAGAACTTCTAAAGGCTTTCCCATAGTGCCTACACACATAGGATTTTTCACCAGAGTGAATTCGCTCATGTACCTGAAGAGAACTAGAAGAACTAAAGCCTTTTCCACATTCCTTACATACATAGGGCTTCTCACCAGAGTGAAATTGCTCATGATTATAAAGACAATAAGAACTCCTAAAATCTTTTCCACATTGCTTACAGACATAGGGCTTTTCACCAGAGTGTATTTGCTCATACACCTGAAGAAAACTAGAAGAACTAAAGCCTTCCCCACACTGCCTACACACATAGGGCTTCCCACTTGTGTGAATTTGCTCATGTGCTTTAAGGTAACGAGAACTTCTGAAGGCTTTTCCACAGTACTTACATACATAGGGCTTCTTATCAGAGTGAATTCGCTCATGATTGTGAAGATAGAACAACTAAAGGCTTTCCCACATTGCTTACACACATAGGGCTTCTCACCAGTGTGAATTTGCTGATGTGTCTTATGGCGTCCAGAAGATCTAAAGCCTTTCCCACATTCCCAGTGTACAAAGGGGTTCAAACCAGTGTGAAGTAACTCATGTGTCTGAAGGGAGCCTGAAGAACTAAAGGCTTTCCCACATTGCTTACATACATAGAGATTCTCACCAGTGTGAATTTGCTCATGTATCTTAAGGTATCCAGAAGATCTAAAGCCTTTCCGACATTGCCTACATACATAGAGCTTCAAACCAGTGTGAAGTAATTCATGTCTCTGAAGGGATCCTGAAGAACTAAAGGCTTTTGTACATTGCTTACAAACATAGGACTTCTCTCTTGTGTGTCTTCACTCATGTGACTAAAGGTAACTAAAACATTTAAAGGCTTACATACATAGGGTTTCTTGCCAGAGTGAATTTGCTCATGCTTCTGAAGATAATAAAAAGAACTAAAGCCTTTCCCACACTCACCACTTGCATACACAGGGTTTCTTTTCAGAGATTTAGGGTTATAGTAGGCTTTTTCATATTGTTGGCATACATAAGGCTCCTCTCCAGTGTGAAATCTCTCATGTTTCTGAAAGTAATGGGAACTAAAGGCTTTTCCACATTGCTTACATATATAGTGTTTCTTTTCAGTGTGACTTATTTCATGTTTTCTGAGACCCTTAGAATGACTGTAGGCTTTTCCCACATTGTGTACATACATAAAGTTTCTCTCCAGTGTGAATTTTTTTTTTTGCCTGTATGGAGATGGAACCCAGGGGCATTCTACCTCTGAGCTACATCTCCTGCCCTATTTTTTATTTCTTTACTTTGAAACAGCATCTCACTAAGTTGTAGAGGGCCTCACTAAGTAGCTGAGGCTGTCCATGATCCACAATCCTCTGGTCTCAGCCTCCCAAATTCTGGGATTACAAATGTGTGCCACCACACCCAGCCATTGTGAGTTCTTTTATGTATCTGAACATCACAGGAAGAACTAAAGGTTTTCCTACATTGCTTATATTCACAGGGTTTCTGCCCGGTGTGAATTCTTTCATGGATTTAAAGATAATCAGAACTACTGAAGGTTTTCTCACATTGCTTAATTTCATGGTGTTCATCTCTGGTGTGATTCTCTTTATGCTTCAGAAAGCATTAGGGGTAACTGAAGGCTTCTCCCCGTTCATTACATTCATCAGATTTCTTTCCATATTTCAAATGCACACATAGTTTTTGTCCAGACTGAGCTCTGTGGGGCTTATTTAAGGATAAGTGACCAGTGAGATCTTCTCCACACATCTGCCTTTCACCTGGTTTGATACCAGGATGAGTTTTCTTCTTGAGAATAGGATCTGGGGACCAGTTCAGGGTTATTCCACATTCACTAGAAACCAGCATAAATTTGAACAGAGCACAAACAGTGGAAATGTGGCAGGATAAAAAAAAGCTGGAAAGCAGGTCAGAGAGAAAAAAATAACTTCACCTGCCTCTGACAGCTATGACTGTGGGTGCCACGGCAGTACCATCTTGCCTCATTATGCTGGGAGTGCCAGAGATCCCCAGCAAAAAAGGTCAAAGTTTAAAACAAGCTAAGCAGCTGCAGCTCATTGAAATTGTAAGCAGTCAGCCCTTCCTACGCAAACCCCAGCTACAACTTGCAGCAGTGGCAGCCAAGCTCACTGTGCCCTCTAGAGATTCAGCGTGGCACTCAACAACATTGTAAGTAAACCATCCGTCCCCACAGGAGATTGTCCAGCACAATTTCAGGGACTCATGCAGCAAGCAATAGCCTCACAAGGTCAGAGAATTTGCAGTACAACCAGGTGAAGGTAGGGGTGGAATCTGCATTTCATAGGTGCATATTAGTAGACAGCTCCCAGGGCCAATCAGGAAAAAAAAACAAACAAAAAAAAACAAAAACAAAAACAAAAACAAAAAACCTACACCCCCAGGCTCAGAGCCCTAGTAGAACTTCCGGAGATCACCACAAACAACCCAATCATGGTTAACAGTGAGAAGACAGACCAACCCAGCCCTAGCTGTGGAGAACAGGGACTCCTACATATACACTGGGTCTGGTTTCAGTGGCACCTGTCACTTACACAGGCAGGGAGAGACTCAGGCTCTGCATCGGTGGATAGTGTGGTGACCTGTGCTTAATACTGGATCCAGCCCCATTGATAGAAGTCACCTGCATAGACTGAGGCTCAGAGACCCAGGCTTGCATCAGGAAAGATGCCAGGGTACTTGATGCCTGCACAGAGAGAGAGATATCAGGCCAGGTTCCCAATTATTGAAGGAGATAAAAAAGCAGGGCTGTAAACTGACATCACTTCTATAGGTTACAGAGAAAATGAGAGTGAAAGGAACATGCTCAAGAAACTATTATAGAATATGAACCTTAAAATGCTGAAAAAATCCAAGCAGACCCAGGAGGACTACAGAAGCCAAGTCTGCTAAATACTCATATATACATAGGATTATTTTTTTGTTTGTTTTGTTGTTTTGCTATTTTTTATTATGTGTGCTTGTTTGCTATCTTCCTCACCCCTTTCACAAGCTTCTTCCCTCATACATATCTACTCTCTCTCCATTCCTTATCTTTCTTTTCTTTTCTCTTCTTTGTCTTGTGAAAAAAAATCCACTTCATGCCACTATACTAAATACTCTACATTGGTTACTAGAGTCCTACTAAATATTCACTGTCTCCAATCTCTACTGCATATTACCTTACCAAACTCATACTCTCATCTTATTCGATCCTATCTGTGAATTCACCATATTCTTGCATTTACATTTATGACTTTATCACTTTCCTCCTTACTCAACCTTCACCATTCAACACTTGCCCTTTTATATGCCACCTAAAGATTGAGAGAAATATATAAAAAGCAAAAAAGATACAGACTCAAGAAAACTGAAGTCATGGGAAGGAAAAATAACCATTAAGACATATGACTACAATGTAGCTGATCATGGGTTGTATTTTTTAATTTTCATAAATAGGTTTTATTTAATGGAGAAATAAAATTAACATTTCTAAAGTATTTTAATTTTTATAGTATGTAAATGATTTTTATAACTGGCTTCTAACTTAGCAATTAATACTATAGGTCAGTAGACATATGGGCATATATAATAAAGATTTTTCAAAGTTAAAAAATTAAAATAAGATGGATATCATGGGGGAAGCCCAAGTATTGGGATTACAGACATGTCCTACCATGTCTGTCCAGGAAATTTAACAATATTCCTAATTTGTCTATGGATTATTGAGTGGTAATAAATGATACTCAATTTGAATTTTAAGTATTTATCTATTCTCTATTTTGGGGGACATTTTAAAAATCCTTCAAAAAAGTGAAGAGGAAAGAGCAGTTTCAATCTCATTTTACAAGGCAAGTTTTACCACTGCCAGAAAAAAAGGAAAATTACAGACCAATATCCCTGATGAAAATAATTTAAAAATCCTTCAGTAAAATACTAGTACCTGTAATCACATTACTTGAGAGGCCGAGATAGGATTTTGATTACAAGGCCAGCATCATGCACTGATTTAGTGAGCCTTTGTTTAAAAATAAAAAAATAAAATAAGTGTGGGGTTGTAGCTCAGAGTAGAATTCCTCTGGGTTTAATCCTCATATAAACAAAAACAAAAACCTAGCAAGTTGAATTCAACAACACATTAAAAGATCATAATCATGCTCAAGTAGAATTTATCACCAGGATGCAAGGATAGTTTATGATATGAAAATCAATAAATATGGTGCACCGTTTGTATGGATAGATATAGAGCTTCCTTTAAAGAGCTCATATATTAATGCTCAGAGTTGATGCAATTAAATGATGCAGGTTGTCATCCCCTTAATGTTTAAATATAATGGATTTATTGGGTGGTAACCTAGGTAGGTGTGGTGTGCCTGGAAAAGTGGGTCCCTGGAGTTGTGGTCTTGAGGACTGTGCTACTGACTCTGAATCCTCTTGCTTGCATGCTCTCTTACTTCTGACCTCTATGATTGTAGAGCAGAGCCCTTGCTCTCTCCCTCTCTCTGCTTCCAACTGCCATGCCCCGATCTCTGCATATATAACCCAGCCTGACATGAACTGAAAATCTGAAATCTCCAAAAAGCTGTGAGCAAATACATCTTCCTTCCTCTAAGTTGTGTGGTCCATTGATTTGTTTGTTTGTTTTTGAGGTACTAGGAATGAAACCCAGGGGCATTGTACCTCTGAGCTACACCCCCAACCCTAATTTTTTTCTTTATTTTGAAACAGGTCTCACTGAGTTGCAGAGGATCTCACTAAGTAGCCGAGGCCGTCCTCAAATCATGATCCTTCTGTCTCAGCCTCACAAATCCTGGGACTACAAGTGTGCACCACCACACCCACTGGTCCATTGATTTGGATCACAAACATATTAATGCTGATGGAGACAAACACATTAACAGAATGAAGCACATAGACTATATGATCATCTCAATCAATGGGAAAAAAGAATTTTCCAAACTCACATCCTTTCAAGATAAGAGATGTGAAGAAATAAGTCATGGAATTAATACATTTCAACACAACAAAGACCATATATGACAAGCCCATAGTTAGCATCATATCAATAAGAAAAGGTTGATTTTTCT
Organism: Muscardinus avellanarius; assembly: GCF_963383645.1. NCBI lineage: Eukaryota > Metazoa > Chordata > Mammalia > Rodentia > Gliridae > Muscardinus > Muscardinus avellanarius. Next base: position 72,297,441 of record NC_137792.1, read on the forward strand.
CTAAGATCGGGAGCAAGACAAATATTTCCACATTCATCACTTTCTCTTCTGTACTACTGCAAGACCTAGCCAGAGGAATTTGTCCAGAAAAAGGGGCATTCAATTTTCAAAGGAAGGCATAAAAGTGCCCTTGTTTGCAGGTGACATGAAGATATACATATATATCTACATATACATAATACATACATATAATCATTATGTATACATATACACATATTAATAAAAATTGTGCCAAAAAACTGCTAGAGCTAATAAATTCCGTAAAGTTTTAGGATACAAAATCAACCTACAAAAGTCAGCAACATTTCTATACACTAAAAAGAAGATATCTAAAAAAGAAAGAAAAATTAAATTTCATTTATAATAGCTTCAAACAATTCTTTGGAATAAATTTAACAAAGCAAGTAAAAGATCTGCATGCTGAATGCTAAAAAATATTGATGAAAGAAATAGAGAACACAAGTAAATGGAATATATCTTGTGCATAGGGAACAGAAGAATTAATGCTGTTAAAATGTTTATATTGCCCAAAGTAATCTCCTGATTCAACGCAACACCTATCAAATCCCAAAGATATTTATCACAGAAATAGGAAAAATGTAAAATTCTGTAAGGAACCACAAAAATGTTTAAATAGCCAAAGCAACCTTGGGCAAAAAGCACAAGTCTGGAGATACCATATCACCTGACTTCAAACTACATTGCTGAACTTCAGTAACCAAAACAGCATTGTACTGAAGAGGTTATGAAAGATGATTAAGTACTGGAAAGATGTGTGGGAATGTGTCAGTATGGACATTATGGAGAACAGTATGGAGATTTCACAGAAAAACTAAAAGTAGAACTACCACGTGATCCAGCAGCCCTAGTTCTTCATATGTATATCCAAAAGAATTGAAATCAGTAGGTTGAAGACATGTCTTAATTCCCCTGTTCATTGCACCACTATTCACAACAGCCATGATATAGAATCCACCTAACTTTCCATCAACAGAAGAATGGAATAAAGAAAATGCAGGATATATGCACAATGGAATAGTATTCAGCCATACAGAAGAATGAAATTCTCTCCCTTGTGACAACATGAAACTCTAATGGTTGAACCTAGAAAGCATTATGCTAAGTGAAATAATTCAGGCACCTAAAGTCAAATACTCTATGATATTACTTATATGTGGAATCAAAAAAAGCCAAACTAATCAAAGCAGAATCTAGAATGCTAGAAGTGGAGTGAAAAAAAAATGGAGAGATGTTGACCAAAGATTTTAAAGTTTCAGTTAGATGGGGCAGGGGATACATTTTTGCAATTTACCACAACATATAGTTAGTGATCATAGTTAAAAAATAATGTAATGCATTTCAAAATTGCTAGGAGATTTTAAATATTCTCACTATAAGAATGACTTATGTGAAGTGATAAAAATGGTAGTTGGTTTCATATTATCATCTTTAGAACATATACATGTATCAAAACATCACTTTGTACCATATATACATTTAATTATCAATTAAAAATAAAAATTTAGGCTTTGGGGTTGAATGGTGAACAACTCTGCCATTTCGTTATTAGGCTTGTGCTAGATAGTATTAACATGCTAATTCAGAGCCAGGCATAGTGGCACACACTTATAATTTCAGTATGTGGGAAGCTAAAACAGAAGAATCACAGGTTCAAGGACAGTCTCAGTAATTTCGTGAGACCTTCAGGAACTTTACAAGACCTTATTTACAACAAAAGATAAAAAGGGCTGGGATTGCAGATCAGAGGTAGAATGTCCATGGGTTCAATCTTCAGAGCCAAAACAACAAAACAAAACAAAACAAAACAACACCAGTAAAGAAGTGCTGCAGGATTCACTAAATTAGAGTTAATGCTAGATGATACAGTGTATGAAGACGAAAATGTCAAAGAAGCAAAAGAAGGCTTCCCACAAACCTTTATAATGGTAGGCTGTTTTATACTAAGAGAGTACTAGATCTGGCCATGAAGCACCATATCTTCCCTATGAAGTAGTGGGCCAAATATGAGAAGGATAAATTCTACTTTGAACCACATCTGAAAAAGGTTATTTGGGAAAGAAAAGAAAGAATGGACAAGGAAATAATCATGTAGTTGAAATCTATGAATGTAGCTTGACTTAAAGTATATTTATGAAGTTAGTTAAATCTGAAGTATACATTTCAAGAATTATTTGGATCCAGGTATGGTGGTGCATGCTTGCTATTTCAAAAATTGGAAAGCTGAAACAAGAGTATTGAGGGTTTGCAGCCAGCCTCAATTGATTGAGACTCTCCGTAACTTAGTGAGACCTTTCAAAATAAATAAAATAAGTCCGAGTGTACAGATCGGAGGTAGAATTCTCCCATGTTCAATCCCCAATATCTCTCTCTCTCTCTCTCTCTCTCTCTCTCTCTCTCTCTCTCTCTCTCTCTCTCTCTCACACACACACACACACGAATTACTTGGTCTGCAAATGTATTAGTTTTTATAAATGTTTATTGTATTCATTTAATTTTTTAAATCTAAGTAATGAAATACTGACACCAGCTGCAGTGTGCTTGAAACTTGAAAACATTACACTAAGTTGAAGAGGTCAGATACATTAATTCACACGTTATATGATTGCATTTATTTGTTTTTACTTTTTTTGTGGTACTGGGGGTTCCTGGAAGGCCTTCTACCTCCGGGCTACACTCCCAGACCTATTTTTATATTTTTATTTGGAAACAGGGTCTCTTAAGCCATCGAGGCTGGCTTCAAACCTGCGTGATCCTCCTGTCTCCGTCTCCCAAGCGCGAGGATTACAAGCGTGGGCCACCACGCCTGGCTATATGATTGCATTTAGATGTATTGCCCAGAATAGGCAAATTCATAAAGAAAGAAAATAGAGTAGAGTTTACCAGGGGCTGAGGCCTGGTGAGATGGAAGGAGGGAATGGAGAATGGCCATTTACTGGATTCAGGGTTCCTTTTTTTTTTTGGTGGTACTGGGGTTCCTGGAAGCCCTGCTACCTCCGGGCTACACTCCCAGACCTATTTTTACATTTTCATTTTGGAAACAGGGTCTCCTAAGCCAGCACGCGCGGCTGGCTTCGAACCTGCGCGATCCTCCTGTCTCTGCCTCCCAAACGCGGGGATTACAAGCGTGCACCACCACGCCCGGCCCCTTTGTTTTGATAAAATTATTTTGCAACTACATTGAAGTGGTGGTTGCACAATACTGGTAATGTACTAAATGTCACTGAACATTTAAATGGTTAATTTTAAATGGTATTAATTTCACCTCAATAAAAAGGAGAGGGAACCAAAAATGTAATAAAATGGAAGACTTAAGCTCTAGTATATTAATAATTTATTAAATGCAAATGTAAGTATACCTGTTGAAAGACAGAGACTGTCAGAGTGGATAAATCAACATGGATCAACAAAAACTCACTTCAAATATACTGACATAGGGAGGTTGGAACTAAAAGAAAAGAAAATATATATCATGCAATCATTAATCAAACAAAGCAGGAGTGGCTATATTAAAATCAGGTAAAGTAGACTGCAGAACAAATATTACCAGGGATAAAGAAGGATATTGTATAATGACAAAAAGTTCAATACACCAAGAAGACAGAGTCTTCCTAAATTTTTACACTGAAAATGGAGTTTTAAAATTCATGAAGAAAAAAAAAACAGAAATAGACAAATCCAATCAGGTGTGGTGGTATATGCCTGTAATCCCAATACTTTGCAGGCTGAGGTAGAATGCCTCTGTGTTCAATCCAAGTATTTCAAAAAATAAAATAATTTTAAAAAGTCAAATCCACAATTATAGTTGGGGACTTTACCAATTCTAATTGTAACAATCAATAAAACTAATGGAAATCATCATTGTATTATTAGGATCAGCAGAATAATAGCTCCCCAAAGGTATTCGAGTTTCATTCTCCATGCTACATTACATGGCAAAGAGGAAGTAAGATAACCAATGGAATTAAGGTTTCTTGTCACATAGCTGTAAAATAGGGCCACAATTCTTAATGATCTCAGTAGGCTAGATGTAATTACAGTGGTCCTTAAATGTGAAAAAGGGAGGCAGAAGTGGGGTTCAAGGTGATAGAAAGTGAACTCCATCCCCAGTAGGATGGAACAAGAAGACCATGACTCAAGAATCACGGTAAGCCTCTAGAAGTTGGAAAGGGTAAGGTAATGGATTTTCCCCTAGAGCTTCCAGAAAGAAATTCAGCTCTGTTATTTTCAGCCTGGCAAGATACATTTCACTTTTCTAAATGACAAAACTGTAAGATGATACATTTTTATTTTTTTATGCTATAAGGTTTGTGGTCATTTATTATAACTGAAGAAAACTAGTATAATTATTAACCAACTGAATATAATACTTTGACCAGTAGTAAAAGAATATACATCCTTTTTCAGAAGCACACAGAACATTGAAAAAATTAGACCATCTTCTAGGTCACTAAGAAAATCCCACAAAAGTAAAAGAATTGAAATTGTATTAGATTGTTCTCTGACCCAAATGTTTCCATACTAGAAATCAGTAGTATAGAACCACAAGGAAAATCTCCTAACACTTGACAATGAAATAGCACACATCTAAATAATCTAATGGCCAAGTGGGGAATTTTCTTAGAACATCAGAACTATGTGAAACTGAATGAAAATAAGAATACAATGTATTAAAAATTATGAGACACAGCTAAAGCAGACCTGTATGAAATTCATAGTAATAAATATTTAGAATAGAGCTAATAATTTATGTTCTAACATCAAGAACCTAGAAAAAAGAGTAAAAAAGAATCTGAAGGACAGAATGAATTATAATGCTAAGAAGGAAAACCAATGAAATTGAACAAAAATAGATAAAAATCAATTAATTGGAAAGCTAGTTCTTTTGAAATAAACAATAAACTTGATAATTTTTTGGTGAACTGAAAAAGAAGAGTGATGACACAAACTACTAATAACAGAAATGAAAGAGGGTATACCACTATTGATACTGAAGACATTTACAGGATAATAAAGGGATTACTGTGAATTATTCTAAGCACAGAAATTCAATATAGCTGAAATAGAGCAATTGCTCAGAACCTACAAAATTTCAGCACTCATTCAGGGTGAAATACATAAAGTTAATAGTTCTATAACTATTAAAGAACATGAATTTTTAATTTAAAAACTTGTAAAAGAATTTTCAAGCACTGGACAGAGAATTCTATCAAACATTCAAAGAATTGACATCAATTTTACACAATTTCTTTCAGAAGATCAAAGTAGAAAGAACATTCTCCAACTCATTTTATGAGGCCAGTATTACTATAATATCAAGAAAAGGCAAGGGTAGTACAGAGAAAAAATAATGAGAGGAAAACTGTAGACTCACATCTCACAGGAACTTAGATGCAAAAATTCACAGCTAAATATAAGAAATAAATATAAATGAACAAATATGAGCTACTTGAATCTAGAAATGTGCAATGATTCTAGCAATGAGCTATATAAATAAATAAAAATAAATAAATAAATATGAGCAAGTTGAATTCAGCAATGTGTAAAAGAAATTATACATGACAATCAATTGGGGCTCAGTCCAGAAAAGCAAGATTGATTCAACATTCAAAAATCAATGTAGAGATGGGGCCCGGGTCGCGGGACTCTGGGCCCCAGCCAAACTGGGCGTAGCACGCCAGACCCCTGGAGAAACCGGACCCAGTAAGACGCTGGGTTCTGGGCGGGGGTCGCGGGCTGGGCACGCCAGATGGGGCCCTGGTCGCGGGACTCTGGGCCCCAGGCCGAACTGCGAGTAGCACGCCAGACCCCTGGAGAAACCAGGCCCAGTAAGACGCTGGGTTCTGGGCGGGGGTCGCGGGCTGGGCACGCCAGATGGGGCCCGGGTCGCGGGACTCTGGGCCCTGGCCGAACTGCGCATAGCACGCCAGACCCCTGGAGAAACCGGACCCAGTAAGACGCTGGGTTCTGGGCGGGGGTCGCGGGCTGGGCACGCCAGATGGGGCCCGGGTCGCGGGACTCTGGGCCTGGGGCCGAACTGCGAGTAGCACGCCAGACCCCTGGAGAAACCGGGCCCAGAACAGAAAAAGATAAAGAAAAATATCGGAGAGGTGGTAAGAAAGCCGTTATGGATGCCAGGACACTGGAGATGCAGACAAAACTTATCTAAATGCACTGGAACTTATGGAAAAATTCGCCGTGAAAGAGGACTGCTATTTCTCTATATTGTTAAGAATCTCAGACATCACATATAAGGAGAGAGTTTAGCGGAGACCAAGGAGAAATGCGGTGTTGAAAGAGTTCTCCGCGATGGTGGTGGAGACTTGTATTCAGGAGAAGCAGAAACCGGATCTTACCAACTTTATTTTTTTGGAGAAATTACACCAAATGTCGAATGCTATCATCACGCATGCTTAGGAACACTGGACAACATTCAGAGTGGAAAAAGAGCCTGGGAAGGATTTGAAACGGTGGAGGCAGTGGCAATGCCAGTGGCCAATATTCGAGGGAGGCAGAGATCTGATACATTACAACTGGAACCTTTGAAATAATAACCACAGAGACAGTGATCGGAACCTGCTGAGGGGTTAGGTGGACGCCGGGGCCAGTGGCCGACATCGGAGCTTGCTGTGAGGCAAGGCCACTACTGAGGCCTCCGTGGCCGGGATTGGAACCTGCAGAGGGGTTAGACCGATGCTGGGGCCAGCGAGGCCGGCATTGGAGCCTGCCATGATGCAAGGCTTGTGCTAGGGCCTCCGAGGTCGGGTCCGGAACTTGCTGAGGGGTTAGGTCGGTGCTGGGGTCAGCGAGGCCGGCATCAGAGCCTGCCATGAGGCAAGGCCAGTGTTGGGGCCCCCGAGGATGGGACCGGAGCCTGCTGAGGGGTTAGGCCGGTGCTGGGGCCAGCGAGGCTGGCATCAGAGCCTGCCATGAGGCAAGTCCGGTACTTGGGCCTCTGAGGCCAGGATAAGAGCCTGCCGAGGGGTTAGGCCGGTGCTGGGGCCGGTGAGGCCGGCATCGGAGCCTGCCTTGAGGCATGACCAGTGCTGGGGCCTCCGAGGCCGGGATCGGAGCCTGCTGAGGGCTTAGGCCGGTGCTGGGGCCAGTGAGGCCGGCATCGGAGCCTGCCTTGAGGCAAGGCCGGTACTGGGGCCTCGAGGCCAGGATAAGAGCCTGCCAAGGGTTTAGGCCGGTGCTGTGGCCAGCGAGGCCGGCATCGGAGCCTGCCTTGAGGCAAGGCCGGTACTGGGGCCTCTGAGGCCAGGATAAGAGCCTACCGAGGGGTTAGGCCGGTGCTGGGGCCAGCGAGGCCAGCATCGGAGCCTGCCGTGAGGCATGACCAGTGCTGGGGCCTCCGAGGCCAGGATCGGAGCCTGCCGAGGGGTTAGGCTGCTGCTGGGGCCAGTGAGGCCGGCATCGGAGCCTGCCGTGAGGCATGACCAGTGCTGGGGCTTCCGAGGCCGGGATCGGAGCCTGCTGGGGGTTAGGCCGGTGCTGGGGCCAGTGAGGCCGGCATCGGAGCCTGCCTTGAGGCAAGGCCGGTACTGGGGCCTCCGAGGCCAGGATAAGAGCCTGTCGAGGGGTTAGGCTGGTGCTGGGGCCAGTGAGGCCGGCATCGGAGCCTGCCTTGAGGCAAGGCTGGTACTGGGGCCTCCAAATCTGTGATCGGAGCCTGCCAAGGGGTTAGGCCAGTGCTGGGGCCAGCGAGGCCGGCATCGGAGCCTGCCTTGAGGCAAGGCCGGTACTGGGGTCTCTGAGGCCAGGATAAGAGCCTGCTGAGGGGTTAGGCTGGTGCTGGGGCTAGCGAGGCCGGCATCGGAGCCTGCCTTGAGGCATGACCAGTGCTGTGGCCTCCGATGCCGGGATCGGAGCCTGCCGAGGGGTTAGGCTGGTGCTGGGGCCAACGAGGCCGGCATTGGAGCCTGCTGTGAGGCTAGGCCGGTTTCTGGCCTCCGAGGCCGGGATTGGAATCCTGCCAAGGGGTTAGACCGGTGCAGGGGCCAATGGCCAGCATCGGAGCCTGGCGTGAGGCAAGTTCACTCCTGCGGCCTCCAAGGCTGGGACCAAAGCCAGCTTAGGGGTTAGACCAGAACTGGGGCCTCCCATGAGGCAAGGCCGCTGCTTGAGCCAGCGAGGTCTGGATCAGTCCACTGAGTAGCCAGGCCACTAATGGGACCATCAAGAGTGGGATCGGTACTTGCAACGCAGCATGCACAGAGAAATATCGCAGAAAATATAAATCAGACGCTTCTCTTAATCAGCAATAACTAGGAGGAAAAGGGCAACAGGAAGAGGTTGAGCTATAGAAAGGGCCCTATAGTGAAGCAACTAATGTGACCAATCAGAGGGTATGTAATACTGGAGGACGGAGCCTCTTTAAAACGCAGGAGGTACATAAACAAATGTATCAAAGTAAATCACCAAAGAAGTGTGGGATGGAGGGAGGGGGAGGGAATGGGATGGGGGCTGGAGGAGGGCTAATTGGATGATGTGTGCTTATATATCCTCTCAAGTCTTGTACTCCAATGTGATTGATATATGACTACAATGCACCAATTTAAAAAATAAATTAATTAAAAAAAAATCAATGTAATCACGCAGGGCATGGTGGCACATGCTTGTAATCCCCGCACTTGGGAGGGGGGGGAGACAGGAGAATCGCACAGGTTTGAAGCCAGGCTTTCTGGTTTAAGAGACCCTGTTTCCAAATAAAAGCATAAAATGGGTCTGGGAGTGTAGCCCAGAGGTAGAAGGGTTTCCAGGAACCCTGGTACCACAAAAAAAAAAAAAAATCAATGTAATGTGTCATATTAAAAGGCTAAAGAAATCTCCCATTCTGTTGGCTCTTGGTTGAGGTTCTTGATCGTTTCCTTTGCTGTACAGAAGCTCTTCAGTTTAATGCAATCCCACGTATTGATTCGCCATTTAGTTTCTTGTGCCTTTGGGGTCTTGTTGAGAAAGATTATACCTGTGCCTATGTGTTGCAGTGTTGGACCTATGCCCTCTTCAGGAGGGCATATTAGGAGCCTCAAGGTGTCTGGCCTAATTTCCATGTCTTTGATTAATCTTGGATTGACTCTTGTGTAGGGTGAGAGAGTGGGGTTTATTTCCATTTTTCTGCATATGGTTAACCAGTTTTGCCAACATGATTTGTTGAATAAGCCATCTTTTTTTCCAGTGTATGTTTTTGGCTCCTTTGTAAAATATCAACTGGCTGTAACTGTGTGGATTTATTTCTGAGTCTTCTATTCTGATCCATTGGTCTATGTATCTGTTTTTGTGCCAGTACCATACTATTTTTATTACTATGGCTTTGTAGTATACTTTAAAATCAGGTACTGTGATTCTTCTGCATGCTTTTTTTTTGCTGCTGAGAACTACTTTGGCTATTCTTTTTGTTGTTGTTGTTCCAAATGAATTAAGGACTGATTTTTCTATGTCTATAAGGCATGATCTTGGTAATACAATGGGTATTATGTTGAATCTGTAGATCACTTTTGGAAGTATGGTCAATTTGATATTTATTCTGCCTATATATGAACATGGATGATCTTTCCATCTTCTAAGGTCTTCTTTGATTTCTTTTTTCAATGTTTTATAAAGATCATATCAACTCACTCAGAAAAAACATTCACTATAATTGAATACTAATTCATGGCAAAAATTCTCACCAAAATAGGAAATGAGGAAAATGTCTTTACTTGATAACAAACATCTACAAAACCCCTAAAGATAGCATCTTACTTAGTAGTTAAATATTGAATGCTTTCTTCCTGCAATGAGACCAAGAAAAAGTCACAGATGTCTGCTATAACCACTTATTCATCAGAGAACGACAAAGGCAAGAAAAATAAATAAGGGACATACAGAATAAAAGCAGGGTCTAAAATTTTCCTATTGCAGATTTCATATAATATAAATGTAGAATCTACAAAAAAGTATCACAAAATCTATACGAAAATATCAAAAACTTATAAGTGAAGCATCACACAAGGTCCAAGACCCTCAACATGACAAATGTATATGATCAGTTTCACTTTTATATACTAGTAATGAACAAGTGAAAACTAAGTTAAAGCATAATGCCATTTTAAATCATCAAATAAAATGAAATGATTAGCCGGGTGTGGTGGTGCACGCTTGTAATCCCTGCGTTTGGGAGGCGGAGACAGGAGGATCGCGCAGGTTTGAAGTCAGCTGTGCTGGCTTAAGAGACCCTGTTTCCAAATAAAAAGTGTAAAATAGGTCTGGGAGTGTAGCCTGGGGGTAGCAGGGCTTCCAGGAACCCCAGTACCACACACAAAAAAAGAAATAATTATATATAATTCCAACAGAATCTAAAATATCTGCTTGTGCTGAAAACTACAAAAAAATAAGCATATGCAAAGATATTCCTCATCATTAGTCATTACTGATATGCAAATTAAAATTATGATGAAATATTATTACATATCTACCAGAATGAAGAAAATAGAAAATACTGATGTTAGAAAATGCTAGTGAAGCAGGACATAATGTCACATGCTTATAATTCCATTCCTTGGGAGGTTAAGATAGGAGGAGTAAAGATTCATGGCCAGCTTCAGGTACTTAATGAGGCCCTCCACACCTTAGTGAGAACTTGTTTCAAAATAAAAAATAAAAAATAGGACTGAAGATGTAGCTCAGAGGTAGAATGGCCTGGGTTGAATCCCTAGTACCTTCCCCCAAAAATATGCTAATAAAGATGTGGAGAAAGTGCATATTTTATACATTGCTGGCAGAAATCTAAAATGGTTCAGACTTTCTGGAAAGTACTTTGGCAGTTTCTAGTTTCTTATAAAAGTAAACATGTAAAAAAATAGACATGGACAAACCATGCAACCCATTGCAATCACACTGGGCATTTATAACCAAAAAGGAAGAAAATTTATTTTTTACCAAAACCTATACTGAAATGTTTATAGAGAATTTATTTATATCTTTAAAACTGGAAACAACTGAGAAAGCTTTCAGTGGACGAGTAGTTAAACTACTGTAGTCATATCATGGAATATGACTCGGCAACAAAAAATGATTATTATATACATAAAAATGTGAATGAATCTCAAGCACAATATGGTTGATGAAAAAATACAAAAGTCTAAATATTACATAGTGTATAATTCAATTTATTTAATGTTCTTAAAATGACAAAATTATAAATTTGGTGAATAAATTGCTGCGGCATTTAAAAATTTTTTTTTCATTTTCAGCTTTACAAAACTTTTAGCACTTTCCGTATTGTACCACTAAGCTATACCTCAGATTTTTTCATTTTATTTTGAGACAGGGTTTCCTTAGTTATCTAGGTTGGTCTCAAACTTGTGATCCTCCTGCTGTAGCTTCCTGAATAGTTGGGATTACAGGAATGTGCCACCATGCCTGGCCACAAGAAAACTTTTATGATCTCTTTTCTCAAATTGACCTTCCTAGAAAATTAAACACTAAGGAATAGTTTCCTTAATAAGGCTGAGATTTGTAAGGACATAAACTATGGATAATACCTAAGATTCTTTTCCATGGGTGAGGATACAGGTTAGAAGAAACAAGGGAAGAAGTCACACATTTCTGAATATATATTTTGGTAGAGTTTTTATATTTGAAATCATGTTAATGTTCATTTTCATTGATAAAATTAGATCAGTAAGATGCAGATAAACCAAGGGCTGAGTGAAAGCAGAAACAAATGAACCCAACTGGATTTCAAATGAATAGCCTAACTACATTGAAAATCATTAATTTAAATTAATTTTGAACATAAACCATTTCTATATACTCTCATTCTAGAGATAAAAAGAACTGTGTCCACATCTTCAACTTTAAAATGGAAGTTTGTTTTGCATAATTGCATAACTGTAGAATATTTGAAACTATTTTTTTTTCTGCTATACTGGGGATAGAACCCAGGGGCATTCTACCTCTGAGCTATAACCTCATTCCTATTTTTTATTCTTTATTTTGAAACAGGGTCTCACTTAGTTGCAAAGGACCTCACCATACTCTAGCTGAGGCTGTCTATGAACCACAATCCTCTTGTCTCAGCCTCCCAAATGCTGAGATTACAAGCGTGCACCAGAACACCCAGCTGAAACTATCTTATTTGTATTGGAGTAAATGAGTTAATATTGGGAACCAGTCCCCTCACTGAAAAAAGGGAAGTTAAGAAGTACCTTGTAGAGTTGAATTGGAATTGGAAATATCAGGATGAACTCATCTTTTCTTCAAAATTAAAAAATGTGATCTAAAAAGTATTAAATAAACATGCATACACATGTGTAAAAATAGATATATTATTTTCTATACATATTTTAGAATGTTGAAGCAAGAGTCAGTGAGAGGGCAACTGAGGGAAGCAGCATATCAATTATGCTGACACTTGATCTCTATTACCATAAAACAGCATCTTGACAAGAGAAAAAACAGCAAAAAATTCAACAAGGCAACGAAAAAATGAAAGGCATCAGAAATAAAGCTGGAAGGCAAAACAGATTATAGAAAAGTAACCCACCCACTTCCAAGGGCGGCAACTTGGGGCCCTCGGCAGTGCAATCATGCCTTACTGCACCAGACTGCAGGCACTGTGGCCTTAGGAGACACCCAGGAAAAACAAACAAGAAAGCCAATGACTTGATACAAAGTAAAAGGCTTAGCTCACAGGAATTATAAGCACTTGGCACCTTGCTCTATGGTCCACAAAAATCCTAATGCTCAAAAGCCCGAATAGGACCTGCAGTAGCAGCAGCCAAGCTCACCATGCACTCCACTAAGCCAAATGTGAGATGGAGGGAGAGGGGAAGAAATGGAGTGGGAAGTGGGGAAGGGTTATGTTTGCCTCTACCATCTTGTATTCCGTTAAGATGTATGACTACAGTGCACCAATAAAAATATAACTGGCAATTTGACTAAGTGAAAGACAAAGTAAGTCTATGAACTTATTGAGAAAATGATCCTTATAAATTTGTTTTCAAAATAAAATAACTAGCACAGGAAAAGGGTACCTGAGGGAAACAGCACATATCAGTCCTGCAGGCACTTGATCTGTTTAACCATGAAAATAGCGTCTTGACAAAATAAAGAAACCTGCATACATTTGAACAGAACACCAAGAATGGAAAGGTTGTTGAAACAGGCTAAAAGGTAGATCAGAGAGCAGAAACACACCAGACTATGTCCAATGGCTGCAGTCTGTGGGCCGTGGTGGCTCCATCTTACCTCACTGCACTAGGACTGCCAGCATTGCCACCTCCAGAGACACCCAGAAAAAAACTTGAAACAAAGTAAGTGGCTGCAGCTCCTTAGAACTGTAAGCAGTTTGCTCCTTCTGTGAGGACCCAGGTAATAACTTTCAGTACTGGAGGCCAAGCTCACCACATCCTGCAGAGTAAGTGAACCAGCTGTTCCCTAGGGAGACTGCCTAGCTTGGCTGCAGGGAATCACACTGCAAGTCATAGACTTACAAGGTCTGAAACTTTGCAGTTCACCCTAGTCAAAGTGTGTGTGTGTGTGTGTGTGTGTGTGTGTGTGTGTGTGTGTGTCTGCTATTGGACACAGAAGAGACACAGATTAGCAGACAGCTCCCAGGACCAATTGAGCAAAGAGGCCTACAGTTTCCAGGCACAGTGCCTTAGTAGGGCCTCCAGAAATCACCACAGACCACCCAATCATGGTGACTGAAGAGAAGTCAGACCAACCCAGCCCTAGCTATGGAGAACACAGACTTTCATTTATACACTGGGTGTGGTCCCAGCAGCACCCACTGCCTATGCAGACAGGGAAAGACAGTGGGCTCAGCATTTGAGGAAATTGTGGAGACCTGAAATTAACAGTAGATCCACCCCCAGTAATACTGACCACCCGTGTAGACTGAAAGAATCTCAGAGACAGGTCCTTTTTGAGAGCTGAGAGACCCAGGCTTGCAGTGGAGAAAGGTGCTGGTGGCACTCAGAATCTACACAGAGAGGGACACCAGGCCAGTATTCCAATCATTGAAGAAGACTAAAAAGGCAGGGCTATAAGCTGAAATAATTACTATAGGTTACAGAGCAAATGAAAGGGCTTGGAGCATGCTCAAGGAATTATTATAGAATGTGAACCTTAAATGGCTAAAAGAATCTATGCAGACCTGGGAGGACTGCAGGAACCAAGTCAGCTCAGTATTTATTTGTAGGCTTGTATTATATTGTTATTTTTGAGGGTTTGTGTGTGCTTGTTTGCTCTGTTCCCCATTCCTTTTATAAGATTCTTCCCCCGTATATATCTTCACTTTTCTTTCTGTCCCTTTTCATTTTTCTTTCTTTTTTATTATTTTCTTTCTCTTGTATTAAATCTACTTCATATCAGTATACTAAATACTCTACATTGGTTACTAGAATACTACTACACATTTATTCTCTCTAATGTCTACTATATATTACATTACCAAACTCAAACTCTCATTCTATTTGATCCCATTTATTACTTTACCCTATTTTTGCAATTACCTCTACATCACCTTCCTCCTCACTCATATTCACCACTGAATACAAGACAACCTGCCCTTATATATACCAGCTGACACCTATAGAGTGACAGAAAGCTATTACAAGCAATAGAGTTATAAAATTAAAAAACGTGAAATCATGAGAAGGAGAAATAGCAAGGAAGCAATAAACTCACAACCCCACAATAACACAATCTGAACACATATAATTGCAGAGATCGCCAAAAAGGGAAATCATAAATTTAACAGTAAAAATAACACAGGATTTCTGAATATAATTTAGAGACAGCCCAAAATAAATAAACAAATAAACAACAACAACAAAAAAAAAAAAAAACTAACACCCTTAACAGGAATTACAAAGAAGCTCCGAAGGAAGTGAAGGATGCAATCGTTGAAGTAAAGGCATCAATACAAACTATGAACAATAGATTAGACCACATAGAAAATAGAATCTTACTCTTAGAAGATGATCACACCAAAAATGAACATTTAGTGTATATAGAGAAAACATTTGACAGCATAAATTGGACATCGAAGAGATATGGACCCATGTGGAAAGAGATAACCTAAGTATAATAGGCATAGAAGAGATAAGAGAATGTGAAACCAAAGGTATCAACAATACCTTTAAAGAAATAATGTCAGAAGATGTTTGAAACATAAAGAGGTCGATACACAGGCACCGGAAACTTACAGAACCCCCTTTAGACAAAATCAGAGAAAAGGTTCACAACACCACGTAATAGGCAAACTGACTAACAGAAGCCAAGGAGAGACTCTTAAAGGCAACAAAAGTACAAGACCAAGTGACCTTCATAGGCAAACCACTTAGAATTACTTTAGACTTCCCACACCAACTCATGAAATGCAGGAGAGCCTGGAGTAACATATTCCAAACTATGAAAGTAAACAACTTGCAGAAAAAAATTTTCTACCAAGAAAAACTATCTCTCAAATTCCACAGGGAATCAAAAATCATCCGCAAAAAACCAAAAAATTTATGTCTTCCAAACCAGCACTAGAGAAAATACTCAAAGTGATCAACTGCAAAGAAGAAATAAGAAATAAACATGAGAAATAACAATTTTCATTAAACAAACGATTAAGCAAAGAAGAAAAAACATGACCTCAAACAGATGTTAAAACTCAAAATGTTAGGCTGGGCATGGTGGCGCACGCTTGTAATCCCCGTGCTTGGGAGGCAGAGACAGGAGAATCACGCAGGTTCGAAGCCAGCTGCGCGCGCTGGCTTAGGAGACCCTGTTTCCAAATAAAAATGTAAAAATAGGTCTGGGAGTGTAGCCCGGAGGTAGAAGGGCTTCCAGGAACCCCAGTACCACCAAAATAAAAAAAAACCCTCAAAATGTTAGAAATTAAAAATCATCTCTGCTGGGATTGTTGGTGTACACTTGTAATTTTAGTACTTGGGAGGCTAAAACAGGAGGATAGAGGTTCACGGACAGTCTCAGCTACTTAGTGAGGCCCTCTGCAACTTATTGAGACCTTGTTTCAAAATAAAAAATACCCCCCAGTTGGGAGGCTGAGACAGGAGGATCGCGCAGGTTCGAAGCCAGCCTCAGCTGGCTTAAGAGACCCTGTTTCCAAATAAAATATAAAAATAGGTCTGGGAGTGTAGCCTGGAGGTAGAATGCCCTGGGTTTCATCCTTAGTATTGAAAAAAAATCAATCAGTAATCACACTGAGCCCGTTCCCCGCCCGCCGCAGCCCCCTGCCACCCCTGTCTGCTCTGCAGCCCGGTGGCCACCATGTCCCTCCATGGCAAACGGAAGGAGATCTACAAATACGAAGCGCCCTGGACTGTCTACTTCATGAACTGGAGCATGCGGCCCGACAAGCGCTTTCGCCTGGCACTGGGCAGCTTCGTGGAGGAGTACAACAACAAGGTTCATTCAGCTCGTTAGTTTAGATGAGGAGAGTTCAGAGTTTATTTGTCAAAACACCTTTGACCATCTGTACCCCACCACAAAGCTCATGTGGATCCTTGACACAAAAGGCGTCTATCCAGATCTACGGACGACAAGTGGCGCCTATCTCCGTGTGTGGAAGGTTGGCGAAACAGAGACCAGGCTGGAATGTTTGCTAAACAACAACAAGAACTCGGATTTCTGTGCTCCCCTGACCTCCTTTGATTGGAATGAGGTGGATCCTTATCTTTTAGGCACCTCAAGCATCGACACGACTTGCACTATTTGGGGCCTGGAGACCGGGCAGGTGCTTGGGCGAGTGAATCTTGTGTCCGCCCACAGGAAGACCCAGCTGATCGCCCATGACAAAGAGGTCTATGATATTGCGTTTAATCGAGCCGGGGGTGGCAGGGATATGTTTGCCTCTGTGGGTGCAGATGGCTCAGTGCGGATATTTGACCTTCGCCATCTGGAACACAACACCATCATTTATGAAGACCCACAGCATCACCCCCTGCTTCACCTCTGCTGGAACAAGCAGGATCCTAACTATCTGGCTACCATGGCCATGGATGGAATGGAGGTGGTGATTCTGGATGTCCGAGTTCCCTGCACATCTGTTGCCAGGTTAAACAATCACTGAGCCTGTGTCAATGGCATCGCTTGGGCCCCGCATTTGTCCTGCCATATCTGCACTGCAACGGATGACCATCAGGCTCTCATCTGGGACATCCAACAAATGCCCCGGGCCATCGAGGACCCCATCCTGGACTACACAGCCGAGGGAGAGATCAACAACGTGCAGTGGGCATCCACTCAGCCCGACTGGATTGCCATCTGCTACAACAACTGCCTGGAGATACTCCGAGTGTAGTGTTGGTGGCACCTCACCACTGAGGCAGGGCTTGTGTGTTCCCCGCCTCTGCCCCACCCCAACCTCCTGTATAAGAAGTACCGTATTTTCTGCCCATCATACTTTGTAATAAAACTTGAACATGTATAGATTGAAAAAAAATCACACTGAACATAAATGTCCTCAACTCCCCAATAAAAAGGGATAAGGTGGCAAAATGGATTAAAATCATAATTCATCTGTATTCTGCCTGGAAGAAACAAACCTAACAAATATAATAACAAACTAAAAGGTGAAGGGCTGGAGCAAGGTAATCCATCTCAATGAAATTCAAAGACAAGCAGGAGTAGCAAGTATATTATCAGACAAATTAGACTCCAAACTCAAACTTTTCATAAGAAACAAAGAAGGTAATTTTTTTTTTTGCGGGTCTGGAGATGGAACCCAGAGGCATTCGACCTTTGAGCTACTCCCCCTGCCCTATTTTTTATTCTTTAATTTGAAACCAGGTCTCACTAAATTGCAGGGGCCTCACTAAGTAGTTGAGGCTATCCGCAAACCGTGATCCTCCGGGTCTCAGCCTCCCTAATGCTGGGATTACAAGCATGTGCCACCACGCCCTGCAAAAGGTAATTTTTTTACTGGTAAAAGAAACAATCCAGCAAGAGGAAATAACAATAGTCAACATTTATGCCCCAAATATTGGTTTAGCCACTTTCATAAAACAAACTCTTTGTGACATTAAGTCACACCTAGATCCCAGTTCAATAATACTGGTAGACTTCAGCACTCTTCTCACACTTTAGACCAATCTTCTAAACAAATGGTTAGTAAAGATGCCTCAGACCTAAAGAACACCATATACCAAATGGACCTATTCGACACATACAGAATATTCCACCCAACTACAGCAAACTTCACATTTTTCTCGACTGCTCATGGAACATTCTCCAAAATAGACCACATCCTGGGCCACAAAGTGAGCACTAGCAAATTCAAAAAATGTGAAGACTCCCCTGCATCTTTTCAGACAACAATGCAATGAAACTATAAATCAACTATAAGACCCAGAGTAACCACATAAACACATGGAGACCCAACACCACTCTGCTGAAGGAGGAATGGGTCATAGAAGAAGTAAGGGGTAAATTGAGAAATTTCTAGAAACAAATAAAAATAGGGACAAAACATAACAAAACCTCTGGGACACTTTAAAGGCAGTAATAAGAGGAAAATTCCTAGCACTGAGTGCCCACATA
The DNA here is from genome assembly GCF_963383645.1 of Muscardinus avellanarius. Lineage (NCBI taxonomy): Eukaryota > Metazoa > Chordata > Mammalia > Rodentia > Gliridae > Muscardinus > Muscardinus avellanarius. The sequence continues at coordinate 72,315,999 of NC_137792.1, forward strand.
AGAAGAACAGAAAATCACCATATAAATAACCTTATGACACATCTCAAAGACCTTGAAAAACAGGAACAGTCTAACCCCAAAGCCAGTAGAAGATAGAAAATTAGTAAAATCATAGCAGAAAATGTACTAAATGTGTTTCTGGAGAAATTGCAAAATTAAGTATTATTAGGAGTGTTACTAAAACTTATCCTGCAGGGTCCTCGAGAACAGCAATTTTAAATTATATGTTGCTACAATATGTAATGACAATAATGTGTTAGCAGATGCACAATATAAAAAGGTGTAAGCTGTGACATCCAAAGTATAAAATTGTGTGTGTAAAAAAAAAAACTAGGGTTTTTTGTATGTGATTAAAATTGTCAGCTTAAAATAGCCTTTAAAACTATATGATATTTTATGTAAGCCTCCTGGTAATAATAAAGAGGGAAAGACCTAGAGTAGTTACACATAAAGAGAAAAGAATTACAGATGATCATCAATTCACAAAGAAAGACATAAAAAAAGAAATAAGGTTTGACAAAAAAAAGCTAGAAAATAAATTAACAAAATGGCAATAGTAAATCCTTCCTTATCAGTAATTACCTTAAATATAAATCAATTAAAAGCCTGTCATGGTCGCGCACGCTTGTAAACCCAATACTTGGGAGGGTGAGACAGAGGGATTACAGGTTCGTGGCTAGTCTCAGCTACTTAGTGAGGCCCTTCGCAATTTAGGAGACCACCTGTTTCAAAATAAAGAATAAAAAATAGGGCTGGGGGTGTAGCTCAGGGGTAGAATGCCCCTAGGTTCAATCTCCAATACCACAAAACAATTATTAAATTCTCCCATCCAACCAAAAAAATGTGAAGTAGGTGATCAAATTTTGAGACCCAAATACATAGTCTCTACAAGAGCTCACTTCTTATCTATCTATCTATCTATCTATCATCTACTTAGGTATTTATTGTGGAACTGGGAGTTGAACCCAGGGGTATTCTATTTTTAAGCTATATCCCAGTCCTTTTATTTTGAAACAGGGTTTTGCTAGGTTGTTGGCAGCCTCGCTATGTTGCTGAGGTGGTCCTTGAACCTGCATTCCTCCTGTTTCACCCTTCCAAGTACTTGGATTACAAACATGCACCACCAAGAATGGTTTCACTTCACTTTTCAAAACACACAGACTTAAAATTAACATATGGCAAAAGATTGTTCATGAAAATGGCAACCAAAAGAGAATGGGAATGACAAAATATATGTCAGACAAAATTAACTCGAAAATTGTCACAAGTAACAAAGATGGCCATTATAGAATGTTATATGTGTCAGTTTTTCATGAAGAAATAATAATAAACATATGTTCACAAACATCAAAGTCTTTATATATATACAATATTTGTATATATTTATAAATTATATATATTTATTACATATATATTTATTATAAACACTAACATTGGTAGAACTGAAGGGAGAAATAAACAGCAGTACCAAAATACTAGTAGGGGATTTCAGTACTTAACTTTTTAAAATTTTTAAAAAGTATTATGTGGAACATATTAAAATTGGCATAAAGTCAGACTGTGCTTGGTGCCCTCTCCCCTACCCCGCTTCCCCTTCCCCCCTCCCAACAATGAGTGTCCAGGTTGACCATGCTATATTCATACTTTTACACATATTTGGATGTAACTCCTCCATTAATCAACCTCAGCCTTCTTTCTCTCCTATCCTTCCAATTCATCTTTGCTGAGGTTTCCCCTCCATTATCTGGACTCCCTCTGGTATCCCCAATACTCTCTAGTTTGGGCATATTAGAGAAAACATATGTCCCTTCTCTTTCTGTGCTTGGCTGATTTCACTTAACATAATGTTCTCCAGGTATTTCCATCTTCTTGTGAATGAGATGATTTTTTTCTTCTTTATAGCTGAGTAGAATTCCATTGTGTGTCTTTCCCATATTTTTGCATCCATTCATCTGTTGATGGAGACCTAGGTTGGTTCCATATTTTGGTTATTACAAATTGTGCTGCTATGAACACGGTTATGCATATGTTATTGTGGTTCTCTGATTTCAACCCCTTTGGAAAAATACCCAAAAGTGGTATAGCCAGATCATATGGTGGATCTATTCCAAGTTTCTAAGAAATCTCCACACTGATCTCCATAGAGGCTGAACTAGTTTGCACTCCTACCAGTGGTGTAAAAGAATTCCTCTTTCCCCACATCCTCGCCAGCATTTGTTGCTATTTGATTTCTTTATGCTTGCCACTCTGATTGGGGTTAGATGGAATCTCAGCATAGTTTTGATTTGCATTTCCCTGATGGCTAATGATGTTGAACATCTTTACAATAAAAAGATTAACCAGACAGAAAATCAATAAGGAAACACTGGACTTGAGATATACTTTAGACCAAACGGACAAAACATACATGTAAAGAACATTCCAGCCAATGACAGCAGGATACACATTCTTCTTGCACATAAAATATTCTCTAGAGCTGGGTGTGGTGGTGCATGCTTGTAATCCCAATACTTGAGAGGCTGAAACAGGAGAATCATAGGTTCGAGGACAATCTCAGCAAGTAGTGAGACTTATCAACCTAGTGAGACCCAGTTTCAAAATAAGAAATAAGGTAGAATGCCTCTGGATAAAATCCCCAGTACCACACTAAAAAATTATCCAGAATAGATTATATGTTAGGGCCACAAAACAAATATTAAAGATTTAAAAAAAAAGAATAAAATGAAGTTAGGTATCTTTTTTTTGTGGTACTTGGGATGGAACCCAGGGGCCTTCTACCTCCAGGATACACTCCCAGACCTATTTTATATTTTATTTGGAAACAGGGTCTCACTAAGTAGCTGAGGCTGGCTTTGAACGTGTGCAATCCTCCTGTCTCAGCCTCCCAAGTGTGAGGATTACAAGCATGCACCACCATGCTCAGTTTAGGTATCCTTTTAGATCACAACTGTATGAAATAAGAAATATGTTATTAGGAAGTAAACAAAAAATTATAAATAGGTTGAAATTAAACAATACACTCTGAAACAACCAAGGGGTCAAAGAAGAATTCAAAAGTTTACTTAAAAATAGCTTCAGACAAAGAAAAATATAATCAAAACATATAAAAACTTATTGAGTGCAGTGAAAACATTAAGAGGGAAATTTATAGCAACAAACATCAACATTGAAAGAAAAGAAAGAAGCTGGGTGTGGTGGCACACATTTGTAATCCCAGTACTTGGGAGGCTGAGACAGAAGGACCATGGCTTCATGGACAGCCTCAGCTACTTAGTGAGGCACTCTGCAATTTAGTGAGACCCTTTTTAAAAATAAAGATTAAAAAATAGGGCTGGGAGTGTAGCTCGGAGGTAGAATGCCCCTGGCTTCCATCCCCTGTACTGGAGAAGAAGAAGAAGAAGAAGAAGAAGAAGAAGAAGAAGAAGAAGGAGGAGGAGGAGGAGGAGGAGGAGGAGGAGGAGGAGGAGGAGGAGGAGGAGGAGGAGGAGGAGGAGGAGGAGAAGATCTCAAATCAACAAAGTAACATTACACCTAAAGAAAAAAGGAAAATGAAAACAAAAAGCACAAAGGTATCAGAAGGAAATAATAAAAAAATTAGAGCAGAAGTACATGAAATGGAGAATAGAAAAAATAGAAAAAACAAGATTACTTGTTTTTTTTATTTTAAACAAAATTTTATTGAACATAAATGGTATACATTTAAACTATATTTGGTGCCCTCTCCCCCCCACCCCTGTTTTCCCTTAAGATTATGTATTTGAAGATAAAATAATTGACAAACTTAGAAACACTAAGCTAAAAGCAAAAAAATCAAATGAATTAAGTAAAGAGGAGGAAAAAGGAACACTACTGGTGCTTCAGGAAAAAATATTTATTAAAAATATGAATATTATAAACAAACAAAATTGATAACATAAAAGAAATGAATAAATTTCTAGGTGCATTTGACTTAGAGTTGAGAATCAAAGGGTTGTGTGTGTGCACACATGCATGTGCATACACATGTGTGTATATATACATCTCAGGAGATATAAGGAACTAGATTACATGACTACTGAGGCTTTGAAGTCCTATGATCTGCCATCTGCAAACCCAGTAATGCCAGTGGTGTTATTCCTGTAAAACCTAAAGGCCTGTGAACCAGGGGATCTAATGATGATACCAGTTCAATGTCAGAACTCTAATGGTCCAGCTCTAGCAGAAAGGCAGGAAGAAAAGGATGTATCCTTCCTTCCTCTACCCTTTTTTTCTATTGAGGACCTCAATGGTTTGGATGATGACCATCCACAAGGGGAAGGGGTAATCTACTCAACTCACTGATTCAAGTGCTAACCTCATCCCGAAACACTCTCAGATACACATCCATGAATAATGTTTAATCTGGAATTTAAGTTGACAAATTGAAAATAACCTTCACAAATCCACCCCTTCTCAACCTAGCACCTGTATGCATCCCCTTAAATCATACTTAATCTCCAAATAAAGATAATATAGAGGTCATAATTTAACCAATGCATATAGAATAATTGCTATTTCTTGCTCATTGGTCCAATGAGCACACTGCCATAGATGTAGTAAATTAGGGTGATATTGTGTAGAAGGGAAGGGCAATGATTATCCTTGCAAACTAAATTATGAGATAGAGCTGGAGAATTGCTATATTCTCTAGATAAAACAGTTCAGATGTCTTGCTGGTCTTGCTAGATGAGAGCAAACCACATCTCATGGCTTTATGAATAGTGATGGGGAAGTGTCATTTTCCAGTTCAATAGCTGCATTTTACATACCAGGGGATATGTTAATTTGCTCAAGCAGTAAAACCACACCTGATATAACAACTGTGATTAGTGTCCCATCTGGTTAAGCTTGTGATTGTTCACTGTTATTCTTACAGATCCATCTGTCTTCTGCATAGGCCAAAGAGGAATATTGAATGGGGATGTAGTGGGAATCACCATCCCTGCATCTCTAAAAGTCCTTGATGGAGGTGCCAATATCTGCAATACATCCAGAAATGTGTGGTATGAATGACTGAACCCAGGGGCACTCTACCTCCAAGCTATACCTCAGGCCTTTTTAATTTCTTTTTATTTTGAAACAAGATCTCAATAAGTTGTTGAAGGCCCCACTAACAGGTGATCACAAACATGTGATCCTCCTGTCTCTGCATTCCAAGTACTGGGATTACTGTGTACCATCATACTTGGGTTGTGGCATTGCTTTTAGTTTACTATTTTTACAGGTAAAGGCAGATATGGTGGTTTCCATTTATTCTTTCCCACCATAAAGCTCTCATTCCACAGGTCAGGAAACCAATGTGTGAATTCTACTAGCTGCTGAATGTATCTGTTTCACTTATGGAATCTGGAACTTGGTAAATAAGCACAGGATGAGTTCATGGACCCTCTGTATCTAATTTGAGATGGAGCTGAGCTAAAAGTCCACTTATTACCTAGAATTTACATAAGTAATACATTTAGTTGAATTGATTACCCCTACATTGGGGATGCACAATGACTTGGAGATCACCTGAGATTAGTGTAAATTTAAAACCACTGTTCAGGATTATCTAATTATATTTACTTTCTTTTCCATAATGTACTGGTGAAAGGTCATATGTCCCTGCAGAGATGACTAGAATAAAGATTAACAATAGAATTTTTAGTACTATATCAGGCTCCATACTTGAAGTGGGGGGGCTCTTATTCGATAAAGTGGTTGTGAATTTGTAAGCTAACAGAAGTCAGAGAGTTAATTGGGTGTATTTTATGGCATTGGTTAGGCTTTGGTTCTCTTGACTTAGAACTTTTTTTGTTTTTACAGATCAAATAAGAATTTACAGGGCTTTCTACCTATTTCACATCTACAAACACTGTGGTCAATTAGACAATGTTATAGGTGTGCACAGTTCCCTTTCTAACTTTCCAAGTTGCAACATTCAATGTAAAAGCTCTAAGTGAGCCCATGTCGATAAGTTTATTCTAATACACCTTTATATTATTTCTACAATTATCCCGCCATCTTAGAATCCATTTCCATATATATTTACTGGATTTATGCCTATATAAGAATATTTAGGTAGTTCTTTTAGATTGCAGTATCCTCCTCATGGGTCACACTTTGTAACACAGCTTATTGGAAACACATAAGTGTATTTGTAAGTCTAAAAGCAAAGAAAGTTATTGGGAATGGGTTCTAAGGAGAATCAGCATTGTCTTGTGTGGCAACCACCTCAGGGGAGGTCATTACCCTTAGACAGAGGTGGAAAGTCCATATTACTATACCTGAGAGTTCAAAATTCATTGTAATTCATCTAGGCATAGGATGTGGTTCTATGTTTGATTTTTAGCATTTACATTCTTGCTGCAAAAGGAGATAAGGGCTGTCTTTGTGACACATATAAAAGCTCTTAAGTCACTTATGCTGTGTATGAGCTGAGAATCAAAACTACTGAGTTTTGATTTTCTTGAATCACTTTGTCCAATGACCTAAGGAAATGCCAGTCAGCATTGTAAGAGTTGACAGTTTCTAAAACTACTCAGAAGAATCATCCAACTTCTGGCTTCATAATAATAACTGATGAGGGCTATCTCATGAAGTTATTTAGGCTTTTTTGACAGATAGTGCATTATGTTAATAAAGTTAAAATTTTGGGTAGGAATATGGGGATTGAACCCAGACATGTTCTATCTCCAAAGTATACCCCCAGCCCTTTTTATTTTATTCTCTTTATTTATTTTTAGCCTTGAGCAGTATATCTAAGGCTGGACAGTAAAAAAATGATATAATTCCATTGTAAGACTATATCATAATTTATATGTACTGATTTATATCATCGTTTGGAATTACTCTAGGTTTTGATTCCTACAAAAAAGTGCTATTAAGAATATTCTACTGTGAAAAACTATACTCCAACAAAATGGAAAATCTAGAGGAAACTGACAACTTTCTAGATAAAACAACCTGCCTAAAGTGAATCAAGAAAATATAGAAAATTTAAACCAACCAATAGCAATCACAGTGATTGAAACAGCAATAAAGAGCATACCATCAAAGAAAAGCCAGGACCAGATTGTTTCCCAAGTGAATTTTATAAAACCTTTATAAAACAGCTAATCAAGATACTCTTCAATTTATTTCGTGAAATAGAAAAAAAAAAACAGGATTCTCCCAAATACATTCTATGAAGCCAACATCACATTACTACAGGCAGTAGTTGATCTTTGATAAACTTGGATGCAAAACTGCTAAACAAAATACTAGCAACACACATTCAAATCACATCAAGAAAATCATAAATCATGACTAAGTAGGGTTCATCCCAGGGATGCAAGGCTGGTTCAACATACAAAAATCAGTTCATGTATTTCATTATATAAACATAACCAAAACAAAAATCACATGTTCATTTCAATAGATGCTGACAAAATCCAAAATCCATTTATGCTAAAAGCACTGCAGAGAACTGGAATAGAAGGAACATACCTCAACATCATATAGGCAATCTACAATAGGCCCACAGCCAACATCATAGTAAATGGGGAAAATTTTCAAGAATATCCCCTTAAAACAAGAACAAGACAGGGATGTCCATTATCACCACTACTTTTAAATATAGTACTTGAGACTCTAGCCAGAGCACTAAAACAAGTAAAGGAAATCAAAGAAGAAGAAATAGGAAAAGAAGAACTCAAACTCTCATTATTTGCAGATGACATATTGTACTTAGAAGACCCAATAAACTCAACCAAAAGGCTTATAGAACTGATCAACAAATTCAGCAAAGTGTCTGGATACAAAATCAATCTTAAAAAATTGAAAGCTTTCCTGTATAAAAACCATAAATCCACTGAAAACAAAACTCAGAAAAACTTCCACTCAGGATCTCCCACAGAAAAATAAAATCTTAGGAATAAACTTAACCAAGGAAGTAATAGACCTTTACATAGATAATTATTAAACATTGAAAAAAGAAATCAAAGAAGATCTTAGAAGTTGGAAAGATCTGCCATGTTCATGGATAGGCAGAATAAATATCATTAAAATTGCCATTCTTCCAAAAGTGATCTACAGATTCAAAGCAGTGTCCATTAAATTACCAAGAGCATTCCTCACAGACATAGAAAATCGGTCCTTTAATTTATTTGGTACAATAAAATGCCCAGAATAGCCAAAGTATCTCTCAGCAACAAAAACCATATAAGAGGAATCACAATACCTGACTTTAAACTATACTACAAAGCCATTGTAACAAAAACAGTATAGTCCTGGCACAAAAACAGATATATAGATCAGTGGAGCACAATAGAAGACCCAGAAACAAGTCCACACACTTACAGCCAATTGATTTTTGAAAAGGGGCCAAAAACATACACAGGAAAAAAGTTAGCCTGTTCAACAAATGGTGTTGACAAAACTGGTCAACCGTATGCAGAAAATTGGAATTTAATCCCACCTTCTCACCCTGTACAAGAGTCAATTCAAGATGGATCAAAGACTTGAAAATTACACCAGAGACCTTGAAGCTCCTTGAAGAGGGAATAGGTCCAACACTGCAACACATAGACACAGGTAAAAACTTTCTCAACAAGATCCCAAAGGCACAACAAAGTAAAAGGTGAATCAATACGTGGGATTTCATGAAACTGAAGAGCTTCTGTACAGCAAAGGAAACTATCAAGAACCTGAACAGAAAGCCAAAAGAATGGGAGAAGAGTTTTGCCAAGTACTCTTCCAAATAGAGGACTAAAATTTCAACTATACCGAGAAGTCAAAAAACTGAGCACTAAGAAAACAAATAACCCAATTAAAAATGGGCAAGTAAATTAAACAGACACTGCACAAAGGAAGAAATTCAAATGGCCAATAAATGCATGAAAAATGCTCAATGTCATTAGCAGTCAGAGAGATGCAAATAAAAAATAACCTGAGATTTCACCTAACTCCAACTAGAATGGCAATCATTCAAAACACAAACAACAACAGATGCTGGCGAGGATGTGGAGAAGTGGGAACTCTAAAACATTGTTGGTGGGATTGCAAATTAGTGCAACCACTTTAGAAAACAGTATGGAGAATCCTCAGAAGAATGGGAACAAATCTACCATTTGATCCAGCAATACCACTTCTGGGTATCTACCCAAAAGAAAAGAAACCAAACTACCAAACTAATGGATGTGTATCTATGTTCATAGCTGCACAATTCATCATAGCCAAACTATGGAACCAGCCAAGATGTCCATCAACAGATGAATGGATTACAAAACTGTGGAAATGTACACAATGGAATTTTACTCAGCCATCAAGAAGAACACAATTACGTCATTTAAAGAAAAATGGAGAAAACTGGAGGTCATTATGCTAAGTGAGATTGGTCAATTACAAAAAATAAGAAATCGGATGCTCTCCCTAATATGCAGAATCTAGGGAGAAAATGTGTCATAGGAGGAACTCTAGACAAAGAAGGAGATTCTGTTAGATGAGCAATAAGATGAACTAACTGAAAGGATTGGAAGGGGAAGAGGGAAATTCTCTAATGCACATGATGTACTTTAACAAACTTATCAATGTCAATCACCATTTCAAACATGAGACGGAGGGAAGTGGAGGATTGGTATTGGGTAAGGGATAATTGGGTGATGTGTGCATGTATGTCTCCACCATATTGTATCCCATTAAGTTGTATGACTACAGTGCACAAATAAAAAATTAAATTAAGTTAAACTGGGGGTGTCTCCTGGGTTCAATCCCTACTACCCCCAAAAAATAAATAAAAATAAACATGGCCACTTTTTCACTTTTGCTTTTCAACTCTTGTGCAATTTCCTTTGTGATAAATCCTAACCTGTAACCATATCAGGATAGGTATTCTGGGAAATATAATTACAGAAAATCTAAGTTTTATATACAAAACCATGATACAATTTCATTGTAAGACTATCCCATAATTTTTACATACTGATTGAGATATTCATGTAGAATTAATCTAGATTTTGATTCCCACAAAAATTCTATTAGGAACCTTCTTGCATAATATCATTGGTGAGAATACAAAGACATTTCTGTTGTGTTTATACATGACAATGAATTTGCTGGGTCATAGGATATACATATTCTCAGCTTACTTGACACTCTTAGTTTTCCAAACTGTTCACAAACAATTTAGAAACACATCGTAAATGTCTTAGTGTTTGTGTTGCTTCATTTATTTCCAATTCTTATTATAATTCTCATTTTAAGCTTTCTTGTAGATATGTAGCTGTATCATGTTTTTGTTTTCAACTTACCATTCTATTATTTGCTTTCTGGCTTTCCCATGTATTTTCATTCCTCTGTTTCTCCTTTCCTGTATTTTTGGAAGGTTAAGTGAATTTGTTTTATAATTCCACTTAAACTTATCTATTGTCTTTTAAAATATACCTCCTGGGCCGGGCATGATGGCACATAGTTGTAATCCCCACGCTTGGGAGGCGGAGACAGGAGGATCAAGCTGTTTCGAAGTCAGCCTCCCTGGCTTAAGAGACCCTGTTTCCAAATGAAAAGGTTAAAAAATAAGTCTGGGAGTGTAGCCCGTGGGAGTGTATCCCGGAGGTAGAAGGGCTTCCAGGAACCCCAGTACCACCAAAAAAAACCCCACAAAAAACATAAAGTATACCTCCTTGTGCTATTTTTAGTCATTAATTTAGGTTATAAAATAATGTTCTTAATTTTTTCACAGTATGCTTATAGGGTTTATTGTATAATTTCACATAAAATGTAGAATATTTGTATCCAGATATGGTCCATTTGTGCCTTTCTACCATTGTTAGTAAATATGTATTTTATATACAATATAAACCTCTTAGTTGTATTTTACATTAGTAATATGCATTTTAAAATAATTTATAGAAATATTTAACATTAACCAAATATTTACCCTTCTTGGTGTTTATTTCTCTTTTTTAGTCCTGGGGATTGGACCCAAAGAAATTCTACCTCTGAGCTATACCCCTAAGTCCTTTTAAAATTTTTTTTGAAACTAGCTCTCACTAGGTTACTGAGAGTACCACTAAGTTGCTGAGGATTATTTGAACCTGTGACTTTTTGTCTCAGCCTCCCAAGTACTGGGATTACAAGCATATGCCATAATGTCTCTCCTCTTCATTTCATTTTGAAGGTCTGAAATTTCATTAGTTTTATTTCACTTTAGCCTGAAAACATTCTTTATCATTTTTTCTATTGCAGGCCATCTGGCCATGAATTATCTCAATTTTCCTTGTTCTGAAAGTGTCTTTTCTTCTATCATGGTTGAAGATTAGTATTAGATACAAAAATATGGGTTGACAGTTTTTACCCCTAGCATTTTTTTTTGGTACTAGGGGTATTTTTTTTTAACCCAGGGGCATTCTAACTCCAAACTATACCCTAATTCTTTTTTCATTTTTTAATTTTGAAACAGGGTTTTGCTAAATGCTCTGAGACAATACTGAAACCAACCACTGAAAAAATGTTAATGTTTTCTGTACAACTCAATATTTATTTTCCTTCCCCCAGGGATAAACCAAGACTGGTAGTTTTTCCAGTTGTACCACACTGAGCTGGAGAGGAGGAACTCTGGTGGAATGAGTACATACTGGTTCAATTCTTCGATTCTGTTCGTAGTGACACTCAGGTATCTAGAATATGCCAAGTCCAGTGAGACTCCATGGCTGGCAAGACTTAGGAAGCCCTTGAAAAATTGGAATGTTGGATGCTAGAGTCCAAATATTTTCTTCCCCAAGGAGAAAGAGGGCACATGGTGATCACACAAAAGATGAAATCCTGACTTCTGTGGCAATATGGATGTAACTGGAGGTCACTATTTTAAGAGGAATAATCCAGGCACATAGAGACACAGTATGGGAGTAAAGAGTATATAGAAAGAAAAGAATTTTGAACATTTTTACCACAAAGAAATTGTAAATGTTGCTGGGAATGGTGGCAGATGCCTGTATTTCCAGTACTTAAGAGGCTGAGACAAGAAGTTCAGGGCCAGCTTTGGCAAGTTAGCAAAAACCTCAGCTACCTAGCAAAACTCTGTTTCAAAACAAAAATAAATAAAAACAAAAAGATCTGGGGATATAGCTCATAGGTAGAGCACCTCTGGATTCAGTGTTTAGTATCAAAAATGATAAGTGTTTCAGGATAATTAATATGTTTTAGCTAATTAAATATTGCACAGTGTTCACATGTACCAAACATTATGTGGTACCCCATTAGTATGTACAAGTTTCATTTTTTGTACATCATTTAAAATAAAAAATAACAAAATATAGAAGGGAAGTGTGGTAAATATTTAGAGTGCTCTGCTTTTTGTGATAAAGAAGGTAAGAATATATATTTACATAAATACCGGAAGAACATAAAACATATCAAAATGGGGTGGAAGAGGAGAGGGTGTGAATTTTTCAATGTGTACACAATGTTTACATGTATCAAACAGTATGTGGTACCCCATCATGTAATGTTCTGCTTTTCAATCATGTGGACATACTACCTTCTCAAGGAAAAAAGACAAGTGATTTCCTATGAGAACAGAAATAGAGCACGTGTCAGAAGATTCATGGTTTGCATTATAAGCATCTTTGGCACCATATAAGGTTTAAAATCATGAGCATGTTATTTAGCATTAGTGGGCAACTACCAGAGGAATTATAAAGTATAGTAATTAAAAAAGTGTTTATTTTCAGGATGTATCTGTAAATGAAGAGGAGTTGGACAAGGGTTATTGCATTTTAATTATTTTTTTATCTTATGCTTGTGTTTCTTGGTTAAAAATTTAAATAGAACATCTCACTCTGCAATCCTAGAAAAACAAGAGCAGAAAGTAGAAACTTATATAGATAAAAGGAAAAATATCTACCAGTAACAGAAAGGAACTGGGTTTACTCTGTAAGCTTTCCTAGTCAAAACTCTCTTTTCATTTTGGGTTAAGATCATGTATTTTGCTAAAGTCATCAAGACTCAGCCTCTTCAACAGAAATAGCAATATTGGGTTGTGATGGAAATACAATTAATCCTCAAAGAATATATATATATATATATATATATATATATATATATATATATATATGCTAAATACCATTCCATGTCAATTCTTATACATTATAAAGCTGCTGAATATATTCCATAGCTTGTATATCATTTAATCGATTAAATTTGATTAAAATTAATTGATTAAATATCATTTAATTGTTTAATGTGATTAAATCTTAAGATTCTATTTAATATTTTAATAGAATTCTGCAAAGTTTGGCTTTAAAACAAAAATCAAGCAATTTTCAGCTGTGTTTATGAAACTTGGAAAAAGTCCTATTTTGTCAACTGGGATTAGATTACTAAAAGACCTGAGTCTACATTATCATGACCCCAATATGAACCTAAAGGACATGGTATCATTAAAATCCCTTGCATTTAGGTATTATAGGAAATTAGAAAATTTGAACACAAATTTTCATATAAGATAAATTCTTATTTTATCTGAGAGTCATGTGTATTACAGGGATAGTCATTGTATCCCTCAAATCCAGTTTGCATTTTGCCTGTGTGGACACAATTCAAGAAAAATCTCTGTGAAAAAATCTTTAATGAGATAACAGATTTCACCCACACACATACACACACACAGTAATTCCTCTCTACAATAGGGAATGGGTACGATATAAATAGTCCTACTCCAGATTCTTTTATTGTTCCTACCCAACCCAGAATGGCTTTTTATGCATTCCCTTCCACTACCTTTCATTCTTTTCTAAGAGTGGTATTGTTGTGGTGAACAGGAGTGTTTAGAAGAGGGGTGAAGATGAAAGCTGGTGTTCAAGTTGGAGAAAATGTAAGATGAGAATAGAAGAGGTCAGTTGTTGGCTGATACAGCCAGCTCCTTTTATATTTCTGTTTTAAAATACCATTTTGAGTAAGCAACTCCAGCACATCATTCTGAGGCTAACTCAGGAAAGGGAGTTATACAGGCAACAGTACAGGAAATTAAAGAGGCTGGTGATTTTAACTGCAACTGAAAAAAAGCTTTAAAACACATTAAGGACCAACTACTTCTTTTGACTGTCTTGCTAAAATAACAGCAGAAATAAAACTGGTGAGTTATAATTGGTATATTCAATTTTTCATCATTTTTCAAATTGGTTAATGTGAAAATGTCTGACCTAATTAGACAAAAAGAAGACTGGGTATAGACTAAATAGTAATGCTTGGTTCATAGTTTATCCAAAATTTGTGTATTTTTGGTTAGTGCTATTATTTTTAGCTATCTAATTTTACCATTAATACAGTTAACAACTGAATTTGGTTTTATTTTTTGAGCAACACCAAATGACCAGGACATATATGAGTAAAAGGGATGCAAGAAAATAGATGGCAAATAATCCAACCACAAAATTTACATACTTAGAACTAAGAGTTTACTTCTTATTAAAATCACACACCTATAATCTCAGTACTTGGGAGGCTGAGAAAAGAAGATGGCAGGTCCAAGGCCAGCATCAGCAACATAGCAAGACCCTCAGTAATTTTGCAAGACCCTGTTTAAAAAAGTGGGGGGTGGTGCTGGGGTATAGCTTGGAGGTCAAATGCCCCTGGGTTCAATCCCCACCAACTAAAAAGACACATTTCATCATTTATCAAGAGGCTAAGCACAACGTTACTATATGATCTAGAAATTTACTCCTAGTTAATGAAAACACGTACCCATACACAAACGTATATATTATTGTTCATAATAGTGAAAAATTGCAAACTACCTATATACCTACCAAAAGTTAAACAGATAAACAAAAATGATATATCCATATAATGTAAATATCATTCAGTCATAAAAACCAGTGAAATACGGATACATGCTACAACATAAATGAACCTTGAAAATGTGCTAAGTGAAAGAACCCAAACAAAAATATGACTCCATTTATAGGAAATATTCAGAAGAGGCAAATCCACAAGATCTATGGATCATGCTCCAGCATGCCTGCCTTGAGCTGCTTTTTAAAAAATCTTGGATCAAATATGGTTATAGTTTGGTTCTGAAATGTCCTCAAAAAGTTCATGTGTTAAAATCTCAGTATCGCCGGGCGTGGTGGTGCACGCTTGTAATCCCTGCACTTGGGAGGTGGAGACAGTCTGGCTTAAGAAACCCTGTTTCCAGATAAAAATATTAAAAATAGGTCTTGGAGTGTAGCCCGGAGGTAGATGGGCCTCCCAGAACCCCAGTACCACACACACATAAATAAATTTAAAAAAAAAAAAAGCTCAGTATTCAATGCAGCAACGTTAGGGAGCATTTAGGGAACAATTGGATCATGAGGGCTCTGACCTCATAAGTGGAGTGATCTGTTGATGGATTCTTAGCAGAATGGACAACTGGGAGATAAAGGAAACTATAGGAAGTGGGACCTAGCTGAGGCTGGCTTCAAACCTGTGCGATCCTCCTATCCCAGCCTCCAAAGCTCAGGGATTATAAATGTGTGCCACCATGCCCGTCTTGGTATGGATATTCTTGTACATGACTTGAAATTGGATTTTTTCCAAATACTGTTTAGGCATGCAAGTTATGACATTGCTAATTATTCCAATTCAGGGAGGGAAAGGTACACAATTTCAGCTTTTTAAATATATTTTAGCTATTTAAGATTTCTGGTATTAATGACTATATTAACTGGCAATAACTTTGTATAGAAAACTTAAGTACAAAAAACACAAATATATTGATTATAACATTCAATACACATGTACCTATATACGTATCTGTGTACACACACACGTGTGTGTGTGTGTGTGTGTGTGTGTGTGTGTGTGTGTATTACTAGCAGCATAAGTAAGACTGAAAATAATATTGTTAAAAAGAAAAAAGGAGCTGGCATGTTGGTGAACACCTGTAATCCCAGTATTTGGGAGGCTGAGAGAATTACAAATTTGAGTATAGCCTCAGCAAGTGAGACCCTGTTTCAAATTAAAATAGAGCTAGTGATGTATCTCAGAGTTAGAATAACCCTCGGTTCAAACTTCAGTACCAAAGAGATAAGAAAAGAAGAGAAGGAGGAAGAAAGAGAGAAGGAGGAGAATGAGGACAAAGAAGTTTGGGCTGGGGGTGTAGCTCTAAGGTAGAATGCCCTTGTAGTTCAATCCCCAGTACGTACCACCAAAAAAAAAAAAAAAAAAAAAAAAGAAGAAGAAGAAGTTGCTATAGAAAGTAGTTCTACGAAGCTCGGTGAAAGACTAGAGTGGAGAAAATGAGCCTTCCATTCAGCAAGAAAGACCCCTTTTATTGCCATTTAAAAATAGTGCATTCAGCCAGGCGTGGTGGCGCACGCTTGTAATCCCCGCGCTTGGGAGGCTGAGACAGGAGGATCGCTCAGGTTCGAAGCCAGCTGCGCGGGTGTAAGACACCCTGTTTCAAAAATATAAAATAGGTCTGGGAGTGTAGCCCAGAGGTTGAAGAGCTTCCAGGAACCCCAGTACCACCCACCAAAAACAATAGAGCATTCAGTCAATCATTCAACAAATATTATTTAATATTTGTCCTTAAAAAGTTTGTTTGGAAGCAAAGAATGGGAAAATTACTTCAAGCTCAGTCTTCAGAGAAAAAAAATAGCACTTCTGAGAAAAGCCTAAGGATAGGACTTCTGTACAGTGGCTTGAAGTTACTGTTAAAGCACAAAATAATTGGGCAGAAAATGATGTTCCTGGGAATGAAGGTATGTCCATAATCCATTACAAACTGTCATAACCTATGGTTACATTTGAGTTTTGCAGGTTATCAAGAAATATGGTCTTGCCAGGCTTGGTGGTGAATGCTTGTAATCCCAGTATTTGAGATACTGAGACAGGAGGATCAAAGGTTCAAGAGAAGCCATGACAACTTAGTGATAATTATATCAACATAAAACATTTTTAAAAAATCATCAGGCTAGGCCGGTGCTGGGGCCAGCGAGGCCGGCATCGGAGCCTGCTGTGAGGCAAGGCTGGTACTGGGGCTTCCGAGGCCAGGATAACAACCTGCTGAAGGGCTAGACCGGTGCTGGGGCCAGCAAGCCTGTTATCGGAGCCTGCCGTGAGGCGAGGCCAGCATCGGAGCCTGCCGTGAGACATGGCCAGTGCTGGGGCCTCATAACCCGGGACGGAACCTGCGGAGGGGTTAGGCCGGTGCTGGGGCCAACGAGGCCGGCATTGGAGCCTGCTGTGAGGCTAGGCTGGTGCTGGGGCCTCCGAGGCCGGGATTGGAATCCTGCCAAGGGGTTAGACCGGTGCAGGGGCCAATGGCCAGCATTGGAGCCTGGCGTGAGGCAAGTTCACTCCTGCGGCCTCCAAGGCCGGGACCAAAGCCAGCTTAGGGGGTTAGACTGGTGCAGGGGCCAGCGAGACCAGAACTGGGGCCTCCCATGAGGCAAGGCCGCTGCTTGAGCCAGCGAGGTCTGGATCAGTCCACTGAGTAGCCAGGCCACTACTGGGACCATCAAGAGTGGGATCGGTACTTGCAACGCAGCATGCACAGAGAAATATCACAGAAAATATAAATAAGACGCTTCTCTTAATCAGCAATAACTAGGACGAAAAGGGCAACAGGAAGAGGTTGAGCTATAGAAAGGGCCCTATAGTGAAGCAACTAATGTGACCAATCAGAGGGTATGTAAAACTGGAGGACGGAGCCTCTTTAAAACGCAGGAGGTACATAAACAAATGTATCAAAGTAAATCACCAAAGAAGCGTGCAATGGAGGGAGGGGGAGGGAATGGGATGGGGGCTGGAGGAGGGCTAATTGGATGATGTGTGCTTGTATATCCTCTCAAGTCTTGTACTCCAATGTGATTGATATATGACTACAATGCACCAATTTAAAAAATAAATTAATAAAAACAAGATATGCTAATTGGAAACATATTATTAAAATAAGAAAGCACAGTCGCTGTTTAGAACTTAGACAAAAAAAATAAATAAATAAAATTGGAAAAAAAAATCATCAGGCTGGGGGTGTAGCTCAGAGGTAGAATGTCCATGGATTCAATCCCCAGTACTGCCAACAAAAAAAAAAGGAAAAAAGAAAAAAAAACATGGTCTGTCTAAATAAAAGCTTTCTTGACTCAATGGATATTAAATACACCAGGTTAATCTTGCTAACAAGATGTGCCTGTTACAAGGAAGCAGGTAGCTATTGTCTTGCTGTGTAGGCCCTAGCTGATAGGGAATTCTCAGTCTGCTGGGAAGAACATTTTAAACTAAAGGATTTCCTAACCTGATAATCCACCAAGGTGGCTATATTATGAAATCCAAATATCCTGGATTTGTTATTTAAATATGTAATTTTAAGATAATTCTTCACTTCTGATAACCTTGTTTTTCTCCTCTATAAGTCAGCATTATCCTCTCCATTCATTTGTTGAAAATTATTCATTGAGCTGGGTATGTGGCACACACCTGTAAGCCCAGTACTTGGGGGGCTGAGACAGGAGGATTTCAGGTTCAAAGCCAATCTCAGCAATTTACCAAGACCCTATTTTAAAACAAATATGAAAAGGGTTGGGTGTGTAGCTCAGATGTACAATGCCCCTGAGTTCTATCCCATTATAAAAAACACAATAACATACCTTAGATTTTATAAAGTGCTGTCATGCACATATTCCTTCACTTAAACTTCTTAGAACTACCTCATAGGGACATATTTTCATTTTATAAATGTGAAAATGGGACTCAACAAAGTGGAACAGTTTATCCAGTATCACATAGCAAATAAGTGATCAAGTCATGACACACTCTCATCTTCCAACTCTGTGGTAGGCACCTCAATCCTTCCTCAAGGAAGGACATACTGCCAAGTTGTGTGGAGTTTGGTCAGGAGACAGCCTCCAGCTTTCAGATTCTTTTTTACCTGCAGGAAGTCACCTTGCCTTTAGGTCACACCTTTCCAGGGACAGCCTGCAGCTGGTGACTAAGAGAGACAGGGCTATGAAGGTGTGGCCATTTTTGCTTTATACAAAGTACTTCAATGAGCATTATATGCTCCAGAGTTCCCTAACGGCATAACAGTTCAACTTCTTCCCCTGCCTAACATTGATTCTTTCCTTTGACTTATGCAAATGTTTATCCCTAATACATATTTTGCACCTCAAACTTCAGTTTCATGTGTGCTTCCAGAAACCACAAGCTGCAAATACTGGTAGTATTTGTGATCTGAGAAAACAGCTATTAGTGTGGGTTTGGGGACCTGGATCACTTACCTCTCAGGTGGAAATGTAAAGCCCCTTACTAGCAGTAGGTAGAACACAGATGGCCTCTGAAACCAGGAAGCAGTTTCATGTGCATTGAAAATGGGTTTGTGGTTGTTATAATACAGGGCATTTGAAATATATGGAAATAATATGAACAACATGGCTACCAAGATCACATAACTTCAAATTTAATTTAACTTTGAGAGTAACAGGCAATTAAAATTTCAGTTTGAAACATAAGAAGGCCTCTTTGGTCATATATAAAATAGCTTTTTCGTCTCCTATTTGAGGAGGGCAGAGAACTCTGAAAATCAAACGCAAGACTTAATTGTGAGAGTGGCTGGATTTAAGGTCGCATATTTAGCCAAGAGAGACCCTTGATTTGGAAAATTTGGCATCCGGATACATGGATGGGGTCACCTAGGTTAGTGATCACAAATATTTTGACTCCTCATATTCTCCTGAAACTTTTAAGCCAGTAGACATGGCCCACCCTACCCTTATTATGAAGTAGTGCTATACATAGGGAGATCCCGTTTCAAAAATAAATAGGCTGGGAGTGAAGCTTGGAGGTAGATAGAATGCACCTGAGTTCAATCCCCAGTACCCCTCCCCCTGAAAAAAAAGAGAGACAGTACCTTACTACTTACATGGTGGAAGATTATGCAGAGGCCTTTTCCTAAAGGTTCATATTTTTCCCAAAGGGCAATATATGCTCCATTTCAAGATGCATCCCATGTCCCTTTCAGGATCCTTGCCTCATAGTTAGGGTTGAGTCTAAATCTAATTCATCTACTTGGGAAGCTGATATAGGAAGATCACAGGGTTTTCTGGACCTGATCAGTGAGGAAAAGAACTAGAATCCAAAGAAGCTGAAAATATTAACTAGCATGCTTTAGCAGGAGAAGGGGGAAGGGCCTTATGCTTGAGGCCAAGAGTTTGAGGCCAGCTGGGCAACGTAGAGAGACCTTCCCCATCTCAAAGTGAAACTGGATCCTGGGAAGGGAGAGAATAATTAGTCAACTGGCAGAGTTTATTGACTTGAAAGTTATCCTGAGATACAGTATTTTAACATCCTTTCAAGATCACCAATAAGCAGTTGAATTTTCTACTAGGATGACTCCTAGAAGTAAGAAAGTGTGATAGCCTATGTTGAGTGAGGTTGAAATATTATAATGGCTAATAGTAAGAGTGGTGAATAGTAGAGGAGCAGATCAAACAGTTCAAGGAAGCCAGTTGTGGTGGCACACATCTGTAATCCCAGTACTTGAGAGACAGGAGAATTGCAGGTTCAACCCCAGACTCAGCAACTTGGCCAGGGCTTTGCAACTTAGTGAAACCTTGCCTTGAAAACAACAATGAAAGAAAGAAAAAGAAACAAACAAACAAACAAAGAAAAAATAAATGAAGGAAGAAAGAAAGAAAGAGTCTGGGGTGTAGCTCAAAGATGGAATGCCACAGATTCGCTAAAAGATTATATTCTATGGATTGATCCAGGGATTTTATTATTGAACAAGGCTATCAGAAGCGCACTGGTGAGAGGTCACTGGCATTACTCAAAATTTAATAGTGAAAAGAGTATGGGTATAGCTCAGTGGAATGCCTGGATGTGGTGTACACCTGCAGTATCAGCTACTCAGGAGGCTGAGGCAGAAGTATTGCTTGAGGCCATGAGTTTGAGGTCAGCTGGGCAACATAGACCTTCCCCATTTCAAATTAAGAAAAGTATAGCTGGATATCATGGAACTCCTGTAAGCTCAGCACTCGAGAGGCTGAGACTGGAGGATTAGAGGTTGAAGGCCAGCCTCAGCAATTTAGCAAGGTTGTCATCAACCTAGCCAAGACTTTGTTTTAGAAGAAAAAAAAGTATAAAGATGTAGCTCAGATTTAGAATGCCCCTGAGTCCTAGGTTCAGTCATCAGCACCATAAAAAAGAAGTTGCCAGACATTGTGGCGCGTGCTTCTAATCCCAGTGCTTAGCTCCTGGGTATCTTTCCAAAGAGGTTGAAATCAGAGAACTACGTTAACATATGCATACTTATGTTCATAGCAGCACAGTTTGTAATAGCGAACATATGGAACCAACCTAGATCTCCATGCAAAATTATGGGAAATACACACAATGGAATTCTATTCAGCTATAAAAAAATACAATAATATAATTTGCAAGAAGATGGAGGGAGCTGGAGAACATTATGTTAAGTGAGGTTAGTCAAGCACAGAAAGAGAAGGGACATATGTTTTTTCTAATATGTCCAAGCTAGGGAGTAGTGGTAATACCAGAGGGATTCCATGATGGAGGGGAAATCTCAGCAAAGCTTGAATGGAAGGATAGGAGAGGAAGAAAGCTGAGGTTGTTCAATGGAGGAGCTACATACGAATATGTGTAATAGCATAAATACAACATGATCAACCTGGATGCTCTCTGTTGGGGGGGGGGAATGGAGGGTGAAGGGCATGAAGCATGTAAATGTATACCACTCTCAATATGTTCCATTTATAAAAAATAAAATTAAAAAAAGAATAATAAACTTGGAGAACCCACCCTAAAGAAAAAAAATAATAATCTCAGTACTTAGGAGGGTGAGACAGAAGGCTCGCACAGGTTCAAAGCCAGCCCCAGCTACTTAGTGAGGCTCTCAGCAACTTAGTGAGACCCTGTTTCCAAATAAAACATAAAATAGGTCTGAGAATGAGCCCGGAGGTAGAAAATCTCTTGAGTTCCACCCCCAGTATCAACAAAAGAAGAAGAAGAAGAAGAAGAAGAAGAAGAAGAAGAAGGAGGAGGAGGAGGAGGAGGAGGAGGAGGAGGAGGAGGAGGAGGAGGAGGAGTGGAGGTTTGTAGTGGTCTCCTCTATAGGCCAGAAGTAAAAGCTGTTATAAATTTAGCTCACTGATATCATTGTAGATGATAAGACCCAAAACAAAAGAGGCCAGGTGGTGATACTTAATAACCAGAAGCCAAGAGGTGGCAAGTATTATAACAAGATGAAGTTTATATAGAATTTAAGGAGGCCTGGCCCAAGAGAGCTTGGGAGATGGTAAGAATACGATATCTCTAGAGGCAGACAGACTTCATCGGAAATTGAGAAGAGTATTAGCTTGTAATAGGAGAAAAAAACCTGGAAAGTCAAGGGCAGGCATTTCACTATAAATTTATGATTCCTTGTATATCCTCTAAATCTGAGTCAGTTTTTATTTTTTATATTTATTTATTTTGCAGTAATGGGGACTGAACCTAGGAGCTTTCTACCTCTGAGCTACACCTTCAGCCTTATTTTTTATTCTTTATTTCGAAACAGGGTCTCATTAAGTTGTGGAAATCCTAAGTAGCTGAGGCGCTCCGCAAACCTGTGGTCCTCCTGTTTCAGCTTCCCAAGTGTATGCCACCATGCTCAACCTATATCGGTTTTTAAACCCAGAACTCATTCATACAGGGGAAGACTGAGTCACTCAAAGAAAGGACAATGCTGTGATCATTTTTTCTTCTGTAAAAATACTTCTAATCATTTATTTGGGAAATTTCATACTGGTCAAAGACTAGTTGGACATTTTTCAGACCATTGCACCTAGAACCTGAGTTGACATAGATGCCAACAGATACAAAATATCATCATTGCCTTCTGTGAGAGTGATAACACGTGGAAAAGAGGTTACAAATGGACAGTGTCCACTCTCAACTGCCCCTCATCCCTTCATTTGACAGAGGTTACCAAAACCTCATTCAAGAAGTGCCCTCCCTGTACACAGTGGAAAGGACTACCCTATCTCTGAAGAAATAGAGATACACAGAATGTTCTGAACAAATAGGCCTTGATGAGTTCTCCCCAATTTGATAGCACTAGATCATACTCTTTGTCCTCCAATCTTATTGTCTCATGACCATCCACTTTTTACCAAGCCTAAGCATGAAAATGTACAGGCTTTCTTTTTGGGGGGAGGTTCATTTCCAAAAGGTCCTGTGTCAAAAAATTCTATCAAATAAACGTGTATGCTTTTCTATTATTCATCTGAACTTTTTATAGGAGATGCACCCATGAACCTAGCAAAAGGTGAGAAAATAAATCTTTTTCCCCTTGCACACTACGGGGCTGTTTCAGTCAGCATTCTCACTGCTTTGACCCAAAACACCTGACAAAAACAACTCGGAAGATTTATTTGCTAACAGTTCTGGATATTTCAGGGATTCAGTCCATGTTAAGCCATGTGAAGTCTGAGGAACTCAGGGCATGGGACAGGGAACAGAGAGAGAAGAATTCAAAGGCTCTGCTCTCAAATAACAGAGGCCAGAAACAAGAGAGAGCAAGGGGAGAAGGTATCATATCTAACCCTCAAGGCCACATCCCCAGGAAACCCTCCTCAGTGACCAAGCCTTGTGCTCTCTGTGTTCAGAAACTGACAGGCCAGAAAAAGGGTCACAAACTTAGAAGGAGGAATTTTCCTTAATTATAAGGAGGAGGTAGGGCTGCTGTTCTGCAATGGGGTCAGGAAAATATATACGGAAATATGTGTGTGACTTGGACATATATTAGTACTCTCAGGCCCAGTGAATCAGTTCATCAGCTTTAGACTGAAAAGGGCATAATGACCATGAAGATCAGCCCTTTAAAAAATAAGCATATGGATCAGGCCAGCCAGGAAGCTATCAAGGCTACCAGAGGGAGGGTAGTAGATATAGGCTGAGTGAGTTCCTCTTACTAATTTCATTCTTCTAGATTTTCCTTCTGCAAGAGTGACCCAAAGGAATCCAGGAGAGGTACAAGAGGTGAGATGTTCTATCTACAAAAGATACACCACTAAAATCTGCTTCAGTGATGGACTTGCTGCCCAACACTGGGGAGTGAAGTTGACAGACATCTGAAGCTATCACCTCCTTCAGGGAAATCTGCCTTAACAGTAGAAAGCCTACAAATCTCAACTAATATACTTCTGCAGGCAGCTTTTCTCTGGAGACCAAGTGAGGCAGGAGTTTAACAATCTAGACATTTCCACACATTTCAAGGTACCCTGATGGACTGTATTCCATACCTCTGCTGGTGTTGCTAGAGCTTTGTTTTGCTTGCATGATAATTCAGATTATCTCTCTGCATGAACTTGTGTTATCTCCCTGTCATTCACAGATGTTAATTATTTATAAACATTTGGCATCCCAATCTTCATCTCAGTATCTTCTACCAGTGGACCCAACTGAGCAAAGTCCACATCTCATACTTTTTCTAATATATCACTGCCCTCTGGCTCAAACGTAAGAACCTGGACTCCTTTGCTCTCAGCAGTTTATTTATAAACATGCCTTAATATACACCCAAAGAAAATGATTTAAGATAACTTATATTTTAGTGAAGAAAGTTTTATGCTATGTGCAAATATATTTCTGTATTAATTAAAACCACATAAAAGTATATCATGCATTTTATAAGGTAACCCACGTTTAAGACACCAAGAAAAGCTCTCTAGAATTTTTTCACTTCATTATATGAAGGGGGGATGTTTTGTACAATCTTGAATAAATGTTTAAATTTTAAACACAATATTTTGTCTTCTTATTGAGATATTTTAATGACAAAAATCCCAAAATATTTTTG
The DNA here is from genome assembly GCF_963383645.1 of Muscardinus avellanarius. Lineage (NCBI taxonomy): Eukaryota > Metazoa > Chordata > Mammalia > Rodentia > Gliridae > Muscardinus > Muscardinus avellanarius. The sequence goes on from NC_137792.1 coordinate 72,340,813, forward strand.
TTTTCAAGAATTGCTTCACTTATGAGTGAGCAGAATATAAGTTGTACATTGTAACTTAGATGAATTTACTAGAAAGACAAGGAATGAAAAAAGAAAAACAAATACATCGTCAGGTTTAATTAACACTGTCTAAGCAGCAAGACAGCTTCATAGAATTTGTTCTAAAATACTAGTTAGCTTTCAATTATGACATTTTGGGAGGCAAAAATTCCAAACGGAAAAATTAAACATTGGATCAAAAATGCTAAAATTTTGTGTGTGTGTGTGCTGGAGATTGAACCCAGGGGGTGTTCTACATCTGAACTACACTCCCAGCTCTTTAATTTTTTTTAAATTTTGAAATAAGATCTCACTAAAATGCTGAGGCTGTCCTTAAACCTTCAATACTCCTGTCTCAGGCTCTAAAGTATTAGGATTAGAGGCATGCACCACCATATCCAGCTGATAAAACATTTTTGAATGATAAAAACTCAGATTCCAAAGCTACAATGAGTATTCATCAAACTCCTGGGTATTTATTAATTTGCTTCCATCAGTTCTGAGGCTTTACTTAGCTTTCAATTGGGCTTCATATTTAAATTCTTTATGTTACTGTCACAGTTCATTTCATTTTCATAGAGGATGCTATGTCCTTCATGTAGACCTACTAATCCATTATCAGAAGACAAATATAACTGATGGCTTGTCCAATAATAAGATGCATCTTTACTGCTCATCTCAGCCATTTATGTGATAACTGACTTAAGCCAAGACCAGGTTGCAGTATTAAACCAGTTTTTCTTTGAGAAAGTTAACCCCTATGGTGATCAAATATTGGCTCATTAATTCTGCCATAAAATATAGCCTGATATAATGGAACTAACATCATAATGGAGCTGGATAGGCTGGATTTGAATACCAGACCTAACATTTACTACCTGTGTGATACTAAGTCATTTAGTTTCTCAGAGACTCAACTTTCTCCTCTGTAAAATGAGTGTCAATTTAGGGAATTTTATCCATAATACACAAGATAGTATACATGGAAGTATGTGCACAAAGTTTTGTAATTAATCTGTATGTAATAGTGGGAATGCAGCCAAGGATACAAGTGACATAAGGAGAATCTCTCACATATGTCTTCTGTCATGATCTGCAGTATACATTACAGCACCTATTGTGGAGTCAGCAGGGATAGGAGAAAAGGCAAAGAAATGCTTCCAAGATATCCCAAAATATATCCTCAGAAATCCAGGTATAAACCTAGATTTCTGGAAAATAACAACCTGAGCCCAGAGAAACACAGCAATTATCAAAAGGTTGGGTGTGATCAAAGGTGAGAGAGAAGGAGAGGAGAGGAACAAAGAGGAGGAAGAGGAGGAGGAGAAAGGAGGATGAGGAAGAGGAGGAGGAGGAAGAGAAGAAGAAGAAGAAGAAGAAGAAGAAGAAGAAGAAGAAGAAGAAGAAGAAGAAGAAGAAGAAAGACTAAATCTGTGAACAAGTTGCTCTGCCCACCAAACAAGGAAGATTCCACCTTGGTACTCAGTACAGAAAGAAGGGAACACCAATATATGGCTAACTACCATTTAAGTCTTCTGAGTACACAGAATAAGACAATGACTTCTTCTGATCTATGAAGCTAGAGTAGTGGGTCCCCAGCTGCACAGCTCTGATGCCAAAGGTAAATGGAAGACACTACAATATGCTCTCTTGTCTCCATTTCCTTTCTGTAGCTGCGTTTTTCCCCACTGGAGCACTATTATAGCAGGACTTTCTTTCCCCTTCTAGTATTCTGCCTGCCAGGGTCCAGAGGCCAAACTTAAACAGACCTGACTGGACAGAGGATGAGAAGATCAGGCTCTAACTAAAAAACTTCCCTTCACATGACCCTACCTGAGGCTAGAAAGGAAATATGACAGGTTCATTACTTTGACTTAAGGTTTCACATAGTTGAAAATCTCCACCATGCAACTTGTTTTACACACATAGCATTAATACACATATTATGAATGAGTTCGTTATCATTCTTGCCAGAGGACACTATTTGAGGGATAATAGCCATCAATAGCTTAGTAAGAAGCCGGACATAGTGGTTCATGCTGTAATCCCAGTACTTAGGAGGCTGAGAGAGGAGAATTGCAAGTTCAAAGTCAACTCTCAGCAACTTAGTGAGACCCTCTTACCAAATAAAAAAATAGGCTGGGGGTATAGCTCAGAGGTAGAATTGGATTTAATTTCCAGCACCTAAAAAAAGGAGCTTAGTAAGTAATAAATAGGAAACAAATGTACTTGATCAGTTTCCCCATTACAATTAACTAATAATAGTAATAACAACAAAGATGACATCTATTAACTCGATATGATCACATCTTATCCTCCAAACAAAACTATATCTTTTTGTACTGAGGATTGAACCCAGGGGCATTTTAACTTTGAGCAAAACTCTCAGCCCTTTTAAATTTTTAAATTTAGAGTTCCGGGAAGATGGCGACAGAGAAAAGCGGGGCTTACGAGCCCTGCTAACAACCAATCTCTATTACCACAAAATCAGCGCATTTCATAGCCAGAAAACACCATCAGCAGAGAAACAAAAAAGGTAAATACAAGGGACAGAGAAAAAGAGGGCTGAAAAATGAGACAGCAGAAAGAAACCAGACCGCAGTGCTGCAGCCGGAGCCACGGCGCGGAGCTGCGTGGATGCCATCTTTCCTTCCAGCACCAGGCTCCAGAGAGGGGGGGAACTCAGAACAGAGCTCAGAGCCACAGAGGAGATACACTGGACTCACAGCCGAGGACACAGGAACAGTGCCATACTGCCGGCGGCAGCAGCGACTTCACCGAATGGCACCAGACCAACGAACTCAATAGCCCACCAAGCTCCAGAGAGGAGTGGCAGACAGCGAGCTGAGGTGAGCTGCTGTGGATCAGCTGGGCGGGATTCAGGAGATTTTTTGGCGCAGGGAGTATTTTAAAGCTCCCCAGGGGCTGGGCTCAGTGCACCCTGCAGGGACTCAGAGCAGAGCTCAAAAACAGAGAAGAAATATACCAGCCTCACAGCTGAGGGCGTGGCAGTGGCGCCATATTGCCACCGGGGCGGCAGCAGCAAATTCACCAAGTCCACTACTGTTCCATTAGTGCACTCAACAACAGTGAGTCAAATTGCGGGCCCTAGAGGAGAAATCCCAGTACTGACTCCCAGGGACTTGACCTAGTGGGGGAGTGGCGGTGGCAGAGATATCACACTATAGTCACAACTCCATTCAGGAGAACGCACAGCCTGGAACCCCCCATGGTCTAAAGCAGCCTCGATTGACTCCCTGGGTCTGAGACTTTGCAATACAACCCAGTAAAGGAGTAGTGGTGACTGAGATACCACAGACTTGAGATCCAGAGCACCTTAAGTGAAGTTGTAGTGACCCAGGGAAGAACCCAGAGAAGGCACACACTTCCAAAATCATGGGAAAGAGAAATAACAATGGAACACTGAATGCCCACAACCCCACAACATCAGAACCTGATAAAACAGAAATTCAGAGATTTCTAGAAGATCAAATCAGGAAAATAACTGCAGAAATAATAGAGGTGTTTCGAAAAGAATTCAGAGAGAGCCAAAAAGAGATAAAGGATGTAATCAATGAAGTAAAGGCCTCAAATCAAAGTATAAACAACCGATTAGACCACATGGAGAATAGAATCTCGCTCCTAGAAAATGATCACTCCAAAAATGAACGCATAGTTTCTAATTTAGAAAAAGAAAATCCGACAGCAGGAATCTGACATTGAAGAAATATGGGCCCATTTTAAGAGAGCTAACCTAAGAACAGTTGGAATAGAGGAGGGAAAAGAAGGTGAAACAAAAGGGATCAACAATCTCTTCAAGGAAGTAATACCAGAAAATTTCCCAAACATAGAACAAGAGGTTGATACACAGGTCCAGGAAACTTACAGATCTCCCTTTAGACAGAATCGGAGAAGAGGATTCCCACGCCACATAATTGTTAAAATGACCAATGTGGAAGCCAAACAGAGAATCTTAAAGGCAACAAAAACAAAGGGCCAAGTGACATTCAGAGGCAAACCAATTAGAATCACTCCAGACTTCCCAAACCAAGTCATGAGAGCCAGAAGGGCTTGGAGTAAAATATTCCAAACTCTGAAAGAAAACAACTTCCAGCCAAAACTTTCCTACCCAGCAAAACTTTCTATCAAATTAGATGGAGAAATAAGAAGCTTCCATGACAAACAGAAACTGAAGGAATTTTTGTCTTCAAAACCAGCACTAGAGAAAATACGCAAAGAGATTAACTACAAAGAAGAAATAGTTAACACACACCAGAACCAGAGAAACAAGATTTTCCATCCAACAGACAACTAAGATTGGCTATCTTTGGAGATTCATTATTTATATTAGTCTTTTACCTATTTCTAAATTGTATTGTTTGCTTTTATTGTTCCTCATTTTTAGGATTTCTAGTTGGAATATTAATATACTTTCAGATATAGCATTTGGAAATATTTTATCCCATTCTATCAGTAACTTTGAACTCTGTTTACATTGTCTTTGGATATACAATATATTTTTTTATTTTTTAGGGAGTTTGTTTACCCTTCTGTTGCCTGTGCCATTGAAATCAAATCCAAGAAAACACTGCCAATTTCAATGTCATGAGGTTTTATGACCCAGATTTTCTTCTAAAAGTTTATAGTCTTAAGATTTATATTTAGGTATTTTATCTATTTTGAGTTAATATTTGTATATGGTGTTAGGTAAGGGTCCAATTTTATTCTTCTTCGTGTAATTATTATTTTTCAACAATATTTAGTTAAAAGATTATTATTTCCTCCACCAAATGTCTGTGGAAACCTTGCCAAAAATAACTTGACAATATATGGAAGAATTCATCTCTAGGCTTTTATTTAACTCCAGTGGTTTATATATCTGCCTTTATAACAGTACTACACTGTTTCAATTATTTTAGCTTTATAACATTTGAAATCAGAAAATATATATCTTCTAGCTTTGTTCTTTTTCGAGATCATTTTGTGTATCTAGAGTCCATATTCCATATTAGGATAGATTTTCGCTGAAAAATAAATAAATAAATGTGTGATAGTTTCACCTAAAAAAAAGAGAAAATATTCTCTGGTAATAAAGAAAGCAAAAAGAAATATTGAAATGTTATCTTTAAGTCATCAAAAGCTTGATATCAGACAAATGAAACTGTTATGTGAGATTATCACTGTTAATTCTGGATAAATAGCTATAATACTAGATGTCAACCACTAAGCCAAGCATGGGAAGGAGGGATGGGGAGGGAATGGGGTGGGGATTGGGTAGGGGCTAACTGGGCGTTGTGTGCATGTATGTCTACAAAAGTGTTTTTTTTTTAATACCATTACGATGTATGAATACAGTGCACCAATAAAAAAAGACCTAAAAATAAAAATAAATAAATAAATAAATAAATAAATTTTGAAATTTTGAAACAGTGTCTTACAACTTTAAGTCGATAAAAGTCGAGCTAAGTTGCTGAGGCAGGTCTCGAACCTGCCATATTCTTTTTTAGACTCTTAAGTACTGAAATTACAGGCATGCACTATCACGCTCAGTTCCAAGAGTACTTTTTATTAAGCTATTCTTATAAGGTAAGGAAACTGAGCTACAGAGAATTAAACAATTCGGTTGAGGTCACTGTCCTAGTAAGTGATTAACCAATGTTTGTGAGCTTCATCTCTATGCTGCCATGCTTCTTTAGAGAAAGGGTCTTCTGTGGTGCTTCCCTTTCATACACATCTTTTTTCATACACCTCTTTGAAACAAGACTTTCCACAGAGAACTTGGCTAAATATTTTGATTGAAATATCTTGGGTTTTGTTTTCAAAACAATAATGTTGGCTATCAAAAGTATGGTAGTACTAGCAAAATTGTGTGCTGCATTTGTTATCTGTAAACTGGTCCTAATGTTTTGAGAACCTCATTCTCCATTACATCTACAAATGAAAGAAAGTGTTGGAAATCACATACAAGGGTAATTGTCAGAGTAAAACCTCAATTAGGATTTTTTTTTTGGTGGTACTGGGGTTCCTGGAAACCCTTCTACCTCCAGGCTACACTCTCAGACCTATTTTATACTTTTTTATTTGGAAACAGGGTCTCTTAAGCCAGCATGGCTGGCTTCGACTTCGAACCTGCGCGATCCTCCTGACTTGAAACTCCCAAGGGTGGGGGATTACAAGCCTGCGGCACCACTCCAGGGGCTCAATTAGTATTTAAAAGATCAGTAGCATAGCATCCTTTTACTCGAATTTATTGCTGTTAAGAGTCTTTCTCTGAATCTAAATAGACCTTCCTCACTCACATTCCAGAGATGCCTCTGCCTTATTGCTTGCCTGTAAAACTTTTGCTTGTTCTTTAAGGCCCAGCTTGAATGTCACCTCCTTTATGAAATCCTCCTCAGCTCCACAGGCAGAATTAATCAATTATCTTCTATATTTCCATTGTACCTTACATTAGTATTGCTAATTTAATTCTTACCACACTGTGTTAGTTAGGTATATAAGCAAGGTTTTTTAAATCAAAGTTCTGTTAGTTATTTGTAAAACCTTTTATTTCCATATTTCAACTCTAGCACAAATCATATTTATCAAAAACTATATTGATTCTAAGATACGCTATTATTTCATGAACTACTACTAAGGAGATAGAAAGGAAATAGGCAGATAGGGAAAAGGCCTTGGTAGAAAAAAGCTAATTTCCTGGGTTTCCTGAGGGGCGACAGATGCCTGAAATTCCAAAGGCTCAGGAGATAAGAAGTCCAGAGCTTCACAAAGCCATCCTGAGTTTCCTAATCAAGAAACCCACCGAGCAAGTCTGGCATTCCTGAAAGGAGACCCTTCAGAGGACTTGCAAATGCCCTATGCAAATTCTCTTTGAAATCTCAAAGTCACCCTAACCACAATCGGACTTGCAAGCGGTCAGGCATCGGCCAGTCAGATGGCAAAAGCGGGGACTTTCCCGCTCGGGACCCCCTCCCATTTTGGGGAGCTGTTCTCTCTCTCGCAGGTCATGTTGGCCCTGAGAGAAGGCAGAGTGCATCTGAGGGCACGTGGCTCGGGCGACTCTCGAGTAGTGACCTGAAGGCCTCTGCTGGACATCAAGGCTGGCCAGGCCCCTAGGGGTGACCTGTACCTCTTTTCTGGCAGATCGCGTGGACTCTGGGAGAAAGTAGTTTGCAACTGATGGGCACTTGGCTCGGGCGACACTTGGGTAGTGACCCTGAAGTCAGCTACTGGACCCCGGAGCCCCTATGGGGTGTTCGGCCACTTTTCTCTATTCCCATCTGGCAGATCGCGTGGACCCTGGAAGAAAGCAGCCTGCACCTGAAGGCAATTTGGCTTGGGCTACTCTCAAGTATTGTCCTGAAGGCAGCTGCTGGACCCAGAGTTCCAGCCCCTTTGGGGGTGTTCAGCCACCCTTGCCCCCTTCCCTGCTGCTTCCAATAAACCTTTTACTCCCCTTCCTGAGGTCTGAGGGTGTCATTCTTCGCTCTCCATAGACAAGAACTCGCCGGGGTTTTCTCGCAAGAAACTCCTGTTTCACTACTAAAAAATCACTGACAAGTATATTATGACATGCCATCAATTTTAAGATATATTCTAAATTCAGGTATGTCAAACTGTCAAAAAGAGCCAGGCATGGTGGTGCACGCCTGCAATCCCTGTACTTGGGAGTCTGAGACAGGAGGAATACAGATTCATGGACAGCCTTGGCAACTTAGTGAATCTGTTTCAAAAATAGAAGAATAAAATAGGGCTGGGGGTCTAGCTCAGAAGTAGAATGTCCCTGAGTTCCATCCCAGTACCAAACACACACACAAAAGAATCTATATCCCAATTGCATCCTAGAAATACAATATCCACTCTCATAATGGGCTAATTTGTATATTCTTCTTCTCTCGACTTCCTTTTACACTACACACTCCTCAGACCCTCAATGCATGCATACACTCATTCCTGATAAACCAAATTATCGCAAAAAAAACCCTTTAAATGTATGACTGGTGGATATAAATTCTCCTGGAGTATAAGTTCCTCCTTAAAAATAGAATTAAGGAATTAGGTGTGGTGGCGCATGCTTGTAATCCCAGTAATTGAGAGGCTGAGATAGGAGGATTTCAGGTTTGCAGCTAGCCTCAACTATTTAGTGAGGCCCTCTGCAACTCAGTGAAATCTTGTTTCAAAATAAAGAATAAAAAGTAAGACTGAGAATGTATCTCAAAGGTAGAATACTTCTGGGTTCAGTCCCCAATACCACAAAAAATAGACTTAGGGATGAAATGCTGCTCAGTGGAAAGGCACATACCTAGCAGGTGTGAGGCCCTGGATATAATCCACACCCCTGCAACAAAATTAGAGAAGATTGAGCCTAGTGTTTTAATACAATGTTAAATTTTAACCATATACACAATTCCACATATTAGTGTTCAGAAAATGAAAGTCTTTATGGGGCAAGAACAAAGGACCAAATTTTAAGGGGATGATGAAGAATAGAGTCAAACAAGGCAAATATTTTCTAGTTCGCTTTTGTCCCTAGACCTTTAGTGGGAAGCCAGTGACCACTAAAACCCTGAGAATCACCTTCCCATTTGAGGCAGGCTACCAGTGCCTGTTTAAATTTATCAGGACTAAATCAGAAAGTTCCAAAGATTAGCTCAGTCAGCCTCCAGATCAACTTAGTCTCCATTCAGTGTTTTCCCTGACCTTAGAGAGTAGTAGGAATAAGAGAAAGGAGGAAGCTGGGTATGGGTGCATGTGCCTGTAATCTGAGTACTTGGGAGGCTGAGAAATTGCAGGTTTGAGGTCATCCTCAACAGTTTAGCCAGACCGTGTTTCAAAATAAAAAATAAGATAGGATTGGGGGTGTAACACGGAGGTACCCGTGGTTTCAATACCCATTTACTCACCCTATTGATTTATTGTTGATGCTGTATTTGGAAATATTTTAACTATAAAAAGAGTTTACCTATATTCTCTCTGAAAGAGGGATCAGAAAAGTAAGTCCTCTAAAGTAATAGAACTGAATGCACCTGATGCCGTGGGAATTTTACTTCATAACAGGTGAAGTATATTTACACTTGCATATACAATCACTAAGGAGAAATGACCAAATATTAAAACTTAACACAATCTTTTCTAAAAGAGACAGGGTTTCACTATGTTGCTCAGGCTGGTCCCAAACTCCTGAGCTCAAGTGATCCTCCTGCCTTAGCCTCCTGAATAGCTGGGACTATAGTCCTGTGCTACCACACCCAGTTCTGAACAAATTCTTGGTAATAGATCTTCTCCTTCTGTTTGCAGATGAACACTTTTTGGTCTGGGAGGTTAATTAAGTAGCTAATGGGAGAAAGGTACTAGAACCCAAGTGTCCTGGCTACCAATTTAGGGATTTTTCCCATAGAGGAAGATGCCTAAGCCCTTATACTAGTATCCTACCTTCATAATCTGGAACTGCTTCACTGGGCTTAAAAACATAATAGAAATAGAGCTCCAATGACTATATATATATATATATATATATATATATATATATATATATATATAACTGTTTATTTATTTATTTGTTTATTTCTGTGGGTCTGGGGATGGAACACAGGGACATTCTACCTCCGAGCTACACCCCTTGCCCTATTTTTTTTTTAAATTCTATATTTTGAAACCGGGTCTCACTGAGTTGCAGAGGGCCTCACTAAGTAGCTGAGGCTGTCTGTGAACCTCGATCCTCAGGTCTCAGGAATGCTGGGATTACAAGCGCCCGGCTGGGATTACAACGCCCGGCTGAGGCAGTGCATTTCTAAACTTTGTAAACTTAAAGCATATTGTCATTACCTGGGCCCCTTCCAGGGCTGAATGAATGTGTACATTAAGTGATCTCACTAAAAGTTTATTTATTTGACATCCAACATCTTTTACCACAGCCCAGGCCTGGTGACATAAGCCAGACAAGAAGCTTAGAAATTTTCCCCCATTGAATTTTGGAAGAACTATGTAAACAGCGCCCCTTGCTGGTCAATATAAGAAACTGCAAAAAACTCACTAAGGACAAAAGCAGAGCTCCAGCAAAGGTCAGAGCAATGGGCCCTAAATCGTCTTCTAGTCTATGGGAACTGTGGCCAGGTCAAAGGAGAAAGCATGGGGAAAACAGCAGGGGGAAGTAAAGGCTGCATTTTTGCCTGAGAAGTTTACATATGCCTAATTAAGGTTAAGCCCCAAATAAAGCAGAGACATTTTTAGTATCCCACTGAGTTTGAACAGGCAGCTGGGAGACTCACAGACATGTGCTATACTCATGTACATAAACAATATTTTTATTGTTAATATCAATGAACACAGATGGAAGAATTTTCATATTCCAGGGACATGTTGCTTAAAAGATCATAAAATGACTGTTGATTTGTGTTCAATAATTGATCTGGTGAGTCACTATGTGTTTTTTATTGAAATATAGTATATATATATATATATATATATATATATATATAGCTATATAGAAATTTGTGTATATAGAAAACAGATTTCCAAGGCTTCATTTCCATTTGTATTCTACCAATAACTTGATCAGAAAGAGAAAGCAGCTTTGAAGTTTTCATCTATATTTTAATAGATATTTTGATTTGGCAAAAGTGAAAATTATACCGTATTACATACATTTTAATAAGTACAGAAAGAGAGTACAATAAACATTGATTTGGCTCAATGATTTTCTCAAGAAAAGGCTTTTTTTTTCAAGTTTTAAAAAATATCCTCAGTAAAGTGGTTAAGGCTACTTGAAGACCTTACCACGGAAGCAAAATGTTTTCTAAGCAACTCCAGTGCTCTGTTATTTCTTGCTTGCAAGGTTTTCTCAGCTCTCAGTTCATTTTTTATGGCATTGAGCTCTGCACGAATCTTTTCCATTTCTAATTCATAATAAAATTTTATTTCTTCTTTCAAGAGTGCATTTCCTACTTCGGTTTGACGCTTCAACTTCCGAACAGCTTCTTTTAAATTTCTGTTCTCCAGGTTCAAGTTGTGGATGACTTCTTTGGCTTGCTGGAGCTCTTCTGTTAAGTTTTTCACATCGGTTGCTTTTTCAGTGAGGTCATTTTTTAAGGCTTGCAGTTCCCAATCATTCTGCAAAGTATCTGTCTCTTGAGATTTTATGGACTTTGTAGAGACTTCTTTCTTGGAGTTCAAAAGTTCTTTTTCAGCATTTTCAAAGTCCTCTTCGATTTTCCTGCATTTCATATTCAGTTCTTCGAGTTCCTCATTCAAAAATTTCAGGTGAAGTTTGGGAGACATTCCTCTGGCCCATTTCTTCCTTGTTCTTTGTTGTGATAGGGATGGTGATGCCTTTTGACTCCAGGTAAAGGGATCGTCTGTTCTATTTAAGCTTTCCGCAGTTGCAGCAGCCAAATTAAACGATTCACGGGAGGCAGCATTTGGGTTGGCTTCGTTCATTGACATGTTTATCCTTCTCTCTCTTAAATTTGGTTCCCTTTCATTCCGTTGAGAACTATATTCTTTCCTCTTAAATTTATTTTCTTCCTGAAACTTTCTACTGGACACATTATAGATTCCTTCCATTCTCACAGTCTTATCTATAGCTTTTTGTTTGGAAGGAGATTTAGGCTGAGAAACCTCTTCTAGTACATCCTGTGCAGTAAAAAGAGGAGCAAACATGTTCTGCTTCCAGTGTTTTCTTTTAGCATCCATTTCTTTGAGTGTCTTTTACAATTCCTGAAAAACAAAATTGAAAGTCAAAGCACAGTATTTATACTGGAAGCTCATGTCATAGAAAGAAAAGTGCAACTTCACCATCTGAGGGCTCAAACTCACTAAGCAACAAAGGGCCTCAGTTTTCTTATTAATAAATTGAAAGGGCTGAATTAGCTAAGTTTTACAGAAACTTTTAGCTTTAAAAGTTTTCTACCCATTGGGCATGGTGGTGCATGCCTGCAGTCTCAGTACTTGGGAGGTTGAGGCAGAAGAATCACATGTATAAAGTCAGCCTCCACAATTTAGTGAGACACTGTTTCAAAATAAAAAGATAAGTTGGCGTGGTGACTCATACTTGTAATCCAAGTACATGAGAGGCTGAGACATAAAGATCATGGGTTTGAGGCCAGCCTGAGCTACTTAGGCCCTCCATAATTTAGTGAGACCCTGTTTCAAAGTAATCTAAGATAGGGCTGGCTCAGAGGTAGAATGTTCCTGGGTACCATCCTCAGTACCACACACACAAAATAAAATAAATAAAAGAAGGACTGGCGGTTTATTTCTGAGGGACAATACCCCTAGTGCCTAAAATTCTCCTAGTCTATGAAATACAACCAGCAAATTGAAAGATTTAGTAATTGATTACAAACAAGGAAATTCTGTGAGAAAGAAAGTGTGTACATGAAAATAGATTGCTTTAAAATAATAAAAGGGATTTGGAATTAATAGGTTAATGTTGTTAATGCCCAGATCTTCAATGTGTATGATTTTTTTCAAGTTCTTTTGGATAGGACTACTGTTTATCCATTCTTTAAAGTGACTAAAACATCAGTGCTTAATGCAATGTGAACTGCTTTGAGTAAAGTATACCATACAGACTTCCTTATGACTAACCCTGCCAGATGCCCTCTGTTTTGACCTATAAATTCCTGCTATTCCAGTCCTAGGCTTTGCTTTTAGGCACAACTGCCAAGTGTACAGAATTCTATCCATTTTGACAGCAGTGTCATGATGGAGTCATAATGTCCACAATTGAAAATATTAATGCCATTGAATGTGTTTTTCCCAAGATATTAACTCCCAAGTATACTTTTTAGATGAAGACTAAATCATGACCAACATCCCAATTTATAAAACTTATAGAATGATTATTTTGTTTCAAAATATGTCTTTCCTATTCAAAGGAAATCCTCTGGAAATAGTGAAAAAAGAATCCAAACAACATTCTGAAGGGACATTGACATATGAGGCAAAGCAAATCACCCCTAAAGGATGAGGGGAAAGAGGGGTAACTTTGCTCATTCCCCCCACAGCAATGCAGGAGGCACATAATAGGGGTTTTACGAATTATTTTATTAGCGCATTGCAATTATGCATTATAGTGAGGTTCAATGTGGTAAAAACACACATGCACACTGCTCTTGGTGTATTTCCCTGCACATTTCACTCCCACCTTCCCCACATGTTAGTGAAACTGGAAGTGAGATATTTACATATTTCCACAGTATTCTTTAAATTTTTTTCTTCTTCAATCCTCCCTACTCTCTTCCCCAAATTGTTCATTTTATACACTAATTTACTGTAAATCATTGTTGATGTAGTATCATCAATGAGAACATTTCAAGCATGCTTCCACCTCTTTTACCTATGCATGCAAATTTAATTTTTTCCTGGTAATAAAAAGTGGCATATATTGTAGTCACTTTTTTATTGTGGTACTGAGGGTGGAACCAGGGGTATTCTACCTTCAAGCTACATCCCCAGTCCTATTTTTTATTCTTTATTTTGAAACAGGGTCTCACTGTGTTGCAAAGGGCCTCACTAAGTAGCTGAAGCTGGCTGCGAATCACAATTCTCCTGTCTCATTTACTTTTTTTTTTGTTTTTTGGTGGTACTGGAGTTCCTGGAAACCCTTCTACCTCCGGGCTACACTCTCAGACCTATTTTTTATATTTTTATTTGGAAACAGGGTCTCTTAAGCCAGCGCGGCTGGCTTCGAACCTGCACGATCCTCCTGTCTCCGCCTCTCAAGTGCAGGGATTACAAGCGTGTGCCAACACGCCCGGCTTCATTTACTTTTAATGAATATTGTTTTTGATTATTTGTAGTAATTTTGGAGAATATAGAAAAAACACACATGCACACACGAAAGGAATCCCCCTCCTAATTCTATAAGTCTGAGATAACTACTTTTTGGTGTATCATTTCTCTGGACTTTTCTTTAGTATAAAACTTTAAATAACAGATTTTGCCTGTTATAGGTAATGAATGAATAAACTTGATACCTGAAGGTACTGAACATGCTACCACCCCTATTCCGCAATCCCGTACATACACACAAAACAGAGAGGATGGACTCACTATCCCACAGGCATTCATACTGGTAGCTAGTTACTTGACTTTAAGGAAAGGAAGAGGTATAAATATTCTTAAAATTAATTCTTTGGAGATAAAAGTACAGTGGCGGTATTAAAATGATTGGTTCAAGATGCATAAACCAAGTTTTATTAAAGTTTAGTTAATCAGGTCTGGGGTGTAGCTCAGTGGTACAGTGCTTGCTTAGCATGTGCAAGGCCCTGGGTTCCATACCAGTACTTCTCCCCACCAAAAATATTTTAGTCAATCTCTCCATAGTTATGTTAAACTCAGACATGAAATTCATGGTGTGCATTTGCCACTGGCACATCATCTTCTTTCTTTTGAAATAGTCCTTTATGACTAATTATTCCACTAAGTCACAATCCAAAAGCATCTGTTTTTTTTAAAAAATTGGTACATCATAACTACCATCATAGTGACATTCAAAGTGATACACATGCACACAATATGTCTTGGTATCTTCACCTCTGTCATATAGCTCCTACCCCCTCCTGCCTCCCTGAATATGCCAGGGAAGTTGGTAGTGATAACTTTATATACAAATATAAAATTATTTGGTTCGTCTTCTTCCTGAAACTTCCTCCAACTCTTCTCCTTATTTTACCTTACTGGTTTCTCTCCTTTTCACAAGGTCCCTTTCCTTTCCTATTTTCCCTCTAGCTTCCACATACAACCCTTGATTTGCTGAGTCTGGCTGATCTCACTTAGCATGATGTTCTCGGTTTCTATCCATTTCCCTGAAAATATCTGTTCTTAAAAGAGATTATTATAATTCTGGGTTCCCTCTTCTATAGAAATATGAATGCAAAGAAGTAAAAATTATTAATAGCAATCATAAAGAAAAGGAACAGAGACAGGAGAAAAGAGTGAAATGTTACTTGCCTGACGCATATTTTAGAAGTCAAATTTTTACCAGACTATCTTGTAAAATGTAAAAATGCTTCTAATCAGGTAGCTATGGCAGAGAGATTACTATTCTTCCTCCTACTCAATTCTGAATAAAAGACATTGGTGGGATTGATCAGGAAGTGAGCTCAGGGGCGAGTAAGGTGAGGCCACTCACTTTATACCTGGAGATGGAAGTAATGAAACACCTATGATAGAGGTCTGGATACAGATAAAAGTCAACATAGAAGACTCTTCATTAATAATTTTGAATCGGGCATGGTGGCAGACACCTACAATCTCATACTTGGGAGGCTGAATAGAAGGATCACAGGTTCAAGACCAGCTTCAGCAATTTAGCAAGATACCCCACAATTTAGTGAGTCTTTGTTTCAAAATAAATTAAAAAGAGAGGGGTGATGGCAGTGGTGGGGCATGCCTATAATCTCAGTACTTAGGAGGCTAAGACAGAAGGATTGCAGATTTTAGGCCAGCCTCAGCAACTAGTGAGACTCTATTTCAAAATAAAAAGGGCTGGTGGTGGTAGGGCATGCCCGTAATCCCAGTACTTGGGAGGCTGAGACAGGAGGATTGCAGATTCTAGGCCAGCCTTAGTAATTTAGTAAAACTCTATTTCAAAAATAAGAAATAAAAGAACTGGAGGGGTGTAGTTTGGAGGCATCCTTAGGTTCAATCCTCAGTACCAATAAATAAACAAATATATATAGAAATAAATAAGTAAATAAAAGGAACCTGGGGATGTATGTCAGAGGTAGAATGTCCCTGGTTTCCATCCCTAGTACAGTATAATAATAATAATAATAATAATAATAATAATAGTAATAATAATTTTGTTCCTTCAAAAATTGAGTTCTGTGTCCATCCTTTCCATAATCTCTGGCAATACATATACATGCACATGGGTACACACACACACACACACACACACACACACACACACACACACCTTAATTTTTACCATCTTTTATCCTTGAGCCTCTATAGATTTGCTGGATGTCCAAAGGAAATGCCTTTCAACGAACTCTATACAGCCAGTGATTTTCAAATAATTAAAGAGAGCTTACATATTTTTACAACTCAAGATCAGAGAAATTAAGTGACTTGACCAAGGTCATGCCACCTGTGGTGGTAAAACTAAGATATCACCCAGGTCAGTGCTTGTTCTAAAATGCCTCTTTATTCTTTGCTAGGTTTCATTCCACAAATTGAATGAAGAAAACAACCTACTATTTTTAGAGCTTAGATATCTTTTAAAGGGCCAAAAACGGGAAGACAGAACACAAAGTGGGGGAGGGTAAGTAGAATTGCATGTCACATATCAAAGGACTGAAAGGGAGAGGTTTGAAAAGCCTTTTGGAATTTCCCTTCCATAGATTACACAGGGTAGGGTCAAGAGGGTCTCTGAGCTTCTCCTTTCTCTTTTTCCCTCTCTTTCATTAGCAAGCTACCCTTTAATGACTTGTTCCCAAATCTAGTCAGAGTGTGGCAAAACCCAGAATACAAGTAAAATCTGCCAGCCTCATTTTCTCTCTCTCTTGTTATTGGAGATTGAGCCTAAGGGCACTCTAACTATGTGCTACATCTATGTGCTTTTTAAATGCTTTTTAAATTTTGAGACCTGGTCTAAGTTTTTTTTTTCCTTTATTTTTCTTTCTTTTCTTTTCTTTCTTTTTTTTTTTTGGTGGTACTGGGGTTCCTGGAAGCCCTTTTACCTCCGGGATACACTCCCACGGGCTACACTCTCAGACCTATTTTTTAACTTTTTTATGTGGAAACAGGGTCTCTTAAACCAGCAAGGCTGGCTCCGAACCAGTGCGATCCTCCTGTCTCCGCCTCCCAAGCGTGTGGATTACAAACCTGCGCCACCACGCCCGGCTAACTAAGTTTCTAAAGCTGGTCTCCAGATTGCGAAATCTCCTGCCTCAACCTCCTGAGTAGCTACGATTGCATGCATTGGTGACCATTCCAGGCCACATTTTCTCTTTGCCTTGTAACAATTATGTCTTATGCAGAACAATTATGGCATCAGTACTTTCAGGCAAGGAAAAGGAATATGCTTTGACATAATAGCATTCCTCTATCTTGTCCTGACAGCCATTTTTCTTCTCAATAAGTATGACTAGGTAATTCGTTACAACAGAAGTCAAACCCAATCAGAAACCATTATTGAAATTTTCAACATGCCTTTTTAAAAATTTATTTATAAAGCCCTATTTTATTTTATAAAGCCCTATTTTATTTTTTATTTTGAAACAGGACCAGCTAAGGCTGGTCATGAACCAGTGATCCTCCTGTCTCGGCCTCCCAAGTATTGGGATTACATTTGTGCACCACCAAGCCTGTCTTAAATGTGCCTTTTTGGCTGAGTAGTTTTGAACATTTGTTATTATAAGTGTCTACCAAACACCACAATGGGTACCAAAGGACCAAGGATAGAGGAAGGAGGCCCTTCCTCGTTTCTTAAGAAATGAGAAATTTGAAGAAACTAATAAGCCGCAACACAGACAGGAAAACAATATAAAGCCATATGACAAAAATAATATTGATGTTCTAACAGAACAATCTTCCTGAAGTCCTTAGGAGTGTCATGTTAAGACATGGTTGTCTATAATGAGACTGCATCTATTAATTTGTGATAGTTCTGGTTAGTGTCTCACTGAAAACATCACTATTTATCCTGTGGTGGTCATTTTTTGTTTGTTTTTGCAGTGGCAAACTAGTAGGACATTTTTGTAGAGTAAAGAAATCTCCTTTCTCATAGAAGTGGTTTAAATAACCTTAAAAAAGGCTACTCAGGAGATTGAGGTAGGAGGGTCACTTGAGCCTAGGAATTTGTCAAAAGAATTTGGGAAACACAGACAAAATTAATTGAAAATGGATTTATAATGTAATGAGATGTACCAATTTAAATGTTTAGAACTAAACAAGAAATTATCATTTATTATAGATCTTTATAATTGGGCATGCTAATGCATGCCTGCAATCTCAGTACATGGGAAGCTGAGACAGAAGGATCATAGGTCTGAGGCCAGTCTCAGCAATTTAGTGAGGTCTTAAGCACCTTGGTGAGACCCTTTTAGAAAATAAAAAATAAAATAGGTTTGGGGGTCTAGCTCAGAGGTAATGCAGCTGGTTTCAATTCCTAGTACCACAAACACATTATAGAACTTTAGGCATATTATTCAATAAAAATCTCAGGTGAATGCATATCTATCCTCAAACAGCTCTAGAAGATAATACACTTCTGCTTATTGTGAAAAAAGAAATCCGCAAAAGCATATAACTTTCCTTTTTAAAGTGGGGGCTGTATAATATGCTTATATCCAGATAGATAAGAAAATTAATTGTTTTCTAAATGTTTATATTTTAAATTACATGCTTTTGGGAAATCTGCTGATCTAAGTCAAATATATTTTCTTTGTTGCCTTATCACATTTACATTAGAATTTAGTTTCAATCTTTCTAGATTGCTTTTTGCATAGAAAGGAGGCCCAAGAGATAGGAAAAAATTAAAGAACACTAATAAGCCATAACACAGATTTGCCTGTAAAATATAATCGTTCTGTCAGGCAGGGGCAGGCAGGAACTGGGGACTAGCTCTGGAAGAATGCCAAGGGCTTTTTCCTACTTCACAAGGTCCATCTTCTCAAACTTTGTACACTGGGGACCATGGGTGGAAAAGGTCATCTCCAATCCACGTTGAGCAACCTTCTGTCACTAACTGCGTGCCCTCAACTGAAGGCTTGGCTTTTAGTCATTCCCTGGGGGCACTAAGGTAAAGACAAAGGACCCCTCTTAGCTCAGAAAACTTTCTCTCTTTAGTGTGTGTGTGTGTGTGTGTGTGTGTGTGTGTGTGTGTGTGTTCAACGTGGGGCTCTGGGGAGAATGCTCAGATCAAGTTAATGTAGAAAAATCAATACCATAGTATGGTAATGGAGATGGACCTCAGGGGCATTCTCAGTAGCACTCCAAGCTACACCACCAGCCCTAGTTTTTTTTTTTTTAATAAACAAACAAGACCTTACCAAATTGCTGAGGGCCTTGCTAGATTGCTGAGACTAGCTTCAAACCTGAGATACTCTTGTCTGAGCCTCCCGAGTACTGAGATCAGTACTACAGGCATGTACCACCATGCCCAGCTCTCTTTATTCTTGGATGGTTGTACTTCTTTCCATCCTCAAAAACAAAAACTGTTCAGTCAAAATAGGATAATAATCTGCTATAAAGGAAGTCACCAGCCTTGCTTCTTTGCTCAGTTGTACACTTTTTCTCACTTAAAAGCAGCTGTTCTCGCCGAGCATGGTGGCGCAGGCTTGTAATCCCCGCGCTTGGGAGGCAGAGATAGGAGGATCGCACAGGTTCAAAGCCAGCAGTGCTGGTTTAGGAGATCCTGTTTCCAAATAAAAGAGTATAAAATAGGTCTGGGAATGTAGCCCAGAGGTAGAAGGGTTTCCAGGAACCCCAGTACCACACACACACACACACACACACACACACACAGCCGTTCTCAACTATTTTTCTGCTCCCACTGTTTACAGGCACAAAAGAGTATCATCACTACCCTCCTTAGAAAATTCTGATTTGACCCCTCTAGGGGAGCTTTCCCATTCCCTCTGACTTGTAAAAAAAACATTAAATAGCAAAATGAGGGCCAAATAAATTCAAAGTGGATCAATGTTTTACTGGGCAAAATGTGGAGGCAAAAGAAAAAAAAGACTGAAGATGTTATAGATCTTGGCTCTCATATTTCGGAACTACTGAAGACTTCTGAGAGTCTCAGATTCTTAAGTTATAAATTAGGGACTTATTTCACAGCTGATTTAGAGAAATAAATGAAAGTGGAAATGGAAGCAATTTTCAAGTGCCCTGTAAACAAAGGGCTTTGTTACTTTTCAGGTTTTTCTTACCCTCTCTTCTAGCATAAACAGCCAGTTATGCAAACTAATCCTTCTCCCAAGATTTGTGCCCCAAAGTTAGCAGAAGAAACTGAATCTCCAGAAAAAAAAAGGCATAGGAATTGCCTGGAGGTATAGCTCAGCAATGGAGCATGTGCTTAATATTTTGCAAAGCCCTGGGTTCAAACTTTCAGTACTGCAAAAAAAAAAAAAAAAGTAGGTATTATTAAAGTAAGCAGAGGAAGCTAAAGCCTAAATTTAAATTAATTTAATATGCATCCCCAGGGAAGAATTAGACTAAGGCCTGTAAGTTAGTGCTAATACCTCCGAATTTCTGAAGCTAAATTGACTCTATTTAAGCAGAAAAGTGAAAGTGTTCTCTACAACCTAAGATATTTGTATTTTTCACCAATTTCCTGCCCAGAAAATTTCCAAATACCTCACTGTTTTTCAGAGCCATCAATAATTTCTTTCAAATATTATAATCAGAGTATTAGTTTGAGAATTAGCAAGGAAGGATGACTGCACTCTGAGTTTTTCTTGTGGTTTCAAGGCATTTCATATAGACATCATATATATATATATATATATATATATATATATATATATATATATATATATCAATACACTGTGATTGCCTGACATCTTATTCATCTTTGTATCCCTGTTATCTGACACATAGTACCTCTCAATAAATATTTATTGAAGGAATAGTTGTTAATATTCTTCCTGAAAATTCTATAGTATTTTTATTTTAATTGAGTTTTTAGAAATATTTTGAATTTCTCCTCTAGCTTATGAAGTGTTTGGGATGGCATTTTAAGGAAAGGACTTTTATTTTTCTCTTGAAATTTATTTGGCTTAGCTAAAATCTCCAGTGCACGTGTGTGTGCGTGTGTGTGTGTGTGTGTGTGTGTGTGTGTGTGTTTGCAGTACTGTGTGGAACCTAGGGGCATTTGACCTCCAAGCTACACCCCCAGCCCTATTTTTTTATTCTTTATTTTGAAACAGGGCCTCACTAAGTTGCAAAGGGCCTCACCAGTAACTGAGATTGTCTGTGAACCACAATTCTTCTGTCTCAGCCTCCCAAATGTTGGGATTACAAGCATGTGCTACCTCTCCCGGCTCTTCGTGTGTGTGTGTGTGTGTGTGTGTGTGTGTGTGTGTGTGTGTGTGTTTGGTACTGGGGACAGAACCCAGGGACATTCTAACTCTGAGAGACACCCCAGCCCTATTTTTTTATTCTTTATTTTGAAACAGGGTCTCACTGAGTTTCAAAGGGTCTCACTAAGTAGCTGAGGTGGCTTCAAACCTGCACAATCTTCCTGTTTCAGCCTCCCAAATGCTGGGATTACAAGCCTTGCCACCATACCTGGATCTTCTTTGGTGTTTTTATGAGACCTTCTTGAAGGTCTACTGAGATCTGGGTTTATATTGGGTAAGGCTCTGTGCTTCCATACACATACAACAAGAGAGCAACCAACTGTACTTACACTTCCTGAGGTCCAAGGTCCTATAAACTGTATGCTATGGTTTTCCTTCTCTAGCTTGAATTGGAAAAGCAATTCTACCCTCCTCAGCATAATCAGGAAAAACAATCAATCAGAATGCCTAGATTCATGTTTATATCTGAGATGTACCTTAAAGTTACAATTGATATACATAGAATGTCATTTGTCCTATGGGAAATGTGGTCCTTAGAGATAATTTTCCTTTTAAGTTGTCCACTCATTTTCCCATTATTAAGCCACTAAATCTTTCTTCTTCAAATAATACAAATGTCAAATGGGACAAGAATCATGGTGATGTTTTATTCAACATAGTATCTCCTCAGCTTCAGCATCTATTGAACAAATGACCTATCAGTGGCAGAGGTAGTAGGAACATGCTTGTTATTAAAAACATGCCAAAAGACACCCCTAGCAAAGGGTTGAAATCTAGGCCTTGCCACCTCCACCCAGGATGCAGTTGGTTTGAAAACACTAAAAAAGTAAGTGATCCCGATTTTTGCTTTAATCTTTCAGGGTCCTAAACATATGGGTCAAACCACCACTTTCCAGGACAAATTACCTGCTCTATTGTTTGGCAGATATGGAAAGGGAAGCAAAGTACCACTGACAACTGGGTCAGGTGAATGGCTACAACCCCCCATTCATTGTGAACAGTGTGAAATTATACCCCCCCAAAAAAGATAAGGGGTTACCTTAATTCCAAAGGCTGAGACTTTATTAGTATGAGAGTCACATTCTGGCTGTTAAGCTGTATCTTTGTATGCATATTTTGAGGATTTTCTATGTAAATGGTGAACTGAAACTCCTGCCTTGGTTGCTTTCAGCAGAGAGAAGGTGGTTCCATTGGGTAGCTACTGGAGCCCCTACTGCAGGTAACACTTTTTACCACCCAGTCCCGCTCCTCTCTCTTAGTGGGCAGCTGGACAGGCTTGGCCCCACTCCTCCTTCCACATCCCCACTCCCACGCCCCTTTCTTTTTCCTTCCAAACGCTTGTGAGCTTTAGCCTGGGGCTCTAAAGAAAGAGAAAAAAATCTGCAGTGGGGTCTTCCTTGGCTTCCCGCCCTCTTGCACCCAAGACAGAGAAAAAAGGTGGCGAGCCCGGGGAAATCCAGGCTTTTCTTCCTCAGACATACCTGGAAGCGTGGGTGCGGTCTGGGGGGTCCCTGTCCCCTCTTTCCCGAAGCCGCCACCACAGGCAGGCGGCAGTCCCTTGTTCAGCTTTGGCCACAGCGACCTGGCCGATCTGGCCAGGGGCAGAGCCTCTGCAGTGCAGCGCCAGAGCGGGCCTCACCGTTGCCTAGCAACCGCCCCGGCCCTATTTAAAGGGACCCTGGCACTGGGGTCTTGCTCCGCTGGCCAATTGTACTAGGTCCTGCAAAACCCGGCCAGATTACTGAGCATGCCCTATGGGACAGGCATCGTTGCGACTTCTGCCGGGCAAGAAGTAAGAACGCAGGTCAGAGAGCTGAGTCAGGATAAGAAGGGGCAAGAAACTGCAAGACAACCCCACCCAACAAGTGAGGTTGTTATGGAGGGTGGGTCCCGGTGACTCACAAACCTATCCGGACATTGACTGTAGCAGGGAGAGAGGGAGTGGTTCAGGGCTACTCCTTAAGTTTGAGACAGGACATTGTGGCGGCTCTGCTCTGGAAGATCACCTGGACTTGGTTCAGGGTTCCTGAACTTGCAGTAGGACTCCTTAGCCCTGTTACCTCATACTTCCTTGCAGGTCAGTGGAATGGCTTAGCCAGAGTTTCTGCTTGGGGCCAATGTTCTAAGGACATTGGTTCAGGAAAGCATATTCCAGATTGGCCTTGTATCATTCTAAGATTTTGGTCACTAAGCACTCTAGAGTTTCTCTAAACCACTCTTGCACCTATTTAAAATTTAAACCTACTGGGGACAACTAATTCTACTCTACCTGCAGAGCAAAACTGTTAACATTCTATGAGTCCCTGGAATACTCTGTGTTTCAAAACTTGTTCGAAACTTCGAGAATTCAATTGGGTGACAAGCCATGTTTTTCATTATGTTGTAGTTTTTATTTTGTGTGTATATGAGTGGTACTGGGGATTGAATCCGGGGGCATTCTACCTCTGAAGTACATCCCTAGCCAATTTTATTTATTTTTTGTTTTGAAACAGGATCTTGCTAGGTAGCTGAGAGTCTCCATATGTTGCCAAGGCTGGCCTTGGACCCACAATTCTCCTGTCTCAGTCTCCCAAATAAATATACCTGTATATATATTATATTTTATATATATATATATATATATATATATATATATATATAATTTCTTTCTTTTTTGCAGTACTGGGGATGGAACCCAGGGGTATTCTACCTCCGAGCTACACCCCCAGCCATATTTTTTTATTCCTTACTTTGAAACCGGGTCTCACTGATTTGCAAGGGGCCGTACTAAGTAACTGAGACCGCGATCCTCTGGTCTTTCCCTATGTATACCTTTTATTGGTACATCACAGTCTTACATAATAATGCAGTTCAGAGTGATAGTGACATATATGCACACAGTACTTGGTGAAACCCTCCCCACTTTATAGATTTTAATCTATTTTAATGGTATTTTTAATAACTAAATGATCTTTTCAGCTTTGATTAGCCCAACATGAATTCTTCAGTCACCAGGACAGATCTGGCCCAGGCTGTGGAACCTGAAACACAGTGGATCTGTGGTAACTGAAATAGAAATGTGTGATTCTTAAGAAAGCTAGTATTTTCTAAGAAGCACGAGGATGAAAGGGAATACTGGCTCTGGGATCTCAATTGAAAGCAGATTTGAGCACATTTAGGAAGTGACAATCTATTTGACCAAGACCTAACAAAGAAGTGACTTAGAAACAATACTGGGGTACATTTCAAAGACTTGGAACTTCTTGGGAACTGGATCTAACAGGTGTTTGCTGGTGAGCTGGCCTGGCTTCATGCAGATGCCCTGTGGTTTAAACCAAAGTCCACAGTGGTTGGAGAGAGGTAGAAGCTTAATGTCAAATCCCTAATGTTTGTGGGATTCTAGCAAAACTCTTTTCTTTGATATTCAACGTTCAAATTGCCTTGTGTTTATCATCTTTTAATCATCTTAAAAGTTCCATTTGATTTTGCTTGCTGTAAGAGCCCTTATTAGTATAACAAAGGAATATTTCTTCATTGCTCTTTGCCTTGTTTCCTTTTTTACACAATAAAAATAATAATTGAATCTTACTCATAACATGTTGTCAGAATCAGGTGATCAATATTTTTTAAATCCTGAGAACGCCGGGTATGGTGGCGCACACTTGTAATCCCAGCATTTGGGAGGCCGAGACAGGAGGATAGCATTTTGTGGACAGCCTCAGCTACTACTTAGTGAGGCCCTTTGCAACTCAGTGTACCTTGTTTCAAAATAAAGAATAAAAAAAAATAGGACTGAAGGTGTAGCTCAGAGGAAGAATGGCCCTGGGTTCCATCCCTAGTACTGCAAAAAAAAAAAAAAAAAATCGGAGAACAGTGCTTGACACAGATTAAATCCTATGGAAATGTTCACTACCATTATTATCTTGTTTTATAAATTAATTACTATCCTAACATATAAATAAAAACACAAAACAGTGATTATTCAGGGTTTGAATTTTTTTTGGTGGTGGTATTGGGGTTCCTGGAAATCCTTTTACCTCCGGGCTACACTCCTAGACCTATTTTTATACTTTTTTTTTTGAAACAGGGTCTCTTAAGCCAGCGCGTCTGGCTTCGGACCTTCGCGATCCTCCTGTCTCTGCCTCCGGAGCGCAGGGATTACCCGGCTCAGGGTTTGAAAATTTAAGACTCAAAATTCCAAACCTGTATTTCAGAGTTCCAAACTCTGAGGGACAAGCCTTCAAAAAGGAACCAACTCCAAATACCTTGGTTTTGAAATTCTTTATTATAATTGGTGCATTGTAGTCATACATCTTAATGGGATACAAGATGGTAGAGGCATACTGCACATATCACTCATTTAGCCCCAATCCCCATCCCATTCCCTGCTTCTCATTTGATTTTGAAATTCTAAGACTGTAAGAGTTCCAATCTCTCAGTAAGCAAACCCATCCTACTCTCATATTCCTTAAAAAAGACGGCAGATACCATTGATCTTGATATAATTCTATTTTAATTCTATTTTATGATAGGCCACTCCTTCGAGTGCTGGAAGTATCAAATGGCAAAGAATCAACAATGATGAAGTTAAAGAGATCTGTTACTCAAAGTTCCTGCAGACTTAGAAGAACATGAAAGTCACTTAAGAGTTTATTGTCCTCTGGGACCTTTACTGACACCAAGGTAAGAAGGCACTTGATAATAGTTGGACCACATAGTCCTACAATAGAACCCAACTTTCTCATTTTGCCATGTAGGACATTAATACCCAGATAAGTAATGTGATTTACTATCTGATCACAGAGTAAATTAAACTTATTTTCCTGGGCTTGGTAGCACATGCTTGTAATACCAGTGCTTGGGAGGCTGAGTTAGACAGGAGAATCACAGGTTCGCGGCCAGCCTCAACAATCTTGTGAGGCCTGGCACAATTGAGTGAAACCGTGTTTCAAAATAATACATAAAAATAGAGCTGGAGATGTACCTCAGAGTTAGAATGCCTTTGGGTTCAATCACCAGTACCACAAAGAAAAGAAAAAAAACTTCTTTTGATTGACCTGGCATATGATCCTGGTTGGATTAGCCTCAAACTTTGGATGTTTAAAATAATGAAGAAAATATACATTGAGTAACACACATTGCATGTGGATGAATATTTAAATTATACATGCAGGTAACAACAACAACAACAACAACAACAACAACAACAACTAACATTGTACTCCACATCGTATAGTTCAGCGCATTCTCTTGGCTGGACTTTCATGCATATACCTTCTGACAGTTTCTCACCATCTCCTCCATTGCTTCCTGATCCTGGCCCTTCTTGTTTCTTGACTAGACTACTCCAAGGGCCTCCTAAGTGCTTCTAAACTTGTCCATTGTATTCATTTCCCAGGAAAATTATCATGAACTTGGAGGCTTAAAGCAAAAGATACTTACTCTCTCATAGTTCCCAAGACTTAGTCTGGAACTGGTTTCTTCTGGAGGCTGAAGGGGACAATCAATCTCTCCTAGCTTTTGGTGGCTACCAGCCATGGCTGGCAGTCCATGAATTGCAGATGTGCCACTCTGATGTCTGCATTCATCTTCACGTGGCACTCTCTCTGTGTGTCTGTATATGGCCATCTTCTCTCTGTGTATGTCTAGATCAGGGCCAACCTCAATCCAACATGACCCATCTTAACTTGATTACATCTGCAAAACCCACTTTTTAAATAAGATCACATTCATAAGTACTGGGGCTTAGGACTTGAACACATCTTTTGAAAGATCACAATTCAATCCACAACCACCAGCTGTCTACGTGTATCACTCTTCACTCTCCCCTACCTACCCCAGGTATTTCTCTGACCTCCTTTCTTTACCCCTTTCACGCTTTCCACTCTAGTAACACTGACTGTCTTGTTGTTCTGAGAATATCCAGGTATTCTCCCACCATTAAAGGCCTTGCTAGATCTCTTCTCTGTGCCTTGAATGCTCTTTCCCATGATATCTACATATTTTATTTCCTTACTGCCTTCGTGTGTGTGTGTGTGTGTGTGTGTGTGTGTGTGTTACTAAGGAATGAACCCAGGAGCATTCTAACTCTAGGCTATACTCTCAACCATTTTTTCTATTTCCATTTTGAAATAATATCTCACTAAGTTGTTGAGTGTCTTGCTAAATTACTGGATGCTGGCTTTGAACCTGAGATCCTCCTGTCTCAGTCTCCTAAGTATTGGGATTATAAGTGTGCACCACTATGCCTGACTTTCTTCAAGTTTTTGTTGAAGTGTTAGCTACAGTGCAGCTTATGTGAACCGTGTATTTAATGCTGACAACTTTCAACTCCTACAACACTCCCACTACTTTGTAACCTGCTTTTTTTGATACTAGGGATTGAATACAATGATATTCTACCTCTTACACACACCCCATGGCCCCTTTCATTTTCTTTTTTTTAGTGGCACTTGTGGATTTAACCCAGGGGAATTCTACCTCCTAGCTATACCCCAACCCTACTTTATTTTTATTTGGAACAGGGTCTTGCTAGGTTGATGATAGTCTCACTACTTGCTGATACTGTCTTTGAATCTGTGGTCTTCCTATGTCAGACTCTCGAGTACTGGAATTACAAGTGTATACCACCACACCTGGCTTTTATTTTTCATTTTGAAATACAATCTTACTAAGTTGCTGAGGCTAACATCAAACCTGCAATCCTCCTGCCTTAGCCCCCCACATACTAGGATTACTGATTTTGTACCACCATGTCCAGCCTATTTTTATATAACACTTATTTTCTAGCACATCTTATCATGTTATCTTCTAATCTTCCTGCTCTAAGGTTGCATTACACCATATACTTTAAGAGGGCAGGTATCTTTTATTTGTTCATTGATAATCTCTTAAGCACCAGGCACAGTGCTCAGCATATGATAGACACCAGACAGATATTTGTTGAATGAATGAAGAAATAAAGAAAAAAACAAATTGAACTCATATCATGTGCCAGAGTGTTTTATTACACCAACCTTAACAACAATTTCATGATACACATACTATGATTACCTATATTTTACAGATAAGAAAACTGAGGCACACGGATGTTAACCTTGACCTGACTCAAGGTTAGTAAATGGTGGAGCCAGAGCTTGAATTAAGGCAGGTCTTGTTCTGGAGTCTTTTAGTGACTGTGTAGCAGTGATATATAAAAGGATATCTGAACACTAGTGTCAAGGAGACCCAATAACCAGCTACTTTTTGTTCTGAAATTCACATTTTCCAATAGCAGGTTATAAATACTAATCGTTTTTAAACAACTGACATGTCATGTTTTGCTAAGATTTAATGTCTGTGCATTGCATCACACACATTCTGGAGACTAACTGGATACAAATAAAACTCTACCATTTAGCTGCTCTATGACCTTGAGCAGATTGCTTAACTTCTTGGTATTTCAGCTTCTTCATTGGTAAAGTTGCAATAATTGTAGTTCTGATGACACAGAGTGGCTATGAGGATAAATTAGTTAATATACATACTAAGAACAATGCTTAAAGAGGAAGTGGTCAATTAAGTCTTAGCTGTTAGTAGTAGGAGTTCTGTGTAAATACCAAATTTTGATCCTGTCTTGCATATAATATGGAAGCTTTTTATACAGGGGAAACTTATACTTTGTGTTAGGAGTCAGAATAATGATTACCTTGGTGAGGGAGGCTGGTGACTATAGAAGAGTACAAGGCGGGTTCCTGGGGGTTGGTAATGTCCTATTTCTTGGTTCACACACAGTTGCATTGATGTTCTTTGTGAAAATTCATGGAAACATATAATTAAGATTTGAACTTTTTGTGCCTGTGTGTCAATAAAAATTATATTAGAAAACAACTGAATTCAGCCTAAGACTTTTCCTAATTTCTCTATTCCTTTTCTGAAATTTCCCCAAATTCTCATATACTCAAGTAATATTTGCTGAGCATCTCAACATGACTGGCAATGGGATCAGAATTGGAAGTATTCAAATAGACAAATATATTTAATACAACGATGAAATTTTGACGGAAAATGATGGAAGTACAGTCATGTACCACATAACACCTCAAACAATAATGAGCCACATATGCAATGGTATATATCATATAGTTTAGGTTTGTATAAATACAATCTGTAATGTTCATATAATGATGAAATGATCTAATGGTGCATTTCTCTATATGTGTACCTGTGGGTAAGTGAGAAAGACTATACTCACAGATGTCGGTCAAGGGGATGGAGTCAAGGAAGTCTCAGGCTCCTTGGAAGCAGAACCATCTGAGCTGGGGTTTGAAAGAAAAACAAGAATTCTTGAGGCAAATAAGGATATTAAAGCAGAAGGAATGGTTCATGCAAAGGCTCAGAAGCATAAAATAGTATGATGGGTAGGGAAACTTAAATTCCCATTTGTAGTTGCTTCAAGTATAATGCAAAGAGGTAGGATAAAATGGAGTGAGAGGAACAGTCCGCAGAAGAAGATACCACCTATAGTTAAAGTGATTTCAGGTTAAGAAATTAAAATATTTGTAAATCCAAATAGATGCATTCATATAGTTCATTTACTGTACAAAATCATTCAATTTGATGCAGGAGCTATTTATGGATTATCTATAACATGTTAAGCACAGCACTCACTGTATAGTACAGTACTGAGCATTCAAAGTTTAGTAAGGTCAGCAGTCCTCAAACATGAGGAACATGAAGAAAATGACACCGAGTCACAAACTAATTAAATGCCTTAAAACCAGTGATAGAGAAAATCTTAAAGTAGCTAGAAGAAAAAAAACTACATGAAAAAGACAGGAGAAATCTCTTCACTCTCCTCCTCCTCCTCCTCCTTCTTCTTCTTCCTTCTTCTCCTTCTCCTTCTCCTTCTTCCTCTTCCTCTTCCTCTTCCTCTTCCTCTTCCTCTTCCTCTTCCTCTCTCTCTCTCTCTCTCTCTCTCTCTCTCTCTCTCTCTCTCCTATTTTCTTTTCTTTTATTGGAAGCAGGGATTGAGCCCAGGAACATTCTACCTCAGAGCCATACCCCCAAGCGATATTTTTTAATTATTTTATTTTATTTTATTTTATTTATTTATTTATTTTGGGTGGTCCTGGGGTTCCTGGAAGCCCTTCTACCTCCGGGCTACACTCCCAGACCTATTTTTTAACATTTTTATGTGGAAACAGAGTCTCTTAAGCCAGCGAGGCTGGCTCCAAACCAGCGCAATCCTCCTGTCTCCGCCTCCCAAGCGCAGGGATTACAAGCGTGCGCCACCACGCACGGCATTTTTATTTTATTTTATTTTTGTGGTACTGGGGGTGGAACCCAGGGGGTTTTCTACCTCCGGGCTATACTCCCAAACCTATTTTATACTTTATTTTGAAACAGGGTCTCACTAAGTTGCTGAGAGCCTTACTAAGTAGCTGAGGTTGGCTTCGAACCTGTGTGATCATCCTGTCTCAGCCTCCCAAGTGCGGGGATTACAAGTGTACACCACCACACCTGGCTTTAATTTTTTATTTTAAAACAGGGTCTCATTAAGTTCAGAGGGCCTCACTAAGTAGCTGAGGTTGGCTGCGAACGCATGATCCTCTTATCTCAGCCTCCCAAGTACTAGGATTGCAAAGTAAGCCAGAAGATAGTGGAACCACATCTTTAAAGAAACAGAAGGAATCATGTGCAATGGTGCACATCTGTAATGCCAGTTACTGGGAGGTTGAAACAGGAGGATCACAGGTTTGAGACTAGCCTCAATAATTTAGAAAGACTCTGTTTCAAAATTTTGAAAAGGGACTGGGAGTATAGCCTGGAGGTAGAAATCCCCTGGGTTTAATCCCAAGTATTGTTAAAAAAAAAAAAGACTTTTTTGGATAAACAAAAACCAAAAGAAATGATCCAAAGATCTACAGTAAAGAACTATTATGGAAGTCCTTCAGCATTAAATCCAGATAAAAGTATAGGTCTGCACAAAGGAATGCAGAACACTGGAAATAGTAAACAAGTGAGTAAATATAAAAACTGTTTTCTTGTGGCTTAAACTTCTTAGTCCACTAACTGAAATGATTAATATTTTATGGGGTTGTAACATATATGAATGTAAAGCATATGACAAATATAGCACAAATGTTGAAAGGGGAGAAAGGAACAATAATATTGTAAGTTTTTTGTACTATCTGTGAATTTTTAAGTATCAGTCATTTAAAGATAGATGCTAATATGTAAAACATGTATACAAGCAGTTCTCACTGTGCACTGTTCCAATATGTATAAATCTTATTTGGCAGAAATGGTTTAAGTAGACTTCTGGAAAGATGGCGACCGAGAAAAGTGGTGCATAAGAGCCCCGCTAACAACCAATCTCCATTACCACAAAATCAGCGCCTTTCATAGCCAGAAAACACCATCGCCAGAGAAACAAAAAAATCATCAGGCTCCAGAGAGAAAGCGGACTGAGAACAGAGCTCAGAGCCACAGAGGAGATACACCGGCCTCACGCCCGAGGACGCGGCAGCAGCACTTTACTGCTGGCGGCAGCGGTGAGTTCACCGGACGGCTACAGCAAGCCGAGCTGAGCTGCTGCGAAATAGCCAGGCGGGATTTCTCAGCACAGGGAGCATCTAAAGCTCCCAGTGGCTGAGCTCAGCACACGCTGCAGGGATTCAGAGTGGAACTTAAAACCTAGAAGAAATACGCCAACCTCACAGCCGAGGGCGTAGCAGCGGCGCCATATTGCCACCGGCGGCAGCAGCAGCGAATTCACCGAGTCCAGTACAGCTACATCTGCGTACTCAAGAACAGTGAGTCAAATTGCGGGCCACAGCGGAGAAATCCCAGTACTGTACTCACTGGGACTTGAACCAGTGGGGGAGTGGCGGTGACAGAGATATCACACCATAGGAGAACGTGCAACCTGTCACCCCCCACAGTCTAAAGCAGCCTCTATCGACTCTCTGGGTAGGAGACTCTGTGATACAACCCAGTAAAGGAGTAGTGGGGTCTGAGATACTACTGACTTGAGATCCAGAGCACCTTAAGTGAAGTCATAGTGACCCAAGGGAAGAACCCAGAGAAGGCACAAACTTCCGAAATCATGGGAAAGAGGAATAATACTGGAGCAATGAATGCCCACAACCCCACAACATCAGAACCCGATAAAACAGAAAATCAGAGATTTCTAGAAGATCAAATCAGGAAAATAACTGTAGAAATAATAGAGGTGCTTCGAAAAGAACTCAGAGAGAGCCAAAAAAAGATAAAGGATGCAATTAATAAAGTAAAGGCATCAATTCAAGGCACAAACAACCGATTAGACCACATGGAGAACAGAATCTCGCTCCTAGAAGATGATCATTCCAAAAATGAACACATAGTTTCTAATCTAGGAAAAAATATCCGACAGCAGGAATCTGACATTGAAGAAATATGGGCCCATTTTAAGAGAGCTAACCTAAGAATAATTGGAATAGAGGAGGGAAAAGAAAGTGAAACCAAAGGGATCAACAATCTCTTCAAGGAAGTAATAGCAGAAAATTTTCCAAACATAGAGCAAGAGGTTGATACACAGGTCCAGGAAACTTATAGAACTCCCTTTAGACAGGATCGGAGAAGAGGATCCCCATGCCACATAATTGTCAAAATGACCAATGTGGAAGCCAAGCAGAGAATCTTAAAGGCAACAAAAACAAAGGGCCAAGTGACATTCAGAGGCAAACCAATTAGAATCACTCCAGACTTCCCAAACCAAGTAATGAGAGCCAGAAGGGCTTGGAGTAACATATTCCAAATTCTGAAAGAAAACATCTTCCAGCCAAAAATTTCCTACCCAGCAAAACTTTCTATCAAATTAGATGGAGAAATAAGAAGCTTCCATGACAAACAGAAAAAGAAGGAATTTATGTCTTCAAAACCAGCACTAGAGAAAATACTCAAAGAGATTAACTACAAAGAAGAAATAGGTAACACACACCAGAACCAGAGAAACAAGATTTTCCATCCAACAGACAACTAAGATTGGTTATATGTGGAGATTCATTATTTATGTTAGTCTTTTACCTATCTCTAAATGGTATTGTTTGCCTTTATTGTTGTTAATTTTTATTCTTTATTTTTATTCTTTATTTTGAAACAGGGTCTCACTGAGTTGCAGAGGGCCTCACTAAGTAGCTGAGGCTGTAGGCAAACTGCGATCCTCTGGTCTCAACCTCCTGAATCCTGGGATTACAAGCGTGTGGCACCACACCCAGCTAAAGTTTCTCGTTCTTTGTCTAAAGTTCCTCCTATGGCTTTTCTCTCCCTAGCTTCTACATATTAGGGAGAGAATATTACTCTTTGTGACTGACTAATCTCACTTGTCATAATGTCCTCTAGTTCCATCCAATTCCCTGTAAATGCTGCAATTGTGTATTTTTATGGCTGAGTAAAATTCCATTGTGTACATATCCCATAGTTTTTTAATCCATTCATCTGTTGATGGACATCTTGGCTGGTTCCATAGTTTGGCAATTATGAATTGTTCAGCTATGAACATAGATGCACATGCATTAGTTTGGTAGTTTGGTTTCATTCTTTTGGGTAGATACCCAGAAGTGGTATTGCTGGTTTATCTGTTAGGTTCGTTCTCATTTTTCTGAGGATCCTCCATATTCTTTTCCAAAGTTGTTGCAATAATTTGCAGTCCCACCGACCATATACTAGAGTTCCCACTCCTCCACCCCCTTGCAAGCATTTGTTGTTGTGTTTTGAATGATTGCCATTCTAGTTGGTGTTAGGTGAAATCTCAAGCTCTTTTTTTTTTTTTTTTTTGGTGGTACTTCGATGGAACCCTTCTACCTCTGGGCTACACTCCCAGACCTATTTTATATATTTTTTAAAATTTGGAAACAGGGTCTCTTTTTTTCTTTCTTTCTTTCTTTCTTTCTTTCTTTCTTTCTTTCTTTCTTTCTTTCTTTCTTTCTTTCTTTCTAGTGGTACTGGAGTTCCTGGAAGACCTTCTATAACCGGGCTACACTCCCAGACCTATTTTTATACTTTTTAAATTTGGAAACAGGGTCTCTGAAGCCAGCACACGCGGCTGGCTTCG
Source organism: Muscardinus avellanarius (assembly GCF_963383645.1). Lineage (NCBI taxonomy): Eukaryota > Metazoa > Chordata > Mammalia > Rodentia > Gliridae > Muscardinus > Muscardinus avellanarius. Next base: position 72,374,947 of record NC_137792.1, read on the forward strand.
CACCTGCACTATCCTCCTGGAAACAAGGTCTCTTAAGCCAGCAAGACTGGTTTCGAACCTGTGCAATCATTCTGCCTCCGTCTCCCAAGTGCGGGAATTACAAGCTTGCGCCATCACACCCAGCTTCAAGCTAATTTTTATTTGCATCTCTCGGATTGCTAGTGATGTTAAACATTTTTTCATACATATATTACTTTTAAAAATATTGTTTTGCTGGGCGTGGTGGCGCAGGTTTATAATCCCCGCGCTTGGGAGGCTAAGACAAGAGGATCGCACAGGTTCAAAGCCAGCCTCAGCTACTTATTGAGGCTCTCAGCTACTTACTGAGGCTCTCAGCAACTTAGTGAGACTATGTTCCCAAAGAAAATATAAAAACATAGGTCTTTGAGTACAACCTGGAGGTAGAAAGCCCCGGAGTTCCACTCCCAGTACCATCAAATAAATAAATAAATAATAAAAAATAAAATAAAATAGAAATAAAAATATTGTTTCCATCCTGTTCTCTTTCTCCTTTTGTTTTGATTAAATGTTTATTTTGGCCTTCTGGATCAATCATTCTTATGTTCAAAGTTCCTTTTCACTTTTGCTTTCTCTCATCATTTTTAGAAAAAACACCCTTTATTTAGCATCTACTATATGTTACATTATACAACTTGATTTAAAACAATATACTATAGGGAAGTTTGTTTAGAACATCACATTGTACTCTCATATATTCTTTCTCTGCCTATCTTTGCAGAGAAAATATTTTAAAATATTTTCTAAACTGTCTTTCAATACACTAATTCTCTAATTAATAGAGGCTAATTTGCTGCTGATTTCTTCAATTTATTGAGTATTTAATTTTTATTTTAATTATAAATATTACTTTTAATTAAATGAAATAATTTTTCAAATATGGCTATTCTCTTTTTTGGTACTGGGGATGGAACCCAGGGGAATTCTACCTCCGAGTTAAACCACCAGCCCTATATTTTTTTCTTTATTCTTGAAACAGGGTCTCACTGAGTTGTAAAGGTCCTCACTAAGTAGTAACTGAGGCTGTCAGAAAACCGTGATACTCCAGTCTCAGCCCTCTGAATTTCTTGATTGCAAGCATGCGCCACTACCCCTGGCCTCAAATATGGTTATTCTTTAGAATTTATTTTTCCCTTGAACATATTTGTATTTCTTTAAATGTTCTTCACATTCTATGTTTAATAATTCTAAGATCTAAAATATTTCAGGATATGGGTCTGCAATCTACTATTTTTACTGATTCTCACTTGTGGTAATTCATTCCTTTGTTTGATTAAGTTTTACTTTGAACTTATTTTCCTTATAAAAGTAGTTTGAGTAAATTCTCTGAGATGAAGGACAAAGGTAAATTTCTTCACCAAGGATCTGTTTGCTTTTGCTAGGTATCTGGCAACATAAGCAGTCTGAGGTCACTTTAAATTCATGTCTAGAGGTGTCTTTAGTCACTCATGCAATGTAATTGGTTATATTATGATTATTAGTTGTATTAGGATTATAACTTCTATGCCATATTTTTCCTCTCTGCACTACTTAAAATCACCAAAAGAATATTCTTTCTTCTTCTTCTTTTTTTTTTGTGCGTGGTACTGCAGATGGAACCCAGGAACATTCTACCTCCAAGTTACACCTCCAGCCCTATTTATTTTTTTTTATTTTGAAACAGTGCCTCACTGAATTGCAGTGGGCCTAAGTTACTGAGGCTGGCTTTGAACGTACAATCCTCCTGTCTCAGCCTCCCAAGTACTGGGATAAGAGGTATGTACCACCATGCCCAGCTGAGAGATATTATTTTTATTCCCCTGAGAGAGCAGGTGGAAAAGCAAGTTCTCCTTCTGGACAAATACCCAGGAGTAGTATACCCGGATCATATGTTGGATCTATCCCAATTTTTTTTTTGGTGGTAGTACTGGGGTTCCTGGAAGCCCTCTACCTCCGGGCTACACTCCCAGACCTATTTTTACACCCTTATTTGGAAACAGGGTCTCCTAAGCCAGCGTGCGTGGCTGGCTTCGAACCTGCGCGATCCTCCTGTCTCTGCCTCCCAAGTGCGGGGATTACAAGCGTGCGCCACCATGCCCAGCTCTATTCCAATTTTTTAAGGAATTTCTACACTGGTCTCCACAGTGGTTGAACTAGTTTGCAACCCCACCAACAGTGTAAAAGAGCTCCTCTTTCCCCACATCCTCACCAGCATTTGTTTTTATTTTATTTCTTTATGCTTGCCACTCTGATTGGGGTGAGAGGGAATCTCAGCATAGTTTTGATTTGCATCTCCCTGATGGCTAATGATGTTGGACATCTTTGCATGTATCTATTGGCCATTTATATCTCTTCTTTTGTTAAGTATCTATTCAGTTCAGTTGCCCATTTCTTGATTGGGTTATTTGTTTTGCTAATGTAGATTATTTTGAGCTCTTTGAAATCAGAGAGCTACAGTAACATATGCATAACCATGTTCATAGCAGCACAATTCACAATAGCCAAAATATGGAACCAACCTAGGTCTCCATTAACAGATGAATGGATTACAAAATTATGGGAAATACACACAATAGAATTCTATTCAGCTATAAAGAATTAAAAAAATCGTCTCATTCACAAGAAGATGGAAAGACCTAGAGAACATTATGTTAAGTGAGATCAGCCAAGCACAGAAAGAGAAGGGACATATGTTTTCTCTAATATGCCCAAACTAGGGAGCATTGGGGACACCAGAGGGAGTCCAGATAATGGAGGGGAAACCTCAGCAAAGATGAATTGGAAGGATAGGAGAGGAAGAAGGCTGAGGTTGATTAATGGAGGAGCTACATCCAAATATGTGTAAAAGTATGAATATAGCATGGTTAACCTGGACACTCATTGTTGAGAGGGGGAAGGAGACGGGGGGGGAGGGCACCAAGCACTTTCTGAATATATGCCATTTTAATATGTTCCACATAAAAATAAAATAAAAAAAGTTTTCCTTCTCTGTGCATTTCTTTTGAGTGCCAACTTAATGGAAAAAAGTACTCCTATTATATTCTCCACCTTTTATTGGTTCTTGGACTTGGCTTGAACCTTTGTTCTGTGTGGCTCTTTGCAAATCTGAAATCTCCAAATTCTAGAAATTTTGCAATTGCCTTCAGGACAAAACTGATTTCTGTGTTTCACATCTCTATTATTTCACAGCCCCTTAGATTTTTATGCTGATAATTCTTTACCTTGTTTCTCTTTGTGGCTTTTCAGTAAGTTTTTTTTCCCATTAGCTAATCAGTATTTTTTAATTGGTTTCAGCAGTGATGACATACTAAAAACAGAGAGCCTATACTTCCTCTTTGGTCTACTCAACATAGCTTTGGTTCCACTAAAATTTCTCTTACAGAGGTCAGGAAAGTCACCAAACTACCATATCAACTGGACATAATTTTCATTCCTATTTAATTTAACCTCCTTAAAGTTTCTGTCACCTGATTATTCCCTCCGTCTTCGAATCATTTTGGGCTTCCACACTGCTTTCCCTTCCAAAGTGACCATTCCTCAGATATTATAACTGGATCTTTTAATTTTTACATTTCCTCTGACATCACTGTGCCTAAAGCTCTCTTTTATTTACATTACTTCAAGAGTCACCTCACTGAATGTTTTCTGCCCACTCTTTCCCTCAACTAAGCCCTTCTCACAGTAACCAAGTGATCTGTGTGTATGTGTGTGCTTGTGTGTGTGTTTGTGTGTGTGTGTGTTACTGGGGATTCCACTCAGGAGTATTCTACCTCCAAGCTATACCTCCAGCCCTATCTATCTATCTATCTATCTATCTATCTATCTATCTATGTATCTATCTATCTATCATCTATCTATCTACAGCAGGGAATGAACCCAGAGACATTCTACCTCTAAGCAATATTTCCAGGCCTATTTTATTTTTATTTGGAAACAGATTCTTGCTAGGTTGATGAGAGTCTCATTACTTGTTGAGGCTGGCCTTGAACCCATGATATTCCTGTCTCAGCCTCCCAAGTACTAGGAATACAGGTGTGTGCCACTACGTCCAGCTTCTATTTTATTTTATTTTTTTTTTATTTTGAAACAGGATCTTGCTAAACTGTGGGGGTGCCTTCCTAAGTTGTTGAGTCTGTCCTTGAACCTGCAATTCTCCTGTCTCAGCCTTAAAGTATTAGGATTACAGGTGTAGAACCACCACACCCAGCTCCAAAGTGATTTTTAATAAGTGAAAATTAGATTGTGTCATTTCACCTGGGTAAAATCCTCTAAGATATTACATTTGAACATTAGATAAATTCCAAACTAAGGTTGCTTGCAAAACCTATATACCTATGTATTCATAATTATCTCATGTATAATGCTATATGCACACTTTTTTAACTTTATAAGACATTTCAAATTCTTTTCCACTTCCAAGTCCTCAAAACTTGCTGTCTTTCTGCTTGGAGCATTGTTTTCATGCTTTTTGTATAATTAAGTCCTTACTCATACTTTATTTCTAACCTTGACTCTAAGTCTCAAAGGTCTTCCTGATCACTTACTCAAATACATTTTTTCTTTAGAAAATTTATCATAAGTTGTGATTATTCATTTTGGGTTTATTTGTTTCATATGTGTTCCTACCATAGTATGTATGTATGTATGTATGTATGTATGTATGTATGTATATGTATTGCTATTGGAGACAGAATCCAGAAGCATTCAACTGCTGAGCTTTCCCCATTCCATTTCAATTTTTATTTTGAAACAGTCTCACTAAATTGCTGTGGGCCTTCTAAAAATTGCTGAGGATGGCCTTGAACCTGTGATACACCTGTCTCAGCCTCCCACGTATTGGCACTAAGCTTTAAGTGCCAGGAACATCGAGGTCCTATGTGGTATCTTCCCACTCTAGTCCCAGGACTTTGGCACAAAGTGGGAGTTCAATAAATATATGTTAAATGCTTGATTTCTCTCCCTTTAAGTAGACATACATTAAAAGCACAATTAAGTACAACTATTACATATTGAGTACAGTATCATAATAAAGGAGCATAAGTTAGATAACAATTACTCAATGATGAAGCTAAAAATAAGACCTCTCTGTGCAAAAACTCCCAATGCTTAAAGGCATATAGCATCAATTACATTCTCTTGGTTAAGATTTAAGGGACAGCCAGATGTGGTGGTGCATTTGGGAGACTGAGACAGGAGGATCGTGGTTCATGGACAGCTTCAGTTACTACTTAGTTGAGGCCCTTTGCAACTCAGTGAGATTCTGTTTCAAAATAAAGAATAAAAAATAGGGCTGGGGTGTAGCTCATAGGTAGAATGCCCCTGGATTCCATCTCTAGTAGCGCAAAACAAACAAACAAACAAACAAACAAACAAACAACCCACCAAGATTTAATGGATAAAACAAGTACCTTCCTCTACAACTTAATACTTGGCTTCTCCGGCTTCTCATTACTATTATATTCACTTTAGTTAAAGCAAATAAATAATCTCCTGCAAGTAGTTTATTTTTCTAATGCTGCCTTGAACCGTTTTTATGTGGAACTCTAATAGCATTTTTCCATGGATCCAACATCATACACAGTAGTTAGGTTCCTGTGATTCATAATGTTGAATTAAGAATTCATGTATCGATTTTAAGAATAAAAACTATGAACTACTTCATATGAAGAAATCTCTATCCTCACAGATCACGTGATCAAACAAAAATAAAGAAGTAAAATATATAGAATAGTAGAAGGATAGAGAATGTCCCTAGGTTCAATCTCCAATATCACAAAAATATTTTAAAAAAGGAAAGAAGGAATAAAGATAAAAGAAATAGTTGCAGTTTTAGAAAGTAATGATGGTCTGTCACCAATTGAATAATGGGATTGGCTGTCCACAGAATTTGGCATCCTAAATAAAAAGTATATTTTTCTTCTTAGGTTCTCAGCTCTATCTTCATAGAGTTTCCATAATTGGTTTCATTATCAACTCTTGTAGCCACTGACTTTTTGGAAACTCTGTAGCAGTCTGTAATAGCTTGACATTTCTGGAAAAGTCTGGACCCTTCTCTGCCTGTTCCACTGTTATGGGGAAAGAATATGTCTTGATAAAGTTTCTCAGTTGAAAGCTTTTCCTAATATAAATGTTACTATTTTATTTCTGACAAGGATATTCTATAAATAATATCTACCTTAAATCATTTTTAGGAATAGTGTAGGATATAAATTCTACTCATAATAGACTAAAACTGCAATGCTCCCATTCCTTATCCCTTACCCTGGATTTTTTTATCTCGTGGTACTGGAAATTGAACCTAGGTCATTCTATCTCCAAGCTACACCCCAGCCCTATTTTATTTTTAATTTTGAAACAGAGTCTCACTGAGGCTGGCCTCAAACTTGCATTCCTCTTGTCTCAGCCTCCCAAGTATTAGGATTACAGGCATGAGCCACTATGTCTGGCTAACTGCAACTATTTCTGACCACCACCTCTCTCCTTTTATGCCATAGTATATTTATACTATTTTTTCTTGTTATTCTCTCCTAGAAACAGATACTTAACTTTGGGAATGTGAGAAATGGCATAAAAAGTTTCATTTTATCCATACCTATATCATTAAAAAAAAGCAATGTAAAGCCAGGGGCAGTGGCACAATTCCTGTAATTTCAGTACTGGGGAGGATGGCAGGAGGATCACAGATTTGAGGCCAGCCTCAGTAATTTAGAAAGACCATGAAGGATTAGCTCGGCATGGTGGTGCATACCTGTAATCCCAGTACTAAGGAATCTGAGACAGGAGAATTGCAGGTTCAAAGCCAGCCTTAGCAGCTTAGCAAGACCCTCAGAAACTCAGTGAAACACTGTTTCAAAATAAAAAAGAAAGCTAGGCATGGTGGCGCATGCTTGTAATCCCAGCACTTGGGAGGTTGAGACAGGTTTGAAGCCAGCCCCAGCTGCTTAGTGAGGCTCTCAGCAATTTAGTAAAACCCTGTTTCCAAATAAAGTATAAAATAGGTCTGGGAGTATAGCCCAGAGGTAGAAAAAAAAAAAACGCTCCTGGAATCCACCCCCAGTACCACACACAAAAAAGAGAAAATAGGGTTGGGGGTGTAGCTTGAAGGCAGAATACTCCTCGGTTCAATCTCCAGTACCAAAAAATAAAAAGAAAACTGCAGATAGTCAGTAGACTACTCTTTGTCTTATATTTTACCTTGATAATTTGGATAGGGATAGGCCAATGGGTGAAGAGGCAAGAAGATTTTAAAAAAATGGAGCAAGGTTTCAAATAACATCCCTAACTTCATAATAACGACTGGGCAAGGATCAGTCAGCTGCTAACATAAAGCATGTGCCATAGATTAAGGCCAGCAAGGTGAAAGGAGTCACTAAAACAGCCCTTTTCTGAAGCCACTGGTTCACATAGCTGAGATGATCATAGTCAGGAAGAGAATACACATATAGTCTAAGCCTGTCTCTGTTAACTTCTTTCTATAGGATGCTTTTTATTCCTTTTTATAAAAAATGCCTTCTTAGCCAGGTGCAGTGGTTCATATCTATAATCCCAGTACTTCAGAAGTTGAGGATACACAGGTTAGAGGACAAGGCACAGGAATTTAGTAAGACTGTTTAAAAAAAACGAGGGAGGGACTGAGAGTATAACTCAAAGGTAAATCGCCCCTGAGTTCAATCCCCAGTATCATAAAAATAAAACTTTTTATACTGAAGTTTTTAAAACTTTAAAGAAAGTTTTTTTAAGAAAAAACAAGGATTTTAGTAAGTACTAATATTTTTGTACCCAAATATTCGTTGTACTCATTTAAATAAAATAAATTACATCTTAGGATTCCAGCTGTAACTATCAAGAGACAATTTTTAAATTTAACATTATGTATTTATATTTAAAAGTTCAGGGTTAGGTTATAGCTTAGTGGTAGAACACTTGGTTAAGATACACTGAGACCCTGGGTTCAGCACCATAAAGACTTTTATAGAATAAAATCTTAAGTTTATGAAAATTTGAACAGGAACACACACTTTAATGTCAGAACACAGAGATGTTGGCAAGAAACAATAGCCTTTATGATTTTGTTTATTTTCAATTTCTTTCTTTCTTTCTTTCTTTCTTTCTTTCTTTCTTTCTTTCTTTCTTTCTTTCTTTCTTTCTTTCTGCTGGGAATTGAACCCAGAAGCATTCTACCTCCATGCTACACCATTGAACCCTATTTTATTTTTTATTTGGAAACTGATTATCACTAAGTTGGTGAGGATCTTGTTAAATTGTTGAGGCTGGCCTGGAATCTACGATCCTCCTGTTTCAGCCTCCGAATTACTGGGATTACAAGCATGTGCCAATATGCCCAGCTCAAAAGCACATTTCTTTTACTCATAAATGCTGTTCCTAATCTTATCATTGGCATATGACATGCTGATATATGTTGAGATGTGATAATATACCATTGATTACTTAATCAAGTTGAGATATAATTTTGCCTGAGATATGTCATTGCTTGTCTGATGCTCTACAGGATGTTTTCTCATGGAAGGCAATAAAAATTTTGTTTAAGCTGGGCATGGTGGTATATGTATATGCCTTTAATTCCAATACTTGAAAGGTTGAGACAGGAAGATTGCAGATTTGTAGCCAGCTTCAGCAAATTGTGAGACTATCATCAACTTAGTGAAACCCTTTCTCAAAAAAAATAGGGCAAGAGTATAGCTCAGAAGTAGAATGCTCCTTGGTTTAGTCCCCAGTATATCACACACACACACACACACACACACACACACACACACACACCCCACCACTATCACCACCAACCACCACCACCACCACCACCACCACCACCACCACCACCAACAACAACAACAACTAGTTTGAATTCTGGTCATTAATTTCCTAATTTGAATCATTATCTGATTAGCTAGTAAATGTGTTTTTCATCATTCTATATGTTTCATTTCTTCATTAAATGAACCCCAAATTCTTTTCATTCTTATTCTTTTGGAGGAAGTAGATGACTTGATACTTCATAAAGTACAGATCTTGATTCTTCCAATGTTACTGGGAGTAGATGACATCTCTTTTGTAATTCTGTCCAGGTGTCGGAATTTTTGTGTCCTCTTCCCCAAATTCATGTGTTGGAATATTAACTCTCCAAGTGATGGGATTAGGCGGTGGAGCCTTTGGAAGGTGATTGGGTTATGCAGGAGAACTCGCATACATAGACTTAGCGCCGTTATAAAAGAGGCCCAAGAAAGAACCTTCACCTCCCCCACCACATGAGGATGCAGAGAAAGTGCAATCCCTGTATCAGGAAACATGTCCTCAACAGACATCAAACAGACAGCTCCATTATCTTTGACTTCCCAGCCTTCAGAATTGTAAGAAATTAAATTTCATTATTTCAGCTGGGCGTGGTGGCGCACGCTTGTAATCCCCGCGCTTGGGAGGCTTAGACAGGAGGATCATGCAGGTTCGAAGCCAGCCTCAGCTACTTAGTGAGGCTGTCAGCAACTTAGTGAGACCCTGTTTCCAAATAAAATATAAAATAGGTCTGGGAGTATAGCCCGGAGGTTGAAAGCCTCTGGGTTCCACCCCCAGTACCACCAAAAAAAAAAAAAAAAGAAGAAGTAAGTACCTAGAAGTATTAGAAGTTCAAGGCTACCCTGGATAACTTAGTAAGACCCTTCTCAAAATTAAAAGGGCTAGAGCATATAGCTCAGTGGTAGAACACCTATGGTATATCTCTAGTAACACACACACACACACACACACACACACATTTCCTACAGTAAAAGTAAAAAGTAAAAGATTTTAACAGACATTTTACCAAAGAAGGTACATGAATGACAAGTACATAGAAAAGATGTTTAATAACATCAGTCATTAATGAAGTGCAAGTTAAAACCATAGTGAAGGATGGAAGGCAGAGCTCAGTGGCAGACCAGCATGCTAGCCTTGCATTGAGCCTCCAGAATGAATAAAGCAATAATGAGATGACAGTGTAAAACTATTAGAGTGACTAAAATAATACCAACTTCAGCTAGGATATAAAAGAACTCAAACTGCTTTTTGCTGCTGATGGGAATGTAAAACGATATAATCACTTTGGAAAAAACTGGCAATTTCTTCAAAAGTTTAAAGATATTTATTATATGATTCTACTCTTAGGTACCAGAGTAATATGAAAAGATATGTTCCTTCAAAGACTCATACATGGGTATTCAGAACGGTTTTATTGGTAATTGTCAAAATCTTAAAAAAATTCAAATCTCCACTGAGAGGTGAATGGATAAATTCTTGGTATATTCCTATAATGTGATATTATTCAACAATAAAAAAGGAATGAAATTTTGTTACACACAACATAGATGAATCTCAATTATCCTGAGAAAAAGGAATCATACAAAACAACTAAATACTGTATGTTTCTGCTTATACATAAATTCTAGAAAATACAAACCAATCTACAAAGACATAAATCAGGTCAGAAGTTTTTGGGGGAAGGAAAGACGACAAATGGGTGGAAGGAAACTTTTAGGAGTGATGGTATGTTCACTGTCTTGATTATGGTGATGGTTTTGTGGTAATATATATGAAAATAATTAGGAAATGATAAAACTTTTAAATTGACCAATCAAAATTGCTTTGTATTTATGATGTGCAAAATGATGTTTTGATATATATTATGTGATGGAATGGATAAGTCAAGCTAATCAACTTATGTACCAATTAACATACTTAATTTTTGTTATAAAAATACTTAAAATCTATTCTCTTAGCAATTTTCAAGAATACATTGTCATTAACGGTAGTCACCATGGGGGTATAGCCTGGAGGTAGAATTACCACCACAAAATATATTGTAAACAAGGAATAAAAATAGTGAGCATTCAGCTGAGCGTGGTGGCGCACGCTTGTAATCCCAGCATTCGGGAGGCTGAGACCTGGAGGATCACGGTTCGCGGACAGCCTCAGATACTTAGTGAGGCCCTCGGCAACTCAATGAGACCCGGTTTCAAAATAAAGAATAAAAATAGGGCAGGGGTGTAGTTTGGGGGTCAAATGCCCCTGGGTTCCATCCCCAGACCTGCAAAAAAAAAAAATAGTGAGCATTCTAAAGAGCTTGATTCCTTTAAGGATGATTGTAGGAGAAGATAGTATTAGAATCTCTAAGATACATATTTTTATTTTTTTGTGTGGGTCTGGGGATGGAACCCATGGGCATTCGACTTTTGGGCTACACCTCCTGTCCTATTTTGTATTCTTTGTTTTGAAACAGCATCTCACTATATTGCAGAGGGCCTCACTATGTAACTGAGGCTGTCCTTGAACCATGATCCTCTGGCCTCAGCCTCCCAAATCCTGGGATTGCAAGTGTGAGCGACCATGCCCAGCAGAGGCATATGTGCATTTTGAAAACAAAATATCATTTTGTTGCTTGCCATGATTTATTTGTAGTAGTAATATTTAATTTATTTTTAAATTTAAAATATCCTAAAGGAAGACATGACATTTTTAGATGTAATCAAAAAAGTCGTAGATTTTTAAAGATTAAAAATTAATATTTTAGTGCCAAATAACTTTTTCAAGCATCTTTTTTCTTGTTTTAGGTACATTTGAATTTATTAAAAGTCAAAAAACAGATCAAAGTACAAAATTTAAAAAAATCTTCTTGTGTCCTTTTCCCATACTAATCTTTCTCCTACAGGTTACTTCAATTGTTAATAATTTTTTATGAGTTCATTCCCCCAATTTTCTAAGATATACAACTATTGAAAGAATTAGTGGTTTGTTTGGACAACCATGGGATGATACAAACACAGCATCCAACACAAACACGTCTCCCTTGTTCTTCTTAACAGCTGCATGTTACTCCGTTGACTGATGTACCCACACTTACTTAACTGGTCTCTCATGCAGGGATATTTAAGCTGTTTCTAGCTGTTTGCTATTTCAGTACTGCAGTGAACATCCTTAATACTTGAGGGTACATACTTGTAGAAAGTCATTTGATAACTTGCTTTGACAAAGTCACAAAAGGCAGAATATCACAGTATCTAGGAATTGTTAACTGCCTAGACCTTGACCACAAAGAGATTACCTCATTTTTCCACAGTCTTGTCAACATAGGAAGGTGAATAATGCTGTTGTTTCTCTCTGTGTGTGGGGGAGGGGTACTGGGGATTGAATACAATGGGTTTTGCATCTGACCTCCACTCCCAGCCCTATTTTATCTATTTAGTTTTGTTTTGAAACAGGGTCTTACTAAGTTGCTGAGGCTGGCCTCAAACCTGCAATCCTCCTGTCTCAACCTCCCAAGTACTGGGATTACAGGATTACAGGCTTGTGCCACCCTACCTAGCTGAATAATGCTTTTTTTTTTTTTTTTTTTGTACTGGAGATTCAACCCAGGGAATTCTACCTCTGAGCTATACCGCCAGCCCTATTGTTTAATTCTTTATCTTGAAACAGGGTCTCACTAAGTTGCGGAGGGTCTCACTAAGTAGCTGAGGCTGGCCACAAACCTGTGAACCTCCTGTCTCAGCCTCCCAAGTACTGGGATTACAAGTGTGTGCTACCATGCCAGGCTAGGATATTTGTATTTCTTTAAAGAAGTACTTTGGTAAAGTGATCTGAAAGTGAATGGCTGTGTATGCCATCTTAGAGGAACACAGCTATTACAGTAAATGAAGTGCACTTCCATGTTATTTACCCTTTAAAAAGAGAAAACGTTACTATTGTTCATCTAAGTACTAAATATATAAAGACAAGAACAATAGAAGTACGGTTTTCTGTCATTTAAAAACAGGCCAATGATCTGTAATGTGCCACGGGCAGTAAAACATATGGTAGGAATTAAGATTTTCAGAGGGCTAGAAAGAATGGCTTGTTTCTTTCACTGGCTGAAAGGTTATGACCCACTGTGCACCATGTGACCTGTCAGGACTTACTGACCCACCAATTATCCTGTGGAAAATGGAACTCACTAATTCTTCCTAACTTTTACCCAAATCCGCGCTCCTGCTGTGCTCTCCATCTCTGTTAATGGCATCACATTATCCCTGCCTAGAAATCTGGGGGACATCACCATTTCTTTCTCTGCCCCATGTAGCGGCTCTCCGTTCCCTCCCTTTCCTTTTGGTTTTTATGGGGAGGAAACAAGATAGCAGGTCTGGAAGTGGCCAGCATAATGTCAGGCCACCAGTGGTCAGGAAGAGGGATTTCATCTTTTACTTTTTGCAATTTTCTCCATCCTCAGCAGGAACAACGCACAAAGGACACGTTGTTAAACAGTGATGCCTCATCCCCAGCCATCTACTGCTTTCCAAGCCATCTGCCTCAGCCTTCTGCCCTACTTGCTAAACTATCTACCTGGAGGAATTGGGGTTTAGGACACTTACCATTTACTAGGCAGGGACAATGGGGTTGTCCATGTGGAATATATTACTTGAAAAATACCCTGATCATAAACAGAATGATGCTAATAATTTATTTTCTCTTTACACCTCAGTATTGTTGTTTTAAACTTTGGTTCAGAAGGAAAATAAGATGGAATGCTCTCAGAAAACTTTCAGAGGGAAGGTCATAGGAAGGCAAAAGCAGAACGCCTAACTTGTGGTGGGAAGTGAAATAAAAACCTACAGTCATCACCTCCTGACCTAGTTATAGGTTATCAGTGTCTCCCTAACCACAAAGCACATTTCTGGTCCATATCTTCCACCACCTTCTGATGGCAGTGCATAGAGACTGCAAATTCTCTTTAATAAGTCTATTATCTTCAGAAAAACATAACTAAAAACATAAATAGACTGATTCTAAAAATAATATTGTACATTTAAAAACCAAATATTATGAGGTTTGGATTATCTGCTGTTTCAGATTATCTCTGTCGCTTCTCTTAGAGGGTCGAATTTCCTCTGCAGCTTAGTAGCCCTTGAAAACATGTGTTTAGTTATAAACATAAGTCCCTTTGGGGAATCTCCAAATGGAAATGTTTCTCTTGTTTGTGAATGAGAAATGCATGTATTTCCTTTGACACAAAGAGTGTGTTAACTCTTGCCAATTTGCAGATAATTTCAAAATATGTCCCTCAAACTTTCCCAGTGAAAAAAGAGATTATTTTATAACACCTATTCAGTAATGAGCATGAATAAACTAAAAAGCCCAGTTCTTAAATTATTGGTTTGGACTATTGTATTTAAAGTGGTAATCAAATGAAAAGTATTTTTAATTAGAAATGTCATTAATACTTCTCTCTCACTCTTACCCCTATAACTCCCAGCCCCTTCTCCAAGGATAATCACTCTTAGAAATTTATTTTTAGCAATAATTTATAGAATTTGGGCGTGGTGACACACACTTGCAATCCTAGCATTTGGGAGGCTGAGACAAGGGATCCCGATTTATAGACAGCCTCAGCTACTTAGGCCCTTTGCAACTCAGTGAGACCCGGTTTCAAAATAAAGAATAAAAGCTGGGCATGGTGGTGCACACTTGTAATACCAGCATTTGGGAGGCGAAAGACAGGAGGATTGCAGTTCCTGACAGCCTCAGCTACTTAGTGAGGCCCTTTGCAACGCAGTGAAACCCTGTTTCAAAATAAAGAATAATAAAATAAAAAGCACAGGGCTGAGGGTATAGCTTGGAGGTAGAATGCCCCTGGGTTCCATCCCCAGTACTGCAAAAAAAAAAAAAAGAAACTTATAGAAACATATGTATATGTACATATATTTACCATGTCTTTACAAAAATGAGAGCATATTATTCATAATGTTCTAGGACAATATATATCTTGGAGGGTGTTGCATATCAAGAGATAGAAAGATAGACAATATTTTTCTTTATATATCTCTATCTTATATCTTTATCATTATTTTATCACTACCACAGTATTCCATGTTGTGGTTATACATTAATTTATTTAGATGATCTTTACTATAAACATATAGGTCATTTCTAGTTTTTTCTATAATAAGGAATACTGCCAATATCCCCCCTCTTTAAAAAGAGAAATATAAAAGATCCATGGAAGTGGAGATAATTGTGCAATGATCTCCCAATTTTAACAGCAACCAACTAACTCATGGCCAAAGTTGTTTCATTCCTACACCTCTACTATCCATGCCATGTTATTTTGACAACTATTTCTTTCATAAATATTCATATGTACTTGTAAATGATATGGGCTCTTTTAAAAATACTTACCATTACTATACCTAAAATTATCAATAATTTCTTGATATCAATAACCCCATTTGAGCCCTCATATTTGCCCTCTGGAATCTTGTGTAGAGATGCTTTCTTAAATAATATTCCAAATAAGATCCACACATTGGAGGAACTTCCGGGAAGATAGCGACCGAGAAAAGCGAGGCTTAAGAGCTCCTCTAACAACCAATCTCCATTATCACAAAATCAGCGCCTTTCATAGCCAGAAAACACCATAACCAGAGAAACAAAAAAATCACCAGGCTCCAGAGAGAAAGCGGACTGAACAGAGTCACAGACACAGCAGCAGCGCTTTACTGCCAGCGGCAGCGGGGAGTTCACCAGACGGCTACAGCAAGCCGAGGTGAGCCGCTGCGGAACAGCCAGGCGGGATTTCTCGGCACAGAGAGCATCTAAAGCTCCCAGTGGCTGAGCTCAGCACACGCTGCAGGGATTCAGAGTGGAAATCAAAACCAAGAAGAAAAACACCAGCCCCACGGCCGAGGGTGTAGCAGCGGCGCCATATTGCCACCGGCGGCAGCAGCAGCGAATTCACCGAGTCCAGTACAGCTACATCTGCGTACTCAAGAACAGTGAGTCAAATTGCAGGCCACAGAGAAGAAATCCCAGTACTGTACTCCCTGAGACTTGACCCAGTGGAGGAGGGGCGGTGGCAGAGATATCACACCATAGGAGAACGTGCAACCTGGCACCCCCTACAGTCTAAAGCAGCCTCTATCTACTCTCTGGGTCGGAGGCTCTGTGATAAAACCCAGTAAAGGAGTAGTGGGGTATGAGATACTACTGACTCGAGATCCAGAGCACCTTAAGTGAAGTCATAGTGACCCAAGGGAAGAACCCAGAGAAGGCACAAACATCCGAAATCATTGGAAAGAGGAATAACACTGGAGCAATGAATGCCCACAACCCCACAACATCAGAACCCGATAAAACAGAAAATCAGAGATTTCTAGAAGATCAAATCAGGAAAATAACTGTAGAAATAATAGAGGTGCTTCGAAAAGAACTCAGAGAGAGCCAAAAAGAGATAAAGGATGCAATTAATGAAGTAAAGGCCTCAATTCAAAGCACAAATAACCAATTAGAAAACATGGAGAACAGAATCTCGCTCTTAGAAGATGATCAATCCAAAAATGAACGCATAGTTTCTAATCTAGAAAAAAATATCCGACAGCAGGAATCTGATATTGAAGAAATATGGGCCCATTTTAAGAGAGCTAACCTAAGAATAATTGGAATAGAGGAGGGAAAAGAAAGTGAAACCAAAGGGATCAACAATCTCTTCAAGGAAGTAATAGCAGAAAATTTTCCAAACATAGAGCAAGAGGTTGATACAAAGGTCCAGGAAACTTATAGAACTCCCTTTAGACAGGATCAGAGAAGAGGATCCCCACGCCACATAATTGTCAAAATGACCAATGTGGAAGCCAAGCAGAGAATCTTAAAGGCAACAAAAACAAAGGGTAAAAGTGACATTCAGAGGCAAACCAATTAGAATCACTCCAGACTTCCCAAACCAAGTCATGAGAGCCAGAAGGGCTTGGAGTAACATATTCCAAATTCTGAAAGAAAACATCTTCCAGCCAAAAATTTCCTACCCAGCAAAACTTTCTATCAAATTAGATGGAGAAATAAGAAGCTTCCATGCCAAACAGAAACTGAAGGAATTTATGTCTTCAAAACCAGCACTAGAGAAAATACTCAAAGAGATTAACTACAAAGAAGAAATAGGTAACACACACCAGAACTAGAGAAACAAGATTTTCCATCCAACAGACAACTAAGACTGGTTATCTGTGGAGATTCATTATTTATATTAGTCTTTTACCTATCTCTAAATGGTATTGTTTGCCTTTATTGTTGTTAATTTTTAGGATTTCTAGTTGGAATATTAATGTACCTTCAGATATAGCATTTGTGAAATATTTTATCCCATTCTATTAGTAACTGTTAACTCTGTTTACATTGTCTTTGGATATACAATATTTTTTAGGGAGTTTGTATACTCCTCTGTTGCCTGTGCCATTGAAATCCTATCCAAGAAATCACTGCCAATTTCAATGTTGTGAGGTTTTATGACCCAGATTTTCTCCTAAAAGTTTATAGTCTTAAGATTTATATTTAGGTCTTTTATCTATTTTGAGTTAATATTTGTATATGGGATTAGGTAAGGGTCCAATGTTATTCTTTTCCATGTAATTATTATTTTTCAACAATATTTCGTTAAAAGATTATTATTTCCACCACCAAATGTTCATGGAAACCTTGTCAAAAATAACTTGACAATATAGGGAAGAATTTAGCTCTAGGCTTTTATTTAACTCCAATGGTTTATATATCTGCCTTTAGAATAGTACTACACTGTTTCAATTATTGTAGCTTTATATGGTTTGAAATCAGAAAATATATATCTTCTAGCTTTGTTCTTTTTCAAGATTGTTGTGGGTACCTAGAGTCCATATTCCATATTAGGATAGATTTTTTTTCTGAAAACTAAATATATAAATATATGATAGTTTCACCTAAAAAAAAGAAAAAAATAGATTCTCTGGTAAGAAATAAAGCAAAAAGAAATATTGAAATGTTATCTTTGAGTCATCAAAAGCTTGGTATCAGACAAATGAAACTGTTATGTGAGATTATCATTTTTAATTTTGGATAAATTGCTATAATACTAGATGTCAACCACTAAGCCAAGCATGGGAGGGAGGGATGGGGAGAGAATGGGGTGGGGATCGGGTGGGGGCTGACTGGGCGATGTGTGCATGTATGTCTACAAAAGTTTGTATCCCACTATGATCTATGAATACAGTGCACCAATAAAAAAAAGAATAAAAAAAGGATCCACACATTGAATTTAGCTGACATGCCTCTCAAGTCTCTTAACTTATAAACACTGCCTCCTTTTTTTTTTGCAATTTTTATTTGTAGTTCCAGGAATTGAACTCAGGGTCATTCAATTCCCAAAATACACCTCCAGACCTATCTTATTTTTTATTTTTAAATAGTGTCTCATTAGTTTGCTGAGAGTCTTGCTAAGTTTCTGAGGCTGTCCTTAAACCTGCAATCTTCCTGTCTCAGCCCCTAACTACTGGGATGACAGGTGTGTGTCACTACTCCCAGCTCTTCCAATGTTTTTAATGACAGACCTGTTTTTTATGCAATTTCACATTCTGCGTTTTTCTGACTGCATTGTGTGGTGTTGAACATGTTCTCCTCTCTTTCCCATATGCTATGAAAACTGGTGGCCTGATCAAGAGACTATAGCAGATTCAGGCTTAATGCTTTGCAAGACACTTTTTAAATGACATTGTATACTCCCTTTGGGAAAGTAAGACATTTTTATATATAGGTGGGAATGTGACTGTAGGTGAATTTGCTTGTTCTTATAATTTGATAGTATTACCAAATTGGCCTCCACAAAAATTGTAGCAATTTACATTATCACCTGAAATAAAAAGTTCCTGTTTCCCCGTACTGACACTGGTTTTATCAAGCCCCATTTTGCCAATCTAATACGTGAAAAATGTTTATATATATATATATATATATATATATATATATATATATATATTTTTTTTTTTTTTTTTGGTGGTACTGGGGGTGGGACCCAGGGGCTTTCTACATCTGGGCTATAATCTCAGACCTCTTTGATATTTTTATTTGGAAACAAGATCTCACTGAGTTGCTGAAAGTCTCACTCAGTAGCTGAGGCTGGCTTCAAATCTGTGCAATCCTCCTGTCTCAGCCTCCCAAACGCGAGGATTACAAGTGTGCGCCACTATGCCTGACTTAAATGTTATCTTGTCATGTGTTAATACAATTTGTATTTGACTGGAACCAGATTTCATACTGCTTCAGCCCAATATCTTTCTACATTAGTTCGAATGAGTGCAGTATTTGTCGTTCAAAATTCTGTAACTGTGAAAACATTCAAATGATCTGTTGAAGCCAAAATAAATTGACGTGGGTAAGATATCTGTTAATACTTAATGTAAAGGCATGTAATCAATGTTATTACCTTTAGCTTGTCAGTCAAAGAAATGGGCAAGTGCAACTCAAAGAAATCTTGTATGTATAGTTAGAAAATTGTTGGGTTGGGTGTGGTGGCACATGCTTATAAACCCAGTACTTGGGAGGCTGAGACAGGAAAACTGCATATTCATGGACAGCCTCAGCTACTTAAGCCCTCCACAACTTAGTGAGAACTTGTTTAAAAAAAAATAAAATATAGTGCTGGGGGGTGTAGCTTGGAGGTAGAATGCCTCTGAGTTCAATCCCCAGTACCACACACACACACCAAAATTATTGAAAGTTCCTCATTTAAGTACCTGCATCTATGTCAAGCATTTCAGGGGGATCCAGTGGTAGATCAAGACCAAGTCCTTTATGCTAACAGTTTATAGTCCAGTAAGGGAGGTGAGTGACACCCTTAATAATAATGCAGTTAAAATTTAGAGGCGGGCCGGGCGTGGTGGCGCACGCTTGTAATCCCCGCGCTTGGGAGGCAGAGACAGGAGGATCGCGCAGGTTCGAAGCCAGCCGCGCGCGCTGGCTTAGGAGACCCTGTTTCCAAATAAAAATGTAAAAATAGGTCTGGGAGTGTAGCCCGGAGGTAGAAGGGCTTCCAGGAACCCCAGGACCACCAAAAAAAAAATTTAGAGGCAGGGCAAGGCATAGTGGCACATAACTGTAATACTTGAAACAGGAGTATCTAAGATGAGTGGCCAGTTTCAGCAATGTAGTGAGACCTTCAGCAATTTGACATCTTGTTTCAAAATAAAAAATAAAATATGCTTTGGGGTGTAGCTCAAAGGTAGAAAGTCTCTGGATTCAATCCCCTGTACTACAGGAAAAAAAAAATAAGAGGATGAGAGAGGTCACTTGGGCTGGAAGGATCTAGAAAAGGTGGCATTTCCAAAGGGCCCAGAAAAATGGATGTCTCAGCAAGGCTTATCAGATGAGGATAAGATTCCAGTTAGCAGGAAGGGCATTAGCCAAGCTGAGTGATGAAAAAAATAGAGGTCAAGGAATCTGAGAAAGCTACCTAGGCTTTAGAGTAGATAAAGGACCTCAGAGACTGTGGTCTGGAAAACATGAAAGCTAATTAGCATAGGTATTTATGAGACATAGCACTTTGAATAATTAAGAGGAAATCATTGTTACTGTAAATAGAAAAAGGCCAAATAGTCAGGGTTTTTTGTTTGTTTGTTTGTTTAGTGGAGAATGTGGACAAATAGGTGATTTTAAAATATTACATAGATTTGTTTTTGTGGTACTGGGAATTGAACCCAGGGGCATTCTACCTCTGAGCTATACCTCCAGCCCTATTTTTTATTCTTTATTTTGAAGCAGGATCTCACTAAGTTGTAGAGAGCCTCACTAAATAGCTGAGGCTATCTGCAAACCCTCGCTCCTCCTGTCTTAGCCTCCCAAGTACTGGGGTTACAAGCATGTGCCATCATGCCCAGCCACATAGAACTTATGTGTTACTATTATATCTTTTCTTAGCAATCTTCAATGTTAATTTTATACATTTAAATAACACCAACCTAATACAGTTTCTATTGCATTCTACATAGTCTGGTTAGGGAAAAATAGAAGAAACCATATTTCTTCCTTGATTTATCAAAGTTAAATGACACAGACACCGGTTTCTCTTTTCTTTCTTCCTTCCTTTCTTTCTTTCTTTCTTTCTTTCTTTCTTTCTTTCTTTCTTTCTTTCTTTCTGTCTTTCTTTCTGGTGGTACTTGGGTTCCTGGAAACCCTTTTACCTACTGGCTACACTCCTAGACCCATTTTATACTTTTTATTTGGAAACAGGGTCTCTTAAGCCAGCACGGCTGGCTTAGAACCTGTGCAATCCTCCTGTCTCCACCTCCCAAGCGCAGGGATTACAAGCGTGCGCCACCCTGCCTGGCCACAGGTTTCTTTTTTAAGTTATGATTTAGAGTAAAAGACTACTCTTGAGGAAATTTTTGTAATTCTTTTTTTAAATTTTTGTGGTGTTGGAGATGGAACTCAGGACCTTGTGCATGCTAGGCAAGTGTTCTACCGCTGAGCTACACTCCCAGCCTCAGAATCCTCAAGGGTAACACCAACTTCACAGCCTCAGCTAATTTTTTTACACTATGTTGGTAGAGGAGACATATCGATCATCTTAGAAAGCTGGTCTTGTTTGGATAGCAAGCTATGACAATAATTAATGGTCTTTTTTATTGTCCTGTAATAAAGTGCATTTCAAAGAATTAATATCCTTCAAAGCAGGGCAGTCCAATCCAATCTGCCATGATGGAAATGTTCCATATCTTCACTGTCCCACACAGAGGCCACTAGCTACTTGTGGCTGTTGAGCACTGAGAATGCAGCTACTGAGGCTGAGAAACCGTTTCCGACCATTTGGTTTTCATCAATTAATTTTAAAATATAAAATAGCCACAAATGGCTAATAGCTATAGCAGTGTGACATTTAACTAAAAATAGTTATTCCTCTTTCCATGAAAGCTTGAGTTATTGATTAAAGTAATCCACACTAATATAGCTCAAACCGACAAAATGTTTAATGTTTGTTCTATAAGAACAAGATTCAGTCAGGAGCAATAGAACTTTACTTATCCTGAAAATTCCATTTATGTTCAGAGGCAATGGATGGTAATTTATTTCTTTATGCAATGTTTACGGGGCCCTATTCTTTTAACAAAATAACGTGTGCCTGTGCTTTATAATACACTTTAAAGCACAGATAAAGATTAAAACTTTTAAGTGACCATAATCAAAGTAGGAACACTGCTGCTAAATTCTTTGAGTTTAATTGAGTTGGATTTTCTTTCTTTTTTCTCCAACCATTTTCAAGGCTAATCCCTCTGGATACTTCGTGCAATAGAAATATGACTTAAGTTATTAATCAAGAGTCCCTTTTGCAGACTTTTTAAAATAGAACTGCAGATTCATTAGAACAAAAGGATGCACTTTTCTCGACCTTGGGAGCTTGTGACCATTTGAGATGAAAAGAATAAACTTTTAGAATAGTGACACTAAGAAAAACTATTGTCCAGAAAAATAAGCCTCTCCAAGGGGCACCAGGAATCCACAATAAAATCCCTGTTTCCAAGAAAATCCAGGCATTTCCATCAAAAAAGCCTGGAAAGATAAATAGAATGTCCTTATAAGCCACAGGTTTTTAATAATACAAAATGTCTAAGTCCAGGGTAAACAAAGAGCTAAGAAAAACTAACATCTACTAACTCAAGTTTCTCAAGACCCAGGTCATGACCTAGAGCCTGATCACAAGGTATTTTCAAAAGAGTTGCTTTTCCTGCTCCTGTGATGAGTTTATTTTATGGAACTTATTTGCCTACAAAACTGTACAACTGCACAGACTTTTAAAGCCAGGTGAATTACTATGATTCTTTTATTTCGCAACAGTCAGACATAGGATTTGGAGGCTAAGTTAAAAAGTGATGTCAGTGTCCTAAGACAAACCAAGCAAACCAGGCTGGCTTGTTACATTCGAAATTAACATTTCTTTTCCTCAAATCATTATCCTAGCACGCTATTTTCTTTCTCACCTGATTTTCTAAAAGTGATTTGTGAAGCTTTTCAAAATGCAATGAATTCTTCTTCTCCCATGATTTATGAATGAGCTATTTAAGTATTGTTACCTGCAATTTCAACCCTCTAGGAGGAAAAAGTCAATAGGAACTATTTAAACTTGCTGCTACATACCACATCCTTTCTCTAACAGGCTGATTTCCAGGAACTAACCTGTGGTTTTAAAAACAGAGTATTTTCCATAGTGACTATACTAGTTATTACCAACATTATTCATGTATTCTAAAGTTGTGCCCCAGGACTTTTTCAATGGGCTACTAAAATCCCAAAGTGCAATAAACAAAAACAGGAGTCTTGCTCAACCAGCAAAAAGTTTATTCATTGGGATTTTTACGTTGCACATTGCTCACCGAGAACGTGTTGAGAGGAAGAACAAAACTAACTTCCCATGGTCCCTAAAGTATTTTCCTCATGATTTTACAATTTATTTAAGAATATATAATTTTTCACGTTAAAATCCTGTGGCCAGCCCCTGAGAATTAATCTGTAACTACAGGGTCACTTCTGCAATGCGACTGGCTTTGTGGACTTTTCAGTCTTTATCCAACAATGGGTAAGACCTTCCTCTTTCTCCTGGGAATTGATATAATGTAAATGATTTTTACTTTTTAATGATTTAGAATAAATTATGAAGGCTGGTAAAATATCATTAAAGAACAGGAGTTCGGCTTGGCATGCTTATTAGAAGAACAGTTTTCTGAGCACTTTTAGAGTCAGGTTGAGGTTGTGTGGCAGGGCTCAAGTTTCACAGCCATCCCCACTTTGAAACATAATATAAAAGCCATGTTTTTTTTTTATAAGAAATCAAGTGTGTTTTGTGCTTCAGTGGGAAACATTTCAACATAAAATCAAGCACTCCACTTTAAAATAGAAGGATCCGAGAAAAGAGCAAGGGATACTTTGATGATGAAAGAACCTTTGTGAGATGTTACTGTTGTCCCTTTGGCTGAAATGGCCACCAGCACTAATCCTAAAGGTCAAGTTGGTAATGAACCTTTGCCCAGGAGTGCATCTAACATTACTTTTAAAACAAAATCTATAAAATGAAGAGGCTAACCATGGCCTCTTCTGCCAGTGTAAAATAGAAATGGCCCATTTACCTTACAAGTTTTAGGTGAATATCAAACAAGATAACAATACACATTGGTATGCTCTGGAAACAGAGGCCACAGCTCCTTAGTCTCTCTAAATACTCAAGTACACAATTTAAACAGAATGAAGCTCAAGTGCTATGGTAGTTCAGAGAAGGGGAGATTGTCATGTACTGGTGTTAACAAAGAAGTTGCCTGTTCGAAGTGTGACTTGAGTTGGCCCTTCAAGAATTG
Source organism: Muscardinus avellanarius (assembly GCF_963383645.1). Classification (NCBI taxonomy): domain Eukaryota; kingdom Metazoa; phylum Chordata; class Mammalia; order Rodentia; family Gliridae; genus Muscardinus; species Muscardinus avellanarius. The sequence continues at coordinate 72,399,096 of NC_137792.1, forward strand.
GACTAGAGCCATGCATAGTGGCATGCCTGTAATCTCTGTATTTGGGAAGCTGAAAAAGGATAATGGAAAGTTCTAGCCTAGCATGTGGTAACTTAGCATGACCCTGATTCAAAAAAAAATAGGCCTGTGAATGTGGCTCAGAGGTAGAACATCCTTGGGTTCAATCCCCAGTACAGAAATAAATAAATAAATAAATAAATAAATAAATAAATAAATAAATATCAAAAGTGGTGGCACATGCTTGTAATCCCAGGTTGAGGCCAGTGCAAGGTAACTCAGGTTTGAGGCCAGGTATTAATCCTGATGTAATGGCACATGCTTGTAATTACAGTACTTGAGAGGCTGAGACAGGAAGATTGCAGGTTGGAAGAAAGCCTCAGTAATGGAGTGAGGCTTTCAGCCACCTAATGAGACTGTTTCAAAAGAAAAAAAAATGACCAGGAGTGTAGCTCAGAGGTAGAGTATCCCTGTGCTCAATACTCAGTAATACACACACACACACACACACACACACACACACACACACACAGAGACAAGCGTGCACGTGTTTTACTGCACTGTCTGTGACCAAATGTTGTGTTAATATTTATATCCTTCAAAAGAGAAACATCTTTTTTCAGATTCTGGAATACTTAAATTGGTACCTTGAATTTATTAGACACTATAGTTTAATCAATAAAGAAAATGCACAGAAAAAGGGAAATAAAAAAAGTTCATGACACAGATAGAAAGCCAAAGTCTCCATTAATTCCCCACACGCCATCTCAGTTCTCTCTCCAGAGGTAAGTAATTCATTACTATCATTATTGCCAGTTAAAAGACCAGGAAGAAGGGGTGGGGGGGAGGAAGAACAAAAAGGAGAGGGGATGAGATAAAGAGCAAAGATTTATGGAGTGGGAAGAGACCTCAGAGGTAATCTAGTAAGTGATTTGCTTTAATGTCATTCAGCTAGCTAGTGACACAGCACAGACTCAAGCTGAGATCTCCTGATTTTCACTCCAGGTCTCCAGGACCTGGCTTTTCTGGGAGAGGGAGGTTAGGAGCAGGCTATGTGAAGGGAAAGGCAGAAATTCTCAGTCTCTGGTCATAGATTCTTGGCCCCTGCCCTTCTTTGAGATGCAAACATTTCTAACACATAGTCTGAACTGCCTTCCCTTAATTTTCCCCTTTCTACTCCAAAGCACCAAAAGAACCTTTTCAGGGACTATCTAGGTCTTTACAGAGAACTCCCTGGAGTTATCTTTATTTACTAGGGAGGCATTGCTTGAGTTCTCAGTTCCCTATATTTAGACAGAGTTAAAGAATTGCTGATGTTATCTAGTACTTTACATTTGGTTCCTCCTTGTTGGTAAACACTCAGGAAAGAAAGAGAACAAAGTGAAGAACAGGACTTTCTGATATCCCTCAGTACAAATATTCAACCTAGTCACTAGACCAACAATGGAAGTGTCACTGCACTCTGAAAGGGGGCTCATAAAGCCACAAAGTTGAAGTTCTCTCCACCATCCCAAATTTACAATCTAGTTGGGGCGGATGGACAAAGCTCAATTATTCATAATGGCCTCAGCAAAGATGTGATAATACCTCCCTCATTAGCATGTTAGCATATGTTCTAAAATATGATAATTTTAAACTCTGATGAACGATTTTTATTCTTTTTCCCTATAAAAGGCTGGGGTGGGGATCCAATTCATGACATTCCTAAACAACAATAGGGACACTGTTTCCACATTGCTCATTCCAAAAGGCATTTCTGAAAGCTAGAGATAGATGCCTTTTAGAAAGTAGACCACATTTTCTGGCACAATACTTAATTTATTCTTCTTTGATGACATGCCTGGTGGAATGAAGGAAATGGGGGGGCATTCCATACAACCTGATGAGGCAGAATTATAACACCAATGTTATAACAGTTTATACAATATTAACAGCTCTTTTAATGTCAAGTTAGTAATTTAAGGTCATTATATTGTGAGTTGTGCTTCCTCTTCATAATCATATAAAGAAAAATCTAATAAACAACATGTGAGGAAAGTTTTGACTTGCAGGTTCTGAATTTGAACATGAAGTGGCCTTTTTATAGTCAGATGTTCATTATTCGATATCATGATCTGGGGTCCCAATTTAGAGAAGGGGTGATAAGTAAAGCATGTAGTAATTTCCTTGTGCAACAACCATGTTTCTCAGAATGCTCGAGGAGGAAGATGCTGAATTAGGTGTCTTTTCAGTTGGTATAGTAACAAACTCTCCCTATGCCTTTATTCCAAACTTGGGGATTAGGAAGTTGGAATCTTGGCAAAGTCTGAGGAATGGGTTTAGGATATTAGCAGAAAAGAGAAAAGAAAGAAAAAGATAGTTTATTGAGTACTCTAAAGTGTCATGCATTGTGAACATTCTATAGGTTTCACATGTCATCTCACTGGATCCACTATCCCTGCTGGAAAATAAAGTTTAAAAATAAATCGTCATCTATCTAAAGTTGTATTTTTTAATTGAGAGATCTGGGAGTATATCTCAATGCTGAAACACATGCCTCACATGTTCCATGTCCTGGAATTCAAAAAATTTTACCTACACTTCAAAAAAAAAAATACCATAATAGTGATTCCTTTATCCTGGAGCTGTGACAAGTAGAGGCATTCTAGGCAAACCATTTTTGGAGCCTTGGTTTCCTCATCTGCAGAATGGAGTGATTAAGTTAGATGCCTGCTAAGGTCTTTACCACCGTAATATATTGGCTCTAATGACTTAGGGGAAACCTAAGTCATTTCCAGGTTTAATAGTACTATGTACAGCATTCCATCACAAAGAACGTGTATTCCATGTTAAAAGAACAGAAGAACTTGACCAGGAGTCAGGGCAAAATTAAAGCCAAATTTCATTTTGACTGACTCCAAATTTAGGGTTTGTTTCATAAATTATGCTAATCTGTAAGATGCTAGAAGTGTAGCTGCAAAAATGCAGTAGCGTTGAAAGCCAGTAAAATTAAGTTTAGAATTAATTTGCTAGGAGCTTGAGGCCTTAAATTTTAAGACTTCTTTGTAAACTTGGTATCATCATTACTGCAGCTAAAAAAAACATGCTGTACACATGTAGATATTAAGCAAGGATAGAAATTATTTTAAGAATGGTGGATTTGAATTCTAACTGAAATAGCTGAGATTGCATAAAATCAAGGGACTGCAGACCAAAACAAGGATAAACAGGCACTTTGGGTAGGAAACAAAATACAAAAGGAATTCTCTTAACTTTTTAATTTCAATTTCTGATGCAGAAGTAAAAAAAAAATCAAGTAAATGTATGAGTTCCCCCTCCTGATTTTAAGGATGTTATAAACTACTATTTAAAGAAGAGCCTTATGAAGCTTAATAAAAAAGGGCTAATTAGTTGAGTGAAAACAACAAAGATTTTAACCAATATAGGAAATAAAAATTGGTTCTTGTTTTTTTTTAGGTGATCATCCAAACTGTTAGCTTGTTGATTATCCTTAGAAATGCAATTTTAGAAAATACTTTGAGTAATAAAAATATAGCTGTAACTAATAAGAGAAATGACATCCAGATAACACTAATAATAATCATATTATTATATGAGTATATTTCTAACTGAAAAAACTAATTAAAACATGCAAAAGGAGCCAGGCTTGGTGGTGCACCTCTGTAATCCCAATATTTGGGATCCTGAGACAGGGAGATTTCAGGTTCCAGGACAGTCTCAGAAAAGTAGCAAGATTCCTTACAACCTAGAGAGTCCCTGATTTAAAACAAGTAAAATATGTTAAGTGAGCTCAGCCAAGCACAGAATGAAAAGGGATATATGTTTTCTCTAATATGCCAAAACTAGGGTGTATTGGGGATACCAGAGGGACTCCAGATAATGGATGGGAAACTTCAGTAAAGCTAAAAGGAAGGGTAGGAGAGGAAGAAGGCTTAGGTTGATTAATGGAGGAGCAACATTCAAATATGAGTATAAATTTGAATGTAAGTTGGGCATGGTGGTACACATTTGTAATCCCAGCATTCGGGAGGCCGAGACAGGAAGATCTCAGTTTACAAACAGCCTCAGCTACTTAGTGAGGTCCTTTTCAAGTCAGTGAGAACCTGTTTCAAAATAAATAATAAAAAATAGGGCTGGAAGTGTAGCTCAGAGGTAGAATGACCCTGGGTTCCATCCCCAGTACTGCAAAAAAAAAAAAAAAGTATGAATATAGCATGGTAAACCTGGGCACTCATTGTTGGTGGGGGAGGTACAGGGGAGAAGGGCACCAAGTACAAATATACAAGTACTGGGTGAATGATGTATGACATTGTCAATATGATCCACATTATGATGTGAAACTCTAGTGTACCAATAAGTTTTTTAAAAAATACAAAAAAAAAACCAAGTAAAATAGGCTCAGGGATGTAGTTTGGAGGTAGAATGTCCCTGGGTTCAATCACCATAGTACACACACAGACACACACAGACACATACACACACACACATACACACACACACACACACACACACATACACACACACACACACACACACACACACACATACACACACCATAGAGTGAGTAAACAAACTTGATTTCAGAGCAAATTAAAGAAAACTTAAACTGGATGCTGTGGCACATGTCTCCTCTGTGAAAGGGGGAGGGCCTTAGTAATTTTTCATTGGGTTATTGTGTAGAATAAAAGAATAATATAATAAAATATTTTATCAGCCTACTTACCAAATAATAACCCAGTAAATGTTAGTTACCAGTGCTACTACTATTACTATTATTATTACCAATCGCTATTTTTATTTTTGCATAAAGAAAATGTGACCTTAGGTAATTTATAAATAAAATAAATCCAGGCATGCTTTTGCATTCCTATAATCCCAGATACTTGGGAGGATAAGGCAGAAGGATCTAAAGTTCCTTCAGTAACTTAGTAAACCTTGTCTCAAAATAAAAATAAAAAGGGTTGGGTATAAAGGCTCACACATGTAATCCCAGCATTCAGGAGGCTGAGACAGCAGGGTCGTGGTTCATGGACAGCCTGTTTCAAAATAAAGAATAAAAAATATGGCTTGGGGTATAGCTTAGATGTAGAATGCCCCTGGATTCCATCCCCAGTACTGCAAAAAAAAAAAAAAAAAAAAAAAAAAAAAAAAGGCTAGTGATGTATGTGACTCAGTGGTAGAACTGTCCAGGGTTCCATCCCCTGTACAGAGGAGAGGGGAAGAAAAAGATTAAAGTAGTAGAATTGAGTCTGAAGGCTGTTAATTTTGCAAGTTATACACTGTTATTCATCAAGATCTAGTGGTTTCCATGCTCTTGTTTAAAATGATCTTGAAGCCGGGTGTGGTGGCACATGCTTGTAATCCAAGCATTTGGGAGGCTGAGACAGGAGGATCGAGGTTTGTGGACAGCCTCAGCTACTTAGTGAGGCCCTCTGCAACTCAGTGAGATCCTGTTTCAAATTAAAGAATAAAAAATAGGGCAGGGGGTGTAGCTCTGAGGTAGAACGCCCCCTGGGTTCCATCCCCAGAGAAAATAAAAGAAATAAAATGATCTTGAAAGCTAGGTTGCAAATAAAGTTACTATGAAAGGATTTATAGATTAGTCAAGTATTACATTCTAAAATTATAATTTAACCCTAGATATCACTAAGGTTATTTGTCTTGCTGTTTCTCCAAAATCAACAAGCAGACTCTATATTTAAAATGACTTTGTTTATTAGCCTTGATATCCTCTAAGGAAACACTGAACTTTGGTCTAGTTGATTAATTGTAAAAAACTGAAAATGTTTGGCATGCTATAGTAGAATTTATTTCCCAATATATATGAACATGTATTGTTTGTTTCTTTAATATCTTGTTCTTAAATATTTAAAACACATCCTAGAACGATGCTATTTCATTCAGCAAATCTATAAATTTTATATAAACATTTTCACAAATTTACCAGCACTTGAATTATAACTTCCCTATTTTCTTCTTACTTTTATCTTCTCACGCATAAACTGTCTTAATTTTTAAAGATGCTTTAATAAGTAGCAGCCATAGAAATTGGATTACTAAAGCCGTAAAGGAGCTTTGTCTTAATGATGCTAATTATTTTTTTAATTTAGGGAGTAAAGTTTCCAATAGTAAAATTAATTAGGACTTTAAAAAGTATGGGATGTTAAGGATAGATCACTGTTTTCTGAAAGAATAAAAATACACACAGAGGTCCTATTAGGGTCATAAATTACATGATTTTAAATAATAAAACTGTGTCTTTCCATCTTTGATATCTAAAGCATTACTTCTGTTGACTTAGACATCTTTTCAAAAATTTCAAAAGTCAGCTAGATTCGATTTGTTTTGAGAGAACAATCTTCATTTTTAAGTGTAGATGTCCTCTGTAGGCTATGTCTGTTGAAAGATTCCCTTTTCTAGTAAGTTATTTAGGTTGTTCCAAGCTTTCCTTGGAGTCCTTTCAGGCATTTGGATAATTCAACACATTTACTGTGCCTTCCTCCTCAGCATGAAAAAGGTCAGACAATAATTCTACTTCCTTCAGCAATCTTAAGTCAGGAGACAGTTAAAGAGAATCTCTAAGCTTAGCAATGAGATCTGCCAAGCTGAGGATAAATGTTATCTTTGAGGAGGAAGAGAAGAGAAAGACTCTAAAAATGCCATTTTACTTTTTCCACATAGGCTATAGAGGATCATCCTATTGTATTGCAGTAATAGCAGAGAGAATATTTATGACTTAACCTTAAGTCCATAATTGCTATCTAGAGTTTTTATTTCTTAATTAAGAACTTTTTCAAACACCAGACTCACTGGCATAAGATTATTAAAAATTGCTTAAATTTAACACCATGATTTGCTTACTTTAGAAGAAAAAATATTATGTTAGATACATTTTTGGAGACTCTTGAATTTTATCTTTATGAAAAAACTTTATCTTTTATCATGTTCTATATCATGACAACTTATTTTCACATAGGAAATAAATGATGGTGCAAAGATGAACAAATTTAACTAAAAAGTCATTGTGTATAAAACATTTCTGGTTTATAGTTTTTTCTTTGATTATAGTATTACAGTCTGTTAGCAATTTTATGGTTTGTAATACCAGAAGTTTCACTTCTAAGGTCACATAAACAGGAAAATCAAAGTGCTTCAAAAAGAGTGTAAAAATACCTTTAACACTATTTAATCTTACTAGTAAATCATTTTAATGTCTATTAAGTCTATTTTCAAGGTAGAATTAGAGAAACAATTTTTCCACTGATGGAGAGCAGGTTATTCTTATATCTTTCCAATATTTGCATAATTATTTTGACTTAAAACACTCAACCTGTAAAAAAAAATTCTTTAGTGCCAGGAAGCTGCTTTTTTTAAACACACTGCTAAGAGAAGCAAAGATCTACAGAATGGTGTAATTCTAAAGGCTCACATATTAACAAAATTAGTTCCATATTGTAAGTACTGGTACAGTACTGGTACCAACATGCCCCATCTGCATTGAGCAAGATCTGATTAATTATACTGTAATTTATTTTTCCCATTGAAAATAATATTAAGTCATTAATAAAAATAAGAGTTATTTCTAAATATTGTAACAGTGTTCTAAAAAAGTTAGCAAAGAACAGTTTATAAAAGTATAGTTTATTTGCAAATAAAGTTTAATGAAATATATATTTAAATGGATTTGTATTTCAGAAAGTCATTCTACCTCTTTGAGAGTGCATAAATATATTTTTACTTTCTACATTTTAAACCAAATTATATTAATTGTATATGTTGAATTAGTGAAATTTTCTGCTGCTTATCACGGTATAAACTTTTTATATCCAAATTCACATTGACACTATTTAGTGGAAGGAATATTGATTATTTCATTTACATGATTTTTGTTGGTGGTATACACTATTGCAAAGAAATGACATTCAAGGGTTCATTATTAACTATAATTTTTTGTTTTGCTTACACAACTTTTCATAAAAAAAACTTAGGCCTTTGTAACCAAAATATTCAAAAAGTTTTTCAGGTTGATTTGGTTTATGTTCTTGACATACCAAACAAGGTCCATTCACTTAAAAATTACACAATGTTTGTAAATAGAAGGATGCTTAGTTTTTAAAAATTCCATAGTTAGTGAAGATCGATTTTATAGGATAATAAGGAAATCCAAGTTCCTGCTCTAAGATCACATAGCAAAACAACATTTGAGTTATTTTCTTCTTAGGATTCCCCCCTCTCCCTGCTTTGCTCAGTGATTGTTCTGATCTGCTGGCTTTGTTTTAGGCCTCAAGGACATACACATGAACACAGAATTACATAAATGTAGAGAAACACATCATTTTAGTAGTACATGAATTTCTGATCCTGGGCTAAAGGAGCATGAAAGAGACCTTAACTGCAAGTTTAGTCCAAAAATTTAAAGTGATAAATACAATTAGAACAAAAGCTCTCTTCTAGTTGTGTGAGGAACATAATGCTCTTAAATTACTTTCTGGTTTCCATGGGGACCTTTTTGTTCTAAGGTACAAATCATTAGGTTTAACAGAGCCACTTAATATTATTTCTAAATCAAATGTAATGATTTCTCAACTGGGTAAAATGTCAATTACTAGTATTTTTAATAAATCCAAACTACTTGAGATTACTACTTTATATGGCACAATTAAGTCCAGAGAGATCAATACCAAAAAATCCTGCCTACACTTTTCAGACAGAGAGAAGCTCAAAGTGTCTTTATTTTGGGCAGGATACTTTGCTGGTTATCTTTTATTTTTTCAGCATTAACTCAAACTGTTGGAAAGAATTTAAAATTGTGAGAATTCCTATGTTTAAATATCTAGTTCTTCCTCTTTTTTGCCAGTTTCCTTGCATATCTTACACAATTTTATAGAACATCTGGGCTTCTGTGTAGGTATATGATCTATAGGATAAATATATGTAGATATACATATGTGTGTATATATATATGAATATGTACACACATACACACATTGGCCATTCTGGGTGTAATTAATGTGACTAGGGGCTAGGAGTTGTGACTCCTTTATTTTGTAGAATGCCAAAGTATTGTTTGCCTCACAATACTGGGAGCAAACAGGAGCCTGGTGGGAGACTGGAGCCTTAAGCCCTGGGCTGTGGTCTGGGGGAGGGGACAGGGTTGCGGGGTCACAAGCTCTTAGCTTTTAGCCTCAGCATGACCACAAGTTTTAAAGCGTGAAAGGATCACATGCTTTTCTTTGAGCTGTTAGTTATTCTGGCTTGGAGGGGAGTGTTTGTTAAATGCTTTGTTCTTTAGCTTTTTTTTATTCTCTTGGTGTTTTGGCTGATTACTTTTTCCCAAAAGAAAAAAAAATGATTTCATGTAACAAAATGTCCTAATTTCCTATAACCTATATATTGTACTTAATTTTACTTTGTGCTAGACAGGTACCAAAATGAAATAAATTATTTCCACCAGTTGAGAACTAGATTCAGACATCCTATATGTTGTAAGCCCATAAAAAATCCAGAACAAGAAAATATCCTGGTAAAGCAATCTCAAAATATCTCATTCCGGGTATTGTTCTAGCTTTAAAGGGAAGGAGGGGTGGGAAGAGTGGTGGGAGTTGGGGGGCAGACAACTAGGAAGACTCTTGGAGTATGTCTTGTTTAACTGTTAAATTTTGGGGGCCATTTTAAGCTAGTGAAGTCCCTCATCATGGTATTTCCATTTTAAACGCTCTACAGAAATGCTTCACTTTGGGAGGGGTGCTTCCATTTCTTCCCTTTTAATAGGATTGTTTAATCTTTTTAACTGTCTTCTGTCTCTAGAACCAAGACACACAAAAGTCAGGATGACAATTTAAGACTTCTGATGATAATGAGATTTATTTGGGAATATTTTCCAAAATCAGGGCAATGGGTCTTTTTGATCAGATGATGAAGAGGATGAGGATTTGTTTACTCATTGACCGGGAGCTCTGGCTACCGCTGCAGGACACAATTAATTAGTTTGTGAGGAGCGGATGTAACTCCCCTGCAACCCCCCTTTTTCGGGGGAGGGGAGTTTGGCAAAAGGGGAAGGAGGCGCCCTGGGGTCGGATCACATGATATTATCTTCGCGCCACTTTCGCAAAACAAAACAAAACAAAAAACAAAACACAAAAAAATAAAACCTTTTTTTTTTTTACGCCAGGTTTTACTGGAGCTCAAAGGTACTGTTTTCATCTTGTTTTACCACAATGTCTTTTCCAGCCAAGGTCTGAGATGTCTTTCTTCCCTCTCCTCTTCTTTCCAGTGCGAGAAATTACCATTAAAGGTCGAAAGTTGCCTTGCAGTCTGTGCAATTTCACAGGAGTCATCTGGTTGTGCAATGAACTTCGGGCTGCCTAGCTTCCAGAAAGTTATCTATCAGAAAGACGCCTTAGAGTGGGCTGTAAGTGCAGTTGCGCGTTTTCTGAAAAGGGGAAAAAGCCCACCTGTAGGACTAACTCTAGCGGGAGAAAGGAGCATGGCTTTCTCCACATCCAGCGCTGACTCCGGAAAGGTGCTGGTCATTCAGGAGGAGCTCTTTCGCCGGCCGGGGTAGGAAATTGGTTTGCCTTAGCTACTACTGTGCACCAAGTTGAGAATCACATGGCGCCCATGGTCCCTTCTGGGCTTTCGACTGCCATAGTCACCCGCTGTAGCAATAGTAGGAAAGGAGGGGTCTGGCTTCATTTTGCACCCTTGACTCTCCTTTCTTAATTCTCCCCCTTTGCCTTCCATTGCAGCCCCCTTCCCAACCCTGCGTGCTTACTGCACTCTGGTTTGTAACCTGGTATACTATCCACCCTCCAAGCTCCATACCGAAAGCTCCCCAATCATCCTCCGTTGCCGGTGCCCATGTCTGCGAGGAAAGTGGAGAAGGGTAGCCTGGTTATTCATATTATTTAGTTTTCAAAGTCTAGTGTACTTAATTCTATGTTAATCGTGCATCCCAGACTAAAACATCACTTTATAGAGTTCTTGGGCTTTGGCCTTTAAGCAATTCGCCCTCAACTGATTCTCTTTAGCTGTGAGATGGGACGAAAAAGCAAGATAAATGTCTAGTATCTTCCCAGCATAACTGCTTGTCCTCTGTGGCTGCTACCGTTAAGGGTACCTGCCAAGGCACCCTGATTTAGTGGGCGATGGAGGTGCCCGGCCAGTGTGCATCCCTCCTAATGGTAGAATTAGGTGCCAGAGGTTAAAACTTTCACATTGGCACAGAACGAACGCGTTGTTTCTGCTGTCTGTATTTCTTCTCTCCTCTAGCTTTCGGAACACTTTCAATCTAGCGGGGAGGTGGTGCGCATGCGCGCGCGGGGTGGGGGGACACCCGGGTCCCACGGCTCCGTGGGCTTGGTTGTCTGTCTCCGGTGGGGGATGGGGCGAGCGCCAAAGGAAAGGGAGCGGGACCCGACGAGATTGTAGTGAGTGCGCCATCCTGGGCCAGACCCCAGTGACATGCGCTCCAGCATAGGACGCCACTGGGGCCTGAGTCTCAGGCTCGTTTTGAATTAAGGATTCCAGTTTAGGGGACAGAGGAGAAAACGCCAACTGTGTTCGGCCCGTGGGTAACGGGGGCTCGGTGGGGTTGTCGCTTTGGCTGGGTGGGGGTTCCGTTTCCTAATTCCTGTGCGGGCCTGGTGGGCGGGGGCGGGCTTTTTTCCCTGGGCTATTAAAGGCAGAGGGGCGGGCTTTTCCCAGGGATCTAGCTACAGACCTAGGGCTAAGGGGACAGAGCGCTCCTCAACTGGTGGCTGGGAAGCTGACGGCCCCGCGTCGCTCAGGACTTGGGCGCTTTAGGGTGAGGTGTGCGCTCGCGGCCCTGGTCGATTTCCTGAACGCTTGTTCACACTTCTCTTCTTTCCCGGGATCCACTTGGTCCGGCTCCTGGAGCGTGCGGCCCCGGATAATTGCCGGGATAAGTGTGTAGCGGAGGCCGGCCGCTGCTGGACCGCCGCGAGCGCCACCTGCGAGGGGCGGGCCGGAGTCAGATCCTGTGCTTGGCGGCCTTGGCTGGCGGCTGGGCCAGAAAAGGGGAAGTTCCTCGGGGCAGCAGTGATCCGGCAGAACTGACTGGTTAGGTGGGAGGGGATGAAGCACGCGGGACTTGAGCGAAGCAAAGTGGCAGAATGGAGCTGAAGTGTAAGCGTGGAAGGCAGGGGAAACAACTCCCCTTTTCTCCTCCTACTGACCTTTAGGTTCCTGGGAAACTTGTGTTTTGGGGAGTGCAGGATGAGGGGGTGAACGTGGAGGGGAAAAGAGACACCCCTCCCTCTTGGTTTCTCGCCCACCAACTCGGGAATGGAGGGGGAGGGAGGCGTGGGCTTGGCGCGTTTTTGGTGCTTTGAATGGAGAACTTCGTTTCCCATGATGCTTTGTTTCTTTCTCTTTAATCTCAGCCGCGGCTGCTGTAGCTGCTGAGGCAGCGCAAAGACCTGAGCGCGTGGTGCTGGCAGCTGGAGCACACCCTGGGCATGCGGGCGACTCCCAGGACTTAAACCTCAATGGTAGGTAAGTGTGAGAGAGGCGCCACAGGAATTCACAGGGATGGAAGGGTTTTTTGTTTTTTTCTTTGACAATTAAAAGAGGTTCATAAAGATTGGTCAGCGTGATGTCAGATGAACATTAATTAAAGTTAGTAACTGGCAAGCACGCTCTCTGGCTCACTTTGGCAGGGTGAGTCAGCAAATCATTTTGAGATATGTTTGGATTTTTTTTCTAATGGAAGCAAACATCTTTATAGGAGTAGCAACCCAATTTAAGAGGGAAAATGTTACTCCACTCATCATTTCTATACTAAATCTATTATTACCACATAGAAAATGTACTTAGATGTATTTTTAATCACTTTTGTTTTTAAGACTTTTAAGAGTAGCTACAACGAGGAAAGTCCAGCTTTTAAAATGTACTCATTTTAAAAATGTATTGTAAATTACATATCCCTGTGAAGTTTTATTTTTCTTTTTTTAACAAAACTTACCCTTTGATGGAAAAGGCGGGGAATCTTGTGATTCCTTTTCTAGTACAGTCTCACTTCCTTGCTGCATCTTCTTAAACAAGATAAGCACTTGGAAATGAGAGGTTTTCTTGAGACACGAAGGAAGGAAGAACTAATCTACCTTCTTGGGGTTTAATGGAGAAAATGGGTCTATAAATGTTTAAACAGAAGCAGAGCCCTTTGAAATAGATCAAAATGTGACATCTCTAGGCCATCTGTGCATTATGTGAAGAGTGTAAAGCTGTGTTTCTTAAACTAGCTCTAAAATCTCTCTCATTTTCTATTAATGAGGTGGGGGCAGGGAGCAGGGAATATGCACTTAATCTAACACAGTCAATTTCAGTAGGGAGCCCCAAAAGCTCTGAATGAGCTCAAGATTCAAATACTTATCCTGAAGCATTTTTAATGCTTCTTTCTCTGAGTATGCCTCTTTCAAAATCAGGGTGGATGTAATAGGCTTATACATTTACTGAGAATGCATATATCAAGTTTTCGTAGATGGAGACAGAAAGTTCAAAATCTGCTTATACTTAAATGAATAGGACTTTTTGAAATGGGCACTGTTTTTCATGTTCTGTTCTATATAAATAATTCAGATTACTATTATTATTATAAATTACTAATATAACTAATATTTCTCAGGATTTTATTGAAACCACAAAACCAGCTGGGCGTGGTGGCACACGCTTGTAATCCCAGCATTTGGGAAGCTAAGACAGGAGGACTGCGGTTTACAGACAGCCTCAGCTACTTAGTTAGGCCCCTTGCAACTCAGTGAGACCCTGTTTCAAATATAAAAAATCAAGTTAGGGGTGTACCTCAGAGCTAGCATGCCCCCTGAGTTCCATCCCCAGTACTGTCAAAAAAATCACAAAACCTAGCTTAGACTGTAACCCCCAAAGAAAATCTTATTTTAGGAATATCAGTTAGTACTTTACTTGTTTATAATGTTTGTGTGTGTTTTTCTTTTAACCAGGTGAATCTGCTTAGATCTTTGAGGCTGGAAAAGAAGAGCTTGTGAAAGACTTAAAATGATGCTCCAGGAATAGGCCTTGGCCATGTAAAAGTGCTTACAGTGCAGGTAGCTTTTTGAGATCTACTGCAATGCAAGCACTTCTTACATTACCATGGTGATTTAATCAATGGCAACACAGAACTGTAGTTTGTGCATAATTAAGTTGCTGATGCTTTTGAGCTTCTCCTCATGTTGTATCTCTTGTGTTAAGGTGCATCTAGTGCAGTTAGTGAAGTAGCTTAGAATCTACTGCCCTAAATGCCCCTTCTGGCACAGGCTGCGTAATACACAACATTTCCAAAGGATGCTTTGAGTAATAATTAAAATAGGACAAGTTTCAAAGGTTTGGTTTTTGTGCTTTCACGGTTTGTTGGGAACAGATGTGCAGTGTACAATTGTATACAAAGGATAAGTTTGGGTCCTAGTAGTACCAAAGTGCTCATAGTGCAGGTAGTTTTGGCATTACTCTACTGTAGTGTGGGCACTTCCAGTACTCTTGGATGATGGATCCCTTGTTGATAAAGAGAATAGTCCAGGACACTGCTACTTACAATTAGTTTTGCAGGTTTGCATTTCAGCGTATATATGTATATATGGCTGTGCAAATCCATGCAAAACTGATTGTGATGTGTGCTTTCAGCGTTTTTGTGGACACTATTAAGTCATCTTTTCGGCATTTGTGCCCATTCATCTGTGGGTGGGGATTTGTTGCATTACTTGTGTTATATATAAAGTATTGCACTTGTCCCGGCCTGTGGAAGAAAGGAGGATTTTATCATCTTATTTTGAGATTTGCAATTTCTTATGTGATAGTTGTAAAATGACTTGTTTTGCTGTTGTCGGGTGGATCACGATGCAATTTTGATTAGCATAATAGGAGAAAAATTGCACGGTATCCATCTGTAAACCGCAGGACCTCTGTTGTCAACTTTTTCTCAGTAGTAATGTGGAACAGCAAACTCCTTTCTCTAATTAGAACTATTGTGAAAGGACTTGAGATGTATTTGATTTTTAAATATTTTTAATAAAATGTATTTGAAATTATGAAGTGTGATTTGACAGTTTGCTGAATGATCAGATTGTTATAAATAGATCTCACATTTGCAGAATCAATGAAATACATAGATCTTTAAAAATGACTTTTTAAAAAACAAACGATACTGGGTATTTTAGTTCTCTTAGTGGTGGAGGTCATAGAGGCAACTTTGGGCATAGCAGGTTTTTAAGTGTTTATCTACATGCCTGGGTTTGGAGATTTCATTATGTTTGCTATTTTTGGACAAAACAGTGTCCATCCGTATGGAAGGGGTCCAAATCTAGACACCACAGGCTTGTCTGCCTTGAAGGACCAGAGAAAATTTGAGATGTAACAAGAGAAGAGAGTAAATTTGCCTATTAAATTTGATTTTGAGATTCTCTGAGAAGAGTGGTGGCAGGCCACAGAGAGAGATACCATCTTGCTTTGGAGGTTAGTAGATGGAAACATGGGTGTGGACTGACTTAGGATTTAAGGTCCTGGAGGCTCAATAGAGTGAGTAACTAAAAGCAGAAATTATTCATGCCTTGCAAGCTGGTTGTTTGAGACCAAACTCAAAACAAAGTGAATGTTGACTGATAGTACTAGATGAGGCACTTGGACTTTTTACCAAGTCTTGAACTTGAGCACCTGTTAAAACAGCCAACCCCATCTCCAGAGATTTATTAAGTAGGTAGAATTTGAGGATTCACATTTCAAACCAGTTCTTATGTGCTGATGCTCCTAGTCCTCAGAACTATTGCCCACAGAGCTTCAGTTCCCAGGACAAATAGTTGACAAAGGAAGTTGTCTATTTTAAGTTTCACATTTAAGAATTTAAAAGACTCTACATAGAGCCTGCTTTGCTTTCTAGTTTTATGTTTCTTATTTTAGTGTCAACTCTTTGTCATTCCTTTGACAAATGGGAAAAACAGGCACGTGATGGTTTCACCATCAGTAGTGTTGAGTTCTTATCAAAAAGTGCTGTCAGAGCCGGGCGTGGTGGCGCACTCTTGTAATCCCCACACTTGAGGCTGAGACAGTAGGATTGCACGGGTTCGAAGCCAGCCTCAGCTACTCAGTGAGGCTCTCAGCAACTTAGTGAGACCCTGTTTCCAAATAAAATATAAAAAAGGTCTGGGAGTATAGCCCGGAGGTAGAAAGCCTCTGGATTCCACCCCCAGTACCACCAAAACACACACACACACACACACACACACACATACACACAAAGTGCTGTCAGACTCAAGAAGTTATGGGTATGTGCCTTTCTTATGTCCTGGTTCTATGGAATTTTCTAACTTTGAAACCCTTATAATGTTTCCTCATAACAGATCCAATTTAGTCAGTAAGGGATGTGCTTGTTGAGTTGCACTTTAGCCCTGAGCTACTTGCCTAAACCTTCTATTTCTTCATGAGAGGAAATACAGTGATAACCCTGGTCTACCCCAAGGACATGTGTGTTAAGTAAGTTCTCTTTGGTGGTAGTAGTGGTAGTGGTTAAGGGGATGGATTTTAATTGTTAGTGATGAAGTGAAATCTTAATGAAAAGAGATTTAGGGTAGTAAATTCTGTCTTTCCGTATTAAGTGTGTGTGTGTGTGTGTGTGTGTGTGTGTGTGTGTGTGTGTGTGTGCGTGCGCGCACGTGTGTGTGATTTTTCAAGTGACTAAATAATGCTTGAGGCAATTATACAAACATAAAGAACTCTACAGATATTTCCTGTGCTGTCTAGTGCTTACTACTTTGTTGGTGTTTAATCATAGTTAAGTTTGATGTGGCAGCAAAGTAAAAGTCTCCCTTCTCTCTAATAAAGTAGCTCAGTAAAAGAGGGGATTAAAGCTTATATGTTATAATCCTTAACACCGCCAAACCTTTACTTTAATAATATAGGTTTATTGTCTGGTGGTTTGCTGGTGCTTTACCTAAGGTGGCTAACATGCAGACAGTTACTGCAGTTTTCTGCTTTTAATGGGCATGTGTGGAGGGACTGTGTTCCTCAGGGGAGGCCACTCTGCCTGTAAAGAGTCCCAGTTCCTTAATCTACAATTACAGCTGACCTCAATGAGCTTACAGCCTTTCCTAGTTTCAGAAATTCTGATTTTGTTCTCTTTAAAGCTAGGCACAGTGGCAAATGCCTTGCATGCAAAAGGCCCTAGGTTCCAACTCTAGCACACAAAGAAGGTATCAAGTAACTACACATCTTGTACTTAAAGTCATTTGTCTAGAAGATTTGGGAATGGGGTAATGTAAGTCATCAGTTACAGGCAAAATTAGTAATACATATAACATTATATATAGATATATATAGTTTAATAGATTTTAAAGTTCAGAAGAAACACTATTAAGTCCTATCTGTGCTTTTGATTTAGAAGATAGTTTCATATCCCATGGTTTTCTAAGGTCATTCATCATAAGCATTAATTCTAGGCAGAGAGTCAAAGTTAGATTAGATCAGACATGTTGATTTGAAATGGGTTTTTGTGGTGACTGTCAGTTCTTTTAGCTTTGAAAAGAGGAACAACTAGTAAAACAGGTGAAGCTACTGATTCTTTAGCTAAAAGAATCTTTACTTACCAACTATAGTTCATATTTATTCTTCAGTAGCCTAGGAAACAAGCTGAGGAAAAAGTGGCTTGCCAAGGTTTCAATAATTAGGGACCAATATAATTAATGACATGCTAGAATTTGGAGGGAGGAAGGAAGGCATGTAACTGAGGCTGGGGATGGAATATGGCTAAACCAGAATTACTTCTCAGAGGCAACATCAATGGAGGGGCCTGAGGGGAGTTAAGGAAAGCAGAGAAGACCACTGAAGGGTTTTTAGGTACACTAGGTTGTGCAAAAAGCAAGGGAAATAATTAAGTTGGATGGATGCCCTTCTAAAGAACAGCATTTAGGGACTGGGGATGTAACTCACTGGTAAAGTGCTCAGCATACACAAAGCCCTGGATTTAATCCCTAATACCTCCTAAAACAAAAGAAGTGTTTATTTCACAACATCCACTGTTTGAGCGGAGACAGGTAGGCTAGGGCCAGATCACAAACCTTATCTTGAATGCAAAGAGAAGTCAACATTCTCAAGCAGAGAAACTAAACTTCACTATAATTACAGAGTTTATCTGTAAGAATACCAGGGAACAATAACCAGGAGAATGAAAGCCGGGTGTGGTGGCGGCGCATGCTTGTAATCCCATGCTTGGGAGACAGAGACAGGAGGATCATGTAGGTTTGAAGCCAGCCATGCTGGTTTAAGAGACCCTGTTTCCAAAAAAATGTATGTATATGTATGTGTATATATCTATCTATATCTATCTATATCTATCTATCTATATCTATATCTATCTATCTATCTATCTATCTGGGAGTGTAGCCTGGAGGTAGAAGGGTTTCCAGGAACCCCAGTACCACCAAAAAAAGAATAAAAAATAGGGCTGGGAATATTACTTGGAGGCAGAATGCCCCCGGGTTCCATCCTCAGTACCTCAAAAAATAAAAAAATAAAGTGGTATTGTAACAGTAATACTATTATAATGTAGCAGTTATAAAAGTAGCACATAACAGTGATACTGTTACAACATGGCAGTTATAAAAGTAGCATTGTAACAGTGATAAACTACACCTCCAGCCAGCCCTATCTTATTTCTAAGTTGAGACAGGGTCATACTAGGCCCATGAGAATCTCACTACTTGCTGAGACTATACTTGAAGCTGTTATCATCTTTAGCCTCACCCTCCTATGTACTGGGATTACTGGTATGTGTCGTGACACCCAGCTGAAAAGTCATTTTAAATAAATTTTATGGTCCTGGAAATTGAACAGAGTCCCTTACCCTCTGATACACATCCCAGTCTTATTTGGTTTTTATTTTGAAAAGAGGTCTTTTTTTAAATCATTTTTTAAAATCATTTTTTAAACCATTTTATTTCACAAAGTTTGACAGCTTCAAGGATAAATTCTGAGCATAATTCTTCTACATAAGTTGCATAAAACAAGTTTTCTTCATAATTCATAACACAAATCTTATATCAGAGATTATATTTCTCTTACACTTTAAATCCAAAATGTATGTGAAGCATAGTGCCTTAAATTTAAAGTGAAATCTACTGTTAGGTTGAAAGACAGCTTCTGTGGACATCTGATCTCTTTTCTGGGAAACATTAATAGTTTATATATGACAGATATAAGGACACTTGAAAAGAGGTCTTGATAAGTTATCATGCAATGGACTTTAACCTGTGATCCTCATTTTTCAGCCCCCAAGTACTGGGATTACAGGTATGATCCATGACACCTGGTTTTATTTATTTATTTATTTATTTATTTATTTATTTATTTATTGTGGTGCTAGGGATTTAACCCAGGTGCATTCTACCTTCAAGCTATACCCTCAGCCCATTTTTTATTCTTTAATTTGAAACAGGGTCTGACTAAGTTGCAGAGTGCTTCACTAAGTAGCTGAGGCTGGCCTAGAACCCAGATCCTCCTGTCTCAGCCTCCCAAATGCTGGTATTACGAGTATGCACCATCATGCCCGGCTGACACCTGGTTTTAACCACACATTTAAAAAGGAAAGATGGATTTGAACCCCAAAACTTCACATCAAAGACTTTCTTAAAATTAAGAAACAAAAGGTAGATAAAAATTATGTTTAATGTATGAGAATGGCAAATATATTTTCATTTATTCACTCACTTATTCATTCAGGGAATGTTTACTTAGCATCCATTATGCCCCAGAGACCCTTTTAGTGCTAGTGCACCAGTAAGAAAATGTACCTGCTCTCACAGATCTCATATTCTAGTTCGCAAAAGCAGATAATAACCAAAATGAATATTTAGTATATCAAATGATAAGTGTTATGCAGAAAAGAAAGCAAGTGTATTTATTTTCTATTAATGCCATAACAAAATAGTTCTAGAGGCTAGAAGTGCAAAATCAAGTGATTTCTAGCATCAACCTAATCACCTTTAAAAATAATGATCAAAACACTAAGTCTTTTTCTAATCTCTAATGTCTCTAGAAAATTATCCTTCCTTGCCTCTTCCTAGCTTCTGATAGTTACTGTCAATCCTTGGCATTCATTGGCTTGTGTAAATATACCACTTCAACCACTACCCCTACCATAGTACTTTCACTGTGTATCCCTCATTTATTGTGGTATTGGAGAATAAACCCAGGTGTATTACATGTGAAATACACCCCCCTAGTCCTTTTTATTTTTAGTATTGTAACAGGGTCTTCCTAGGTTGCTTAGGGTCTCACCAAGTTGCTGAGGCTGGCTTCAAACCTGCAATCCTTGAATCATAGGCTCATAAGTACTGGGATTATACATCTGTACCACCTTGCCTGGCTAGGTATCTCCTCATATAGACACCAGTGACTTTACTTAGGGCCTACTTTTTTATATGACATGATCTTAATTGGATCCTAAATTGTTTTCATAATTTGGCTATTATGAATTGTGCTGCTATAAAAATGGATATGCATTTATTACTCTAGTTTTCTGATTTCAGCACCGTTGGAAAGATACCCAGGATTGGTATGGTGGGTCCATTCCCAATTGTCTTAAGGAACCACCACACTGATTTCCATAGTGACCGAACTAATTTGCAATCCCAGCAATAGCACAGAAG
Source organism: Muscardinus avellanarius (assembly GCF_963383645.1). NCBI lineage: Eukaryota > Metazoa > Chordata > Mammalia > Rodentia > Gliridae > Muscardinus > Muscardinus avellanarius. The sequence continues at coordinate 72,419,762 of NC_137792.1, forward strand.
AGTTCCTATTTCCCTACATCCTTGTCAACATATATTGTTGCTTGTCTTCTTGATGATTGCCATTCTGATTGGGATTAGATGGAATCTCAATATAATTTTTAGTTGCATCTCCCTGATTGCAAATGGTGTTCAACATTTTTCCAAGTATCGGCCATTTGTATATTCTCTTTTGTGAAGTGTCTATTCAGTTCAGTTGCCCATTTCTTGATTGGGTTATATGTTTTTCTAGTGTAAAATCTTTGAAATTCATTGTATATTCTAGATATTAGTCCTCTGTCAGAGGGATAGCTGGTGAAAATCTCCCATTCTGTAGGTTTTCTCTTTAGATTCTGGATGATTTCCTTTGATGAGCAGAAACTTTCTAGTTTGATGCCATCTCACTTATTAAATCTTGTTTTAATTTCCTGAGCTTTGGGAGTCTTGTTGAGGAAGTTTCTAGCAGCGAATAAATGTCAAAGTGTTGAACCTATGCCCTCCTGTAATAGGTTCACAGTCTCTGGTCTAACTTACAAGTCTTTGATTCTTTTCGAGTTGACTCCTATGCAGGGTGAGAGGTCAGGATTTAGATCCATTTTTCAACAAATGGACAGCCAGTTTTCCCAACATCAATTGTTGAAAAGGCTGTTTTTCAGCCGGGCGTGGTGGCGCATGCTTGTAATCCCAGCATTTGGGAGGCTGAGACAGGAGGATCACAGTTCGAGGACAGCCTCATCTACTACTTAGTGAGGCCCTTTGCAACTCATTGAAACTCTGTTTGAAAATAAAAAATAAAAAATAGTACTGGGAGTGTAGCTCAGAGGTAGAATGCTCCTGAGATCCATCCCCAGTATCGAAAAAAAAAAAAAAAAAAAAGAAAGAAAGAAAGAAAGAAAAGAAAAGACTGTTTTTCCTTTAGCATATGTGTTTGGCTTCTTTGCCGAAGATCAAAACTATAAATGTGTGGATTTCTTTCTGTATCTTATATTCTATTCCATTGTTCTGTGCCAGTACCATGCTGTTTTAATTACTATTGCTCTGTAGTATAATTTTAAATCAGGGATTTGATTTCTCCTGCATGGTTCTTATTGCTGAGATTTTTTTTTGCCTTTTCTGGGTCTTTTTTTCCTTCAAATGAAATTTATCACTGATTTTTCTAGGGCTATGAAGAATGACATTGATATTTTGATAGAAATTACATTGATTCTGTAGATCACTTTTTGTAGAATGGCCATTTTGATGATATTTATTCTGCCTATCCAAGAGCAAGGGAGCTCTTTCCATGTTCTATAATTTTCTTCAATTCTCTTTTTTAATGTTTTTTGTCTTTTTTATTGGTGCATTGTAGTCTTTTGTTTCATAATTGTAGAAGTTTTATTTTACCTACTTGGTTAGGTTTATTTCTGAGTATTTTATTAGTTTTGAGGTTGTTGTGAATAAAATTGTTTTCTTAATTTCTTTCTCAGTAGATTCACGGTTGGCATATAGAAGCTACTAATTTTTTAGGTTGATTATGTATCCAGCTACTTGCCTGAATTTGTTAATTAGCCTCAGTAGTCTTTTCGTTGAGTTTTTCGAGTCTTATAAGATCGTGTCACTTGCAAATAAAGATAATTTGAATTTTTTTTCTACTTTGATTTCTTTGATATTCTTATCTTGTCTTCTTGCTCTGGCAAGATTCTCAAGGGCTATATTTAAAAAGAGTGGTGAGAGTAGGAATCCTTATCTTGTTCCTGATTTTAAAGGGAATTCCCACATTCAATATGATGTTGATTTGGGGTTAATTATATATTTCCTTAATGATGTTGAGATATGTTCCTTTTATTCCAATTTTCTATAGTTTTTTTTTTAAAAACATGAATGGGTGTTGGCTTTTGTTAAATGCTTTTTCAGTTGAGAAAATTATGAGTTTTTTGTTCTTATATGGTGGATACCATGTATTGATTTGAATATGTTGAACCAGCCTTGCTTTCCTGGGATGAAACCAACTTGGTCATTGTGTACAACTTTCTTGATGTCGTTTTGAATGTGCATTGCTAGTATTTTGTTTAGAATTTTTGCATCTATGTTCATCAGGGATGTTGGTCTTAATTTTCTTTTCTTGAGGCATCTTTATTTGGTTTTGGTATTAATGTGAGTCTAGCCTCATAGAGTCTGGAAGAATTCCATCTCTTGATTTTATATAATAGCTTGTGGAGTATTGGGTTTAGTTCTTCTGTAAAGGATTTGTAGAATTCAGCTGAAAATATGTCTGGGTCTGGGCTTCTCTTTGATGATAGGCTTTTTATTCATGTATCTATCTCTTTGCTGGCTATTGATTGGTTTTGTTTATCTATATTCTCTTGGTTCAATTTAGGTAGATTGTATGTATCTAGAAGTCTGTTGGTTTCTTTTATATTTTCCAGTATATTGGAATATAAATTTTCAAAATAGGCTCTATTGATCCTCTGAATTTCCCCACTGTCTGTGGTGATGTCTCCTTTTTCACTTCTGATTTTAATAATTTGGATTCAGCCTCTCTTTCTTTTGGTTAGATTGGCTAGGGCTTTGTCAATCTTGTTAATCTTTTCAAAAAACCGCTTTTTGATTTGTTGATCCTTTGTATTTTTTATTCTCTATTTCATTGATTTATGCTCTGATTTTAATTACCTCCTCCTTCCACTGGCTTTGGGATTAGACTGTTCCTGTTTTTTATGTCTTTGATGTATGTCATTAAGTTATTTATTTGGTGACTTTCTGTTTTTCTTATGTGGGTAATCATTGCTATAAAGTTTCCTCTTACCAGCTGGGCGTGGTGGCATACGCTTGTAATCCCCGTGCTTGGGAGGCTGAGACAGGAGGATTGCGCAGGTTCGAAGCCAGCCTCAGCTACTTAGTGAGGCTCTCAGCAACTTAGACCCTGTTTCCAAATAAAATAGAAAATAGGTCTGGGAGTATAGCCTGGAGGTAGAAAGCCTCTGGGTTTCACCCCCAGTACCACCCCCCAAAAAAAAAGTTTCCTCTTACCAACTTCTTCAAAATGTCCCATAGATTTTGTTACACTGTGTCTCTATTTTCATTTAATTCCAGGAATTTTGTTACTTCTTAACTTAAATTTTTTTTCTATAATCCAATCCTCATTCAAGAATGTATCATTCAGTCTCCATGCATTTATATAGTTTATTTTGGTCTTCCTATTGTTTATTTCTACTTTCATTCCATTGTGATCTGAGAAAATGCAGGGAATTATATTACAATTTTTGAATTTGCTAGTGCTTGTTTTGTGGCCCAGGATGTGATCTGTTTTGGGAAATGTTCCATAGGCAACTGAGAAGAATGTGTATTCAGCTCTTGCTAGTTTTAAATGTTCTGTATATCTATGTTAGGTCTATTTAGTTTATAGTGTTCTTATGTCTGAAGAGTCTTTACTCATCTTTTGATGGAAAATCGATCTAATGGTGTTAGTGGTGTGTTGAAGTATCCCAATATTATTGTATTGGAACCTCTTTAAGACCTGATGCTCCAAAGAGTATGTTTTACAAAAATGGGTGCATCCACATTTGGAGCATAAAGGTTTACTATCATTATATCTTCTTGTTGGATTGTTCTTTTTATTAATATTGACCCACTTTGTCTCTTCTGATGTGCTTTAGCTTAATGTCTGTTTTATAGTATATGAGCATTGCTACCCCTGCTTGTTTTCATTCTCCATTTGCATTGTATATCTTTTTTTAATCTTTTCACCTTTAACATATAGTTATCTTTGGCTGTAAAATGATTTTCTTGCAAGTAGCATGTAGTTGGATTATGTATTTTTTTTATTTTCGTGGTACTGGGGGTGGAATCCTGGGGCTTCCTACCTGTGGGCTATATTCCTAGACCTATTTTATATTTTATTTGGAAATAGGTCTCACTAAGTTGCTGAGAGCCTCACTAACTAGCTGTGGCTGGCTTTGAACCTGTGCAATCCTCCTGTCTCAGCCTCCCAAGTGTGGGTTTACAAGCATGTGCCACCATGCCCAGCTGGATTATGTATTTTAATCCATATTTCCAGTCTATGTCTTTGAATTGGGGAGTTAAGATCTTTGGCATTCAGTATTATTGATATGATTTTTGTTTTCTATCATTTTGTGTTCTATTTTCTGTTTGATGTAGTGTTAGTTCTCCTTTGCTTTGTTGCCCACCTGGTGGAGTTCACCTCTTCTCTGGTTCTTGGATTTGCTTTTTTCCCCTGTTTTATTTATTTAATATTTTCTCTAGGGCTGGCTTGGTAGTCATGAATTCTTTATGTGTCTGCTTGTCTTAGAATGTTTTTATTTTTTCATCAATTTTGAGGGGTATCTTTTCTGGATATAGCAGTCTTTGTTAGAAGTTGCTTTTTTCCAGGTCTGGAGTATATCATATAAATCCTTCCTGGCATTCGTGACTTGGTTTGAGATGGTTGGAGTGATAATTATTGTTTTACCCCTGAATATCCCCCATTATTTTGTTCTCACTGCTTTTAAGATTCATTTTTTGGACCTCTATGTTAGTCATTTTGATTATTAAGTGGTGTGGGGAGGTCTTTCTTTGATCTTGTCTTCATGATTTTCTGAGTTCTATACATGGATATTCAAATCTTCTATGTTTGGAAAATTCTCAGAAATTATTTATCTGATATGCTTGGTTTGTGCTTCTAGACCTTCTTCAGTGCCTTTTATTCGTACATTAGGACATTTAATATTGTCTCATATTTGTTGAATGTTTAGGTTATGTTATTGTAATGTCTTTTTGTATATTGTTGACTATGTTTTCAGTTTTGGATGAGCTATCTTCCAAGAGTGATACACTATACACTGTTTTTGATGTGGTCTAGCCTGATAGAGTTGGTTTCTTTTGAGGTCTTTAATTCATTTATTAACTCCTTCATTTTACTCAAAGTCTCTTTTGGGTTCTTTCTTAGTCTCAATTTCCTCCTTTATTTCCACACAGTTTCTTTGATGTCTTTCATCACAATGAAAATCAAAATTCAGAATTCTCCTTTTTGCATTTCCTGCAGATCAGTATTGACGATCTCTCTTGTTGAGTTGTGGGAGTTTATTGTTTCCTCGCTGTTCCACATTGTCATATTTTCAGAGTTCACAGAGCTCTGCTGTATTAGCATCTTCTTTCTCTTTGTGTGAGTCTACTGTTATCCCTTTATAATAAGTTTTTTGTTGGATATATTTACCTCTACCAATATGACACATATAATGAAACTTTTGAGTTTGTCTCCCAGAGCTTCTTTTTCTTTTCTTTCTTTTTTTTTTTGTGGTACTGTGGATTGAATCCAGGGGCATTCTACCTCTTAGCTATACCCCCAGCCCATTTTTTTATTCTTTATTTTGAAACAGGGTCTCAGTGAGTTGCAAAGGGCCTCAATAAGTAACTGAGGCTCTCAGCAAACTGTGATCCTCCTGTTTCAGCCTTCCAAATCCTGGGATTGCAAGTGTATGGCACCACACCTGGCTCCCAGAGCTTCTTTAACAAGATATAGTTCTTAGTGCAGGCAAACCGTAGTCTCTAATTGGCTGCAGGCTGCTGTGATCTCCAGGACCAAACTCCACAGGAACAGACTAATGTTCTCTTTCTGTCCTGCAGCCTGTTGTTTGGGATTTAGTGCTCCATAGACATCACCACTGCTCTGCTGATTGTGAGCCTGTGATATAGCAGAGTGCTCTCCTCCAGCCACTGTGGCCAGTGGGCATAGGCTCAGCAAAGCGGACAATTGCTATGTTCTGAGCTTGTGGCCCGGCTTGCTGAGGCTGAGCTTTGATGGTCCCTGGAACACCATCCCTGATCTGCTTGTTATAATCACATGAAGTACTGTCAGGCATTAGCATGCATGCATGCCTGGCACAAATTCTCTTGGTGCAGAGAGTGTTAAGTTCTCAACCTGAGCTGTGATCAAGTGATCTGCCAGGCCCCTGACCTCCTGGCCTCTAGGCACAGCTTGGCCAAGATGGTGTCACTGCTGTCACCACTCTCTATCCAAGACGCAGGCTCTAGCAGGAAGAGACTGTATAGTTATAAGCTTTGAGGTTGGTTGGCTCCATTTTTTAGCCCCAGGGACACCCCTGCCATTTGGGGCAGCAGGTGCAATCATGTGGTCCACTATTGGCCTTTGGCATTGGTGCTTGTATCACTAAACATGGCCAGGTATAAGATTATTGATTTATGAGTCTGAAACTTGGTAGGCTGAATTATTTTCCCCCAGGTAGCATGGCTGGGTGTCTTTTAGTAATCCCTGGACATCCTACAAATCCTTAGCAACCTGCGAACTGTTCGTCACTCTTGCCAGAATGTCTCTAGTGCCTGTCTGCTAATTCAGATTTCTTCTGTGTCCAACAGTAGACTCCAACCCCACTTCTGCAGGAGTGATTTACAAAGTCTCAGACCTTGTGAGTCTTGCCATGCAAGTTCCTGTGGCCATGCAAGTGGTCTTTCACTGGGACAGCTTTGTAACTTGAAGTCTTGATGCATACCACTTTGGATCCTTGGAGGAATAGATGGGTTTAGTTGCAGCCAGAGGATATGGTTGGGTCTTCTGGGTAGCGAAATCTTTGTTGAGCATGGAGTGAGATGCCCACTATTTTTGATGATCATCTGTAGTCACTGGTTTCACAAGGATCTACTGTTTCTTTCCTGGATCTGAGAGCAGGAGCTCAGCCTGGCTAAGATCTGAAACTTACTTTGACAGGCATAAAAAATGAGATGGACTGATGGATTGATCATGGGATGGACAGGTAGAGAGAAAGATGTGTTGAAGCCAATATAGCAAGTTGTTAAGGTATAATAAAAGGTTAATAGAAAAGTGATTAGTAGTGGGAAGAAAGTATGTAAGTATAGTAATGACTATTAGTGCTTAATCTGGATAAGGCACTGTACTAGGGATTTTCATTTACTAAATCTTTTTGTTGATTTTGCAATTGTGGGCATGGAAGCTAAGGCCTCTTATATGCTACGCAATTGCTCTGTCACTGGGCTATATCTGTAGCCTGTGCTACATCTTTGAATACAACAACCTTTGAGGTAAGAACTTCTATGTTATCTCATATTTTTCTAGAGGAAGAAACTGAGGCCCATAAAACTTAAGTTATACAAAATGATACAGATCCCAAGTAGCAGAGCCAAGCTGTAGCCAAAATCCAGTCTGATTCTAGAGTCCATGTTTCATATGGAATTAGCTAGTTAGTGGGGAATTCATATTAAAAGCTCACCTATTTAGAATATGGTAGCACCTAGACAGGAGAAACGCAGGTTCAAGGTTAGCCCCAGCAAATTTGTGAGACTCTCAGTAACTTAGTGAGAATCTGTTTTCAAACAAAAAATTAAATAGGGATGGATTTGTCATTTGGAGAAAGAATGCCCCTGGGTTCAATCCCCAGCAAAACACACACAGACACACACACACACACACACACACACACACACACACACACACACGGTAGCACTTGGAGCAAACTGACTCCAAAGCCTGTACATTTTATCTCCATTCCTTGCAATCTTTCTAGAATGACTTCCAAGTTGCTGCAAAGTACAGCTGAAATTCAGAGGAGGGATAACAAGTGGTAGTGATAGGGAGAGTGTTGCAGGAATTATACAGAATGGAGGAGGTGATAGAGGGAGATGATGAGCTAGGTTTTATACATGCAGGTTCAAAAGGTCTTGGGTTTTTTTAGTGATAAGTTTTTAAAGCTCTTGTTATATTCTAGATATTAGTCCTTTATCAGAGTAAAGTGGAAAAAGTGGAAAAAGCCTTCCCCTTTTCTGTTGGCTCTTTCTGTAGAGTCTTGATGGTTTCATTTGTTGCACTGAAGCTTTTTAATTTAATGTCATCCCATTTATTATTATTTTTTTTTATTTCCTGAGTGTTGCAGATCTTACTGAGGACATTTCTGCCATTACCTATATGTTGAAGTGTTGGTCCTATGCCCTCCTCTAGTAATTTCAAAGTTTATGGTATAATTTATAGGTCTTTTATCCATCTTAATTTGATTAAAAGTAATCCAGTCAAACAATGGGCAATTGGAGCCGGGCGTGGTGGTGCATGCTTGTAATCCCTGCGCTTGGGAGGCTGAGACAGGGATCACACAGGTTCGAAGCCAGCCTCAGCTACTTAGTGAGGCTCTCAGCAACTTAGTGAGACCCTGTTTCAAAATAAAATATAAAATGTGTCTCGGAGTATAGCCCGGAGGTAAGAAGCCTTTGGGTTCCACCACCAGTACCACACACAAAAAAAGAATAATTGAATTGAATAGTCAGTTCTCAAAAGAAGAAATACAAATGGCAAATAAATATATGAAAAAAATGTCCAAAATCTTTAGGAATTAGGAAAGTGCGAAACAAAACTACACTGAGCTGGGTGTGGTGGCACACACCTATAATCTCAGAACTTGGAAGCCCAAGACAGGAGGATCACAGGTTTTCAGCCAGCCTCAGCAAGTTGGTGAAGTACTCCGTAAATTAGTGAGCTCCTGTCTCAAAATAAAATAATAAAATGGGGCTGGTGTGTAGCCCCAAGGTAGAATGTCCCTAAGTTCAGTCTCTAGTAGTACCACACACACACAAGCCCCCATTACACTGATATTCCATCTAACTCCAAATATCAGTTAAAATGACAATCATCAGGCAGGCATCGTGGTGCATGCTTGTAATTGCAGCATTTAGGAGGCTGAGACAGGAGGATTGAGGTTTGAGGACAGCCTAAGCTACTTAATGAGGCCCTTTGCAATTCAGTGAGACCCTGTTTCAAAATAAAGAATAAAAAAATAGGGCTGGGGTGTCACTTGGAGGTAGAATGCCCCTGAGTTCCTTTCCCCACACCAAAAAAAGACAAAAATCAAGAGCACAAATAACAATAAATGCTGGCAAGTATGTGGAAAAAGAAGAACTCTAATACACTGTTTGTAGGACCACAAACTAGTACAGCCACTATGGAGGTCAATGTGGAGATTTTTTTAGAAGATTGGGAATGGAACTACCATATGACCCAGTGATAATTCTCCTGAGCATCTTTCCAAAGGAACTGAAGTCAGAACTTGTATCTCAATGGTCATAGCAGTACAATTTACAATAGCCAAATTATAGAACCAGCCTAGATGTCAATCTATAGATGAATGGATCACAAAACTTAAGTATTTGCACACAATGGAATATTTCTCAATCATAAAAAACAACCAAAATAATGTCATTTGCAGGAAAATGGATGGAACTTGAGAATACTATACTGAGATGAGCCAGTCCCCAAAACACATAGATGTATATTTTCTCTTATATGTGGAAGCTAGAGAAGAATTAGGAAATAAGGATAACATTGAGTAGAAGAACAGAGACTTATCAAAGCATCGTGGCACACTTCTCTTCCCAGTACTTGGGAGGCTGAGACAGGAGGATCACAGGTTTGACGGCAGCCTTAGCTACTTAGTGAGGCCCTATGCAAATTAGTAAGACCCCATTTCAATATAAAGAATAAAAAAGAGGGCTGGGTGTGCAGCTCCAAGGTAGAATTCCCCTGGGTTCAATCCCCAGTATCGAGAAGAAAGAAAAAAAAAAAGATTCCAATGGAGTGATAGAGTGTAGAGAAGGTAGCAGGGTCACAGAAATATAAAGAATGTAACAGAGCCTGGTGTGGTGTCCCATGACTGTTAGAGGTAGAATGCTCATTATCCCCAGTAACCAGTAACTCATGCACACACTCATACACACACACACACTCACACACACACACACACACACACACACACACACACACACAGCAATTGAAACAATGCAGCATATGTATTCAAAATTACCAATTCTAATGTCAAAGACATGTGAGAGAGAAGGGGAAAGGGAAGGGGTGGAACTTGGAAGGAAGTGCTCCAAGAATTGTGTGCATGTATGTTTCTATCACTCTCCAATAGGATGTACAATTACAGTGTACCACATTTTAAATAAAAGCATCTTAAGATATAAACTCTAAAACAGTTCTTGGACCCCCCCCCACCCGGGGTCCAATGGAATCATAGGTGATAGAGTCAAAGACCCAGATCTGATTCTAGATGGCCATTAAAGCCTTGTCAGTGAGAGGAACAGAATGCTGAGAACAGGAATTTTATTTGAAGAACTGACAAAGAGTACTCAGCCAAACCGAGGGCAGAAGAAAAAGTAGAAGAATGTGGTATCATGGAGCTCAACATTTTGTGTGTGTGTGTGTGTATTTGTGTGGTGCTGGGGATTGAAAACAGGAACATTCTACCTCTGAGCTACACCATCCTCAGCCCTACTCTAGTTTTTATTTTGAAACGGTCTCGCTAAATTGCGGAGGGCCTAAGTTGCTGAGGCTATCCTCAAGCCTGTGGTTCTCTTATTTCAGCTTCCCAAGTACTGAGATTACAGGTGTGTGCCACTACGTACAGCTAACATTTGTTGAGTATCCCAATCCCATGCCATTTTCAATTTGAAATATCTGTCTGTGCAGTGGTGCATGCCTGTGAGCCTAGTACTTGGGAAGTTGAGATAGGAGGATCAGAGATTAGAGGCCAGCCTTAGCAGTTTAGTGAGACCCTCAGCAACTTACTGAGAGCCTATTTCAAAATAAAACAGGGATGTGGGTGTAGATCAGAAGTAATCCTCAGTGCCCCTCCAACATATACACTATCTGGTCATGAGTTGGAAAATGCCTGCTATATCTATATAGCTTTACATATTATCTATAGGGAAACCCTTATGAATGAACCATATCAAATCATGAATGTTTTCAACAAGACAAAGGAAAGCAATGATCACTTTGGAAACCATAAAATTATTTCTATTTATAGTGGAAGTGGGAGCTCTTCCATATTATTCTAGTAATAACTCTTGCTCACCAAGAATTTTTCCAGCCATAGTTTACTTTGACCATATGCCAGGGCCCTTCTAATGTTTTAGGAGAACCAAGTTGCCAAGCTGCGTCTGTTTTCCAATGACTACTGGTCTTTTGCCACTTTGAGTGATTATGTAGAATTGTGCTCAAAAGGACAATCCTATTTAAACACTGCATTGTATATTTTGGAGATCTAGGGTAGTTTCTCAACTGACTTGTCAAAACTGATTATAATTACTATCTATAATATTGGTTTTTAAAGCATATAAAATTTGATTTTAGTATAGTCATTTGACAAAGGCTTAAGCATCTCTAATTTGCTGAAATTGCTTTGGCCACCAAACCAGGGATCTATTTTCTAGGAGCTGCTCAAAGGCATCGAATTGGGAAACAGTTGTTACAGCCATTGATTCTGATTTATTTCAGGCATGCTCCCTGGTTTTCTGAATTGGATAATTTGGAAACAACTATAGCTTAGCTTAGTATCTAAATATGTTGTTTTAATTTTGATATAGCTCTTAAATTTTAGGTTTAGGACTGATTGTACTGAATATAGAAATGGGCACAAGTATAGCTTTTTCCAAAAATATTTAAAGACAAAAGCTTCATAATTGATTTAGGTGCTGATTTATGTCATACCATGGTTGCTTTGAATAAAATTAAAGTTAGATATTTATAGCCGGGTGTGGTGGCATACGCTTGTAATCTCAGAATTTGGGAGGCTGAGCCAGGAGGATCACGGTTCCTGGACAGCCTTAGCTACTTAATGAGGCCCTTCGCAACTCAGTGAGACCCTGTTTCAAAATAAAGAATAAAAAATAGGGCTGGGGGTATAGCTTAGAGGTAGATTGCCCCTGGGTTCCATCCCCAGTACCGCAAAAGAAAAAGATATATATGTAATATCTTATATAATTGGAAGTAGTATTCAAGTAAGTAGTGATTCTTTCTTGATCATGAAAAACACCTTAATCAAGGATGTAAACATAGTGCAGTGATAGAGTACTTGCCTAACATGTATAAGGGCCTTGTTTCTATCTCCAGCACCAAAAAAATAGAGGTCAGAAACCAACTACAATGAGATTCCATTTAACTCCAGTTAGAAGGCAATCATCAAGAAATCAAACAACAATAAATACTGGCAAGGATGTGCGAAAATAGGAACTCTTCTCTATTGTTGGATGAATTGCAAATTAGTGCAGCTGCTATGGAGATCAATGTGGAGATTCCTCAGTAAAACTGGGAATGGATTCACAATAAGATCCAGCTATACCACTCCTCGATATCTTTTCAGAGAGACTGTAATCAGAATATTATAGTGATACATGCATATCCATGTTTATAGCATCAGAATTTACAATGGCCAAATTATGGAATCAACCTAGGTGTCTATCAACAGATGAATGGATCACAAAATTATGGGTTATGCACACAATGGGATTCTACTCAGCAATACAAAAGAACAAAACTAATGTCATTTTCAGGAAAATGGATGGACCTAGAAAACATTATGTTCAGTGAGATTAGCCAGTCACAGAAAGTGAAAGGTCATAGGCTTGCTCTCATATTCAGAAGCTAGAGGGTAATAAGGATGCCAGAGGGACTTCAGATAATGGAGGAGAAACTCCAGTGAACTCAAGGAGGTGGCCTAGGGGAAGGGGAGAAAGGAGAGGTAGAGGATCAATGAAGGAGACACTGCCACTGACATTATGTACATATGTGAGGATACCAATGCCAATCTCAACACCTGTATGGGGAAGCAGAGTGGGGAGCAAGCCAGGGGAAAACTCACCAAGTGGTATATGCTTGTCTGTCACTATTACTATTAACTACACTATAATGTGAGACTATAATGTGCCAATAAATGTAAAAACTGAGAAATTAAAGAAATAAGAAAAAAAGAAAACCGACATTATTGCTTTTGAATTATCAAGTTGAACAGCTTCCATTTCCTTTCTGTCTGCCCTGTGACTCCACATTTCAAACTATACTTGAAACATGGCTTAAACTTTTACTTGTAAGTGCATTATTACCAATAATCACCAAAAAGAAATTTTGACTACCTTAATTTTGAGTGTGTGTTCATGTGGAATTAACATTGTGTTTTTGTTGTTTTTGCAGTACTGGTATGCTGTACCACAGAGCTACAATCCCAGCCCTTTTTTTAATCTGGAGACAGGATCTTGTTATATTGCCCAGGCTAGCCTCAAACTTGTGATCCTTCTGCCTCAGCCTCCCAAATAGTAGGGATTGTAGGTGTGTGCTAACACACTGGACAGCATTGTGTTTTTAAAGCATGTTCAGGTGAGGTTCCACCAAGTAATATTACGGACTGGCCTATTATATGATAATCAAAATTCGAAGTACAGATTCTTTAGGATAGTTAATGACAACCACAAATGATCACATTATTCTTGACAAAATCAGCATTGCTTGTTATTTCAATTTACATGCATATGTGTTCATGTTAGCACATGTGCCTTGTGATGGGATAACTAATTAAGTATGTGTTTTAGTTCTGCTGAATTGAGGTTTTCATCACCCCAAGTGGCCACTGGTCTAAGGAGAAAAATAATGGCAAAGGAGTTCCCATAGCCTTAAATTTTAGTATAAGCTGAATAGCAACTTTCCTATGTGACTTTGAATGTGAAGATTTAACCCTCTAATGCCTCACCTATAAATGGAGGGAACCACAGAAACCTATCCTTCTCAAAGGGTTTTGTCCCTGTTCCAACCCAAGGAGAAATTAAGATGCCATATTTTTAGCAGTATAAGGATCGAGTAGTCAATATTTTCCATACATTTTTGCTGAAGTTTGAGACAGTGATAAAGAAATATAACTGGTGCCAATTTGGAAAATGACAAGACATTAATTTGCTGCTTTGTCAACTGATTATTTATGGGAAGGTTTAGACATATTTGATGATGGGGTGGCCCTAGACTGAATGGATCTAGTTGTAATTATTAAGTATAAACCCAAATTATTTTTGCTAATTTGGGAGTAACTTGTTTTTTTTTCCTCAAATCCTAAATTACTGAATTAATAAGGTAAGTAAGTAACTACTAAACCAGATTATATCACCCCAGTATTTTTTAGGCTGGAAAAGTATTGAGGGCTGGGGCTTAAAGAGAAAGGGAATATTGATAGATATTAAGGATTATAGAGGGATTCCTGTGTCCTGGATATTTTATACATGCCATTTCATTGGTTCATGACTGGATCCTGAGATGCAGGAGGTATATTAATTCAATCTCAGAGAAGACACCCACTGTATTTTAAAAAAATTGAGACAGGGTTTTGCTATGTTTTCCAGGCTGGCGTCAGTTTTGCAATTCTCTTGCCTCAGCCTCCCAAGTAGCTGGGATTACAGACATGTACCACAGTGCCCAGCTATCCACTGTAATTTTTAAGAAAATTACTGTAATTTAGCTGAGGTCACAAATGTAGTGAAAAATATAAATTAGCTTAAGTAGTACTTCTTTAGAGAAACTGTATTTGATCACCCTGTAGAAAGTATCCCTCCTCTCACAGACAAACCATTTTTATTGTAATATTTACTATGTAGTATTTACCATAATTCAAAATTATTTATGTTTATCTATCCCTCTCTGTATTACCAACTGGAAAGTAAGCCTCACAAAGATAGATTCTATCCCAATGTCAGCTTTGTTTGTTAATGTGTCCTCAGTGCCCAACTAAGTGACTGATGTATAATAGTTACTCCATAAATATTTTTTAGTGAATGGATAAGAAAGCTTTTCTGAAAAAATACTCTATTTCTTCCTACTAAAAATCATTGACTCACATGTTTATAGATAAAAAATTTGACACTCAGATGAGCTGAATGACATGCCCAGGATGCCTAATATAGACTAGATTACCCAGGCTAGTAGTGGTCCAAAAACCTTATATTTATAGAGACTCACATCGGGTCCAAGATGCTTGTATTCTGCTTTACTGTAAAACTATAAAATAAGCAACACAAATAAGATGAGATCAAAGATAAAAAGGAAGGGATGGATGCCCTCCCTAATGTCTTTCTAACTCCTCACAGATGTATGGTGGTCAAAGCAGTTCTTCAGTGATGAGAAACCTGCCAAGTGTGAAGGTTCTGGCTTCCTACCTTCTATACTATTATGCTGGTAGTGGCTATATTCTTCCTTAAGAAGCCACACACTACAGCAGGTAGTTCTTTGTTGCACTATGGTGCCATGCTGAGAGGGATTTTTGATTTGGTTATCAGGCCCTCACATGGCATGATTGGTTAGTGGCAGAGCAAATTCAGCTCTCTTGGCTAAAAGCCAAGTTCATTTCACAATGCATATAGATGTAGTTTGGTATTGCCCAACATAGTAGGATGCGATATGATAATAATCGGGAAACATTTATGTGGGAAAAGAAGTTGAAAATCTATGAGTAGAATCGGAAACACAAGACTGTGCTCCAGAAATGACTTAAAGTGAAGGGAAATATTTAACCTTGGGCAATGAAATCTCTCTGTGACTCAATCTCTTTATCTGTAAAATGAGAATAAGAAGTGTTTTGTGAGGACTAAATTTATCAATACCTGTGAAACACTTAAAAAGTGCTTGACACTTAATAAGCACAAATAAAAATTAAAAAGCACAGAAAAATAAGTTTTTAGTTTTATTATTTTTGCGATAATGGGGATCGAGTGTCAGCAGGATTCATAAGCGCTGCTGTTCTCAGTCGCCATCTTCAGCACTCCTAGTTTTATTATTTTTGATGTACTACAATTATACATAAATGTGACATTCATTGTGATATACTTGTACAAATTTGGTCAATTTCACTTCCCTATGACTCTCCTCTCCCTCTCACCCTCCCTCCCCCCTTTCACTTTTCCTACTAATCTCTGAAAGAGAGTTTTAAGGAAGGCATCTTGTCTCATCTCAGCTACCTCATTATTTTGGGTCCTTAACTGTCAATGAGATTTTTCTCTCTGTGGCAATATATCTCTGATTTTATTTCCCTATAGGTTTCCCAAACCGGCTTTACAGAAATGTGCTTTGTAGCCAGCTGTCTTTAAATGAAGTGCTTTATTCTTACTTTCACACTAGAAAGGTTCAAAGAGGACTAGGATTCCAGAAGTTAAATACCACATCATCTTGAGAGAGGGCAAAGAAAATTTAGAATTATATGTTTCAACAGGTGTTTTGTGATGGAAACTCATTAGATGGAAACTCACATATGAATGTGTGAAAATAATACCTTGTATTTGTATGATACTTTTCACCTTTTCCCCAAAGCACTTTCATTTCTAGTATTTAATTTATTTTTTAAGGCCCATGTTTGGTAGAGAGAGCAGGTATTCGCATTTGACATAGGAAGGAACTGAACCCAGAGAGGTCGAATTTATTCAACCAACATTTATTGAGCTCTTACAATGTCAGATGCATTCCTGATACAAAGATGGATAAAACATAGCACCTGCCTTGTAACTAACCCAATTTCTTTTTGTGATACTGGGAAATGAACCCAGGGGCATTCTGCCTCTGATGTACCCCACCAGCTCTATTTTATTTTTATTTTGAAACAGGGTCTCCCTAAATTGTAGAGTGCTTCTCTAAGTTGATGAGGCTGACTGCAAAGCTGTGATTCTCCATTTTAGCCTCTCAAGTACTGGGATTACAATTGTGTGCCAACATTCCCAGCTCTAACTCAACTATTGAAACAGAGTATGTTAACTAAGGGTAAGGGAAGGCTTCACAGGGGTGTTCCGTAGGTTGTTCTATAAACATTGGAGTGCTGGTAAATGTTTAAAAATAGTCTAATCAGAGAAAAATAGAGCCCATTTGTCAGTTTCTATGATGTAAATATTCCTTTCATAGCCAATTTAAACCTATCAATATGATGTGTTTTTTTTTTTTTGTAGTACTGGGGATTGAACCCAGGGACATTCTACCTTTGAAACACACCCTCAGGCCTGTTTTTTTTTTTAAATTTTGAAGTAGGGTTTCAATCACTGAGGGCCTCTCTATGCTGCTGAGGCTGGCCTTGAACCTGCGATCCTCCTGTTGGAGCCTCCCAAGTACTGGGATTATAGGCATTGGCCACCACACACCACTATAATGTCATTAAATGCTGAGTTGAGAGGAAATGCACAACAGTGTTGTCCCCCACATATAAATGGACACAAAAAGTATTAAAACCACACATAGTGTAGTAAAGAATAGTAAAATGATACGATGAATTCTGAGGAAATTATGAACTTTGAGGATTTGTTATCTTTGCATTTAATATGCACTTATTTATTTATTTTTCTTTAATTATTTTTATTGGATCATTGAAGTCATACATCTTAATGGAGTACAAGATGGTAGAGGCATACATGCACATCACTTATTTAGTCCTTCCCCAATTCCCACCTCATTCCCTCCCCCTACTTCCTTTTCCATGTTTGGATTATTGATTGACTTTGATATGTTTGTGAATATACATCATGTATACTAGGGAATTTCCCTCTTCTCCCCTGTCATCACTCCCAGTTATTTGCTCATCTGTAATTCTTCTTTTGCCTAAAATTCCTTCTATGACCTGTTTTCTCCCTTGTCTCCACATATTAGGGAAAACATATGATTTATTACTCTCTGTGACTGACAAATCTCACTTAGCACAATGTTCTCCAGTTCCATCCATCTCCCTGTAAGTGATATAACTGTATTCTTCTTGATGGCTGAGTAAAATTCCATTGTGTACATATCCCATATTTTTGTAATGCATTTATCTGTTGATGGACATCTTGGCTGGTTCCATAGCTTGGCAATTGTGAATTTTGTGGCTATGAACAGAGATATTCATGCATTATTTTGGTAATTTTTTCCATTCTTTTGGGTAGATACCTAGAAGTGGTATTGCTGGATCATATGGTAGGTTTGTTCCCATTTTTCTGAGGATCCTATATACTGTTTCAAAGTAGTTGCACTAATTTGCAATCCCACCAACAATGTATTAGATTTCCCACTTCTCCACACCCTCCTCAGCATTTGTTGTTTGTGTTTTTTTTTTATTGGTGGTTCTGGGGATACTGGAAACCCTTCTACCTCCGGGCTACACTCCCAGACACCTACTATTTTTTGTATTTTTATTTGGAAACAGGACTCTTAAGCCAGTGCAGCTGGCTTCAAACCTGCACAATCCTCCTGTCTCTGGCTCCCGAGGGCAGAGATTATAGCGTGTGCCACCACACCCGGCTTTATTCTTTATTTTAAAATAGGTTCTCACGGAGTTGCACCTGTCTCCACCTCCCAAGCGCGGGGATTACAAGTGTGCGCCACCACGCCCGGCGTTGTTTGTGTTTTGAATTATTGTCATTCTATTTGGAGTTAGGTGAAATCTCAGGGTAGTTTTGATTTGCATCTCTCTGCTAATGATGCTGAACATTTTTCATACATTTATTGGCCATTTGAATTTCTTCTTTTGTTAAGTATCTATTTCACTTGTCCATTTTTTGAGTGGGGTCATTTGTTTTCTTTTTTCTTTTTTCTTTTTTTGGTACTAAGGATGGAACCCAAGGCATTGTACCTTCGAGGTACACCCCCAGCCCTATTTTTATTCCTTTTTTTGGTGGTATTGGGGTTCCTGGAAACCCTTCTACCTCCGGGTTACACTCCCAGACCTATTTTTTTTTTAATTTGGAAACAGGGTCTCTTAAGCCAGGGCAGCTGGCTTCGAGCCTGCGCGATCCTCCTGTCTCTGCCTCCTGAGCGCAGAGATTATAGCGTGTGCCACCACACCCAGCTTTATTCTTTATTTTAAAACAGGTTCTCACTGAGTTGCAAAGGTCCTCATTAAGTAGCTGAGGCTGTCTGCAAACTGTGAACCTCCTGTCTCAGCCTCCCAAATACAAGTGTGTGCCACCATGCCTGGTTGGGTCATTTGTTTTCTTATCATTGAGTTTCTTGAGTTCACTGTATATTCTAGATATTAGCCCTTTGAGGAATAATTGGCAAAAATTTTCTCCCATTTTGTCAGCTCTCTGTTGAGGTTCTTTTTTTAAAGTTGAAAAATATATCATTTATTTTTTATTTTATGTGGATCATATTGAAAATGGCATACATTCACACAGTGCTTGGTGCCCTCCCATCCCAACCTTCCTTTTCCCCCTCCCAACAATGAGTGTCCAGGTTGACCATACTACATTTACACTTATACATATATTCGAATGTAGCTCCTCCAGTTAATAAACCTCAGCCTTCTTCCTATCCTACCTTTCCTTTCTAGCTTTGCTGGAGTTTCCCCTCCATTATCTGGAGTCCCTCTGGTATCCCTAATACTCCCTAGTTTGGGTATATTAGGTTCTTGATAGTTGTCTTTGTTGTATAGAAGCCCTTCAGTTTAATGCAATCCCATGAATTTATCCCCTTTTAGTAATATAATTTACTGCTTTTACAATATAATTTAAATTATGGCTGCCTTTAACACTCATTCACAAAATTTGTGTTTAACGATTAGCCCCTGAGAGCCTGTTGAGCCTAGAGCACCACTGGCAAATAACTTATCTGCCAAAGAGTTGTCAGATAAGTAAGTTGGGAGGGACATTCTGGGTAGAAAGAATCACATGGATTCCTTGTGATTTTGTGTCAAAGAAGTGAGGTATATAAAATAACAGTGCAGTTTGGAAATTGCACTATGTTTTCCTGAGTGTTCTTACTAACGAATTTACTGTGATGCTAATGAATTTTAAGTCTCATTGCTTGCAGGGCCTCTTTTAAAGAGCTCCTTACCTAATTATATTATTTGTAATTTCCAAAATTTTATTTCTAACTTGATATATTTTTATAATAAAGCATCAATTTCATTATCAAAGCTGTATATCAACCCCCTGACTGTCCTAGTCAAGAAAGAGCAGATGAAGCTTGGTGTGGTGCTTGGTGTGGTGGTACAGTACTTGGGAGGCTGAGACAGGAGGATCACAGTTTTGAGGACAGTCTCAGCCATTTAGTGAGACTCTCAGCAACCTTTCAAGACAATAATAAAAAGGGCTGGGGGTGTAGCTCATAGGTAGAATGTCCCTGGTTTAATCTTTAGTACCACCATGAAAAGAATGGAAAGAAAGAAGGAAAGAAGGAAGAAAGGAAGGAAAGGTAGAGGGAAGCAGGGCTAGCAGAATAAGAAGGTGAGGTTGTAAAGAATAACAGTTCACTATATCACACAAAGAAGCAGGTGCTCTTTTATAGACACAAAGGAAAGTAATCTGGTCATATTTGTGTTTTGCCTGCGTGGGGAGAATGGGTGATGAGGAATGGGTAAAAGGTAGAGGTTGGTTAGAAGGCTCTGTGAACAGTCCTGGTGGTTTGAACTAGAGTGATGGTGGCAGAGGATAGAGAAAAGTGAGTGGATTAAGATACCTAGAAGATAAAAGGCACAGGACCTTGGTAGTGGATTAGAAAGTACTATATTTGATAGTGAAGAAGAAAAGACAAAGATAATTTAGATTTCTGGCCTAGATTACAGAATGGATGGTGGTTTTGCTGATGAAAATGCATAAGTAAAGTATAAAGAATTATGGGGCACACAGAAAGCATTCATAAATATGTGATGGGCTTTTCAGCCAACTAGACTTGAGTTCAAATCCTATCCCTAACACATTCAGCAGAATTTGAAACTGGGCAAATTATTTAAATAGAGCCTGTGTCCTCATCTCTAAATACCTAATAAATTCATTATAGAAATGAAACAAAATCAAATTTGTAAAAGAAATTTTCATTAAATTAGAGAAAAACCACATACAGCATGGGGAAGAAAATGAGGTCAATCATGGTGGATTTAGTGCTGTGTGATAGCCAAGCGCAGATAGCTAGGATGAAAACAGAGCCCTGCAAAGTTAATACTTAAGGGCCAGTTGAAGAAAGAGGGTCCAACAAAGAAGACTGTAAGTGAATGAAAACAAAGGTAGAATGTAGACTATGAGAAAGCAGTGAATAGAAAACCCTGCTGAACTTCTTAGCATCTCAGCCTTACACTAAATTGGTTTCAATCCTGCTCACTTTGTCTCCCATTCCCACTCTCTTTGGCCAGATCTTTACCACTGAGCCTAGTGCCCATGTCTATTCATTCAACACATATCTTTCCACACCCATAGTTTTCTTGTCTCTGTCTGAATACCATGCCCGTTGTGAAAAATCTCAACTCTGACCAATACAATAGCCTCCTTTTCCTCTACTACTATATATGAATGGCTGAACATTGCCAACGAATCTGACATAACTGAGATGGGGAATGATGTCACCCATGATCTCAGAAAAACCCAGAGCACTTTTCTTTCCTTCCACATACCATTTTCCCAAGTTTCTTACAGCACTGCCATGAAAGAGGAGTCAAATTTGCCTGCAATATATAAAACAGCACAAAAATTATCTGAGAAAAAGTGGAAGTTGGTAGATCTGAAGCAATCTGCCTGTCATGATTGTATGCATTTAGGACACAGCTGAGAAGTTTGAAATTAGATGAAAATATTCTCACCTTGGTGGAGCACTGTGGAGGAGCGATGCTTGCTGATACCCAAAGAAATAATGCTCACAGAGTCAGAGGCTGCTGTAAGCGAATGAAGCTTACCTGCAAGCTAATGAAGCCTCAGCTTCAGGCCCCTCTTGTGCACAAGAGTTCCAAGACTCTCTGCTTAATTTTTTTGGTGCATTATAGTCATACATCTTAATGGGGTATAAGATGGTAGAGGCATACATGCACACATCACTCACTTAGCCCTTCCCCAAATTTCCTCCCAATTCTCTCTTCCTTCCCTCCTTTCTTTTCTACTTAATTTTGCATTCTTAATTGTGTATTATTCTAAAAAGGCTCTCCAAACAGTGCAAATCAGAGCCCATCAAATCTGGATTAACTTTTTGTCCAAGTGGCACCAGCTGCTTCCCAATGCTGCCATGAGGCTGTGTAAACCTGCTGGAACTAAGATGCCATCCTGAGAAGAGAGCTGGGGAAATCCTTAATTGACTAATTTTGTTTATGCATTTTTAGTGAAATTTCTTTATTTTGCTTTATTTTTTTGTGGTACTAGTGATTGAACCCAGGGACATTCTATGTCTGAGCTACACTCCCAACAATTATTTTTTGTTACTTATTTTGAAATAGGGCCTCACTAATTTTCAGAGGGCCTTACTAAGTAGCTGAGGCTGGCTACAAACCCACAATCCTCCTGTCTCAGTTTCCCAAATACTGGGATTATAAGTGTGCACCACCACACCTAGCTGAATTTCTTTATTTTTTAACAGGAAACATATAGATTTTTAGATCATCTGCAATTCAATAGAAGCCAAAGAGTGTGCAGTGAAAGCCAAGTTTCCCTTTAATTATCCCTTTCTTTCCTAGGAAACATCTACTTGTTACTAGTTTCTCTTTTACCCATTTAGAGATCACACAAATACACACACCCAACGAAAATGTAAATTATTTTGCTTTGTTTTTCCTTTTTTTTTTTTAACATAAATTACAACATGCTATACTCTTCACCTTGTCTTTTTAAATTTTACAGTGTTTTTGAGTTCACTCCATATTCATTAAAAAAACCTCCACATCACTGTGTGTGTGTGTGTGTGTGTGTGTGTGTGTGTGTGTATGTGTGTGTGTGTGTTACTGGGTATTGAACTCAGGAGCATTCTCCCTTTGAGCTACATCCCCCAGCCCTTTTATTTTATTTTTTCATTTTGAAACAGGGTCTTGCTAAGTTGCTAAGGGCCTTGCTAAGTTGCTCAGGCTGGTCTCAAAGCCATGATTCACCTGTCTCAGCCTCCCAAGTACTAGGGGTGTGCACCACTACACATAATTCCACAACATTCTTTTTTGGGGGAGAGATGGAACCTAGTGGCATTATACCTCCAAGAAACACCCCAGCTCTATTTTTTATTCTTTATTTTGAAACAGGGTCTCACTGAGTTGCAAAAGGCCTTACTAAGTAGCCAAGGCTGTCTTGTCTCAGCCTCCTGAGTGCTGAGATTACAAGTGTGCACCACCATGCCCAGCTCCACACAACATTCTTTTTCACAGTTTTAGGCCATTTCTTTGTGGAGATGGACCATAAATTTTCAACCAATGTCCTATTATAGGCATTATATAGTTTTTAATCTGTTTTAATCATTAACATAATTAGTAAAGACTGAATTGATATCTGATGATGGCTGAGACAGACTGGACTCTTAATGAACTAATTGTCATAAATGAATACAAATTGTATTTAAAAATTAGACTCTACAATACCTAAGTTAACTTTTATGAAGATTAATTTAGATGGCATTTATTAAGAACTTGGCACATAGAATATGCTCAACAAATGCTAGTTTATTTACCCTTCCCTAGAGCTCATAGAATGAGATATCTTTGTTCCTATCCAAAGCAATTCCTTCTGTGTCTCATGTCCTTATTTTTCCTGTGTCTTCATTAACCTTCATCCCTCAATTGGGTCCTATATCTTTGTTGTGGTTCGACTCTGAAATATTCCCCCAGAGTGAATGTACTTGAAGACTTGGTCCCCAGTGCAGCAATATTCAGCAGTGGGCCTTTTAGGAAGTGATTGGAACATGAGGAATTTAACCTCATCAGATTATTAATCCATTTGGAAAAGATATGGAAACTTTGGTAGGTGGGGCATAGTTGGAGGAAGTAGGTAGGGAACAGGTTTTTGGTGATTATAACTTGCTCCTGCCCCTTCACTTTCTCTCTGTACTTCATGGCTGCCATGATCTGAGCAGCTCTCCTCTGCCACACCATTCTGCCATATTGTTCTGCCTCATCTCATGCCAAGAGTAATGGAGTAGGCTAAACAGGGACTGAGACCTCTGAAGATGTGAGTCAAAGTAAACTTTTCCTCCTTTTAGTTGTTTACGTCAGGTACTTTAGTCACAGAGATGAACATCTGACTAAAACAATATTCCTTTCTACTGACTCCTTTCTCTATATTATTTTACTTTTCCCATCCTAAATAAAATCATTTTTAATTATTTATTTTTTTGGTACTGGGGCTGGAACCCAGGGGCATTCTACCTCCGAGCTATACCCCCAGCCTTATTTTTTATTCTTTCTTTCTTTCTTTTTATTTTTTGGTGGTACTGAGGTTCCTGGAAGCTCTTCTGGGTTTTTTTTTTGTTTTTTTTTTTTTTTTTTTTGGTGGTACTGGGGTTCCTGGAAGCCCTTCTACCTCCGGGCTACACTCCCAGACCTATTTTTACATTTTTATTTGGAAACAGGGTCTCCTAAGCCAGCGCGCGCGGCTGGCTCCGAACCAGAGCGATCCTCCTGTCTCCGCCTCCCAAGCGCGGGGATTACAAGCGTGCGCCACCATGCTCGGCTTATTCTTTATTTCTGAAACAGGGTCTCACTGAGTTGCAAAGGGCCTCATTAAATATCTGAGACTGTCTGCAAACCGCAATCCTCCTGTCGCACCTCGCCGAGTTAAAACCACCCTTTATGTTCCTTAGGATTAAGTTCTGTTATGAATAATAGAAAATTCAATCTAACAGTGGCTTAAACAAAATAGAAGCGTATTTTTCATGTGAAGGTCATGAAGTGGGCAATCCAGAGCTCATGTGGCAGTTGTATAATATCAGGAACTCATGCTGCTCCCAGCATTTTGCTCTGTGTGTTCTTCCTCAGAATCCAATATGAAGTACCAACTGTTACATTCATTTTCCAAGCAGTAAAATGGAGGAAGTGGTAGGAAGAGGCAAAAGGTACATATCAGAAATACTTTAAGGAAACATTCTGAATAATATCACACAACATTTTTGCTTATGTTCCATTGGCTACAAGGAGCTGCAAGAGGTTCTGCATATGCAATCTAGTCTAATCTGATGATCATGTGGCATCTTAAAAAATCAGTCTTCTACAACGGAATAGTCAAATTTTGAGTTTAAAAATGGCAGTCTATGCTGGGCGTGGTGGCACACGCTTGTAATCCCTGCTCTTGGGAGGCAGAGACAGGAGGATCGCACAGGTTCGAAGCTAGACTCGCTGGCTTAAAGACCCTGTTTCCAAATAAAAATATAAAAAATAGGTCTGGGAGTGTAGCCCGGAGAAGGGTTCCATCCCCAGTAACACCAAAAAAGAAAAAGGCAATCTACGTGATACTTTCCCTCAGTCCTTCTTTCTCCCATCGTTTCTCTTTATTTATAGCCAAATTTGTCAAATGTCTGGCCAGAACTTGCCATTTCTCTTCCTCCCCTTTCATTTACTTCTTAGCCTATTGGAAACAAGCTTTCTGTTAAACTTGCTATGTGAAGTCACCACTTATTTATGTTAATTATTTAATATCTTACTTAATAGACATTTATTGAATGAGATATATGCATCAGGAAGTGGGATAAATATTGATGATAGAGAGGTGAATAAGTTATATTTGTTCTTATATTGTAGAAGCTCATGATTTTATTAGAGAAACAAAAAATAAAGTGAATAAATAAAACACAGAGTTGTAAATGACATGATAGAGATGGCCTGAGAAAGTTTGGAAGCAAAGAGATGCACAATGTCGTTTAGGGAATGCCCTTAAATGGAGTAATGGGACCAACCTCTTCCTCTTTCTCTCTCTTGTTTCCTGGACACAAGTAGAGCAGTTTTGCGCTGCCATGTGACCTTCACCATTGCCATCCAGCTCCCTCATCAGAGACCTAAAAGCAATGGGCCTGCCTCATTGTGGACTGGAAAATTTCAAACCATAAACCAAAAACAAACCTTTTATCTTTAAAAGTTGATTGTCTCAGGTAATTATTATAGTGATAGAAAGCTAATGCAGCCATTTAGGAGGGAGAAGGATAGAAGTTTGGTGACTAGTAGCTGTGTGAGAAGAGGAGGATTCAACTAGGAGTTTTGTTTTGGGCAAGTGGATTGATGTCAGTGGCCACACTGAGTGGGAGACTACTGCAGAAGGAGCAGTTGGGGTCGTGGAGAAATTAAGAAATGACAAGTTGGTCATGTTCAGTTTGAGGTTTCTGTTGGCTACATAAACAGATAAGTCATGTATGTAATCATTTATATGAGTCTATAGCTAGAAATATATAATGATATGGCTAGATACATAAATGTGGACATCACTAATATTAAGAAATTGAGCCCTGGCTATTTGTGAGATATCCTGGGAAGAATACAGAGTAACAACAGAAGAAGACCTAGGATCAAATCTTGAGAGTTTAATAGTTTGATACAGGAAGATTAGCCTCAGAGTCAACATTTAGAGAAGGGAGGAAAACAATGAGATTATAGTTTCATTGAGGCTAAGGAGAAGAGACCACAGGAATAGACTGTTTCAAGAAGGAAAAAAATATTTTGCAGTCTCCTTTTATTTTGGTATTGGGAATTGAGTCCAGGGGCATTCTACCCCTGAGCTAGGCTCCCATACCCAGCTGGTTTTCAGTTTTATATGTGTTAAGATGATGACTAAAATCAGGTCCATTAGTTCTGATGATATGCATGTAATTTGTAAATGTAATAAGAGATGTGTTGGAGGAGTTCTGGAGATAGAAATTTGGTTTGAAAAAGTAAATGTTTAGCCAGGCGTGGTGGCGCACGCTTGTAATCCCAGCACTTGGGAGGCCAAGACAGGAGGATTGCTCAAGTTTGAAGTCAGCCTCGACTACTTAGTGAGGCTCTCAGCAACTTAGTGAGACCCTGTTTCCAAATAAAATATAAAAGAGGTCTGGGAGTATAGCCCTGAGGTAGAAAGCCCTTGGGTTCCACCCTCAGTACTGCAAAAACAAAACAAAAACAAAAACAAAAAAAGTAAATGTTTAAAAATGGTAACTTCTTTTTTTTAATTTTTATTGGTGCATTATATTCATACAACATATTGGGGCAAAAAACTTGTGTGTACATACATGTACACATCACCGAATTAACCCCCACCCATTCCCCATTTCACTCCCTCCCCATCCCTCCCTCCCATGCTTGGTTTAGTGGTTGACTTCGATATGAATAAGTACATCATGTGTTTTAAAGCGTTTCCTTCTCCCCACCTCCCATCCCCACAGTTAGGTTGTCTTATTTGCTCCTCTATAGGATCTCTTTTTTCACCTGAAGTTCCTCCTATGACACCATTCACCCTAGCTTTCACATATTAGGGAAAGCATCCAATTCCTTACTTTTTGTGACTGACTAATTTCACTTAGAATAATGTCCTCAGGATCCATCCATTTCCCTGAAAATACCGCAATTGTATTTTTTTATGGCTGAGTCAAATTCCATTGTGTACATATCCCACAGTTTTGTAATCCATTCATCTGTTGATGGACATCTTGGCTAGTTCCATAGTTTGGCTGTGGTGAATTGTGCAGCTATGAACATAGATACACATGCATTAGTTTGGTAGTTTGGTTTCCTTTCTTTTCAGTAGATAACCAGAAGTGGTATTACGGGATCATATGGTAAGTTAATTCCCATTCTTCTAAGGATTCTCCATACTGTTTTCCAAAGTAGTTGCACTAATTTGCAATCCCACCAACAATGTTTTAGAGTTCCCACTTCTCCACATCCTCACCAGCATTTGTTGTTGTTTGTGTTTTGAAATGATTGCCATTCTAGTTGGAGTTAGGTGAAATCTCAGGATAGTTTTGATTTGCATCTCCCTGCCAGTGATGTTGAGGATTTTTTCATGCATTTATTGGCCATTTGAATTTCTTCTTTTTTGAAGTGTCTGTTTAGTTTGATGCCCATTTTGTTATTGGATGCTTTGTTTTTGTAGTGTTGAGTTTCTTGAGTTCTCTTTATATTCTACATATTAGTCCTCTATCAGTGGTGTAGGTGGCAAAAATCTTCTCCCATTCCGTTGGGTCTTGGTTGAGGTTTTTGACAGTTTCCTTTGCTGATCAGACGCTCTTCAGTTTCATGCAATCCCACGCGTTGATTTGCCTTTTAATTTGTTGTGCCTTTGGGGTCTTGTTGAGAAAGTGTTTATCTGTGCCTATGTGTTGCAGTGTTGGACCTATGACCCCTTCAAGGAGCTTCAAGGTCTCTGGTTTGATTTCCAAATCTTTGATCCATCTTGAATTGACTTTTGTACGGGGTGAGAAAGTGGGATTAATTTCCAGTTTTCTGCATATGGTTAACCAGTTTTGCCAACACCATTTGTTGAACAGACTATCTTGTTTCCAGTATATGTTTTTGGCCCCTTTGTCAAAAATCAATTGGCTAAAAGTGTGTGGACTTGTTTCTGCGTCTTCTATTCTGCTCCATTGGTCAATGTATGTTTTTGTGCCATTACCATACTGTTTTTATTACAATGACTTTGTTGTATAGTTTAAAGTCAGGTATTGTGATTCCTCTTTCATGGTTTTTGTTGCTGAGAAATACTTTGGCTATTCTGGACTTTCTGTTATTCCAAATAAATTTAAGGACTGATTTTTCTATGTCTGTGAGGAATGATCTTGGTAGTTTAGTGGACACTGTGTTGAATCTGTAGATCACTTTTGGGAGGATGGCCATTTTAATGATATTTATTCTGCCAATCCATGAACATGGAAGATCTTTCAATATTCTAAGATTTTCTTCGATTTCTTTTTTCAATGTTTTATAATTTTCTTTGTAGAGATCTTTTACCTCCTTGGCTAAGTTTATTCCTAAGTATTTTATTTTTTTGTGGGAGATCCTGAGTGGAAGTGTTTTCTGAATTTCTTTTTCAGTGGACTTATGGTTGGTATATAGGAAATCTTCTGATTTTTTAAGATTGATATTGTGTCCAGACACTTTGCTGAATTTTTTGATCAGTTCTATAAGCCTTTTGGTTGAGTTTGTTGGCTTTTCTAAATCTAGTATCATGTCATCTGCAAATAGTCAAAGTTTGAGTTCTTCTTTTCCTATTTGTACTCCTTTGATTTCTTTTTCTTGCCTTATTGCTCTGGCTAGAGTCTCTAGTGCTATATTGAGGAGAAGTGGTGATAATGGACATCCTTGTCTCATTCCTGTTTTTAGGGGGAATTCTTGAAGTTTTTCCCCATTTAATAGGATGTTGGTGGTGGGCTTATTGAAGATTGCCTTAATGATGTTGATATATGTTCTTTATATTCCAATTTTCTGCAGTGTTTTTATCATAAATGAATGTTGGATTTTATCAAATGTTTTTTCCGCATCTATTGATATGATCATGTGATTATTGTCTTTGATTCTGTTTATATGATGAATTACATGGATTGATTTTTGTATGTTGAACCAGCCTTGCATCCCTGGGATGAACCCTACCTGGTCATGGTGTATGATTTTCTTGATGTGGTTTTGAATGCGTGTTGCTAGTATTTTGTTTAATAGTTTTACATCCAAGTTCATCAGAGATATAGGCCTGTAGTTTTCTTTCCTTGAACTGTCTTTATTCAATCTGTATATTAGTGTGATATTGGCTTTTTAAATTGTATTTGGGAGATTCCCTTTTTTTCTATTTCACAAAATAGTTTGAGAAGTATTGGGGTTAACGCCTCTATAAAGATTTTATAGAGATTTTATTTTTCACTTGGAAAGCCATCTGGTCTTGGGCTTTTCTTTGATGGTAAGCTCTTTATTGTTGTTTCAATCACTTTGATGTTATTGGTTGGTCTAAGCATTCTATATCTTCTTGACTCAGTTTAGGAAGGTTGTATTCATCTAGGAAGTTGTCAATTTTCTCCAGATTTTCCATTTTATTGGAGTACAGTTTTTCAAAGTATTTTCTGATAATCCTCTGTATTTCTACACTGTCAGTAGTAATGTCTCCTTTATTCTCTATTTCATTAATTTCTGCTCTAATTTTAATAATTTCCTGTCTTCTACTGGCTTTGGGGTTCAATTGTTCCTGCTTTTCAAGGGCTTTGAGGTGTGTTGTTAGGTTATTTATTTGAAGATTTTTTGTTTTTCTTATGTGAGCACTCAGTGCTATAAATTTTCCTCTTAATACTGCCTTCAAAGTGTCCCAGAGGTTTTGATATTTTATATCTTTACTTTCTTTTGTTTCTAGAAATGTCTTTATTTTACCTCTTACATCTTCTATGACCCATTCTTCATTCAGAAGTGTGGTGTTCAGTTTCCACATGTTTATGTTGTTTTTCTGGGTCTTCTTATAGTTGATTTCTAGTTTCATTCAATTATGGTTTGAAATGACACCAGGAAGTATGTCACATTTTTTGAATTTACTAGTGCTCATTTTGTGTCCCAAGATGTGATCTAATTTGGAGAAGGTTCCATGAGCAGCTGAGAAAAATGTAAACTCCACTGTAGTTGTGTGAAATATTCTATATGTGTCCAACAGGTCCATTTGATTAATGGTGTTCTTTAGTTCTGAGGCATCTTTACTGACCTTTTGTCTGGAAGATCGGTCTAATGTTGTAAGAGGTGTGTTGAAGTCTCCCAGTATTATTGTATTGGGATTTATGTGTGACTTCATGTTGCAAAAAGTTTGATTTATGAAAGTAGCTGCATCTATGTTTGGGGCATAGATGTTGATTATTGTTATTTCCTCTTTCTGGATTATTCCTTTTACCAGTAAAATATGGCCTTCTTTGTCTTTTCTAATAAGTTTGGGTTTGAAGTCTACTTGTCTGATATCATAGTTGCTACTCCTGCTTGCCTTAGAGTTCTGTTAGCATGGATTACCTTGCTCCAGCCCTTTACCTTGAGTTTGTTCCTATCTTTACTTGTAAGGTGTGTTTCTTGTAAGCAGCAGATGAATGGTTTCTGTTTTTTAATCCATTTTTCTACTTTATGTCTTTTTATTGGGGAGTTGAGGCCATTCACATTCAGTGTTATTATTGAGAGATAATTTGAATTCCTAAAATGTTAAGATTTTATTTCTGTTTGAGATACTGTTTATTCTTCTTTGCTTAGTTGTGTGCTGGATGGAGAGTCTTGTTTCTCTGGTTCTGGCATGTATTACCTATTTCTTCTTTGTAGTTAATCTCCTTGAGTATTTTCTCTAGCGCTGGTTTTGAAGACATAAATTCCTTCAGTTTCTGTTTGGCATGGAAGCTTCTTATTTCCCCATCTAATTTGATAGAAAGTTTTGCTGGGTAGGAAATTTTTGGCTGGAAGTTGTTTTCTTTCAGAGTTTGGAATGTTTCTCCAAGCTCTTCTGGCTTTCATGACTTGGTTTGGGAAGTCTGGAGTGATTCTAATTGGTTTGCCTCTGAATGTCACTTGGCCTTTTGTTTTTGTTGCCTTTAAGATTCTCTGCTTGGCTTCCACATTCATCATTTTGACAATTATGTGGCATGGGGAACCTCTTCTCTGATCCTGTCTAAAGGGAGTTTATAAGTTTCCTGGACCTGTGTATTGACCTCTTGCTCTATGTTTGGAAAATTTTCTGCTATTACTTCCTTGAAGAGATTATTGATCCCTTTGATTTCACCTTCTTTTCCCTCCTCTATTCCAATTATTCTTAGGTTAGCTCTCTTAAGATGGACCCATATTTCTTCAATGTCAAATTCCTGATATCTGATTTTTTTCCTAAATTATAAACTATGCATTCATTTTGGAGTGATCATCTACTAAGAGCGAGATTCTATTCTCCATGTGGTCTAATAGATTGTTTATACTTTGAATTGAGGCCTTTACCTCAATGATTGCATCCTTTATTTCATTTAGACTCTCTCTGAATTCTTTTCGAAGGTCCTGTATTATTTCTACAGTTATTTTCCTGATTTGATCTTCTAGAGATCTCTGAATTTCTGTTTTATTGGGTTCTGATGTTGTGGGGTTGTGGGCATTCCTTGCTCCACTGTTACTCCCCTTTCCCATGATTTCAGAAGTTTGTGCCTTCTCTGGGTTCTTCCCTGGGTCACTACGACTTTACTTATGGTGCTCTGGATCTGGAGTCTGTGTAATCTCATTGACCACTTCTCCTTTACTGGGTTATATCACAAAGTCTCAGACCCAGGTAGTTAATCGAGGCTGCACCAGACCTTGGGAGTGCCAGGCTGGGTGTTTTCGCACGGGAGCTGCGACTAGTGTGTGGTACCTCTGCCACTCCTACTTCTTCACTGGGTTGGACTGCAAAATCTCAGACCCAGGGAGATTATCAAAGCTGCGCAAGTCCCTGGGGGTGGATATTTCACTCATGTTTGTTGAGTTTGTTGATCTGTAGCTGTCGTGGATTCCTTATACTCACTGCAGCCACTGGTAATATGGCACCACTGCCACACCCTTGGATGTCAGGTTGCCATATTTCTTTTCTGGTTTTGAGCTCTGTTCTGAGTCCCTGGAGGGCATGCTGAGCTTGGTCACTGGGATTTTTAGACGTTATTTGTGCTGGAAAAACTGCTGAATTACACCCGGATGATCTGCAGCTGCTTACCTCATCTCCTTGTTTACCTTTCCTCTGTGGAGTCTGATGGGTTGTTGCGTTAGCCGATCTGGATCTGACGCGGCTGCCGTACCCTCATCCGTGAGGCTGGTGTATTTTTTTTTTTTTTTTTGGTTTTGAGCTCCGTTCTGAGTCACTTTCTTCTCTGGAGCCTGGTGCTGTGAGGGAAGATGGCGCCGGCACAGCGCCCCAGTGCGGGCTAGTTTCTTTTCTGTTCTCTGGTTGTTCTTCTAGCCTTCTTTTTCTCTGTCCCTTGTATTTACAGTTTTTATTTCTTTGCTGATGGTGTTTTCTGGATATGAAAAGTGCTGATTTTGTGGCAATAGAGATCGAGTGTTAGCGGGACTCGTAAACGCTGCTTTTCTCGGTCGCCATCTTCTCAGAAGTCTTCCTGGTTTTTTTTGTACTGGGGATTGAACACAGAGGCATTCTACTTCTGAGCTATGCCCCTAGCCATATTATATTTTTATTTTGAAACATGGTATTGCTAGGTTGATGAGATTCTCACTACTTGCTGAAGCTGTCTTTAAGACAAGAGAATTGTAGGTTTTAGGACAGGCTCAGCAAATCAGCAAATCAGCAAACCTAATGAGTCTCTGTTTCAAAACTAAAAACAAAAAAAGAAAGGCCTGGAGGTGTATCTTGGAGGTAGAATGCCCCTGGGTCCAATCCCCAGTACCAAAAAAAAGAAAGAAAAAAAAGAACCATTGAATTTGGAATAGACATTCGGGATCAACAGTGGAAGCAGCAATACCAGTAAAAGCCCACTTTACTAACCCACGGAAGAGTGGGTCATGGTTTGGTACAAGGTTGTAGTAGTAAAGGAGGTAAGAAATGGCAAGATTCGAAATTCATTTTGAAAATAGAACCAATGGGATTTGTCACATGTAGAAAGTCATGGATGTACTCAAGAAATGTAATTCTTAGATATCTCTGGGTGTTAGAAGAATATATCTAGCTACAGAATGGAGGCTGGGCTAATGAAGAGTGCCAATTTGAGGCAGAGATAGGCACAGATAACAGAACAATAGTTCATGTGAGAGGTTACAAAAGCCTAAATTTTGGAAATGATTTTGGAGAAAGTAAGAGAGGATTAAATCAACAGTTAGAACTTTTATATATACTTGAAATATTTGGTTTGGATGGAAAGAAAGGATTTCAATGGCAGCTAGTATTTTTAGCTCCAAGATGGAAACAGATCATTATGGAAAAAGCAAGAGGCAGAGCAAGGGGGACAGGGAGTTTCATTTAGGGCATGCAGATTTGAGGGAACAAAAAAAAATGTTCACGTGGAGCCCTCCAGAAGAGAGCTAAAGTGTAGCGATGGGGATCGTGGGGTCTAAGAAAGTAGAAGACGCGGTGTTGCTGTACAACACATACTGCTGAACCTTTCAAAGTAACAAATCACACCCATACAAATAGTTAAAAGGAAAAGAAAGGTGAGGAGAAGAGAGTCTTGAAAAGGGGAAGAGTCTTTAGCATTGGAAGCTGAAAAATACTCTCTGTAGAGTGGGAGAAAGAGTAAAGTTAAGGATGACTCCCAGGTGTGTTAGCTTTTTCATTCCTGTGACCAAAATATATGTCAAGAACAATTTAGAGGTGGAAAGGTTTATTTGATTCAGTTTTCAGAGGTTCTATTTATGGTTGGGTGGTTTCAAGGCAGAAACATCTTAATGAGAGGGTGTGGTGGAAGAAAGCTGTTGAGCTCATAATAGGTGGTAGGAGGGAGGGAGGGAGAGAAGGAGAGAGAGAGAGAGGGAAGAGAATAGAAGAGAAGGGAAGAGAAGAGAAGAGGAGAAGAGGAGAGGAGAGGAGAGGAGAGGAGAGGAGAGGAGATGAGAGGAGAGGAGAGGAGAGACCAGGAACAGCTAACAGTTCTTAACGGTAACCCTCCAGTGACTTACCTCCTTCAACCTTGCTGCACCTCTGTATATTGTTGCATCGGCAACCAGACATTATTCACACATGCATTTTGGAGGGGAAAGTTTAGATCCAAATCCTAATAGAAGGATTTAGACTCAAGTATCTGGAAGGCTGGAGATACTGTTGACTGTGAGAAGAAAGACTGTGGAGAGAGAAGAGTATGTATTGAGGGGATGGGAATGAAGGTCAGGATCAGAGGAAGATTTACTATAAAACTAATGAGGCTTTGGGTTTAGTGCTTTTCATTTGCTAGGGTTCTAGTAATAGAGATCTCCAAATTGCATAATTTTGAAGACCTCAAATACTTGGGTCTGTCCCTGATCATCAATCATGTTTTGAAAAATTTTGAGTTTGAAATGTGTTCCAGAAAAGCGGGGCTTACGAGCCCCGCTAACAATCAATCTCTATTACCACAAAATCAGCGCCTTTCATAGCCAGAAACACCATCAGCAGAGAAACAAAAAATGTAATTACAATGGACATAGAAAAAGAGGGCTGGAAAAATGAAACACAAGAAGAAGGAAACCAGACGGCAGTGCTGCAGCCAGAGCCATGGCGTGAAGCGGCGGGCGCCATTTTCCCTTGCAGCACCAGGCTCCAGAGAGGAGGGAAACTCAGAACGGAGCTCAGAGCCAGAGAAGGGATACACCGGCTTCACGGCCAAAGATGCAGCAGCAGTGCCTTACTGCCGGCCGCAGAAGCGAGCTCACCGGACGGCACCAGACCAACGCACTCAACAGCCCACCAGGCTCCAGAGAGAAGTGGCGGACAGTAAGCCGAGGTGAGCCGCTGCTGATCAGCTGGGAGGAATTCGGCAGATTTCTTGGTGCAGGGAGCATCTAAAGCTCCCAGAGGCTGGGCTCAGCACACCCTGAAGGGACTCAGAGTGGAGCTCAAAAACAGAAAAGAAATACGCCAGCCTCACGGCCAAGGGTGTGACAGCAGTGCCATATTGCCACCAGCGGCAGCAGCAGTGAATTCACCAAGTCTACTACAGCTCCATCTGCGCACTCAACAACAGTGAGTCAAATTGTTGCCCCTAGAGGAGAAATCCCAGTACTGTACTTCCAGGGACTTGACCAGTGGGGGAGTGGCGGTGGCAGAGATATCACACCATAGGAGAACGCCTAACCTGGTACCCCCCATGGTCTAAAGCAGCCTCGATTGACTCCCTGGGTCTGAGACTCTGCGATACAACCCAGTACAGGACTAGTGGGGACTGATATACCACAGACTCGAGATCCAGAGCACCTTCAGTGGAGTCATAATGAACCAAGGAAAGAACCCAGAGAAGGCACCAACTTCTAAAATCATGGGAAAGAGGAATAACAATGGAGCAATTAATGCCCACAACCCCACAACATCAGAACCCAATAAAACGGAAATCCAGAGATTTCTAGAAGATCAAATCAGGAAAATAACTGTAGAAATAACAGAGGTGTTTTGAAAAGAATTCAGAGAGAGCCAAAAAGAGATAAAGGATGTAATTAATGAAGTAAAGGCCTCAATTCAAAGTACAAACAACCGATTAGACCACATGGAGAATAGAATCTTGTTCCTAGAAGATGATCACTCCAAAAATGAGCGCATAGTTTCTAACTAAAAAAAAAAAAAAAAAAAAAATCCAACAGCAGGAATCTGACATTGAAGAAATATGGGCCCATTTTAAGAGAGCAAACCTAAGAATAATTGGAATAGAGGAGGGAAAAGAAGGTGAAACCAAAGAGATCAGCAATCTCTTCAAGGAAGTAATAGCAGAAAATTTTCCAAACATAGAGCAAGAGGTCAATACACAGGTCCAGGAAACTTATAGAACTCCCTTTAGACAGGATCAGAGAAGAGGATCCCCATGCCACATAATTGTCAAAATGACCAATGTGGAAGCCAAGCAGAGAATCTTAAAGGCAACAAAAACAAAGGGCCAAGTGACATTCAGAGGCAAACCAATTAGAATCACTCCAGACTTCCCAAACCAAGTCATGAAAGCCAGAAGAGCTTGGAGAAACATTCCAAACTCTGAAAGAAAACAACTTCCAGCCAAAAATTTCCTACCCAGCAAAACTTTCTATCAAATTAGATGGAGAAATAAGAAGCTTCCATGCCAAACAGAAACTGAAGGAATTTATGTCTTCAAAACCAGCGCTAGAGAAAATACTCAAAGAGATTAACTACAAAGAAGAAATAGGTAACACACATCAGAACTAGAGAAACAAAATTTTCCATCCAACAGACAACTAAGATTGGTTATCTGTGGAGATTCATTATTTATGTTAGTCTTTTACCTATCTCTAAATTGTATTGTTTGCTTTTATTGTTCCTAATTTTTAGGATTTCTAGTTGGAATATTAATATACCTTCAGATATAGCATTTGGAAATATTTTATCCCATTCTATCAGTAACTTTTAACTCTGTTTACATTGTCTTTAGATATACAATATGTTTTTTATTTTTTAGGGAGTTTGTTTACCCTTCTGTTGCCTGTGCCATTGAAATCAAATCCAAGAAAACACTGCCAATTTCAATGTCATGAGGTTTTATGACCCTGATTTTCTTCTAAAATTTTATAGTGTTAAGATTTATATTTAGGTCTTTTATCTATTTTGAGTTAATATTTGTATATGGTGTTAGGTAAGGGTCCAATTTTATTCTTCTTCGTGTAATTATTATTTTTCAACAATATTTAGTTAAAAGGTTATTATTTCCTCCACCAAATATCTGTGGAAACCTTGTCACAAATAACTTGACAATATATGGAAGAATTTATCTCTAGGCTTTTATTTAACTCCAATGGTTTATATATCTGCCTTTATAACAGTACTACACTGTTTCAATTATTGTAGCTTTATATGGTTTGAAATCAGAAAATATACATCTTCTAGCTTTTTTCTTCTTCGAGATTGTTTTGGGTATCTAGAGTCCATATTCCATATCAGGATAGATTTTTTCTGAAAAATAAATAAATGTATGATAGTTACACCTTAAAAAAGAAAAAGAAAGAAATATTCTCTGATAATAAAGAAAGCAAAAAGAAATATTAAAATATTATCATTAAGTCATCAAAAGCTTGGTATCAGACAAATGAAACTTTTATGTGAGATTATCATCATTAATATTCGATAAATTGCTATAATACTAGATGTCAGCCACTAAGCCAAGCATGGGAAGGAGGGATGGGGAGGGAACAGGGTGGGAATCAGGTAGGAGCTAACTGGGCAATATGTGCATATATGTCTACAAAAGTATTATCTTTATACCATTATGATGTATGAATACAGTGCACCAATAAAAATAAATAAATAAATAAAAATAAAAAATGAAATGTGTACCATATATCTTTTAGTGTTTGAATATCACCTAGATGTCATATGTGGAATTAATAATCTTCAATGTGACCATTTTGGGAGATAGGGTCTTTAAGAAGTTAATAACGGTCAAATGGGATCATAAGCAGGGGCCCTGATTCAATAGATTTGCTGTCATTATGAGCAGCAGAGAGCTTGCTTTCTCTTCATGCATGCATAGAGAAAAAACCAATGTGAGGACCCAGCAAGAAGGTGGCTGTCTACAGGCCAGAAAGAGATCTCATCATACACTAATCCTGATGATATCTCTATTTGGACTTTCAGATCCCAGATAGCGAAAATATAAATATACACTGTTTAAAGCACCCCAGGAAATGGACCTATCAAACAGAAGAATGAGTCTGGAATTAAAGAGAAACGTCTGGGATGAAGACATAAACTTGGAAGTCACCGGCACACAGACAGTATTTATAGCTATGAAATTGATTGCAGTTATCAAGGGAGTGAGGGTAAATGGAGAAAAGATTCAAAGACAGAGCTTTTGGGCTCCCCAACATTAAAATCAGGCTTATCACGAGGAATCAGCAGTGGGAAGTGAAGATCAGCAGTCACTAAGGGAAAAATGAAAACTAAGAGGCTGTAGCATCCTGGACACCAAGCAAAAGAGTATATAACAAAGGGGAGAGATTGACCATTTCAAATGCTGCTGATAAGGTTCAGAAAGATTAAGACTAAACATTCTGATTATTGGATTTGAAACTTTGCATCTGATGGCTTCAATTCTGTGACAAAAGAGGCATGGTTATTGAATGGAGCAGGTAGAGTTGGGAAGATAGCAGGGTGGGAGATGTAAGGAGAGGGAAGAAAGCTTGGGTAGATCGTTGGACCAAGTGAAAATACATGTTGGCCAGCAAGAAGAAATAGGGCTCTGGGAAGAATGGAAGGCCTATAGAGATATACAAAAGGCAGATGAACTAACAGCTGTGACACAGGACAAGGCTAGGGGTTTATAAAGTGGTATTATTCTAAAAAAAACAAAAGCAGATTCTTGTTTAGGGCCTTAGAGACAGTTTTAAGATAAGAAAGAACAGGATGCTGAAAGTCCAGGAGAGGCCACTTGGGCCTCAGGGGAGTGTCATGTAGCAATGCCCAGCTGTAAGAGATCATATAACCAGAATTTGATGAACAAGCTTTTATGTCTGCACAACGCTGTCTCTGAAGCAGTTTGATACAAGGCCGCACCAGGTGACATTTGTTCTACCGATGTTTCTTCCCATTTCCTGGATGGCTTCAAGGAGCATGCATACATCTGTCTAGTATATTGCAAGGGGAATTTGGAATGAAACCCAGATGGCTGTACTCTTACAGATTTGCAAATGCATACTATGCCTTTCAGAGGCTAATTGTTGCAATAACGCTGAATAGTTTATGAGCCACATTCTAAGTGCTATCTGTGTCCACATATTAAATGTCCAGCATTGCCCTATGTGGTGAACACTACCTCGATTCCCATTTTACAGAGAAGGAAACCAAGACTCAGAGAGGTTAACTAGCATGCTTAAGGGCACACCAATAGGGAGTGGTATAGCCGGCACTCCGACCCAGGTAGACTGACCAACAAGGTGTAAAACATAGTGAGTGTTTACCATGTATGTGCCAAGCATTGCACTAAGCACTTTACATGGATTATCCCATTTAATCCTCATTACAACCCATTGAGGTTGACCTGATTATTCATCCTATTTTACTAATGAGTTTAACCTAATCCAGATCATATAGCTAAGAAGTGGTGGAAACCACTTTTGAACTCAGCAGTGGAGTTGGTTAGAAACAGGAGAGCTTATACCATATAGCCTAGTGTGTTCCTTGTCTTATAGAAATAGATGTAAAATGAATAGATTTTGCTTGTTAGAGTTGTGTGCTGACCCTTAAAAGTTCATTTGCCCTACCTGTGATAAAGGCTACATAGCTCACCATGAAAGAAAAGGCCAGAGATAGATATTTGGGAATAGTTTGAATGTAGCTGAGATATTGAGAGCTCCCTGTGACAGAGTCTAGAATCATAGTTGCAGAGAGTCCAGGACTGAGTACTCAAAGGCTTGGACAGAAGGCCAGCAAACACAGCAGAGATAATGTTTTTTTTTCCACTTGGGTGAGAGTTGTAGTGTGAAACCAAGAGAGGACAGGGTGTCAAAAGCCAGGGAATGGTCAGCAGTGTCAAACAGTTAAGTCCACTGAGGGCTAAAAATATGCAATAGCTCTAGCAGCTCAGATCTCACCGGTGACTTCATGGAGAGATATTCTGGTGGAAATTCGATGGCAGAAAGCAAATGGCAATGGGAGAAGTGAATGAATAGGAGGTAAAGATGTGCAGAAAAAATGGTGACATAACTCTTTTGAAGAAGTTCAGCTGGGAAATGAATGAAAGACACTATTTAGAGTCCAGAGAATTTTTTAAGATGGGAAAGATTTGAGCATGCTCATGGGTTGTGGAGGTTTTCTCATGGTTGAGAAAATGCAGGTGAGAGAAAGGATGGATTAAGCAGAATCTCTGAGAATAGCACTGGAGAAGGAACCAGCTGGGAGAAGAGGAAGGGCCTCTTGTTCTCTTGATCAGAATCAAGTTAATCAGTCAGAAGCAAGTTGACCAATCCAGTTTGTGAGTAGAGAAGGGTAGAATGCCCCACCTCCCTTAAACCTGTAGTCCTCTTTCTCTGTGAGATAAGTTTTTTTTTAATCAGAGTAAGAGAAATGCAGATCGTGTTGAGTGCAAAAGGAAATTAGCAATAATCAAGATATTTGTATCGATGGTGTGCAATGGGCCAGGCCATTTATATACATATCTCTGTTAGTCTTCACGATGATTCTCAGAATAAGGATTGTTACCCTAGTTTATACTTAAAGAAGCGGAGATACTCAAAAACATAGACATTTGGAATAGCTAAGGAATGGAAAGGAGATATAGCTGATTAAGGGCAAGTAAATAACTGAAGAAAAACTTCTAGGGCTAAGCTAGAAACAATTTTTAACAGCCTGTTAGCACCTTTCTGCTCAGCTCTGCCACTTTTGCTGTGGGCAACTCTCATCTCAGAGTAGAAATAGTCAAGTAGTTA
Organism: Muscardinus avellanarius; assembly: GCF_963383645.1. Classification (NCBI taxonomy): domain Eukaryota; kingdom Metazoa; phylum Chordata; class Mammalia; order Rodentia; family Gliridae; genus Muscardinus; species Muscardinus avellanarius. The sequence goes on from NC_137792.1 coordinate 72,460,198, forward strand.
GACTTATGTACCACTAAGGGCCAGGACTGGCTGGTGCATAGAAAGGCTGAGGAGTTCAGGTGTTGAAGCAAAAGGAGTTTAAGTGGTCACAATTCAAGTCTATACTGCGGAAAGGTAAAGTCAAAAATGAGCAGGAGGTTGGGCACATAGGGATTGGTCATGGTTCTGGATGTCAGAGGGAGGTTTAAGGAACTGATTCAGTGGGACGATGTTTACTGGGAGGCAAAGGCATTGTCAAACTCATGGGCATGTGGAATGAGGCTCAGGGTGAGGCCTTGGAGGAAAGGATGGAAATGAAGTGTGAGATGTAGTTTTCAGGGGTCTCCATGTTCCAGGCCCTGGAGTCACATGGAATGACAGTGGCCTGTGAGGCTGGGAGATAAGGCAACCTCCCCTTTTTCTCCTATAGTTGGGGGAGTAAGTAGTCTCTACTGATGGGGGTCTTGCCTGAGAAATGATAGATTCAGCATAGGGGCCCAGTCCCTGCTAAGGTGAATGATAAGAAGAGACATCCAAACCTGGCTTTGTTACCCAACGCCACCATGGTGGCTTTTTAGTACTTTATAGTTTTTAAAGTATGTTTCCAATGAAACAGTCTATTGCAAGAATTTTAGGTATAATTATTTTACCCTCAATACAGCTTGGAAACAGATTTTTCTGGCTTGCACCAGAAAAATGTGTACTTGGGATAATTTATAAAACCTATTTTAACAATACTTTCTTGCTGTCTCATACTTAGAGCCTGTTCACCTTTTTGTTCATTCCTTCCCTGTCTCCCACCAAAAACAAACTCCTAGCATTATATTCTCCTTTCGTGATACCTTCCTCTGGGAATTCTTTTGCCCCAATAAACTGAAAGAACACAGTTAAGGCTTCTAGCTTAATATTTTTTCTTACCACATGGGGGCAGACTTTTTAACAAATAAGGGGGAAATGGCCATATACCTTGTTTTCTATAGAACTAAAAACAGTGAGAAATTATTATGTCAAGGCTAGATTTTGTGTGGTTTATCGGTCATGAAAAAATACCACTCTTCTCAAACCTGTAGCTCTTCCTGTTCTTTCTTCACCAGTGGGTGAACTGCCTTTTTCCTTCCTTTTTATTTTCTCCCTTCCTCCCTCACTCCTATACTTCTACAACCATTTTTTGAGCATTTACTCTAGGTAGAGTTGTCATATAAAATACAAGATGCCAAGTTAAATTTGAACTTCAGATAAACAATACACTTTTTAGGATAAATTATGCTAATACTTAGGATATGCTTATTACTAAAATATTTGCAGTTTAAATGGAATTCAAATTTCATTGGGTGACCTATTTTTATTTGCTAAATCTGGCTTGTCTAACCCTGGGCCAAGAGATATGCTGAAAACTGCAGGCTGGGAAGAGCACAAAGCTCCCAATCTTCTGTCAGAGGCATGTTTAAAACAGTTATCAGTGCAATGCTGGGTCATTGGAAACAGAGATACGGTGTCACTGGTCCAGCATTGAGGTCAGGAAAGCTTGCCTCAGAAGGCTCATCTTGAATTCTGCCTCTCACTCCTTGGCTCTGCTTTTGCACATTGTATTTTTTTTCAGCCAGCAACAACCAGATCAAGTGTCTCCTCCTCTGGGGAGCCTTTGCTGATCTCCCCAGGGAGACTTGTCACCCTGTCACCTTGTATCCATGATTTCAAGTGTATGCATCACACTATGATTTGCATTTCTATGTTCTTGGTTCTCTTCCTGATTCTTTAGCAGTCTCATCCAGTGCCTTCATTGGTTTTTCTTCTTTCTCTTATTTTCTCACTATAGCCATTCTCTGAAGATCTTGCTCTTGAAAATCTTTTTGGTAATATTTCTTTTGCAATGTTGTAATTTAGATTTAGAATCTACCCTTAGACCTTATGGAGACAAAGCAGACATGTTGGAGGTGGGGCTTGGTTGTTGAGGAGGGGCACCTGGGGATGTGGCTTCAGGATTATATATGGTCCTTCCTCCCTTGCTCTCATTCTCTTTCTTTTGTCCTCTATGACATTAGAGCCCATTTGCTCATATTTTCAGACCCTGGACTTAAAGCCTTAACATCTTAAATTTCTAAGAAATTACCTTGCAATTTCGACATTACCTTCTTACTGCCATCAGGTTCACAGCTTGTTCTCCAGTGGAGATGATTCATTTTCTTTTTCTTTCTCCTTTCTTTCCTTCTCTCTCCTCTCTCTCTCTCTCTCTCTCTCTCTCTCTCTCTCAAAAAATATTATTGGTGCATTTTCACTAGCAGTCTGGTGCTTGGGTACCATCTTAACCAGAATATTTATCTTCCTGATATCTATGTTGATGAGAGATATAATTTAGAAATCTCCTTGTTGACTACGGATGTAGTCAATATGTGCATGGTGGTGCACGTGTATAATCTCAGTACTAAGGAGGTTGAGATAGGAGGATTATAGGTTCTAGGACAGCCACAGAAATCTACCAAGACTCTCAGCAACTTAACACGACCTTGTTTTAAAATTTTAAAAAGATAGGGTTTGGAGTGTAGCTCAGAAGTAGAATGCCCCTTGGGTCCAGTCTCCAGTAACACACACACACACACACACACACACACACACACACACCACCTTCCCCACAGGGAGAGTTATAGTCTTGAGTGATATTTGAATCCAACTAGGATGAAGCTATAGGAATTGTCCTTACTTACCAGCAAAAATTATTATATTTTGGCTTTGTTTGGTACTGAGGATTGAACCCAGGGGTGGTCTACCTCCAAGATACACCCTCAGCTGTTTTTTTCTTTTAAATTTTTATTTATTTATTTTTTGTGTGTCTGGAACAGGGTCTCATTACATTCCTGAGGCTGACTTAGAACCGGTGAGCCTCCTGTCTCACCCTCCCACGTGCTGGGTGTACTAGTATTGGGAAGTTTTCAAAATGTATTAATGTATCAGTATTGGGAAAGATTTCCAATTTTAAAAATATATCTGTAGTAGCAAAGAAAGCCAGGTGCGCCAGGAAAAAGGCCCTCTTTACATTTCTAAAGAGAAACAAATGGCCTCAAGAATGGGAGGAAATCCCAGATCCCAGATAAGCGATGTAACATATTTTGGGAGTAGAACAAAAGGTATGGGGTCTTCCCTGAGACAGGGCTGCCCCCCCTGCCTCCCTCTGAGGGGCGGATCTGGCTCGGATGGAGACAGCAGAAAACTGGGCTAGAGATAGGGCAGCATATCTACATATCAAAGGACCTGCCACAGACTTGGTCGGGATAAGAACACCCAGCATGCAGGGGTTTTTGGGTGTGTTCACTCGAATCTCCTCCTCCATGCCAGAAATGGCATGGGGCTTTAACTGTCTTCTGTATTTCTATGTTTTTAATTAACTTCTTTAAATCTTCATCAAGGGTCCGAGCTATGTATACCTATCCTTAGCTCAGGACAAGAACCTGCAGATTTTCTGTTTGTGTGGTTGTGTTGGGAGAATTATTTCTCCCCTCATGCACTGAACATATTTTACCATAACACTGGGATTATAGGCATGCACCACAGTGCCTATCTGGCAACCAGGAGCTTTTATTTTTTCTTGGTGAATTATAATTATATATCATACTGAGGTACAGAGTGATAGAAATATACATGTACACAACTCATAGAATATTTCTCTCTGAGTAAACAGTAGCTTTTTAAGGAAGGGATCCCATTCTCTAGATTCAACCTTCCTGTTTCACACATGAATCAAGAAACATATTACAAAGCTATACTCCTAGGATACCTTTATTTAATGCTGAATTTTACTGAGAACATTATTGAGTATGTTACACAACTGACAAGCCCATTATAGAATTTACAATGTATGCTTCCATTGCATGTTGATTTAACCAGCTGGCATCTAAAAAAATCTTTATCATACTAAGCAATTCCACTCTTAGAAAGACATTTAAGAGATTACTTAATAGTAACAAATGGTCCCAAACTCCCCAAATAACACAAATTCTCATTGGGAGAACTATGAATAGATTATGGTTAATCACATAATAGAACATGATGAACAACAAAAATAATAATCTACCAGCACACGCAGAATCATGGGCAAGTCTCTCAAAAAATGTTGAACAAAATAATAGAACACACATGGTATAATTTCATTTATGTGGAGTTCAAAATTTTATACATTATATTTGATTGCTCACTTTCCCAAACTCACTTTGAACTTCCTTTGGGATTCCCTCTTTGACATCCAGGTTGATTTGTTTAATACAGAAAATTTCAAATATACACATAAGTTGAGAAAATAATTTAATGAATCAGCATGTAACTGTCACTCAGTTTTTTTATATACTAGATATTGATTTCAATGTCACACTATCTCTTAGTTAAACCCCAGTCCTTTTATTTTATTATTTTGAAATGGGGTATACTAAGTTGCTGAGGCTGGGCTCAAACTTGTGATCCTGCTGTCTTAGCCTCTCAAGTAGTAGGATTATAGGCATTTACTACCATGCCCGTCTTTAACAGTAATCAGTGCATAGCTAATCATGTTTTTTCTCTACTAAAACACAATTTTCCTTTGCCCACTGCTTCATTAGAAAAAAAATCCTAGACATCCTATCATTTCATAGGTTGGAAATACTTTATTATTTAATTAGTATTAAAGCAGCTATTAAGTAAGAATCTCTAAAATGAAAGGACTTTAAAAAAAGGTACAGTCCATGCCGGGCGTGGTGGCGCACGCTTGTAATCCCAGTACTTGGGAGGCTGAGATAGGAGGATAGCGCAGGTTTAAAGCCAGCCCCAGCTACTTAAGGCTTTCGGCAACTTAGTGAGAGCCTGTTTCCAAATAAAAATATAAAATAGGTCTGCGAGTGTAGCCCGGAGGTAGAAGGGCCCTGGGTTTCATCCCCAGTACCACACATGCACACACACAAAAAGGCACAGTCCTAATACTATTATCCACTTTTAAAATTTAACAGTGACTCATTAATATCAAATATCCAGGTAGCGTTCAGGTTTCCCCTAGTGTCTCACAGTTTTTTTGTTTTTTTTTTTGGTGGTACTGGGGTTCCTGGAAGCCCTTCTACCTCCAGGCTACACTCCCAGACCTATTTCTACATTTTTATTTGGAAACAGGGTCTCCTAAGCCAGCACACGCAGCTGGCTTTGAACCAGCCCGATCCTCCTTTCTCTGCCTCCCAAGTGCGGGGATTACAAGCGTGCGCCACCACGCCCGCTGTGTCTTACAGATTTTTGTAAGTTTGAATCAGTAGCTAAATAAATTTCACACGTTATATATATTTGGTTGCTTTGTTTAAGTCTCTTTGCAGCTAAGATTTCTTCTTCCCTTTGTGCTTTGCCATTTATTTGTTGAAGGAAACAGGTCAGATCAATTTTCTTCATTTTTGATTATTTCTGGCTGACTTAGATTTTTCTCTGCTCATTTCATAAATCTCTCTGTCTTTTCACCATTGCCTATTTCCTACTTTTTTCTTTTCCTTTTTTTTTTTTTTTTTTTTTGGTGGTACTGGGGATGGAACTCTTCTACCTCTGGGCTACACTTCCAGACCTATTTTTTATATTTTATTTGGAAACAGGGTCTTTTAAGCCAGTGAGGCTGGCTTTGAACCTGCACGATCCTCCTGTCTCCACCTCCCAAGCACGGGGATTACAAGTGTGCACCACCACGCCTGACTTTCCTACTTTATTTTAAAAAAATTTTATTTATTTATTATGGTACTGGTGATTGAACCCAGGACATTCTACTTCCAAGCTACTCCCTCAGCCCTATTTTGTTTTTTATTTTGAACAGAGTCTCACGAAGTTGCAGAGGGCCTCACAAGTTGATGAAGCTGGCTGCAGCTTCATCAAACCTGCGATCCTTCTGTCTCAGCCTCCCAAGTACTAGGATTACAAACATGTGCCACCATGCCCAGATACCATTGTCTATTTCTATGTGCACAAATGGTATTGGTAGAGGAGAAAGGATGCCAGGAGAGTAAAGAATGGAGACAGGTCACCCTGTGTGCTGATTCTATCCTAGGACTCCCTATACCCCACTGGAATCATGTGCTTACTTGCCAGTTTTTCTGCAACACTCCTTTTGGGGACCAAGACTGTTTCTCACTTTTTTTAATTTTACATGGAGTTTTACACAGAGTAGGTACTAAATGAATGTTTATTGACAGAATAATGTTAGTCTCTTGTATTGCTTATGCCTTATACCTTCTTTTCCTACTTGTAGGAAGAGTAAGAGTTTGTAAAACTTTGATTTTAACCCCCTGGGGTTAGGTATTATGAAAAGTTCTTCTGATAGTTACTTTTCTTAAAAGGTTCTTACAGATTTCATTCTGAAGAATATTTTATTTGTTGTCCTTCCTTCTGTTGCCCATTTCCCAAACCATACTGGTCTTGCTAAGCTTGTTTGAATTTCAACACAAAACTTCAACTTGTGACTTGATGGGGGGAGCTCAAATAGCCTTGCCCTCAGGGGGAACTTCAAGTTAATAGCTTTTGATAAAGCATTACTCACTACACCTTCCTACAACTTCACTTTGTCAAAAGCCTATTATTATTTACTGAGATATCTTTGCTCTTTTCCTTGAATTCTTCAAGTTATTTCTTATTATATATTCCTTCCCTCACTAAATGGAAAGTATCAAAGGAAAAATGGGAATGAACTTCCTTCTGTAACTTTAGTATTTCATCCTGGTTTTCAGTTGAACCATGTGCAGGATGGCTAAACATCACTCTGGTCACTCTGTAACCAGTACTAGGATTCTTTTTGTGCCTGTATTTGTGTGCGGGAGGGGAACTGGGGATTGAAACCAGAGGAATTATACCTCTAAGATAAACCCTTAGCCCTTTTTTATTTTTATTTTTATTTTAAACAGGTCTCACTAGGTTGCTGAGAATCTCACTAAGTTGCTGAGGCTGGTCTCTAACCTGCAATCTTCTTGCCTCCCAAGTACTGAGATTATAGGTGTGTGTCACCACACCTGGGTACTAGTACTTTTAATTATTGTCTCTCCTACCTTGTCACAAACACAAAAGTTACCAAGGTTACCAAATAAGAAGAGTTTCCTATATGCTGTTAGATTTGATGATAGTGAACTTCTTACATTTGATTCTGTGAATAGCACTCATGTCCTTAGAATTGTTTTAGAAATACTTCCTGATTTTTATTCCAGAAAATGAAACTGACTCATGCAATATCATTTTATGAAATTGGTATGAACTGGACTCGATCATTTAAAATTCAACTAAAATAATCTGGCTGTAGCTGTAAGCATATAGTGCCTAAAGAGTTATGTTTGAAATGGCAGGTGATGAAGTCCCTGCCTCATTATCTTTTAATGCAGCAGTTAGATAATAGTAAATTAAGATTTCCTGGAGAGCCAATTTTAAGTCATCAACTGGCAAGGGAAAGATGAACAAAGACTGGATGGCATATTGAAATTATATATAGTACATAAACTTATATCAAACACTTCTAATCTGGCAAACAATGCAATGAGTGACAGCAAATGCAATAAAACAGAAACACAGATCAATTATCTTAGAAAGATTGCAGTCAGCAGATAAAGATGGAACCGTGGAGTCTCCTGAATTAACTAACACTGCAACATGAATCAGTCTTTCATCTTTTATTATTTCATCCTTTTCCTTTGAAGTAAACTTAATCTTTTTGCCAACTCCTGGAAATGAAATATTCACTATATTACTCTTATACCTTATTAAAAACTTATACTAGTGTGTCTTTATGCTGAATACATCAAAGAAACTATGGAGTGTACTTTGTCTAAACATAATGAAGCCTGAAATATATTGCTATTTTTCTATGGAATAGATCACAATTGTGTTATTTAATTGTGCATTTACTGAATTTTGCTTGGTTTTTCTGAAAGAAATGTCCTGTCCTTTTAGATCCAATCCTTGGTGAATGCATGAAATATGTGGTGATTTTATTTCTAGAATTTTGAGACTAGCCACATTTACACCTATGATAATACCATCAAGTAGAGTAGTACACTATCTTAAGTTTTCTTATGAGATTTAATTTTAACAGTTTTGTTCTACTGCTATGTCATAGTTTTGTTCTACTGCTAAGTAGTATCTAACTTTTCTATACATAATTTCGCAAACATATCTGGCTATTATCTATTCACTTTATACTTTTTTTTTATAACTGGAGGTAGAACCCAGGGACATTTTACCTCTGAGCTGCACTTTCAGCTATTTTTTATTCTTTATTTTTGAAACAAAGTCTCACTGAGTTGCAATGGGCCTCACTAAGTAGCTGAGGCTGTCCTTGAACCACGATCCTCCTGTCTCAGCCTCCCGAATGCTGGGATTACAAGTGTGTGCCACCACATCCGGCCACTCTATACTTTTAAATGTCTGAACACACCATCAATTCATTGCCTATTACCAAATCTTCTTTAGGATATTAGAACCCACATTTGTTCTGGTATAAGGCACCATGGGTCTTAAGAGAGATTCAACCCATACCCAGTTTCAACTCTCAACCATACTAAGCTAGCTATGATAATTTCATTACTCTTCTTAATGAGGAGCTTAGGAAATAAAATTCTAATCAGTAATACACACGGAAAGGTTTTTTGGAGGCTTTCCTAGCCTTTTTTTCTGGGAAAGGGAACCTAGAAGAGGGTGTCATTTCTTCAAGTCTTTGTAACTTATTGTTTAAGGACAAATACCTGGAGTGGTTGAAGCCATTTTGACACTATGAGGAGAATAGGAGATAAACTAAGAATGCAGAGAAGAAAAACAGAAAGAACCAAACTCCTTTATAACATTGTTGAGCCAGTAGACTATCAATGCTACCTTATCTAAATTCGCCTTGTCATATGACTTAATAAACTGACTTAACTGTTGAAGCCAGTTTAGATTAAAATTTCTATTACTTGTATTCAAGTATTTAACTCACATGTTGCATTAGATGACTTTATTCTCCAAGTTACCTAAAACTACATTGAAATTGTCTAGTTTCATCCCCATTAGAGTTTAATATCAACATGACATACTTTTAATTGGGTTACAGATTAAAAACCATTTTTTGAAAAAGTGCAGTAAAACTGAAATTTCCTCTTACTTTGAATTTTACTAAAAATGTGCAGTTATAAGAGGACTAATCAATATCATAGAAAATTAGTACAAAAACTTCTTTCTTTGTAAAATAGTTATTGGAGAAGGTTTGCTTATTACATTTTCAAATGATGCAAAGATATGAGACCAGTGAATTGTAGTCAAGATCTAGGAGCCCACAAACAGGTGAAATGGAGTCTAGAGAAAGGAGCTTTTTTGCACCTAGGTTAAAGAGATCAGGGCTAAGGCTGTTTAAACTGTGGTATTAAAAAGAGAATCTGGGCTGGGCATGGTGGCGCACGCTTGTAATCCCCGCACTTGGGAGGTGGAGACAGGAGGATCGTGCTGGTTTGAAGCCAGCCGCGTTGGCTTAAGAGATCCTGTTTCCAAAAATAAAAAAAGTATAAAATAGGTCTGGGAGTGTAGCCCGGAGGTAGAAGGGATTCCAGGAACCCCAGTACCACCAATAAAATAAAATAAAATAAAATAGAATAAAAATAAATAAATAAAAAGAGCATCTGGGAGCTGGGCAAAGTACATATATCTAAAACCTCAGCTACTCAAGAGGCTTAGGCAGAAGGATTGTGAGTTCAATGCTAGCCTCAGCAATTTAGCAAGACCTTGTCTCAAAACAAAACAAGACTGAGAATATAACTCAGGGCTAAAGCACTTACCCTGCATGCATAAGACCATAGATTTAATCCTCAGTACTGCCAAAGAATCCCCAGTACTGCCAGATACCCAGTATCGGGATATGCCAGTCAGATTTGCATTGTGGTGGTAAAAAGTACCTGGGAATATAAATTTAAAGGTGGAAAGATTTAGTGTGGCTTACAGTTTTGTAGGTTCTCATCCATAGCTGACTGTTTCCATTGTTTCTGGGCTTGAAGCAAAGCAGAAAGTCATGGAAGAAGGACATCTCAGAAGAAAATTGCTCACTCTTGGTGGTCAGAAATATAGCAAGAGAGACAGGGAGGGGCCAGGGATAAGATATATCCTTCCAGGGCATGCCACCAGTGACCTACTTATTCCAAGTAAGCCCCACCTCCTACACTTTTCACTACTTCCCAGTGGTCTATTTAATTATGAATCCATTAATGGATTCATCCATTGATGCGATGAGAGCCCTCATGATCCAATCTCTTCTCAAAAGCCTTACTATTGAGCATTACTGCATTGGGGACCAAGCTTTTAACACATGAGACTTTGGGGAACATTCCAGATTCATGCTGTAACACTGGGGACTTTAGTTAACTGCTAATTTTGTAAGAGCTCCGATTAGGACAGAGGTAAAAATTATTAAAATTTGCTAAGTTGCTGAGGGTCTCACTGAATTGTTGAATCTGGCCTTGAAACTGTGGTCCTCCTGTCTCAGCCTCCCAAGTACTGAGATTACAAGCGTACACCAACATGTCCAGCCCTAGTTATAAGTTTTTGCTACTTAGATAAAGAATTACAGTACAGCACTGTGTATGTGAGTATAAAAAACTTTGTGTTTACTTACTAGTTGGATATCTACTTTTGTGAAATGTCTGTTCATGTCCACTGCCTCACTTTTTGTTATGAAAGTAATATGTTACAAAAGGGCTGAAAAATAAAGAAAATACAAAGCACTCATAGTGCTATACTTTGGCACAGCTATTATCATTTTTCTTGCCTTCATATGTGTGTTTTACTCTTTTGTAATTGTAGTGCACATACATAGTCTTATCTCCTGCTTTTCTGACCTTCTAATGTATTGTAATATGGAAATGGATTAATCCTCTATGTACCAGAATAGCTCAATCATCAGCAATTATGAATTCAGAAATAGGCTTCTGATATTATACAAACAAAAGCTTTTTCAAGGGTATACTACTGGGTATTAATGGGATACAAAATAAGAAGATCTCTGGTTGCAAGAAAGTTAAAATTACATTTTTCTACTATGGTCTTTCTTTGGGTTCCTGGCACAAAGGTATCCAATAAGCATTGAATGAACTAATTAGATTATTAGACATAATTTCATTTCTTTTACAGGAGACATGACTCAGTTTTCAGACTTTTCTTTTATCTAGGCCACTACCTTAAATGCAACATTAAGACTATTTTAATGCATATTAGTGATATATTTTAGGTTCAACACTATGCTGGGCAAAATAAAAGTTAAACTAAAACAAAATCTATAAAATATATATTTACTCATAAATATATATATATATATATATATATATATATCACATGATATCTTTTTCTTCAGATTGTAAAAATCTTTTGCCTTTTATTAAAAATATATTTTAACCTGGCATGGTGGTGCATGCATGTAATTCTAGTATTTGAGAGGCTAAGAGAGGAGGATTACAGATTCAACACCAGCCTCACCAACTAAGGTTTTATTTCAAAATGAAGCTAGAGAGAACATAGGAAGCAATAGCAAATTTAGATAAATGAGGAGAGAGACCAGTAGAATAGATGATTAGGGGGTAATTAGAAACGGAAAAGGAGAAATGATGAAGTAAACAGTCCAAATCATGCTTTGTTCATATGTGAAGGTATCACTACCAATCTCACTAATATGTACAGAGAATGGTGAGTGCTGTGGGACCTGGAAGGAAACACACTGAATGTTGTGAGCATTATACCTAATTAGATGAAAAACTGCACTTCAGCATATGTGTATGTGTGTGTGTGTGTGTGTGTGTGTGTGAGTGTGTGTGTGTGTGTATGTGTGTGTGTGTGTGTGTGTGTGTGTGTCTAACCATGCATTTTTTTAAAAAACAGGGTCAGGCTAAATTGCTGAAAATGGCTGCAAACCTGTGATTTTCCTGTCTTAGCCTCCTAAATACTGGGATTACAGACATGCACCACCACAAGCAGTTGATACCCCTCAGCTCTATAATGCTAGAGGAGGTCAATTCTGGTTGTTGCAGCCATATTGTACAGAGCCATGTGTTAAGTGAACTTGCATTCCCCATGAGGTTGTAGGTAAGAGACATTAGAAAACAGTCTTGTGCCAGGTGTGGTGGCACACTCTTGTAATCCCTGCGCTTGGGAGGCGAAGACAGGAGGATCGCGCAGGTTCGAAGCAAGCCTCTCTGGCTTAAAAGACTCTGTTTCCAAATAAAAATATAAAATAGGTCTGGGAGTGTAGCCTGGAGGTAGAAGGGCTTCCAAGAATCCCAGTACCACAAAAATAAAATAAAATAAGAAAAATAAGTCTTGTGGCCTGAGTAGGTTTGCTTGGACTTCTACCTTCAAGATCTTTCCTGATACTTTCTAATTATATTGCTTCCATGCAAGATAAAATGCTTCATGACACAACTAGATACTAGGAGAAAGAAACTAAAAGCAAGGCTGGAACTCACTTTTTAAGGTGGGCTACTGAGGATTGGACCAGGGACATTCTACACTCCCAGGCCTTTATATTCTATTTTAAAACAAGATCTCGCTAGGTTGATGAGATTCTCACTAAGTTGCTGAAGCTAGCCTCAAACCTGTGACCCTCTGGTCTCAGCCTGACAAAACTGGAATTTATTTTAAAGAATGGAAGTTATGCCAGGCATGGTGGTGCATGCTTGTAATCCCAGTACTTGGGAGGCTGAGACAGAAGGATTGCAGGTTCATGGCCAGCCTCAGCTACTTACTGAGGCCCTCCATAACTTAGTGATACCCTGTTTCAAAATAAAGAATGAAAAATAGGGCTTGGATTATAGCTTGAAGGTGGAATTCCCCTGGGTTCCATTCCCAGTGCTGGAATAAAAGAAGGGAAGTTACTTTATTAAGGGATCATGTTTTTTTTCCAAACTCCAGAGGCACCTTGCTGTGGTTCTCTTTATTGATATTCCACAGGCTTTTACAACATCCCTATCTGCCACAAATGTTTTAGGCACTGTGGAGTTTATTGGGTGATAAGAGCCAGGTGATAGAATCACTTCCACTACAACCTGGACCAGCTGGAAAAAATATCTTGCTCTAAGTTTTCTCAATAAAGGAAGATATTTGAAGCACCCAGTACATGGAAAGAAGCAACCAGTTAAATGTGAGATCTGAGTTGTTTGGTTTCTCTTTATATATTATGTGGGAGATCAAACTCAGTTCCTCACTTATACTAAGCACATATTCTACTACTGAGCTGTGTCCCAGCTCCCAGTCATATGTGAGATGTGGCACCTGCAACATCTATTGAAGACCATTTAATGGTAAAGTGCGCAAGGCTCATCTTTCATTCACTTTGAGATATCCAGTATAACTCAGATCACTAAAACACACCTACCCCTCTATACTGTGTCTGTCTCCTCTTATTGCCCTATCATAAATTGACTGGGTTACCATACATTTTCAGATCTGAAGTACCTGCTAAATTTTTTGATCTAGGTTTTCTCAACATAGTATTAGCAATGGTAGACTTACTGGCATGACGATCTCCTTTGAGATGGTGTAATGATCAAGATTCTCTGCATATTAGTGACATATAGCTAAAGCATTGACATATACTTCTAGAAGAAAATAAAGGTGTTCTGCTTCTGGTATTCTCTATGTATTGCTGGTCCTTTATTTAAAATTTGCTTTTTATATGTCATGGGTTTTTTTGAATTAATGTTGATTTTATAAAATATTGCATTAGCCAGGTGTGGTGGCAAACGCTTGTAATCCCAGTAATTGGGAAGCTGAGACAGAAGGATCTCAGGTTTGTGGTCAGCGTCAGCTACTCCATGAGGCTCTTCACAATTTAATGAGATCTTGTTTCAAAATAAAAATTAAAAAAGAAGCTAGGGGTGTAGCTTGGAGGTAGAATGTTCCTGGGTTCAATCCCCAGTACTGCAAAACAAAAACAAACAAAAAATATTGCATTAGCTGGGCATAGTGGTGTAGGACTGTAATCCCAGTACTTGAGAAGCTGAGACAGGAAGATTTCAGATTTGAAGACAGACTTAGAGACATAGTAAGATCCTCAACAATTTAGCAAGACCCTGTTTCAAAATAAAAAATAAAATAGGGCTTGGGTATAGCTAAGAGTTAGAATGTCCCTGGCTTCAGTCCACAGTACCTACACCTATGTATGTATGTATGTATGTATGTATGTATGTATGTATATATGTATAAGTGAATATTTATGTATATTTATATATTGCATTGAAATATTACTTATCTTGGCTATTTTGCTTTTGGTGCCTCCTTAAATGTTGTTTTTCTAAAAATTTGTATTAGTACATTGTAGTTGTATATTTTAATGGAGTATGAGTTGTTAGAGGCATACATGCACACATCATCCAATTAGTCCTTACCCAATTCCCACTCCATTCTCTTCCCCCTCCCTACTTCTCATGCTTGGCTTAGGGATTGACTTTGATATGTTTGTGAATGTGCAATCTGTTCATTAGAAAAATTTCCCCTTCCCCCCTCAGGTCTCCTTATTTGTTCATCTATAGAATCTCCTTCTTCATCTAGAGTTCCTCCTATGACCCATTTTCTGCCTAGCTTCAGCATATTAAGAAGAACATCTGACATCTTATTTTTTGTGACTGCCTACCTCACTTAGCATAATATTCTCCAGTTTTATCCATTTCTCTGTAAATTATGTAATTGTGTTCTTTTTGATGGTTGAGTAAAATTCCATTTTGTACATATACCATAATTTTTTGATCCATTCATTTGCTGATGGACATCTTGGCTGGTTCCATGTTTGGCAATTGTGAAATATGTGGCTATGAATATAAATATGCATGCATTAGTTTGGTAGTTTGGTTTCCATTCTTTTTGGAAACCAAAGTACCCATTTTCATTCCCATTTTTCTGAGGATCCTCCTATATTGTTTTCCAAAGTGGTTGCACTAATTTACATTCCAACCAACAATATGTTAGAGTTCCCACTTCTTCACATCCTCGACAGCATTTTTTGTTGTTTGTGTTTTGATTGATTGTCATGCTAGTTGGAGTTAGGAAACGTCAGGGTAGTTTTTTTGTGTGTGTGGTACTGGGGTTCCTGGAAGCCCTTCTACCTCCAGGCTACACTCCCAGACCTACTTTTATATTTTTATTTGGAAACAGGGTCTCTTAAGCCAGTGAGACTGGCTATGAATCTTCGCAATCCTCCTGTCTCCACCTCCCAAGCATGGGGATTACAAGCGTGTGCCACCACACCCGGTTATCAGGATAGTTTTGATTTGCATCTCTCTAATTACTAATGATGTTGAGCATTTTTCATACATTTATTGGCCAATTGAATTTTTTCTTTTGTGAAGTGTCTACTTAGATCATTAGCTCAGTTTTAATTAGGTTATTTGATTTCTTAGTGGTGAGTTTTTTGAGTTCTCTGTATATTCTAGATACTTGTCCTTTATCGGAGAAGTAGGTGGCAAAAATGTACCATTCCGTTGGCTTTCAAGTAAGGTTCTTGATAGTCTCTTTTGCTGTACAGAAGCTCGGCAGTTTAATGCAATCCCACATATTGAGACACCTTTTTAGTTTCTTGTGCCTTTGGTATCTTGTTGAGAAAGTTTTTACCTGTGCCTATGTGTTGCAGTGTTGGACCTATGGCCCTCTTCAAGGAGCTGCACGGTCTCTGGTCTAATTTCTTTTTTCTTTTTTTGCGGGTCTGGGAATCGAACCCAGGGGCATTCAACCTCTGAGCTACACCCCCGGCCCTATTTTTTTTATTCTTTATTTTGAAACAGGGTCTCAAAAAGTTACGGAGTGCCTCACTAAGTAGCTGAGGCTATCTGAGAACCGCGATCCTCTGGTCTCAGCCTCCTGAATGCTGGGATTACAAGCATGTGTCACCAGGCCCGGCTCTCTGATCTTATTTCCACATCTTTTATCCATCTTGAATTGACTCTTGTGCAGAGTGAAAAATGAGGTTTATTTCCATTTTTCTGCATATAATCAACCAGTTTTTCCAATACCATTTGTTGAAGAGACTATATTTTTTTTCATTGTATGTTTTTGGCCCCTTTGTCAAAACTCAATTGGCTGTAAGTGTGTGGATTTGTTTCTGAGTCTTCTTTTCTTGACCATTGGCATTTTTATCTGTTTTTGTGTCAATATCATGTATATTTTATTACTATGGCTTTGTAGTAGAGTTTTAAGTCAGGTATTGTGATGCTTCATGCATGGTTCTTATTGCTGAGAACTACTATGGCTATTCTGGGTTTTTGTTGTTCCAAATGAATTTAAGGAATGATTTTTTTCTGTCTATGAGGAATGAACTTGGAAATTTAATGGGTATTGCATTGAATTTGTAGATCACTTTTGGAAGAATGGCCATTTTGATGATATTTATTCTGCCTGTCCCAGAACATGGAAGATCTTTCTATCTCTTAAGGTCTTCTTTGATTTCTATTTTCAATTTTTTATTATTTTCTTTGTAGAAGTCTTTTACTTCCTTGGTTAGGTTTATTCCTAAGTATTTTATTTTTTGTGGGATATCCTGAGTGGAAGTGTTTTCTGGATTTCTTTTTCAATGGATTTATGGTTGGTATACAGAAAACTTTCAATTTTTTTTTTTTTTTTTTTTTTTTGCTGGTCTAGGAATGGAACCCAGAGGCATTCAAGACCTCCGAGCTATACCCTCTGCTGAGTTGCAGAAGGCCTCATTAAATGGCTGAGGCTGTCCACAAACTGCGATCCTCTGGTCTCAGCCTCCCGATTGCTGGGATTACAAGTGTGCGCTACCACACCTGGCTAACTTCCAATTTTTTAAGAATGATTTTGTATCCAGATACTTTGCTGAATTTGTTGATCAGTTCTATAAGCCTTTTGGTTGAGTTTGTTAGGTCTTCTAAGTATGTCATGCCATCTGAAATAATAAAAGGTTTAGTTATTCTTTCCCTATTTGTACTTGTTTGATTTTTTTTTCTTACCTTACTACTCTGGCTAGTCTCAAGTACTATAATGAAAGAAGTGGTGATAATGGACATCTTTGTCATGTTCCTGGCTTTAGGGGGAATTCTTGCAGTTTTTTTTCCCTTTTAATATGATGTTAGCTGTGGGCCTATCATAAATTGCCTTTAGGATGTTGAGGTATGTTCCTTCTATTCCATTTATCTGCAGTGATTTTAACATAAATGGATGCTAGATTTTGTCAGGCTCTATTGAAACAATGTGATTTTTGTCTTTGGTTCTGTTTATATGATGAATTACATGGGTTGATTTTTGTATTTTGAACCAGTCTTGCATCCCTGGGATGAACCCTACTTGGTCATGGTTTATGATTTTCTTGATGTGGTTTGAATACATGTTACTAGTATTTTGTTTAGCAGTTTTGCCTCCAAGTTCACCAAAGATATAGGCCTGTAGTTTTCCTTCCTTGAGCTGTCTTTATTTGGTTAGGTATTAATGCAATGTTGGCTTCATAGAATGTATTTGGTAGAGTCCCATTCTTTTCTATTTTATGAAATAGATTGAGGAGTATCTCGATTAGTTCATCTATAAAGGTTTTATAAAATTCACTTGGGAAACCATCTTGTCTTGGGCTTTTCTTTGATGGTAGGCTCTTTATTTCTGTTTCAATCTCTGTGATTGCTATTGGTTGGTTTAAATTTTCTATATTTTCTTGATTCAGTTTAGGTAGGTTGTATTTATCTAGAAAGTTGTCAGTTTTCTATATATTTTCCATTTTGTTGGAATATAGTTTTCAAAGTAGTTTCTGATAATCCTCTGGATTTCTACACTGTCGGTGGCAATATCTCTTTTTTCACCTCTTCAGAATTTGGATTGATTTTTCTTTTCTGTTAGGATGGCTAGTGGTTTATTTATCTTGTTAATTTTTTTAGAAACTAGCTTTTGATTTTGTTAATTTTCTGTATTGCTTTTTAATTCTCTACTTTGTTGATTTCTGCTCTGATTTTAACAATTTCCCGTCTTCTACTGGCTTTGAGGTGAGACTGTTCCTTTTTTCAAGGGCTTTGAGGTGTTTTGTTAGGTTATTTATTTGGTGTTTTTTTGTCCTTCTTATGTGGGCACTCATTGCTATGATTTTACTTCTTAATACTGCCTTCAAAGTGTCCCAGAGGTTTTGGTATGTTGTATCTCTATTTTTGTTTGTTTATAGAAATTTATTGATTTCACCCCTTACTTCTTCTATGACCCATTCTTTATTTAGCAGTGTGGTGTTCAGTCTCCACATGTTTATGTGTTTTTTCTGGGTCTTCTTATAGTTGATTTCTAGTTTCATTTCATTATGGTATGAAAAGACACAGGGAAGTATGTCACATTTTTTGAATTTGCTAGTGCTCATTTTGTGGCTCAGGATGTGATATTTTGGAGAAGGTTCTGTGAGCAGCTGAGAAAAATGTGAACTCTGCTGTAGTTTTGTGTAATATTCTTTATGTGTCTAATAGGTCCATTTGGTTGATGGTGTTCTTTAGTTATGAGGCATCTTTAGTTTTTGTCTAAAAGATTGCTCTAGTGGTGTGAAAAGGGTGTTGAAGCCTCCCAGTATTAGTATATTGGGACTTATGTGTGATCTAATGTCACAAAGAGTTTGTTTTATAAAGTAGCTGCACCTATCTTTGGGGCATAATGTTGAGTTTCATTATTTCCTCTTGTTGGATTATTCCTTTTATCAGTAAAAAGTGACCTGCTTTGTCTCTTCTAATAAGCTTGGGTTGAAGTCTAACTTTTCTGATATCATAGTTGCTACTCCTGCTTGTCTTTGATTCCATTGGCATGGATTACCTCGCTCCAGCCTTTTACTTTAAGTTTGTTACTATCTTTGCTTATAAGGTGTGTTTCTTGAAGGCAGTAGATAGATGTATTCTCATTTTTAATCCATTATGTCACCTTCTTTTTATTGGGGAATTGAGGCGATTTATGTTCAGTTTGATTATTGAGAGATTATTTTTAATTCCTAACATTTTGAGTTTTAACTTCTGTTTGAGGTAGTGTTTGTTCTTTTTTTCTTAGTTTTTTTCCTTGATGTTTTTAGTGTGTATTACTTATTTCTTCTTTGCAATTGATCTCTTTGAGTATTTTCTTCAGTGCTTATTTGCAAGACATAAATTATTTCAGCTTCTGTTTGTCATAGAATATTTTTATTTCCCTGTCTAATTTGAGAGATAGTTTTGCTGGGTAGGAATTTTTGGCTGCAACTTGTTTTCTTTCAGGCTTTCATGACTTAGTTTGGGATGTCTGGAGTGATTCTGATTTGCCTCTGAATATCACTTGGTCGTTTGCTTTTGTTGTCTTTAAGATTCTCTCCTTGGCTTCTTTGATAGTCAGTTTGACTATTATGTGGTGTGGTGAATCTTTTCTCTGATCTTGTCTAAAGGGGGTTCTATACATTTCCTGTACTTGTGTATTGACCTCTTGTTTGTTAGGAAAATTTCCTGATATTACTTCTTTGAAAAGATTGTTGAATCCTTTGGTTTCATCTCCTATTCCATCTTCTATGCTTATTATTGTTAGGTTAGCTAATTTACGATGGGCCCATATCTCTTCAATGTTCAATTCATGCTGTCGAATTACTCTTTCTATGAACTGCAAGGTCTCAGATCCAGTGCATTTATTGTGGCTGTGCAAATCTCTGGGGGCACTGCATGGGTGTTCTCCAGCAGGGATGGCAGGTTCATTTATGGTGTTGTTGTGCACTTCTCTGGATGTCTGGAGGGTGTGGTGAGCTCCCCTGCCACTGCTGCATATTGCAGCTAGTGTTTGCACAGGAGGAACTGATGTCTTATAATTCCAATAAGCTGCAGATGCTTACTTTGTTTTGTTTTTTTCCTGTGAGTCTCTGATGCCGATCACCATGGTGCCTAGGGCTGCAGCTGTTGGAGGAAGGTAGAGTCCTTTTCTGCCCTCTGATTGACCTTCTAGCTTTTAATTTTTCCTGCTGCCTTCTACTTAACATGTTTTCTTTCATTAGAATGTTGTTTTTACAGCTATGGAGATCAGCAGGACTGATATGTGCTCCTTCCCTCAGTTACCATTTTCCTTGAAGTCTCCTTAAATTTTGTGCTGCAATTACCTCACATTCATTCTACTTGCAATTGACAATACAGATAAAATGTGTTTTATTCGTCTCAGTTTCCCAAATATTGGGATTACAAGTATGTGTCATGCTGCCTGCCAATACTGTTTTATTGTTTTTTTATTTTTTAAATTTATTTTTAGGAATTGAAGTGAAGCTCCAGGAAATTTTATTTGGTTATTTCTTCCTCAATAGTCTTAAAAATCATGTGTGTGTGGCTCATGGAGCCATGCTAGGAATTTATAATTTGCCAAGTATGTGCATTTTACATATGCCCTAAAGAGCTGAAGATACTTTTGCCAGATTAAGCCTGCCAGTTTCCTTGGGCTTATAAAGGCCCTTGCCTAAGGCGAAAAATGCATTTCTGACTTGTCTGGTATACATGGGCCATTGATTTAAGGTCTCTCTCTCTCCCCATGGATACCAAAATTTACAGATGCTCAAGTCCTTTTGTCAAACGGTATAGTATTTGCATATATCTGCTCATCTTCCTTTATTTATTTAATTTCTGTGGCACTATGGATGGAACCCAGGGGCATTCTACATCTGAGCTACATCCCCAGCCCCACTTTTTAGTTTTTATTTTTAAACAGGGCCTCACTGAGTTGTAAAGGGCCTCATTAAGTAGCTGAGGCTGTCCAAGAACCGTAATCCTTCTGTCTCAGCCTCCCGAATGCTGGGATTACAAGTATACACTACTACACCCAGATCTCATGTCCCTTTATAGTTTCAGTCATCTCTTGATTAGTGATAATTCCTAGCACAATATAAAGAATGTATCAAAAGTTGTCATGCTGTATTGTTTAGGGACTAATGGTAAGAAAAAAACCTGTTCATGTTCAGTAAAGACACAACCATCATAGGCCTAACTATATTTTTGATACATAGTTGGTTGAATCTGCAGACATAGAACTCATGAATATAGAGAATTGACCGTTTCTCTTTTCCAAGGAAACTGGTTGCAGTTTCACAGTGGGAAATCAAGGAGAAAAATGTATACATATTTTCATGTTCTTCCTAAAGGATACTTGGCTTTTCCTTCATTAACTCAGGTCTGCTAACAGAAAGAAAGGCAATGGCTATTTATTATGGTAGATAAAGTCAGTACTTCATTAACTAAATGAGGAGGTTAGCCAACTAGAAAAAGACCTCAGCAGGTTGACTAGCAATTTTGTTCTAGAATCCCAGCTCAATTATATAATGCCAAAATTCCCTATGAAATGTAATTCCTAAACGCCATACTAGCCCTGTTGCTTATCCTAATACTCATTAACCCCACATTATCCTGGGTCACTGTCTCCAGCTAGCTTTTGCTATCCCAGACTCTCTTTAACCCCCATGATGATTAGCAAGCTCATTTGTACTCTATGTTATACTACTATTGCCATCTAAAGAGGACCAGACAATAAAGCTGTTTTAAAAGGTAAGGCAAGCCAGGTGTGGTGACTCATTCTTATAATCCCAGTACTTGGGAGGCTGAGATAGAAGGATCACAGTTTCACAGCCAGCCTCAACAACTTAGCAAGGCCCTACACAACATATCAATAATCTGTTTTCAAATAAAAAAATAGGTTTGGAAGTGGTGGGAATTGAATCCAGGGTCTCATGCATGCTAGTCAAGCACTCTGCTTGTAATTCTAGTACTTGGAAGGCTGAAGTAGGAGGATCAGAGGTTTGCAGCTGGCCTCAACCTCTTAGTGAGGCCTTCCACAACGTAGTAAAAACCTATTTCAAAATAAAGAATAAAAAATAGGCTGCGCATGATGGTGCACACTTTTAATCCCAGAATTCAGGAAACTGAGACAGGAGGATGGTGGTTAGCAGACAGCCTCAGCTACTTAGTGAGGTTCTTTGCAACTCAGTGAGACTCCTGTTTCAAAAGAAAGAATAAAAAATAGGGCTGGAGGTGTAGCTCGGTGGTAGAATGCCCCTGGGTTCAATCTCCAGTACTACACACACACACACACACACACACACACACACACACACACACACACATACAAGAGAGCAAGAGAGCTGGGGTATATCTCAGAGGTAGAATGACCCTGTGTTCAATCTCCAATACCAAAAGAAACAAAACAAAAATAAATTAATAAATAAATGATAAGGCAGCCTGAGTATTATCATTTTCCAACAATTACGTTAAAGATTTGAGTTGGGCAGATATTATCAAGTAAACCAAAGAAAAACACAGCTAAACCAAAGGGGATATTTCAATGAGGAGCCAAATACTTGCATTGTTCTTACAGTTTCTACCCACAGACTGATTACTAATTGACACATAAGAAACTGTAACTATAATGTGGAAAAATCAGCAAAAAACTTGATTGAGTGATCAAAATTAACATTATCCATGGATTTGCAGGTAGATATCCTGTGCCTCCCAATATTATGCCCTAAGAAGAACATGGACTCAATTATGTAGACTGGTAAGATTTAGTATACCTTCAAAACAGGGAACATACCTTCCTGGCTGGTGAGAGCAAGGGATAGCTGGCTACGGAAAGCTGATTCTGAAACAAGAAGTTTCAGATTGTATTTGGTGAGCGTGAGTGGTCAAATTTAAGACAAATGAAAAATGTTTATCTCTACCCAGCCTTAAATGTGGTGTTGATGCCAAGATACAACTGGGCAATTGAGAGAAGATGATGTTAAAATTCAGATAATTTGTAATAACCTCCTATCTCCTATAGACAAAGTATAGCAGACTAATGTTCATTCCCCAGAAATGTCTGCAGAGAAAACTGAAATATTGTCTTCTTTTTTTTCTATTTACACTAATATAAGCAGATTTTGGAGTTGTCTGTACTACATGTAGTTGATGTAATTACAGCAAAAAAATGTATAGTCCCATTTATAGGCATCTAAACACTATACACTCAGAGAAAAGGAAAAGAACACCTCAGAGTCTTCACACCTTTCCTCAAGCTCCCTGCATTTTCTGTGGCTTACTGTAACCAGGCACTTTTTAAAGGCTCAAACCAGAAACTCCTCTTTCCTCTATTTCATGCCACTTTCACAATCATGCTTACCACCTGGACTAAAAATGCTATCCAGAAGTATTAAAGCACTTTTTGTTTCTTATGGCAAAATGTCATATAAGAAAATGAATACCCACTCCTCACTACCCCAACTCATTTGCCTTCACTGTATTCTCTGCCCACTGGGAGGGCCAAATACATTGGGAACATAGAAAAAACCAAAATTTCAAATAAGAACCCTCAATATGATGTGAAAGATATACTTTATAAATAATATTACAAAATTAAATAAATTTTAATGCTTTACTATATGGTCACTTTTACCAAGATATCAAAAGAGGTCATATGATTCGCAAAAGTAGTATCAAAACAGGATATTTAAAGCCAGCCACATGTACTGGATATATACAGAGGCATAAATCATCATTCTTTTCAAAGCTGAACACACATGACTGCAAATGAGATGTTTGTTTATATCCCCAAAGCAGCATATCAAAAAACCCAAAGCATTGACTTTTGCTTAACTCCACTCATATTACATATAAATTGCAATATGACTATTCATCAGGCTGTTCATAGTATCTGAAAATAATACTGTTAAAATGGTTTTGATATTTTTGTATACAAATTTAAATAATTCTCCCAGTTGTAATTTTGATTTTACGTACAAGTATAGAGGCACCATTTTAATTTTGATCCTTAGTCTAGAAGGATAGAAGGCAAAAATTTGTTTTGTAAAATAGTATATCATGCATTCTCATGATGACATGTCAATACTCCAGCAGTCCAACTGTAACAATGCAGCATATGTTTTACACATCTAATTTAGAAAACACTGTATTGAACACTGACCTGACATGCCAGCAAGCTAAGGGACATGTGCTTAGTATAGATTCCCAGGGCTACTTTACAGAATATTTGTCTCTGAAGAAACTATAAAATATTATTGGGAATTTTAAGGGAATTTTTTTGGTGGTACTAGAGATGGAACCCAGGGGCCTTTTACCTCCGGACTACACTCCCAGACCTATTTTTATATTTTATTTGGAAACAGGGTCTCTTAAGCCAGCTGAGGCTGGCTTCAAACTTGCATGATCCTCGTCTCAGCCTTCCAAGCACAGGGATTACAAGCCCGGCTAGGGAATTATTAATATACAACAAGTAACTTATTTTAGTAATTTGAAAAACTAAATATTAGATAACTTAGGATTTACTTTTGTAAAGCATGTTGACAAATATTAAGTGTTATATTTGCATTTTGGACATTATAACATAAATATAAAACACAAGACATCCGATGTTAACACTGATCTCCCACACCTAACTTAGATTTAGATACTGAGCACTTTATATTTTGTAGAAATAAACTTTCAAAGTTTCATCAGTGTATATAACATATACTATTATTCCTTACCAAAATCTTCACAAACTTTAAAAGGCTAGTATTAAAGTAGCTTTTTTTCTTGAATATTCTAAAACATGCCAGTTTGGATTAACTTAGAAAATTTCAGGGCATGAATAACATACAAATAGAATACTCAAGAATATGTTTTAACAGCCAAGAATAATTCTGTTTACAGTTATGACAGAGACACCTTCAACTTTCAGACAGTAAAAAGATTCCTTAACATAAAAGTTCAAGTTAATTCTTAACACACATAATATATCATGTCAAATTTTCAGCCAAAAGCAAAAACATTTTGCATTTTAATTGCTAAAAATGTATTTATTAAGTGAAAGAAAATAAAAGGAAACTTGGAGAAACAAAAATATCTCAAAGTATTCTAACTTCTAAAATAAGAAATCTGAGAGCTGGGTGTGGTGGCTCACGCTTGTAATCCCAGCTTTCGGGAGGCTGATACCAGAGGATTGCAGTTCGAGGACAGCCTCAGCTACTTAGTGAGATGCTCTGCAACTCAGTGAGTCCGTTTCAAAATAAAGAATAAAAAATAGGGCAGGAGGTGTAGCTCAGGAGTCGAATGCCCCTGGGTTCCATCCCCAGACCTACAAATAAAATAAAATAAGAAATCTGAAAGTTAAGAAATGATCAATGTTGCCCAGAAATTTTTTATGCCTTATTTGTGTCCTCAAATTCACTTTAATTGCTTGACATATAATTTACTATTTAAAAAGACTGTAGCTGAATTATTTAATAATATTTAAAGAATAGTACATCTCTGAGTATACAGGTTTCACATAATAGTTTTCAATTAAGAAGAAGAAACCACTTGATAGTTTTAATCATATTTATCATTGACTGATTAATGGCTTATAATATTCAGTAATTTAGGTGGCATAAAGAGCAACACAAGAAATAATCTGATAAATGCTCACTGCAATTCTGTCTACTAATAACACTAAGACAAGAATCCACTCAAGTCGGACTAAATGTTTCCATGTGGGTTATTAACTAACAAAAAATAATTATGCAGTGTCAAGCTTTTTCTCTGTATGTGTGTGTTTATGTATTTTTAAGAGCAGCTCAATGATTTGGGGGTATTGGTTAGTACAATATAAAGAACACAGTAGAAAAGTACAAAATGGCACTAGCACCAATGCCAGTACTTATCTCATTAGAGTAATAACTAAACATATTCTTAATTTTTGCATTATTTGTGCTTCTTTTTTTGGGGGGGGTGGTACTGGGGTTCCTGGAAGCCCTTCTACTTCCGGGCTACACTCCCAGACCAATTTTTATATTTTTATTTGAAAACAGAGTCTCTTAAGCCAGAGCAAGAGGCTGGCTTTGAACCTGTGCGATCCTCCTGTCTCTGCCTCCCAAGTGCGGGGATTACAAGCGTGCGCCACCATGCCCAGCTTATTATTAGTGCTTCTGTACAACATAAATCAAAGTCATTAACCTGAACTTGAGGTATATACATAATACATACAAAACCTTAAGCAAAATACTTTTCTTAAGTAATATGACATTTTAAGATATTGGAAACAATATCTGTGCTGATTTGTACTTTGACTTAATGGAACAGAAGAGAACAACATTCAACTAGGTCAGGTTATACTGACAATAAAGCTCTTAAAGTTCAAAATGTCTTCCTCTCCCTTTGTACTTACCACAGGCTCTACAAAGTCCTGCAAAGAGTCATTACAAGAAAAATTTCAGTCACAGCTTTAATAATGAACTTTGGAAGGGACCAATGAGAAAGTAAACAGGAAGGTGAGACTTCATCTTTGTTTTCAAATAAATGGTCTTAATTTTTCTTTTTATGGAAAAAATTCTATCAGTTCATTATAAATATATCTAAACCATTAATTTTTACATCTTTCAGGTAAATTCCAGGACTTTGTTTATATATACAGAGTCTATGGGAAAAGGTCAGTAGAGATCATCTAATCTTAAATTGTAATATCATCCATGCAAGTCCTTGGCATAATCCCTTGCTAGTAAGAGCACAGCATGCCTGAATATGCTACTGGTGGTCTTTAATACAAATTAGCTTCAAAATCTGGGAGATTTCTGCTACAGTCATGTTTTTTTAACATCTTGTTTATTAGCAGAAGTCAGCAGTCCAGCTTTTCTTAGGACCTCATGTGCTAACATTTTGTAGAGCTCTTCCCTAGTTACAGAAATTCTCTCTCTGTCTGTACTGTCCACAACAATTATTAGGAACTCCGTGTTAGTATAATAAGAGTTCCAGGAAGAACGAAGAAATTCTTGGCCACCAATATCTCACATTAGGAAATGTGTATAATAATCGTATCTCTTCTACATTACTTCCTATTGTAGGCAATGTATGTACAACTTCATTCATAAAAATTTGGTAAAGGATGGTAGTTTTCCCTGCATTATCCAACCCAACAATGATAACTTTGTGCTCCTGGTGATTGAACAGTCTCCATATTCTGGCTAGGAGAATGCCCATTCTTGAACAGAGGACCCCCCTCCAGCCACCAGCTGCCTGGCTGCCCTGGGCTCGGGTGGAGGGGAAGAGAGACACGCTGGGGCTCTGCCTTGGCTGCCGGTGCTGCTCCTGCTCTGGCCGCCTGCCTGCTTTCAGGGAACCCGAGGGAGGCCAAAGCCCAGGCCGCACTGCCATGCACGAGGCCCTGCTGCTGCTGCCTGGCACTCACCTGGCTCCGGGACAAGGCCGCCTGCATTGTCTGCGAAGAGCCTCAGAGATCTTCCTCCCCTAGCTCGTGTTTTTTAATTTGAAAGAAAGTCTTTCTCAGTTATTGAAAGCTTCACTAAATTGCTAAGGCTGATCTTTAATTTGCCATCTCCTTTTTCAACCTCCCCAATACTTGGATTACAAGCCTTGGCCACCATACCTGGCTAGGCTATGTTCTTTGAAAAGCTCAGTATCAAGCTGGGTGTGGTAGCACACTCCTGTAATTCCAGTTCTTGGGAGGCTGAGATAAGAGGATTGCAGGTTCACCGCTACCCTCAAATACTTACTTAGTGAGGCCTTCTGCAACTTAGAGAGACCCTGCTTTAAAATAAAGAATAAAAAATAGGGCTGTGGTGTGGCTTAGAGGTAGAATGCCCCTGCATTAAATCCCTAGTACTGCCCTGCCAAAATTTTTTTAATTTCACA
Source organism: Muscardinus avellanarius (assembly GCF_963383645.1). NCBI lineage: Eukaryota > Metazoa > Chordata > Mammalia > Rodentia > Gliridae > Muscardinus > Muscardinus avellanarius. The sequence continues at coordinate 72,487,749 of NC_137792.1, forward strand.
AAAATAAGACTGTGTAAATGCTCCAGACTAAAGGAGACTAAAGAGATGTGGCAGCTACTTGCAGTACCTGGTTCTAGCCTAGTTCCTGTGCCAAAGGCTATAAAAATGCTATGAACATGATATTATTGGTCAGTTTACAAAATTAAAATATGGAATTTATATTAGGTCACAGCTTTGTTCTAAATGCTAAACTTAATGAAGTTTTAAACTATTCTGTGGTTATGTAAGAGAATCTTCCCATTTTTAGAAAATAAACCCTGAAATATTTAGGGGTATACAATGTATTCTCAAAATGTTCAGAAAGGCAGACAGGGTGGTGCATGCCTCTAAACCCAGTACTTGGAAGGCTAATACAGAAGGATATCAGGATTTTAGGCCACTCTTGGCAAGTTAGCTAGACCCTCTGTGAATTAGCAAGACCTTGTTTCAAGATAAAAAATAAAATAGTGCTGGTAGTGTAGCTCAGAGGTAGAATTCTCCTGGGTACAATCCCCAGTACTATCCACAAACAAAAAAAGTTCAGAAAAAATTAAGTGTACAAATGATAAAGCAAATTAATTAAACACTAACAATGTATGAATTTGGGTAATAGATTTATGAGTGTTCTTTGTGCTATTCTTATTTTTATAACTATTCTAAATTTTACATTATTTTCACTAAAAAATGTAAAACTATTTTGGCTTAATATATCCATTTGAATCAAGTCTTTAGTGAAAAGACAGTTAGCTGGTCTTTTTAGATATATAATCAGAGAGTGAGCAGGTAAGTCACATGTGACAAATATACTCTAGCATAATTACCTCACAAAGTCATTAAATTTCTTCTTCTGCATCATGCTGGGGAATTGCTAGGGTCTCAGCATCTAGTCTAGATTTGTGTTAATCAGATTAGTAAACTAACAGAGGTACAGCCTGATGTTTCACATAGCAAAAATAAGGATGAATGTCACCATCCTTGGTAAATCATCCTCAGTACACAGGTTTCTTGTGCATATGAATTAAATATGCCACAAGTCTTTTGGTATATTTGATCCTGAATTTTATTTGCATGTTCCCCTGAGACATACTGAGGCTTAATTTTGTTTTTAAGTCCACTGGGAATGAAGGGTGGGGAATGAAGGGAATTGTCCTAAGCCAAAGAGGGAACATCCTCAGGAAAGGATGAACAGTTTCATTAGACCAATTGTGGAGTGAGAACCTGCTTTCTGGCCAAGGATGCAATTCTTTCAACAGGGTCAAATAAATTCTTGAGTTCCAGTACATACTTTGAAATGAGAAATGAGAAATTTTGTTTGTTTTACTTACGTTATTTATCTGATGCTTTGAAACAGCACCCCCCAAACCTTACACTTCCTGACTGAGCAAAAAATATGTAATTCACCAGGGTTGCACTCCCTGTAATCTCTTTGTTCCTGGAGAGAATTGGTTGCAGCTTACATTTTTGTTTTCATTAAAGATTGCCATGGGTATTAGGTTCCTATCTTGAAATATAAACTGATGATTCATTTCCTCTTGCCCTATCCCACCAGATTATTAGTATTCCCTCATTAAAAGGAATAGGATTGTGCTATAGTTTTAATGTGTCTCACAAATTTCATGTGCTGGAAAATTAATCCCCAAACTCATATGTTGATGATACTTGAAGGTGGGTCCTTTGATAAATAATTAAAATTAGATAGCTGGGCGTGGTGTTGTATGCTTGTAATCCTCGCACTTGGGAGGCTGAGACAGGAGGATCGCACAGGTTTGAAGCTAGCTTCAGCTACTTAGTGAGGCTCTCAGCAACTTAATGAGACCCTGTTTTCAAATAAAATATACAAATAGGTCTGGAAGTATAGCCTGAAGTTAGAAAGCCCCTGGGTTCCACCTCCAGTACCACCAAAATAAATAAATAAATAAATAAATAAAACTAGATAGCATCATTAGTTAATGATGGGACTGGTGGCTTTATAAAAAGAGGAACAGAGATCTGAGCTTACATGCCCTTAGTCTTTATCACCATGTGATACTCTATTTCATACTATGATGAAGAAAGAATGCCCTTATGAGATATTGGACAGACACCAGTGTCAGCTCTTGGATTTCTTATTTTTCAGAAGTATAAGCCAAATGAACCTCTGTTATTTATAAGTTACCCAGTCTCTGGTATTTTGTTATAGCAACAGGAAAAAGATTAAGACCATTTGTAATAAATCCTTTATTTGATTCTTTTCAAAGAACTTTCTAAAAATTTACCTTATTTTCCCTTCCATCAACACCACAACTATATGAGAAAATAGGGAAGTTATTATATAGGTTTTGTAGTGAAGAAACTGAGGCACAAAGTGGTTGAGGTCCCATACAATTTAATGATGGAACTAGGCCTATAATTTTAGGCTTTCCAATACTTAGTTTTAATGAAATCTACCAGGTCTAATAAAAATAGTGTTAACCACTTGAATATATGTTGGAAATGTTTAATACATACAAAAAGGTAGCAACGATCCATTTAAGCAATGTGAAATAATCATTGGAATCATGGCATTGATGTCTGAACTCAAACTCAAACGAAAAATGTTTCTCTTCCCTGCCAGTTTCCTCTATTAGTGTCTCTATTTCTGTTAATGATATAATTATTTTTTAGCTAGGTGTATCTTTTCTTGAGCTCTTAACTCTGGCTGCATACTATACCCAGACTCTGAAGGTTGGGATCTTTTTGCCTTAGCATGTGTTCCTTTTCTGAGGGAGCTTTTCAAGAAGGTATTCAAGCCTGAATACCTTCCTTAAAACGCCTTCTGGCCTATTGTGAATACTTTGTGCTTTTTCCCCACAAATTATTATTTATGATATTGGTATTAAACTCGGGCATTCTGCATCTGTGCTATACCCCCCAGGCCTATTTTATGTTCATTTTGAAACAGGGTCCACTAAATTGCTGAGGACATCACTAGGTTGATGAGGCTTGCCTCAAACCTGTGATTCTCTTATCTCAGCCTCCCAAGTACTGGGTTTGCATATATGTACCATCACACCCAGCTCATTCCACCAAATTCTTAAAGTTTAACCTATGCACATTTCTATCACCTCTCTGATTTTCAGTCAAAAGCAATTCCAGCTTTTCTTTAAAATTACTTCTAGGCAAGCCTCATTCACCACCTGTTGGACTTTTTCAACTTCAGAAGATACAAAATAAGTGGTGTCCAAACTTGAGAGGGCAAGCATGATGTTCAAAGTACTTGGTTTCCTTGAAGCCTTTATAATTTGGCCTGTGGTTTTGGAGATTAGGGGGAAATGCACAGGCTATGGACAACCTCTGAAGTATTTCTCACTCATCTTTCCTGACCAGTGTTTCTTACATGTCCTGGAGGCTGCTTATGGGACAGGGGCTACAGAACCTGTTTTATAATTCAATGAACATGCCCTGCACTGGATAATCTAACATTTATATTCAGTAGGATGGATATTTACCAAGTATTTTTCAACAACAATTTTGAGACAAAAATTCCCATTTTAAAATTCTGCTTCATGAGTCAGAGTTAAATACATTAGTACACAAAAATACAGAGAACCTGACGCACATAGTTTAATCTTCTGGAAATACCAACCATTTTAAGCTGAGAAATAATAGACATTATAATTTGTGATATTTTTACCTACTTGATTTCTAGAAAATAGCACAAGTTGGTCTCACAAGATTTGGTACAAAGGAGATTAAAAATGACATTTTTGGTACTTAAGATTGAGCCCGTAGAAGTCTACCTCCAACTTACATCCACAGCTCTTTTATTATTCTAAAATAGGTTCTTGCAGACTTTTTGAGAATCTCAACAAATTGATGATGTTGGTCTCAATCCTTCAATCTTCCTGCCTCAGCCTCTCAAGAACTGGGATTATAGGTATGTGCTACCATGCCTGGCTGTAATTTATTTTAAAATCACAAATATAGAGGAATGATGGGTAAGAAACTCCAAGAAATATCTTCTTAATAAAAGCAATCAGAACAGCAGCAAAATAAAAAAGATTTTTAAAGCTCTAGAAATTAACCGAAAGTTTGCAAATGTCCAGAGAACATTTTTTAAGAAAAAATTACTTAATCTTAGTAAAGGCAGTGAGCTTTGTGGCATTACAACTTACCTTATTCTAATACCTCTCTCCCCAGGTCTGTCATAGACTTGTGAACAAATATTCCACAATCACAGTGAAAATTAGCAGTTTAGCTGCCATTAAAGGGATCCAAATGGGGATGGAGGGCTTGCACAAGCCAAATATTAGAGAACCACCTTTATTTGACCTGTCTGGAATTCTCTTGAAGATCCTATATCTTTATTTTACCTGATTCAGAACTTTCCCAGTGTGAACAGACTTTTCCTCAGAGATGTTTGCTGGAAACAGTCAATTAATATTGTATAAATTCTATCTGCCTATGAAACCAGTAATAGTTGGAACAGCCCTAAAGCTAACCAAAAAACTTAAGTATGAGAAATGAGATCCATTATGGACTTTGGAAATATCCAATATACTCATGGGAATTTAGAAATCCACATGCATGCATAGAGCTATGTGAAAAGCCAAAGTGAAGTAAATGCTCAGGGAACACCTAGAAATCCCTAAGCTCTCACCTCTGGCTGATCATGAGGCTGTGGCCAAGAAATTACGGCTAAGGTCAAGTTGTCAGTGACCTGCTTAAGTTTTTAAAGCTTGCTTGAATACAAACACAGCCCTCAGAAAAGTCAAAGAAACATACTGATAAAAGAAGTTTAAAGAAATCTGTTCCATCATTAGGTGACCACTAAATGAATTGAGCAGATATTTCAGCCAAGACAGATGACATTATAGATGATCCTTCTTGTTTTCAAAATTTACTATTGAGAGTCTATAGTCTGCTGTGGTGCTCACCTGTAATCCCAATATTTATCTCAACAATTTAATGAGGCCCTTTTTCAAAGTAAAAATAAAAAGGGTTGGAAGTATAGCTTGAAGGTAGAATGTCCTTGACTCAATCCCCAGTAACACACACACACACACACACACACACACACACACACCTGAGAAAGAGTAGAAAGTATACAAATAAACATATATCTGCAGATGAAATAATTATATACTTAGAAGACCATAAAGATTCTCCAAAATATTTTAGATTTGATAAATTTAGCATGGTAGCAGGATACAAAGTCAACCCACAAAAATCAAGATTGTTTCTACACACCAATAATGAACCCACTAAGAAAAAATTTAGAAGCACAATTCTATTCATAATAGTGCAAAAATATCTAGGAATAAATCTAATCAAAGAAGTAAAAGACTTCTATAATAAAAACTACAGAATATCATGTGGAGACACTAGAGGATGAAAAAGTCCTTCTATGTTCAAGAATCAGCAGAATTAATAGTCAGAATTAATGGCCATTCTACTGAAAATGATCTACATATTCAATGCAATCTCCATCAAAATACCAATGACATTTTTCAAAGACCTAGAAAAAAGAATTCTAAAGTTCATATTGTAGCATAAACACCCCTGGATAGCCAAAATAATCTTGAACCAAAAGAACAATGCTGGAGGTACCAAATTTCAAAATATACTACAGAGTAATAATAACAAATATAGCATGGTACTTGCATAAAAATAGGCATGTAGACCAACAGAATAGACTAGAAGACACAGAGACCCATGCATCTAAAGCTTTATGATTTTATACTTTTATTTGCACAATTATACTTTTATTGGCACAATTATAATTGTATAGCATAGTGAGGTTTAAAGTGATAGAAACATATACACACGGCACTTGATATGTTTTATTCTGGATCCCATGTTCCTCCTCTTCTTTCCTCATACATGGTAGTGAAATTGGTAGCAATATCCTCATATATAGACATAACATTATTTGAACTGTTTCTCTCATCGACCATCTAATTATTGACAACGTTGTCAAAAATGTATGTTAGAAAAAGATAGCCTCTATTTATTTTGATACTAGGAGGGGCATCTACCTCTGATTTACTTTTTTATTTTGAAATGGGACTCACTAAGTTCCTGAGACTGGTTTTGAATATATCATTTTTCTGTCTCAGCCTCCCAAGTACTAGGGTAAGTGTTCTCTACTACATCTCTCTCCATGTTTTATTCATGTATTCATCAGGTGATAAATATTTGGGTTGTTTCCACTTGGAGGCCACTATAAATAATGCTGCTATGAAAATTGTTATACAAGATTTTGTTTGGTTGCATGTGTTTGATTCAATATTTTTTATTCACTAGGTTGTGCAACTATCACCAATTCCTAATTCCAGAATATTTTAGCAACCCATAAAGAAATCTCATGCCCATTAGTAGTCACTCCCCATTACTCACTCTTTCCAGGGTCTGGTAATAACTACTCTACTTTCTTTCCCTATGGATTTGCCCTATGCATTTTGCTCCATTTGCATAAATGGAACCATACATTCTGCAGCCTTTGTGTCTGAATTCTTTCATTTAGCAGACTTTCAATGTTTGTTCATGTTGTAGCAGATATAAATACACATTCACTTTTATGGCCAAATAATGTTTCATTGTTTGGATATACAAAGTTTTGTTTATCCATTCATCAGTTGAAGGGCATTTGAGTTTGATTCACATTTTCTGCTTCCTTTTTAGTAGTCTTCATTTAGATGCTTGCAGAAGAATGGACTTTCAGAACTTTTTCATTAAGAATTTGCCATATCATAATATTTTGAAGATGAAGGACTACATCACCAGAGGAATGTTTGTAATTCTCTATAACTTTAATCTACTTCCTACCTAATGTGTTTTCCACACTGATAAAAAAAAACTGAAGGGAAAAAAGGGATAATATATCATATTGCCCTCCTTTTACTCCAATAGCCTAAGAACCTATAATGGGTTTTGTAAAAATAAAAATAGGATTACCTGGATAAGCATGATTCTATGTAGGAAGCTCCCATTCTCTCCTTTCTATACTATTCAGTCTTCTGTTTCCACTTTTTTTTTTTCAAATCAACTCTTAACATACAACAAAAACTCCAATATGTAGGCATTGGTAATATTTGCGCAACAATAGTTCTGTTTAAAGTGATTTTTCCATGTTTAAAATCTGATATTTTAAACACATCTTGAACACGCACAATTGATTTGAAGAGAGTTACATGACTTTCTCAGTTGAGAAGAATGACAAATTTGTAAAAAAAAATCCAGCATATACTCATAAAACACCAACTACTCTCTCATTCATATTTTGTTTGTAGATATAGTTTGCTTTTATAGTGTGAGTGATGGGATATGAATTGAATCATTTACGTGTAGATATCCAGTTTTTCATCACCATTGGTTAAAGAGGCTGTCTTTCTTCCAACATACAGTCTTGACAACTTTGTAAAAAATTAAATGACTGATGAAGGAAAGAGTTCAAAATTAGATATTACTGTACACTTACCTTTCACTATGTTGAAAAGTTAACTCAAAATGGATCAATGACCTAAGCATAAGACCTAAAAATATAAAACCCTCAAGGGAAAACATAGGTAAAATCTACATGACATTAGATTAGGCAGTAATTTATTGAATATTACAATATAAACAGAGAGAACAAAAGAAAAAATGGAAATATTGGACCTAATCAGAATTAAAAATATCAATGGCAATCATTAATAACCCAAGCAACATCATTAGCAATCAGAGAGATACAAATCAAAACTACCCTGAGATTCCACCTAACTCCAACTAGAATGGCAGCCATTCAAAACACAAACAACAACAAATGCTGGCAAGGATGTGGAAAAGTGGGAACTCTAAAACATTGTTGTTGGGATTGCAAATTAGTGCAAATACTTTGGAAAACAGTATGGAGGATCCTTAGAAGAATGGGAACAAATTTACCATTTGATCCAGCAATACTACTTCTGGGTATCTACCCAAAAGAAAGGAAACCAAACTACCAAACCAATGCATGCATATCTATGTTCATAGCTGCACAATTCACCATTGCTAAACTATGGAACCAGCCAAGATGTCCATCAACAGATGAATGGATTATAAAACTGTGGGATATGTACACAATGAAATTTTACTCAGCCATAAATAAAAACACAATTATATCATTTACAGGGAGATGGATGGACCTGGAGAACATTATGTTAAGTGAGTTTAGTCAGTCACAAAAAGTAAGAAATTGGATGCTGTCTCTAGTATGCAAAAGCTATGGAGAAAATAAGTCATAGGAGGAACTCTTAAACAAAGAAGGAATAACCACAGATGATCAAATAAGATGACTTGAGTAGGATGGGAGGCGGAAGAGGGAAATTTCCTAATGCACATGATGTACATTCACGATGGTATCAAAGTCAATCACTAAACCAAACACAAGAAGGAGGAAGGGGGAGAAGAGGGGTGGGAACTGGGGAAAAGCTAAATGTGTGATGTGTACATATATGCTCCTACCATCCTGTACTCCATTATATGACTATAATGCACAAATAAAAAAATTAAAACATATTGTGCACCAAAGGATAGTATCAACAGAATGAACAGTCAACTCATGGAATGTAGGGAAACATTTTAAAAACATATGTCTAATAATGAATTAATATCCAGAATATATGAACAACCTCTGCAGCTCAACAATAACAAAAACAGCTTGATCTAAAAATGAGCCAGGTGGTTCATGCTTGTATTCCCAGTACTTGGGAGGCTGAAACAGGAGTACCGCAGGTTCATGGCCAGCCTCAAATACTTAATGAGGCCCTCTGCATCTTGGTGAGATCCTGTTTCAAAATAAAGAGTAAAAGATAGTGCTGTAGGTGTTGCTTGGAGGTAGAATACCCCTGGGTTTCATCCTTAGTGCTGCTAAATTAATTAATTAATTAATTAAAATGGGCAAAAATCAATAGACATTTTTACAAGCAAAGTATAAAATGGCCAATAGGTACATGAAAAGATATTCAACATCACTAATGATTAGAGAACTGTAAGTCAAAATCACCATGAATGTCACTTCACCATCATTGGGTGGCAATTATTTAAAAACACAGGAACTAACAAGTATTGGTGAGAGTTCAGAGGAATTAGAGCACTTGTATATTGCTGGTTGGAAGTAAAATGGTAGAGTTGCCATAGAAAATGGAGTTTGGCTCCTAAGTAAATCTAAAAAATTTACACATTATCAGTTTCTGGGCATATAACCAAAAAATTACAGCAGAGTTGAATAGATTTGTGTACACATTTTTTGTGGGTCTAGGGAAGGAACCCAGGGTCATTCAATCTCTAAGCTACACCCCCTGTTCTATTGTTTTCTTCTTCTTTTTTTTTTTTTTTGCAGGTCAGGGGATGGAACCCAGAGGCATTTGACCTCTGAGCTACACCCCCTGCCCTATTTTTTTTTATTCTTTATTTTGAAACCGAGTCTCACTGAGTTGCAGAGGGCCTCACTAAGTAGCTGAGGCTGTCCGCAAACCGTGATCTTCCAGTTTCAGCCTCCCAAATGCTGGGATTACAAGTGTGCACCACCACACCCGGCTATTTTTTATTCTTTATTTTAAAGCAGGATCTCACGAAGTTGTGGAGGGCCTCACTAAGTAACTGAGGCTATCTGCAAATTGCGATCCTCCTGTCTCAGCCTCCCGAATGCTGGGATTACAAGCCTGTGCCACCACGCTTCTTAGTAGTGAAAAGTGGAAGAGACCAAACTGTTCATTGATAGATGAATGGATAAGCAAGAAGTCATATGCACATTTTATGGAATAGTATTTTGTCATAAAAAGGATAAAGTACTAACACATGTTAAAATATAGATCAGCCTTCAAAACATAAATGAAATAAGTCAGTCACAAAAGAGAAATACTGTATGATCTCACTTATGTGAAGCATCTAAAGTAGTCAAATTCAAAGAGATAGAAAATAAAAGAGTGCTTTCCAGAGCCTGTGGGGAGGACAAAATGAGGACATTTTTGAATGGGTACAAAGATTCAGTTTTGTAAGTTGAAAATATTCTGGAGATTGGTTGGGAAACAATGTAATATATAATGCTGATGAGCTGCACACTTAGTATCAAGATAAAACATTTTATGGAAATGTTTTTAAAATCCAAGTTAAGAAATTTTAAGTCAGGCTCGGTAGTATGCCTCTAATATTAGATATTCCAGAGAGTAAGGCTGGATGGTGGCAAAGTTCAAGGTCAGTTTCTGCAACTTGACAAGACCCTGTCTCAAAACAAAATAAAAAGTGCCGGGGGGACTACCAGGAAGATGACGACAGAGGAAAGCGGGGCTTAACAGCCCCTGCAACAACCAATCTCTATTACCACAAAATCAGCACCTTTCATAGCCAAAAAACACCATCCGCAGAGAAACAAAAAATGTAATTACAAGGGACAGAGAAAAAGAGGGCTGGAAAAATGAGGCACCTGAAAGAAACCAGACCACAGTGCTGCAGCCAGAGCTGCGGCGTAGAAAGGCGTGGGCACCATCTTTTCTTGCAGCACCAGGCCATAAGGAGGAGGGGGACTCAGAACGGAGCTCAGAGCCACAGAGGAGATACACTGGCGTCATGCCAGAGGACGCGGCAGCAGCACCTTACTGCCTGCGGCAGCGGCGAACTCACCGGACAGCTCCAGACCAACGCACTCAAACAGCCCAACAGGCTCCAGAGAGGAGTGGCGGACAGTGAGCCGAGGTGAGCAGCTGTGGAAAGCCGGTGGAATTCAGCAGATTTTTTGGCACAGGGAGCGTCTAAAGCTCCCAGGGGCCAGGCTCAGCACACCATGCAGGTACTCAGAGCAGAGCTCAAAACCAAAGAAGAAATACGCCAGCCTCACAGCCGAGGGCATGATAGCAGCGCCATTTTGGAACTGGCGGCAGCAGCAGCGAATTCACCAAGTCCACTACAGCTCCATCAGCACACTCAACAACAGTGAGTCAAATTGCAGCCCCTAGAGGAAAAATCCCAGTACTGTACTCCCAGAGACTTGACCCAATGGGGGAGTGGCAGTGGCAGAGATATCACATCATAGTCACAACTCCCTGCAGAACGCCCAACCTGGCACCCCCCCCCCATGGTCTAAAGCAGCCTCGATTAACTCCCTGGGTCTGAGACTTTGCAATACAACTCAGTAAAGGAGTAGTAGTCAATGAAATACCACAGACTCCAGATCAAGAGCACCTTAAGTGAAGTCGTAGTGACCCAGGGAAGAACTCAGAGAAGGCATAAACTTCCAAAATCATGGGAAAGAGGAATAACAATGGAGCAATGAATTCCCATAACCCCACAACATCAGAACCTGATAACACAGAAATTCAGAGATCTCTAGAAGATCAAATCAGGAAAATAACTGTAGAAATAATAGAGGTGTTTTGAAAAGAATTCAGAGAGAACCAAAAAGAGATAAAGGATGCAATTAATGAAGTAAAGGCCTCAATTCAAAGTACAAACAACCTATTATACCACATGGAGAATAGAATGTCGCTCTTAGATGATCACTCCAAAAATGAACGCATAGTTTCTAATTTAGAAAAAAATATCTGACAGCAAGAATCTGACATTGAAGAAATATGGGCCCATTTTAAGAGAGCTAACCTAAGAATCATTGGAATAGAGGAGGGAAAAGAAGATGAAACTAAAGGGATCAACAATCTCTTAAAGGAAATAATAGCAGAAAATTTTCCAAACATAGAGCAAGAGGTCGATACACAGGTCCAGGAAACTTATAGAACTCCCTTTAGACAGGATCAGAGAAGAGGATCCCCACGCCACATAATTGTCAAAATGACCAATGTGGAAGCCAAGCAGAGAATCTTAAAGGCAACAAAAACAAAGGGCCAAGTGACATTCAGAGGCAAACCAATTAGAATCACTCCAGACTTCCCAAACCAAGTCATGAGAGCCAGAAGGGCTTGGAGTAACATATTCCAACTCTAAAAGAAAACAAATTCCAGCCAAAAATGTCCTACCCAGCAAAACTTTCTATCAAATTAGATGGGGAAATAAGAAGCTTCCATGACAAACAGAAACTGAAGGAATTTATGTCTTCAAAACCAGCGCTAGAGAAAATACTCAAAGAGTTTAACTACAAAGAAGAAATAGGTAACACACACCAGAACCAGAGAAACAAGATTTTCCATCCAACAGACAACTAAGATTGGTTATCTGTGGAGATTCATTATTTATATTAGTCTTTTACCTATCTCTAAATTGTATTGTTTGCTTTAATTGTTGCTAATTTTTAGGATTTCTACTTGGAATATGAATATACCTTCAGATATAGCATTTGGAAATATTTTATCTCATTCTATCAGTAACTTTTAACTCTGTTTACATTGTCTTTGGATATACAATATGTTTTTATTTTTTAGGGAGTTTTTTTACCCTTATGTTGCCTGTGCCATTGAAATCAAATCCAAGAAATCACTGCCAATTTCAATGTTGTGAGGTTTTATGACCAGATTTTCTTCTAAAAGTTTATAGTCTTAAGATTTATATTTAGGTCTTTCATCTATTTTGAGTTAATATTTGTATATGGTGTTAGGTAAGGGTTTGATTTTATTCTTTTTCATGTAATTATTACTTTTCAACAATATTAAGTTCAAAGATAATTATTTCCTCTACCAAATGTTCGTGAAATCCTTGTCAAAAATAACTTGACAATATACGGAAGAATTTATCTCTAGGCTTTTATTTAACTCCAATGGTTTATATATCTTCCTTTATAACAGTACTACACTGTTTCAATTTTCGTAGCTTTATATGGTTTGAAATCAGAAAATATACATCTTCTAGCTTTGTTCTTTTTCGAGATCGTTTTGGGTATCTAGAGCCCATATTCCATATCAGGATAGATTTTTTTGTGAAAAATAAATAAATAAATGTATGATAGTTACACCTTAAAAAAGAAAAAGAAAGAAATATTCTCTGGTAATAAAGAAAGCAAAAAGAAATATTGAAATGTTATCTTTAAGTCATCAAAAGCTTGGTATCAGACAAATGAAACTGTTATGTGAGATTGTCAATGTTAATATTGGATAAATTGCTATAATACTAGATGTCAACCACTAAGCCAAGTATGGGAAGGAGGGATGGGGAGGGAACGGGGTGGGGATCAGGTAGGGGCCAACTGGGTGATATGTGCATGTATGTCTATAAAAGTATTATTTTTATCCCATTATGATGTACGAATACAGTGCACCAATAAAAATATTTTAAAAAAAGGGCCGGGGGTGCAGATCAGTAGTATAGCATTTGCCTAACCTGTTTGAAGCGCTGGGTCATGAGTACAGGAAAAAAAATTTTATAAGAAAAGCTTTAATTTCTAACTTGTACCACAGGCATCCAATTTAAGGGTGTAATTAGCCACTCAAGACCTGATATAAAATCAAATTGTAAATCATTTTAAGAAATATCTAACTACAATTAGAATTGAAAGCATTAAAATGGATTTTTAACCATATTTGGGTTGTCCTAGTGACACCTGAGATCTTTAAAAGGATCACTACATAGAGAATCATTAGGCTGTCTAACATCCTAAGCTTCTGGTACAAGGAAAAGAGAGATTTCTGTCCTGCAGAAATGCAGTTATGATAGAATGAGACTATTCTTGTGTTCAAATCAATTTAAAAGTCTACAATGTGCCTATTTAAGTATGTGGTTACAGAAATAGCATTACTTTAATAGAAGTTTGTTGAAGCAAAGTGATATTTCACAAGAGCTTTATAGAACAACCAATCACAAACAGGGCTACATATTTTTTTAAAACCTAAAAGGACCTTTAATCATTATTTTATCATTATATATTTTCATGGCAGATGTTGACATTTTACTATTGTTCCAGAATCAAATGTCAAGTTATTCCTGTTCAGAATTTTCCATTTCCATTTTCAAAGAATTCCATCTGCAGCTGTATTTATAGAGAACTTACTGCTTGCAAAATCCCAGCATTTTTAAGCAGGTTTGTAAATAGTTTTGAAGGAGTACATGCAAGTACTGGAAACTTTCCTGGGTTAATTAATTCCCTTTCTAGGCATTAGAAACTACACAAGTAGGCCAGCTGGAGGTGAATGTTTTATTTGAAAGTGATAATTATATGTCTTACCAATTGTTTGCTTTTCCATATTTACCCCAGTCGGATTCCCCAAAATTCAAAAGCTAAGTATCAGGAGAGGTTTTTTTTTTTTCTTCTCAGGAAAATGAACAAGTAAATAAGCTGAGATAATAATTGTGGATAATACAGATTATTTTGAATGTCTGGATGATGCATACAAATAATTACAAAGAAGGAAATATGTGGGCTTCTGCTAAATATAGCAGATAGAACCTGCTATGGCATTGCAAATGTGTTACTGTGCTTCTGTTAACATCTTCTTTCTTTTATCACTGCCAGGATGCTTTGATTATCACACTATCGACTTCCAGCTAAATGACACAGTGAATAGCTCTCAGCAAAGCCTAGGGCTTGCAAAAGTAAAGAGGGCAGCCTCTGTGGATTCCCAATGAGGAGCACATGGCTTTGGACCCAGCAGGGAGAGTATGTTGGGGGTGAGGACTAAGCTAGGAGTTCACTATGCAATAGCCTTCATCTCTCTGAAGTCAACCTCACCCAAGAGATGGCTTCCTGGAGCAGTGCTGTTAGATACACTCAGGTTTTCCACCTTCCTTCCTGGTTGGATTCTACTATGCCTGGCATCTCTCTGAAGAACTGGCCAGGCCTACTCCTTGAAGAGATATAAGCCTGGGAGGTTGTTCTGTGTTTCAGAGACATCTAGTCTGATAATCTAGAGGGCTACTTGGACTTGGATGCTAGTCTGAGTTCCATGTCCCTTAAGTAAGTAGAGATCTGCAGTGGACATGAGTTTGGGGAATGAATACTCCCCAGTCAACCTGAGTTTGGCCAACAGAAGCAGGATGAGTAAAGGATTGCTAACCAAGACTACCTCTGTACCCCATTCCAATTGTTCTTGTCCTTTAGAGTACATAAGCCTTACTTGGTAATTTCTTCTATTGATAACAAAATGAAGTATTATATAGATCTCCTTCACACCCAACAAATTTGAGAGCACTTTAATATACAAAGTTATGCAATCTCAAATATGGTCTCTTGGGGGATCTTGAAAAGGCTTTATCATAGCAACCGTGAATACGGAAGCAGGATATGCTGGCAAAAGTGAAACAGAAATTGGCCAAGGTAGCTATTCTAGAAACATTAGATTATAGATTAGAAATTTGTGCACTGTGAGTAAAATCCAGTCCATGGTCTACTTTCATATGTGATCTGTGAGCTAAAAATAGTTTTGAAAGTCCAGCATGGTGGTACACACCTATAATCTCAGCACTTGGGAGGCTGAGGTAAGATAGAAGGATTGCAGGTTGAAGTCCAGCCTCAGAAACTTCAGGGCCCTTCAACAACTTAGAAAGACCCTGTTTCAGAACAAAAACTAAAAGGGCTGGGAGTGTAACCCAGAGGTAGAATGCTCCTGAGATCAATCTCCACTACCAAAACAGCAACAACAGACAAAAAAGAATGGTTTTATATTTTAGATAGCTGAAAAGATAAAAAGAAGCATATTGTTTTGCTTCTTTTTATTAGCAAAATTACCATAACATTTAAGCTTCAATATTCATAAGTACAACTTTACTGGAACACAGCCATGTTCCTTACTCGACTACTCTTGCGTGATAGTGGCAGAGTTGAGTAGTTACAACAAAGACTATAAATGACACTCTCATTGCTTTGTGATACTGATTCAGTGCACTGAAAATCACAGCAACACAACTTGATAGTGTCTTGAGTATAGCATATATTTTCTGAAATGTGACATTTAATCTATACATAATGTGTACTCATATAAAAACAAGAAAAAGTGCCAAGCATGGTGGCTCACACTTGTAATTCCAGCATTTGGGAGGCCAAGACAGGAGGATTGTAGATTGTGGGCAGCCTCAGCCACTTAGTGAGGCCCTTTGCAATTCAGCCAGACCCTGTTTTTAAATAAAGGATAAAAGTAGAGCTGGGGGTGTAGCTTGGAGGTAGAATGCCTTGGGTTCCACCCCTAGTACCACAAAAAAAAAAAGAGAAAATTAGACTTCTAGTGCTACAGTTTAAAGAACAATGAAGTATAGATTATTTCCTTAACAATTATATAGCAACGTATTGTTTTTATTATGCAAAAACATAATAGTGTGTTAGAAGACTACAATATATATCACTATTACCACTCTAAGCACTGATAATCAATATTCTCATCTCTCTTGAAAGCAATGGTCAGAAAAAAATTTTAAACAGGATATCTCATCATAGTAGAACTTTGTCCCAAATACAAACAAAAGAAGGCTCTGACCAAAGTTAGTTTCCATGTGATTTGTTATCCAAGCAAGAAAAACTATTTACCAATGGTGAGTGAGTTTATTAAATTGTATTTGATTACAAACACTGAAGAAGAGTGTCAGAGGAAATATACGAGTTTAAGACTATTAGCCTTTTGGCAAGAACACTTGCTTGAGGAATTGAGGCTATTAAGATTAACATTAATAGTTAATTTAAAAACAAGGGAACAATAGTGAGTAGTTTTTCTTGGCACTTGATAAGTTGACAGATGTTACTGATATCATTCGATTGCTATTGTTGAAGTCAAAGCCAAATTTTCAGCAACTAAATCTTAGCCTGTTTGAATAGTCTGTGTAGAAAATTATGGATGAGGTTACTTTAAAACAAGTTGAGAAAGCACTATGCAATACAACATGAAGTGGAATCAATTAAGATAAGTTAGAGTAGTTGGTGATACAATATTTGTAGAGAAAAGAAAGGGAAGTTGGAAAACTCTGTGTGTGTGTGTGTGTGTGTGTGTGTGTGTGTGTGTGTTTTACTGGTGAATGAACACATGGGAGATCTACCTCTGAGCTACATCCTCAGTCATACTTTATTTTATTTTATTTGTAATTTTTACTGGTGCATTGTAATCATACTCTTTTTTCAATTTGAAAAACCCATCTTTATTAATTTGTGCATAATTTTTTGTTTATTTTTATTGGTGCATTATTGTTATACATCTTATTGGGGTAAAAGATGGTAGAGACATACATGCACACATCACCCAATTAACCTTTACCCATTTTCCACCCTCTTCCCTCCTCCTTTCTCCTTCTCATGCTTGGCTTGGTTTAGTGATTGACTTTGATATATGTGTTAAAGTATCATGAGCTTTAGAGAACTTCCCTCTTTCCCCCTCCCATCCCCTCAGTGTGGTCGCCTTATTTGCTCATCTATAGAATCTCCTTCATCTAGAGTTCCTCCTGATACCCATTTATCCTTAGCTTTCACATATTAGAGAAAGTATCCTATTTCTTAGTTTTTGTGACTGACTAATCTCACTTAGCATAATGCCCTCCAGTTCAATCCATTTCTCTGTAAATTACATAATTGTGTTTATCTTTATGGCTGAGTAAAATTCCATTGTGTACATATCCCACAGTTTTGTAATCCATTCACCTGTATGGACATTTTAGCTGGTTCCAGAGTTTGGCAATAGTGAATTGTACTGCTATGTTTTATTTTATTTTGAAACAGGATTTCACTACATTGCTGAGACTGGCCTCTCATATGGCAGTCCTCTTGTCTCAGTCTCCCAAGTACTGGAGTTAACAGGCATGTACCACCACACCTGGCTAGGTTGGACAAATTTATGTAAACTTGTGAGAATATGAGATGTTTAAAGCCTGGGATTTTCATTATATTATTTTTCTGTAGGTATTTGGAGGAGAATATTTGAATCGATCATGTGTGTAGTATTGAATTAGTAGTTTCACTGGTGAATTTCATTCATTCCCATGAAAATTATCATTACCAGTTCCATAAATTTGTTGTCATATATAGGTGAATATCCTGACTTGCCTTACCAAACAGCAGCTCAATGGCTTAGTGGCTGTTAAATTTTATTTAATATTTTGAGCTTTCAAAATCCATTTAATTGTGCAGTGGAGGAGCTTCTACCTAACCTTCAGTTGAAAGCAATTAATCTGCAATGTAATGACATGATACAAGGAAAATATCAAGAGAAGAATCTAATACCATCCTATGGATGCCTTTCAAGGGAAGAATATGCTAAATAAAAATCATATTATTATATTTGTCACAAAGGACTTCATGATTCCACTTGTATGAAATGTCTACAATCTGTGAGCAGAAAGTAAATTAGTGATTACCTGGGACTGGGGACAGGAAGGCTGGGAGGAAATAGTGCCTACTAATGGGTATGAATTTATTTTTTCAGGGATTAAATTATCCTAATATTGGTTTTGGTGATGGTTTCACAACTTTGTGAATGTATCAAACATTACTGAATTGTGTTAAAAATCATATGCCCATGAATTGATATCAGTACCTGTCCATGTGAAAATGCATTTTCAAAGACAAAATACATAAAATTTCAAGTCAGATAAGCATTAACAGGTGAATCACTGTGTTCAATTTTGATCAAAAGAAATAATTCTGAAATCAAATTAAATAAAATATCCTCCCTAGGAGCTTCATTCAAATATGTGTATAAGTGTGAATGTAGTATGGTCACTCATTGTTGGGGAGGGGAAAGGGGAAGCAGGGGGAGAGGGCATCAAAGACAGAGTGAATGTATGCCATTTTCAATGTGATGCACATAAAAATTTTAAAAGTGAAATATCCTCCCTAATATTCTATTTGTATTTGCATACCTATAATGCATAAAAACTCCCAATTATTATATTTTTAATTTTGTCTACAAAAGTTTTGGAAACTTGTTTTCTGTCATATTATATAGCTATGTATCTAAAACCTCAATTTTATCTCTCAGCCCACATAGCCTAACACATTTACTATATAAGCCTCTACAGACAATGTTTGCTGATATGTCTTCTTAGCTCTACCTTTCACAGTACTTGGTACTTAGAGCCATATTCCTTACTATACTCTTTTTTGAGTTAAAATTTTTATTAACATGTTTTAGTTGTTCATATTATTGGGGTTCAGTATGATACCTGATCTCATACATAGTAGCAGGCACTCATCAAATCACATTAATTAGCATTTATATATATATATATTTATTATTATTATTATTATTATTATTATTATTATTATTTTGGTGGTACTGGGGATGGAACCCTTCTCTGGGCTATACTCCCAGACCTATTTTATATTTTTATTTGGAAACAGGGTCTCCTAAGCTAGCACAGCTGTCTTCAAACCTGTGCAATCCTCCTATCTCCACTTCCCAAGCATGGGGATTACAAGGGTGCGCCACCACACCCAGCATATCCTATTCTTTCTTTGTGTGTGTATGTGGTACTCATGATTAAACCCAGGAGTGCATAAGCACTGAACTACACCAACAACCCTTTTTATATTTTATTTTGAAAGGGTCTTACTAAGTTGTGTAGGCTGGAATTGAACTTGTGATCTTCCTGTCTCAGCCTCCTGAGTATTAGGATTACAGGCCTATGCCACCACGCAAAGATGTTTACCCTTTATTTTTGGAGATTTCAAGCTCGTTTCTTATATCCTCATAAAATATAGAATGAGCTATTGTAAACTATAGTCCCTCCACTTTGCTGTGGAATTCTATAACATTCCTTTTTTGCTAATTGTGTTTAGGTAACAGTTTATAACCTATATTTACTTATCTTAGAATCTAGTAGTCATGATTCTACATTCATATAGACTCTTCTTAGTTTCCACATATACTTTTTTATTAAACAGCTGTATTAGGACCTTTATAGAGCTAGAATGATGGACTTAGTTAATGTCTTACTTTCTCAATTATATTTATAATAGGTTACCATCTGTTGGTTTCTAAAATAAATAAGCTAAGGCTAATCCTTTTTTTTTAGTTTGTCAGAGTAGATGAAGGCTTAATACAGTAGAGGAAGGCTTTAAAAGGGATATAATCTGAATCTGAGTATGGTCGCCATGCCTGTAATCCTAGTTTTGGGAAGCTGAAACAGAAGGATCACAAATTTGAGGCAAGCCTCACAACTGAGTGAAACTCTCAGCACCTAAGTGGGACCTATTCCAACAATAACAATAGCAACAACAAACAACAACAACAACAACAACAACAACAACAACAATATATAGATTCAATTACTATCACCAGAAAAAATTATACAAACTGAACAATAAAAAGAAAAAGAAAAAAATAGATTGTTGGACTATATTAACATTAAACTTTTAGTTGGGCATGGTGGCACACCCCTGTAATCCCAGTATTTGGGGAGGTTTAGACAGGAGAATTGCAGGTTCAAGGCCAGCCTGGGAAACATAGCAAGACCTTGTTTCAAAAAAACTTTTAAGTTTTGAGGGTGTAGCTTAGTTGTAGAGTTACCCTTAATTCAATCTCTAGTACCACACACGAAAAATTAAATAATTTTATAATTCAAACAATATTTTCAAGTAAATGAAAACCCACAGAAAACATTTGCAAATTATATATCTGATGAAGTTTTACTATTTAGAGTACATTTAGAATATTTACAACTTGAAAACCAAAAGTAAACAACCTAATTAAAATGGACAAAAATCTTTGATGGACATTTATCAAAAGAAGATATATACATTTCCAATAAACACCTGAAAAATGCTCAACATTATTAGTCACTAAGGGAGTACACATTAAGACCACAACAAGATACTTCACACTCAATGGGCTGATTATCCTTAGAAAGACAGGAAATAAGTGTTGTCAAAAAGGTAAAGAAATTGGATCCTCAATCTTGGGTGATGGGAATATAAAATGATGAAACCACTGTGTTAAATATGCTTGACAGCTTCTTATAAAACTAAGTATAGACTTCCAGGAATATGGCTACCTAGGGAAGCAGCACATACAAGTCCTGCTGACACCCTATCTCCACTATCTTAAAAAACAGCATTCTACAAAGCCAGAAAATGCTATCAGTAGAGGAATAAAAATGATAGATACAAGAAAGGAAAAAAAAGATTATAAGACCAATCAAAGAGTAGAAAATAAACCTGCCTGCTTTGTGGTGGTAGACAGTGTGGCAGTGTCATCTTGCCTCACAGCACCCAACTCCAAAGACAAAAGGAAAAACAAAGACCTGGAGTGAGCAGCTGCAGACCATTGGGGATGTAAACCATCGGTTCTACCCGTGTAAACACCAGCTACAACCTCCAGCAATGGGGGCTGAGCTCACCACACCTTCTAGGGATCCAGAGTGGAGCTCAACACCAGGAAAGAAACCCACCCATCTTGTAGCCATAGGCTCCGCAGCAACACCATCTTGCCTTACTGGACCTGACTCCAGGGACAATCAGGAAAACATCCATGGACCTGAAGTAAGCAGCTGCAGATCATCAGAATTATAAGTTATCAGTTTCTCCTGTGCAAATACTGGCTACAACTTGCAGCAGTAGAGGTCAACCCCACCATGCTCCAGAGATCCAGACCATTGCACACCAAAATCATAAGTGAAGCTGCAGTTTCTGGAGGAGAACACCCAACACCATGACCCCAGGGACTTGCACAGCCTTGATAACACTCTCTGGGTCTGAGACTTTGCAGTTCAATCCAGATAAGGTAGGGATAGAGTCTGCTGTTAGACATAGCAGAGATTCACACAGAATCAGGTTCTGATCAGTTTAAAGTGTGGGGGAGACTTATGCTTAACATTAAACCCAACTCCAGGATCACCACAGACCACCCAGTCATGGTGAATGGGAAGAAGCAATATATGTGGAGAACAGAGACTCTTACATTGATTTTAGTCTCAGAGGCATATGCCATCTACAGAGGCAGAAAGAGAATGAGACTCCAAATCTGCAGAAAGCATAGAGGTTGACCTGTGCTTAACACCAGATCTAGTCCCATGAATACTGACCATCTGGATAGACTGAGAAAGATTCAGAGAACTATCCTGGGCCACAAAATGAGCACTAACAAATTTAAAAATTGTGACATACTCCCTTTTGTCTTTTCAGACCATAATGGAATGAAACTAGAAATCAACTATAAGAAGACCCAGAGAAACTACATAAACATGTGGAAAATGAACACCACAGTGCAGAGTGAATAATAGGTCATAGGAGAAGTAAGGGATGAAATCAAGAAATTGCTAAACCTGCTGTGGTGGCGCATGCTTGTAATCCCAGCATTTGGGAGGCTGAGACAGGAGGATCTTGGTTCACGGACAGCCTCAGCTACTTAGTGAGGCCCTTTGTAATTTAGTGAGACACTGTTTCAAAATAATAATGAATTTAAAAATTCTAGAAACAAATGAAAGTAGGGATAAAACATCTTAAAACATCTGGGACACTCTGAAAGCAGTATTAAGAGGAAAATTTATAGCACCAAGTGCTCACATAAAAAAAAGAGAAAATTACCAAATAAATAACTTGGTGGCACATCTCAAAGCCCTTGAAAAACAGGAACAATCTAACCCCAAAACAAATAGAATACAGAAAATTATTAAAATCAGAATAGAAATCAATGAAGTAAAGAATTTAAAAAATACAGAAAATTGAGCTGGGCATGATGGTGCACCCTTGTAATCCTCGTGCTTGAGAAGCTGATGCAGGAGGATCACACAGGTATGAAGCCAGCCTCAGCTACTTAGAGAGGTTCTCAGCAACTTAGTGAGACCCTGTTTCCAAATAAAATATAAAATATGGCGCCGGGCGTGGTGGCGCACACTTGTAATCCCCGCACTTGGGAGGCAGAGACAGGAGGATCCTGCAGGTTCGAAGCCAGCCGCACGCACTGGCTTAGGAGATCCTGTTTCCAAATAAAAATGTAAAAATAGGTCTGGGAGTGTAGCCCAGAGGTAGAAGGGCTTCCAGGAACCCCAGGACCACCAAATATATATATATATATAAAATATATATATATTTTTTATATATATATATATTATATATATATATATAAAATATATATATATAAAATATATATATATATATAAAATATATATATATATATATATATATATATATATATATATATATATATGGCTAAAATATGGCTGGAAGTATAGCCTGAGGTTGAAAGCCTCTGGGTTCCACCCCCAGGACCACACACACACACACACACACACACACACACACAAATAAAATTTAACAAGATAGATAAATCATTAGCCAACCTAACTGAGGGGGGGGATCAACCCAAATTACAAAGATAAGAGGTTAAAAAGGGGATATCACTACTGATTTTATAGAAATACATAGGATAATCTAAAATTACTTTGAGAAACTCTACTCCAAAAAATGGAAAATCTGGAGGAAATGGACAACTTTCTAGATATATACAACCTGCCTAAACTGAGTCAAGAAAATATAGAAGACTTAAACCAATCAATAGCAATCACAGAGATTGAAACAAATAAAGAGCTTATCATGAAAGAAAAGCCCAGGGACAGATGGTTTCCCATGTGAACTTTATAAAACCTTTATAGAAAAGCTATCCCAATACTCCTCAATCTATTTCATAGAATTGAAAAAAGACTCCCCCAAATACATTCTATGAAGCCAACATCACATTAATACCAAAACCAAATAAAGACAGCTCAAGGAAGGAAAACTACAGGCCTATATCTTTGATGAACGTGGATATAAAACTGCTAAACAAATTACTAGCAACACACATTCAAAACCACATTAAGAAAATTATAAACCATGACCAGGTAGAGTTCATTCCAGGGATGCAAGGCTGGTTCAATATACAAAAATCAATCCATGTAATTCATCATATAAACAAAACCAAAGACAAAAATCACATTTCAATAGATGATGAAAAAGCATTTGATAAAATCCAAAATTTATTTATGCTAAAAGCATTGCAGAGAATTGGAATAGAAGGAACATACCACAACAACCTAAAGGCAATCTACAATAGGCCCATAGCTGACATCATATTAAATGGGAAAAAACTGTGAGAATTTCCCCTAATAAAAGGAACAAGACAAGGATATCCATTATCACCACTTATCTTCAATATAATACTTGAGACTCTAGCTGGAGAAATAAGGCAAGAAAAGGAAATCAGAGGAGTGCAAATAGAAAAAGAAGAACTCAAATGTTTATTTGCAGATGACATGATACTATACTTAGAAGACCCAACAAACTCAACCAAAAGACAAATAGAATCAATCAACCAATTCAGCGAAGTGTCTGGATACAAAATCAATCTTTAAAAAATCAGACACTTTTCTGTACACAAACCATAAATCTACTAAAAAAGAAATCCAAAAAAAACACTTTCACTCAGGTCTTCCCACATAAAAATAAAATACTTAGAAATAAACTTAACCAGAGGTAAAATACCTCTACAAAAAATTATCAAACATTGAAAAAAGAAATTGAAGAAGACCTTAGAAGATGGAAAGATCTTCCATGTTCATTAGATAAGGAGAATAAATATCATCAAAATAGCCATAATTTCAAAAGTGATAGACAGATTCAACACAATACCTATTAAATTACCACAATCATTCCTCAGAGACAGAAAAATCAGTCCTTAAATTCATTTGGAACAACAAAAAACTCAGAATAACCAAAATAGTTCTCAGCAATGAAAACCAGCAATAAAAATCTCAATACCTGACTTTAAACTATACTGCAAAGCCAGAGTAATAAAAACAGCATGGTACTGGCACAAAAACAGATACGTAGAGCAACAGAGCAGAACAGAAGACTCAGAAACAAATTCACACACATACAGCCAATTGATTTTTGACAAAGGGGCCAAAAACATACATTGGAAAAAAGATAGCTTATTCAACAAATGGTGTTGGAAAAACTGGTTAACCATATGCAGAAAAAGGGACATAAATTCCACTTTCTCACCTTTCATAAGAGTAAATTCAAGATGGATCAAAGACTTGGAAATTAGACCAGAAGCCTTGAGGCTCCTTGAAGAGGGCATAGGTCAAACACTGCAGCACATAGACATAGATAAAAAACTTTCTCAACAAGACCTCAGAGGCATAAGAAAATACAAGGCAAATCAGTACATGGGATTGCATGCAACTAAAGACTTTCTGTACAGCAAAGGAAACTGTCAAGTACCTCAACCAAGAGCCAACAAAATAAGAGAAGACTTTTGCCAACTACTCCTCTGATAGAAGATCAATATCTAAAATATACATAGAACTCAAGAAACTCAGCACTAAGGAAACAAATAACCCAGTATAAAAGGGAAAGTGACTTAGACACTTCACAAAGGAAGAAATTCAAATGACCAAAAAATGAATTAAAAAAGCTCAACATCAGCAATCAGAGAGATGCAAATCAAAACTACCCTAAGATTTCACCTAGCTCAAACTATAATGTCAATCATTCAAAACACAAACAACACCATATGCTGGTGAGGATGTGGAGAAGTGTCGACTCTAATACATTTTTGGTAATATTGCAAATTAGTGCAACCACTTTGGAAAACAGTATTGAGGATCCTCAAAAGAATGGAAATTAACCTACCATATGATCCAGCAATACCACTTTTGGGTATTTACCCAAAATAAAGGAAACTAAATTCCCAAACTAATGCATGCATATCTATGTTTATAGCTGCACATTTCACCATTGGTAAACCACGGAACCAGCCAAGATGTCCATCAAGGGAAGATGGCAACAGAGAAAAGCGGCGCTTAGGAGCCCCACTAACAACTAATCTCTATTACCACAAAATCAGCGCCTTTCATAGCCAGAAAACACCATCCACAGAGAAACAAAAAATGTAAACTCAAGCGACAGAGAAAAAGGCGAAAAACGAGACACCAGAAAGAAACCAGACCACAGTGCAGCAGCCGGAGCCACAGCGAGGAGCAGTGTAGGCGCCGTCTTCCCTTGCAGCAACAGGCCGCAGAAAGGAGGGGGACTCAGAACCGAGGTCAGAACCAGAGAGGAGATACGCCGGCCTCACGGCCGAGGATGCAGCAGCAGTGCCATACTGCCAGCAGCAGCGGCGAGTTCACCATACGGCTCCAGACCAATGCACTCAACAGCCCACCAGGCTCCAGAGAGGAGTGGCGGACAGCGAGCCGAAGTGAGCAGCTGTGGAAAGCCAGTGGAATTCAGCAGATTTTTTGGCGCAGGGAGCATCTAAAGCTCCCAGGGGCCAGGCTCAGCACACCATGCAGGTACTCAGAGCAGAGCTCAAAACCAAAGAAGAAATACGCCAGACTCACAGCCGAGGGCATGATAGCAGCGCCATTTTGGAACTGGCGGCAGCAGCAGCGAATTCACCAAGTCCACTACAGCTCCATCAGCACACTCAACAACAGTGAGTCAAATTGCGGCCCCCAGAGGAAAAATCCCAGTACTGTACTCCCAGAGACTTAACCCAATGGGGGAGTGGCAGTGGCAGAGATATCACATCATAGTCACAACTCCCTGCAGAACGCCCAACCTGGCACCCCCCCCATGGTCTAAAGCAGCCTCGATTGACTCCCTGGGTCTGAGACTTTGCAATACAACTCAGTAAAGGAGTAGTGGTCAATGAAATACCACAGACTCCAGATCAAGAGCACCTTAAATGAAGTCGTAGTGACCCAGGGAAGAACTCAGAGAAGGCATAAACTTCCAAAATCATGGGAAAGAGGAATAACAATGGAGCAATGAATTCCCATAACCCCACAACATCAGAACCTGATAACACAGAAATTCAGAGATCTCTAGAAGATCAAATCAGGAAAATAACTGTAGAAATAATAGAGGTGTTTTGAAAAGAATTCAGAGAGAGCCAAAAAGAGATAAAGGATGCAATTAATGAAGTAAAGGCCTCAATTCAAAGTACAAACAACCTATTATACCACATGGAGAATAGAATCTCGCTCTTAGATGATCACTCCAAAACTGAACGCATAGTTTCTAATTTAGAAAAAAAATATCTGACAGCAAGAATCTGACATTGAAGAAATATGGGCCCATTTTAAGAGAGCTAACCTAAGAATAATTGGAATAGAGGAGGGAAATGAAGATGAAACTAAAGGGATCAACAATCTCTTCAAGGAAATAATAGCAGAAAATTTTCCAAACGTAGAGCAAGAGGTCGATACACAGGTCCAGGAAACTTATAGAACTCCCTTTAGCCGGGCGTGGTGGCGCACGCTTGTAATCCCCGCGCTTGGGAGGCGGAGACAGGAGGATCCCGCAGGTTCGAAGCCAGCCGCGGGCGCTGGCTTAAGAGACCCTGTTTCCAAATAAAAATGTAAAAATAGGTCTGGGAGTGTAGCCCGGAGGTAGAAGGGCTTCCAGAAACCCCAGGACCACCAAAAAAAAAAAAAAAAAAAAAAAAAAGAACTCCCTTTAGACAGGATCGGAGAAGAGGATCCCCACACCACATAATTGTCAAAATGACCAATGTGGAAGCCAAGCAGAGAATCTTAAAGGCAACAAAAACAAAGGGCCAAGTGACATTCAGAGGCAAACCAATTAGAATCACTCCAGACTTCCCAAACCAAGTCATGAGAGCCAGAAGGGCTTGGAGTAACATATTCCAAACTCTGAAAGAAAACAACTTCTAGCCAAAAATTTCCTACCCAGCAAATCTTTCTATCAAATTAGATGGGGA
Organism: Muscardinus avellanarius; assembly: GCF_963383645.1. NCBI lineage: Eukaryota > Metazoa > Chordata > Mammalia > Rodentia > Gliridae > Muscardinus > Muscardinus avellanarius. Next base: position 72,515,264 of record NC_137792.1, read on the forward strand.
AATAAGAAGCTTCCATGACAAACAGAAACTGAAGGAATTTATGTCTTCAAAACCAGCGCTAGAGAAAATACTCAAGGAGATTAACTACAAAGAAGAAATAGGTAACACACACCGGAACCAGAGAAACAAGATTTTCCATTCAGCAGATAACTAAGATTGGTTATCTTTGGAGATTAATTATTTATGTTGGTCTTTTCTATTTCTAAATTGTATTGTTGCTAAGTTTTAGGACTTCTATTTGTAATATTAATATACCTTCAGATATAACACTTGGAAATATTTTATCCCATTCTATTAGTAACTTTTAGCTCTGTTTACATTGTCTTTGGATATACAATATTTTTTTATTTTTAGGGAGTTTGTTTACCCTTCTGTTGCCTGTGCCATTGAAATCATATCCAAGAAATCACTGCCAATTTTAATGTTGTGAGGTTTAATGACCCAGATTTTCTCCTAAAAGTTTATAGTCTTAAGATTTATATTTAGGTCTTTTATCTATTTTGAGTTAATATTTGTATATGGTGTTAGGAAAGGGTCCAATTTTATTCTTTTTCATGTAATTATTATTTTTCAACAATATTTAGTTAAAAGATTATCATTTTCTTCACCAAATGTTCGTGGAAACCTTGTCAAAAATAACTTGACAATATATGGAAGAATTTATTTCTAGGCTTTTTATTTTACTCCACTGGTTAATATATCTGCCTTTAAAACAGTACTACACTGTTTCAATTATTGTAGCTTTATAAGGTTTGAAATCAGAAAATATACATCTTCTAGTTTTGTTCTTTTTCAAGATCATTTTGGGTATCTAGAGTCCATGTTTCATATTAGGATAGATTTTTCTGAAAAATAAATAAATAAATGTATGATCGTTTCACCTAAAAAAGAGAGAGAGAGAGAGAGAGAGAGAGAGAGAGAGAGAGAGAGAGAGAGAGAAACATCCTCTGGTAAGAAAGAAAGCAAAATGTAATATTGAAATGTTATCTTTAAGTCATCAAAAGCTTGGTATCAGACAAATGAAACAGTTATGTGAGATTATCATTGTTAATTTTGGATAAATTGCTATAATACTAGATGTCAACCACTAAGCCAAGGATGGGAAGGAGGGATGGGGAGGGAATGGGGTAGGGATTGGGTAGAGGCTAACTGGGTGATGTGTGCATGTATGTCTACAAAAGTTTTTTTTATCCCATTATGATGTATGAATACAGTGCACCAATAAAAAAAAGATGTCCATCAACATATGAATGGATTACAAAACTGTGGGATATGTACACAATGAAATTTTACTCAGCCATAAAGAAAAACACGATTACATAATTTACAGGTAAATGGATGGAACTGAAGGACATTATGCTAAGTGAAATTAGTCAGTCACAAAAACTAAGAAATCAGATGTTCTCCCTAATATGCTTAAGCTAGGCAGAAACGGGTCATAGGAGGAACTCTAGATGAAGAAGGAGATTCTTTAGATGAGCACATAAGGTGACCTGAGGGGATGGGAGGGGGAAATACGAAAATTCTCTAATGCGCATGATGTACTTTTACAAACACATCAAAGTCAATCACTAATCCAACCATGAAAAGGAGGGAGGGGAAGGGAATTGGGCAGGTATTGGATAAGGGCAATTTTGGGTAATGTGTGCATGTATGTTTCCACCATCTTGTACCCCATTAAGATGTATAACTATGATTCAACAATAAAAAATGAAAAAAACCCAAAAAGTTAGGTATACAATTAGAACATGATTCAGTTGTTTCAAGCCTGAGTATATATCCTGAAACACTAAAATTAGTGACTCATATAGATACTTGTATATCAAAATTCATTATAGCATTATTCACAATAGTGAAAAAGGAGGAAACTTTCCAAGTGTTTACCAGCTGATGAATGAATAACAAAATGTGTTATAACCAATCTGATGAAATTGTATTTAGTCACAAAAAGGAATGAATTTCTGTTATGTGCTATATCAGGGGAACTTTAAAACCATTATGCTAACTGAAATAAATAGGACACAAAAACCAACATGAAAAAGGAATTGTATTCTATTCTCCATGCTCAAAAACCTCAAGACCACAAACCTCCAGACCATTTAGCCAAATCACCCAGTAAACTCCTGTGGCAACAGCTGAACTCATTGGGACCAAGAAACTATAGACCTTTCCTGCATGGACCTGAGTGGCCCCAACCTGCCTCATCAAGACCATTGTGAATCTCCAGACCACCCAGCCAAACTATCCAGAAAATGGAGACTGAAAATAACCAGAGGTAGCAACTTTCATATCTGACAAAGCAGACTTTAAAATTTACCAGAAGAAGCCGGACGTGGTGGTGCACACTTGTAATCCCCGCGCTTGGGAGGCGGAGTCAGGAGGATCGCACAGGTTTGAAGCCAGCCACACTGGCTTAAGAGACCCTGTTTCCAAATAAAGTATAAAAAATAGGTCTGGGAGTGTAGCTCAGAGGTAGAAGGGTTTCCAGGAACCCCAGTACCACCAAAAAAGGAAAATTTTATAAGAAGAGACAAAGTGGGTCATTTCTTATTGATAATAGTAGCAACCCTGCCAGGCATGTTCACACATGCTTGTAATCCCAGCACTCGAGAGGCTAAGACAGGAGAATTGCAGTTTGTGGTCAGCCTTAGCTACTTAGTGAGGCCTGTTGCAACTCAGTGAGACCCAGTTTCAAAATAAAGAATGAAAAATAGGGCTGGGGGTATATCTTGGAGGTAGAATGCCCCTGGGTTCCATCCCCAATAATGCAAATAAAAAAAGAACAATCCAACAAGAAGATGTAATGATAGTCAACATTTATGTATCAACAGCACTGATGAACAATAAAACAGTCCATGTGAATCAGGCAATAAAAAGACATGGCACAGTGATGGGAGGATTTCTTAGAGTAGGGGTTTGCAACTTTAGCACTGTTAATATATTGGGCTGGATTATTCCTTGTTGTGGAGAACCGCCCTGTGCATTGTAAGACATATCTGGCTTCTTCTCATTGGGTACCAGCCCTACTCCCTCAGGCAATCACTAAATATGTGTACAGGCATGGTAACATATCCCTGGGGACATAAAATTCCCAATTTAGAAGTAGTACTCTAGAAAATGACAGAAACATAAAGGTGGATTGAGTCTTTTTAAAAAATATGCTTTTTGCTTGCTTCAGGTTCCTTCAGCTCTCTATGGTCCAGTAATGTAAGTAATGACCGACCTCTTCTTTGGGGATCAATGTTTATCAACTTGTACTAACTGCCACTAATAAAGCAGTCTTTACCAAGAAAGCAAAAATGGAAACAAATACTCCCAAATGAGAGAATATTCAGAATGCATCATAAGAAAGTGTTTCAAGCAGGAAGATGGCGACCGAGAAAAGCGGGGCTTAAGAGCCCCGCTAACAACAAATCTCCATTACCACAAAATCAGCACCTTTCATAGCCAGAAAACACCATCGCCAGTGAAACAAAAAATCACCAGGCTCCAGAGAGAAAGCAGACTGAGAACAGAGCCACAGAGGAGATACACCGGCCTCGCGCCCGAGGACGCAGCAGATGCGGCAGCAGCGCCATACTGCCAGAGGCACCGGCAAATTCACGGGACGGCTAAAGCAAGCCAAGGTGAGCCACTGCGGAACAGCTAGGCAGCAGCAGCGAATTCAGCGAGGCCAGTACAGCTACATCTGCGTACTCAAGAACAGTGAGTCAAATTGCGGGCCACAGAGGAGAAATCCCAGTACTGTACTCCCTGGGACTTGACCCAGTGGGGGAGGGGCGGTGGCAGAGATATCACACCATAGGAGAACGTGCAACCTGGCACCCCCCACAGTCTAAAGCAGCCTCTATCGACTCTCTGGGTCGGAGACTCTGTGATAAAACCCAGTAAAGGAGTAGTGGGGTCCGAGATACTACTGACTCGAGATCCAGAACACCTTAAGGGAAGTCATAGTGACCCAAGGGAAGAACCCAGAGAAGGCACAAACATCGGAAATCATGGGAAAGAGGAATAATACTGGAGCAATTAATGCCCACAACCCCACAACATCAGAACCCGATAAAACAGAAAATCAGAGATTTCTAGAAGATCAAATCAGGAAAATAACTGTAGAAATAGTAGAGGTGCTTCGAAAAGAACTCAGAGAGAGCCAAAAAGATATAAAGGATGCAATTAATGAAGTAAAGGCCTCAATTCAAAGCACAGACAACCGATTAGAACACATTGAGAACAGAATCTCGCTCTTAGAAGGTGAGCAATCCAAAAATGAACTCATAGTTTCTAATCTAGAAAAAAATATCCGAGAAGACTTCCGGGAAGATCGCGACCGAGAAAAGCGGGGCTTAAGAGCCCCGCTAACAACAAATCTCCATTACCACAAAAACAGCACCTTTTATAGCCAGAAAACACCATCACCAGTGAAACAAAAAATCACCAGGCTCCAGAGAGAAAGCGGACTGAGAACAGAGCCACAGAGGAGATACACCGGCCTCGCGCCCGAGGACGCGGCAGACGCGGCAGCAGCGCCATACTGCCGGAGGCACCGGCGAATTCATGGACGGCTACAGCAAGCCGAGGTGAGCCACTGCGGAACAGCTAGGCAGGATTTCTCCGCGCAGAGAGCATCTAAAGCTCCCAGTGGCTGAGCTCAGCACACACTGCAGGGATTCAGAGTAGAAATCAAAATCAAGAAGAAAAACGCCAGCCCCATAGCCGAGGGCGTAGCAGTGGCGCCATATTGCCACCAGCGGCAGCAGCAGCGAATTCAGCGAGGCCAGTACAGCTACATCTGCGTACTCAAGAACAGTGAGTCAAACTGCGGGCCACAGAGGAGAAATCCCAGTACTGTACTCCCTGGGACTTGACCCAGTGGGGGAGGGGCGGTGGCAGAGATATCACACCATAGGAGAACGTGCAACCTGGCACCCCCCACAGTCTAAAGCAGCCTCTATCGACTCTCTGGGTCGGAGACTCTGTGATAAAACCCAGTAAAGGAGTAGTGGGGTCCGAGATACTACCGACTCGAGATCCAGAACACCTTAAGGGAAGTCATAGTGACCCAAGGGAAGAACCCAGAGAAGGCACAAACATCAGAAATCATGGGAAAGAGGAATAATACTGGAGCAATTAATGCCCACAACCCCACAACATCAGAACCTGATAAAACAGAAAATCAGAGATTTCTAGAAGATCAAATCAGGAAAATAACTGTAGAAATAATAGAGGTGCTTCGAAAAGAACTCAGAGAGAGCCAAAAAGAGATAAAGGATGCAATTAATGAAGTAAAGGCCTCAATTTAAAGCACAAACAACCGATTAGAACACAAGGACAACAGAATCTCGCTCTTATAAGATGAGCAATCCAAAAATGAACTCATAGTTTCTAATCTAGAAAAAAATATCCGACAGCAGGAATCTGATATTGAAGAAATATGGGCCCATTTTAAGAGAGCTAACCTAAGAATAATTGGAATAGAGGAGGGAAAAGAAAGTGAAACCAAAGGGATCAACAATCTCTTCAAGGAAGTAATAGCAGAAAATTTTCCAAACATAGAGCAAGAGGTTGATACAAAGGTCCAGGAAACTTATAGAACTCCCTTTAGACAGGATCGGAGAAGAGGATCCCCACGCCACATAATTGTCAAAATGACCAATGTGGAAGCCAAGCAGAGAATCTTAAAGGCAACAAAAACAAAGGGCCAAGTGACATTCAGAGGCAAGCCAATTAGAATCACTCCAGACTTCCCAAACCAAGTCATGAGAGCCAGAAGAGCTTGGAGTAACATATTCCAAACTCTGAAAGAAAACATCTTCCAGCCAAAAATTTCTTACCCAGCAAAACTTTCTATCAAATTAGATGGAAAAATAAGAAGCTTCCATGACAAACAGAAACTGAAGGAATTTATGTCTTCAAAACCAGCACTAGAGAAAATACTCAAAGAGATTAACTACAAAGAAGAAATAGGTAACACACACCAGAACCAGAGAAACAAGAGTTTCCATCCAACAGACAATTAAGATTGGTTATCTGTGGAGATTCATTATTTATGTTAGTCTTTTACCTATCTGTAAAGGGTATTGTTTGCCTTTATTGTTGTTAATTTTTAGGATTTCTAGTTGGAATATTAATATACCTTCAGATATAGCAATTGGAAATATTTTATCCCATTCTATTAGTAACTGTTAACTCTGTTTACATTGTTTTTGGATATACAATTTTTTATTTTTTTTATTTTTTAGGGAGTCTGTATACTCCTCTATTGCCTGTGCCATTGAAACCATAACCAAGAAATCACTGCCAATTTCAATGTTGTGAGGTTTTATGACCCAGATTTTCTCCTAAAAGTTTATAGTCTTAAGATTTATATTTAGGTCTATTATCTATTTTGAGCTAATATTTGTATATGGGATTAGGTAAGGGTCCAATTTTATTCTTTTCCATGTAATTATTATTTTTTAACAATATTTAGTTAAAAGATTATCATTTCCACCACCAAATGTTCGTGGAAACCTTGTCAAAAATAACTTGACAATATAGGGAAGAATTTAGCTCTAGGCTTTTATTTAACTCCAATGGTTTATATATCTGCCTTTAGAACAGTACTACACTGTTTCAATTAGTGTAGCTTTATATGGTTTGAAATCAGAAAATATATATCTTCTAGCTTTGTTCTTTTTCAAGATCGTTTTGGGTACCTAGACTCCATATTCCATATTAGCATAGATATTTTTCTGAAAAATAAATATATAAATATATGATAGTTTCACCTAAAAAATAGAAAAAAATATTCTCTGGTAAGAAAGAAAGCAAAAAGAAATATTGAAATGTTATCTTTAAGTCATCAAAAGCTTGGTATCAGACAAATGAAACTGTTATGTGAGATTATCATTTTTAATTTTAGATAAATTGCCATAATACTAGATGTCAACTACTAAGCCAAGCATGGGAGGGAGGGATAGGGAGAGAATGGGGTGGGGATTGGGTGGGGGCTGACTGGGAAAAGTGTGCATGTATGTCTACAAAATTATGTATCCTACTATGATGTATGAATACAGTGCACCAATAAAAAAAAAGAAAAAAAAAGAAAAAAATACTTGACAGCAGGAATCTGATATTGAAGAAATATGGGCCCATTTTAAGAGAGCAAACCTAAGAATAATTGGAATAGAGGAGGGAAAAGAAAGTGAAACCAAAGGGATCAACAATCTCTTCAAGGAAGTAATAGCAGAAAATTTTCCAAACATAGAGCAAGAGGTTGATAAAAAGGTCCAGGAAACTTATAGAACTCCCTTTAGACAGGATCGGAGAAGAGGATCCCCACGCCACATAATTGTCAAAATGACCAATGTGGAAGCCAAGCAGAGAATCTTAAAGGCAACAAAAACAAAGGGCCAAGTGACATTCAGAGGCAAACCAATTAGAATCACTCCAGCCTTCCCAAACCAAGTTATGAGAGCCAGAAGGGCTTGGAGTAACATATTCCAAACTCTGAAAGAAAACAACTTCCAGCCAAAAATTTCTTACCCAGCAAAACTTTCTATCAAATTAGATGGAAAAATAAGAAGCTTCCATGACAAACAGAAACTGAAGGAATTTATGTCTTCAAAACCAGCACTAGAGAAAATACTCAAAGAGATTAACTACAAAGAAGAAATAGGTAACACACACCAGAACCAGAGAAACAAGAGTTTCCATCCAACAGACAATTAAGATTGGTTATCTGTGGAGATTCATTATTTTTGTTAGTCTTTTACCTATCTGTAAAGGGTATTGTTTGCCTTTATTGTTGTTAATTTTTAGGATTTCTAGTTGGAATATTAATATACCTTCAGATATAGCAATTGGAAATATTTTATCCCATTCTATTAGTAACTGTTAACTCTGTTTACATTGTCTTTGGATATACAATTTTTTATTTTTTTTATTTTTTAGGGAGTCTGTATACTCCTCTGTTGCCTGTGCCATTGAAACCATAACCAAGAAATCACTGCCAATTTCAATGTTGTGAGGTTTTATGACCCAGGTTTTCTCCTAAAAGTTTATAGTCTTAAGATTTATATTTAGGTCTATTATCTATTTTGAGCTAATATTTGTATATGGGATTAGGTAAGGGTCCAATTTTATTCTTTTCCATGTAATTATTATTTTTTAACAATATTTAGTTAATAGATTATCATTTCCACCACCAAATGTTCGTGGAAACCTTGTCAAAAATAACTTGACAATATAGGGAAGAATTTAGCTCTAGGCTTTTATTTAACTCCAATGGTTTATATATCTGCCTTTAGAACAGTACTACACTGTTTCAATTAGTGTAGCTTTATATGGTTTGAAATCAGAAAATATATATCTTCTAGCTTTGTTCTTTTTCAAGATCGTTTTGGGTACCTAGACTCCATATTCCATATTAGCATAGATATTTTTCTGAAAAATAAATATATAAATATATGATAGTTTCACCTAAAAAATAGAAAAAAATATTCTCTGGTAAGAAAGAAAGCAAAAAGAAATATTGAAATGTTATCTTTAAGTCATCAAAAGCTTGGTATCAGACAAATGAAACTGTTATGTGAGATTATCATTTTTAATTTTAGATAAATTGCCATAATACTAGATGTCAACTACTAAACCAAGCATGGGAGGGAGGGATAGGGAGAGAATGGGGTGGGGATTGGGTGGGGGCTGACTGGGAAAAGTGTGCATGTATGTCTACAAAATTATGTATCCTACTATGATGTATGAATACCGTGCACCAATAAAAAAAAAAGAAAAAAAAAGAAAAAAGAAAAAAAATATAAAAACTCCATCAAAAAAAAATATATATATATACTTTTTATTGGAATGTTAACTAAAGTGTAGGCCAGGTGTTGTGGCTCACGCTTGTAATCCTAGTACTTGGGAGGCTGAGATAGGAGAATCGTAGGTTCACAGCCAGCCTTAACTACTTAGTAAGGTCCTCTGCAACTTAATGAGACCCTATTTCAAAATAAAGGATAAAAATAGGGCTGCAGGTGTATCTTGGAGGAAGATGCCCCTGGGTTCAATTCCCATTACCACAATAAATAAATAAATCATAAATAAAATAAAGTGTAGATTTAACAGTAAAAAAATACTTTTGTTGGTGCATTGTAGTCTAACATAATGTAGTTCAGAGTGACAGGGACATACATGCACACAGCACTTGGTGAGCTTCCCCCAGTTGAGCCTTAAGGCACAAACCCATAGATCCCTTGTAGCATGTTTTGGTATCTTTCACCCAGGTGTGTTAGAAAAAACTAAGCAATGCAAAAGGCAGTATCCAAGCACAAAATGAAAGAAAAGGCACTGAGACTGGCTGTACTCACTTGGTATGACATTCTTGAGTTCCACACACCGTCGGGCCAATGGAATGATTTAGTTCTTTATGACTGAGTAAAATTCTATTGTGTATACCAAAATTTTGTGAACCATTCATTTGTTGATGGTGACCTAGGCTGGTTCCATAATTTGCCTATTGTAAACTGTGCTGCTATGAACATGGATATGCAATTATTATTATAAAAAAGAACAATCCAACAAGAAGATGTAATGATATTTAAGATTTATGTCCCAAACATTGGCACATACACTTTTATAAAACAAACTCTTCAAGACATTAAGACTCAGCCAGGCGTGGTGGCCCATGCTTGTAATCCCAGCATTCGAGAGGCTGAGAAAGGAGGATCATGGTTCGAAGACAGCCTCAGCTACTTAAGTGAGGCCCTTTGCAACTTAGTGAGACCCTGTTTCAAAATAAAATAATAAAAAAATAGGGCTGGGGTTGTAGCTCGGAGGTAGAATGCCCCTGGGTTCCTTCCTCAGTATTGAAAAAAAAAAAAGACATTAAAACTCAGACTCCAACAGAAAAATATTAGAAGTCTTTAACACACTGCTCACACCACTAAATCAATCTTCCAGATGAAATATCAGTAAAAATTCTTCAGAACTAAAGATTATTATAAAGCAAATGAACCTAATAGATATACACAAAATATTCCAACCAACAGCAGCTGAATATACATACTTCTCAGCTGCTCATGGAAGCCTTTTCAAAATAGACCACATTTCAGGCCATAAAGCAAGTGCCAGAAAAATTTTAAAAATGTAATATAATTCCACGCCTCTTTTTAGATTATATTGTAATGAAGGTAGAAATTAACTACAGAAAGACCCAAGTGGAATTATATAAACACATGGAGATTGAATGATACACTTGAGTAGAAATTGCATTATAGAAGAAATAAGGAGAAAAAAATGGATTCTTAAAAACAAATGAAAAAAAGTTACAAAATACAAAAATCTATGAGCCACTTTGAAGGCAGTTTAAAAAGGAAAATCTATACTATTGAGTGCTCATATAAGAAAGAAAAAAAAAAGAAATTCACTAAATAACAACCTAATAATACACTTCAAGGCCCTTGAAAAACAGAAACAGACTAATCCCATAGCCAGTAGAAGACAGGAAATAATTAAAATAAGCAGAAATAAATGAAATAGAGAACAAAAACATGTAAAAGATCAAGAACAAAAATCTGTTTTTAAAAGATAAATAAGATTTATAAACCTTTAACCAACCTAACTAAAAGAAAGAGAAAATCGAAGAAAATTTCTAAAATAAGAAATGAAAAAGAAAACATCACCCAGACATCAAGGAAATAAGAAGGATCATCAGAAATTATTTTGAAAATTTATACTCCAATTAATTGGAAAAAAGATGAAACTAACAGATTTCTAGACATGTACAACCTACCTAAATTGAACCAAAAATATATAGAAAACCTAAACAGACCAATAGCCAGAAAAGAGATAGAAACAACAATAAAAAGCCTTCCATCAAAGTAAAGCCCAGGGCCAGATGGATTCCCAACTGAATTCTATAAATCTTTATAGAAGAATCAAACCCAATCCTTCACAAGTTATTCTGTGAAATCAATAGAGATGAAATACTTCCAAACTCCTTCTATGAGGCCAGTATCACTTTAAAACCAAAACTGAACAAAGATTTTTGAAGAAAAGAAAATTACAGAACAATGTTATTGATGAACATAGATGCAAAAATTCTAAACAAATACAAGTGATATGCATTCAAAACCATACCTAGAAAATTGTACACCATGACCAAGTTGGGTTCATTTCAGGGATGCAAGGCTGGTTCAGCATAGTAAAAACAATCCGAGATGGGCATGACAGCACACGCTTGTAATCCCAGGATTTGGGAGACTGAGACAGGAGGATCACGGTTCGCAGACAGCCTCAGCTACTTAGCAAGGCCCTCTACAACTCAGTGAGACCCAGTTTCAAAATAAAAAAAATAAAAAATAGGGTAGGGGTGTAGCTCAGAGGTCAAATACCCCTGGGTTCCATTCCTAGACCTGCAAAAAAATAAAAATAAAAGTAAAAACAGTCCATGTAATTCTCCACATAAACAGATTGGGAACAAATCTCAGTAGATGCTGAAAAAGCATTTGACAAAATCCAGCACCCATTCATGTTCAAAGCAATGTAGAAAATAAAAATAGAAGAAACTTGCCTCAACATCATAAAGGCAATATACAATAACCTTAAACCAACATCATACTGAATGGGGAATAAAACTGCAAGAATTCCCTTTAAAATCAGAAGACAAGGATGTCTGCAATCGCCATTCCTTTTTGATATAATACTGGAGACTCTGGCTGGAGTGATAAGGCAAAAAAAAAAAAAAGAAAGAAAGAAAAGAAAAGAAAATCAAGGGACTACAAATAGGAAAAAAAAAAAACAAAATTATCTCTGTTTGTCAATAACACAATCCTGTACTTAGAAGACCTCTCCAAAACTCGACCACAAGACTTCTAGAGCTTATTAACAAACTCAGCAATGTAGCAGAATACAAAATCAACCTAAAAACATCAGTAGCCTGTCTATATGCTAACCATGAACCCACTGAAAAAGAAATCCAGAAAACAATTCCATTAATAATAACCTCAAAATGATAAAATACCTAGCAATAAATCTAATCAACAAGGTTAAATAATTTTACAATTAAAATTAAAAAATACTACAAGAAATAAACTAAATATTTTAAAATATGGAAAGATCTTCCATGCTCTTGGATAAGCAGAATAAACATTATCAAAAATAGTCTTATTGCCAAAAGTGATCATCTGAATCAATGCCATACCTATCAAAATATCAATGTTATTCTTTACAGATCTAGAAGAATCAGTCCTAAATTTCACATTTAGAAACAAAAGACCCATAAAAGCCAAAGAAATTCTCAGAAACAAGACCTATGCAGGAGGCATCACAATTTCTTACTTCAAATTATACTAGAGCTATATAATAAAAACAGCATAATAATTGCACAAAATAGACATATAGATAGGTCAACATAACAGAATAGAAGACACAGAAACAAATCCACTTACTTATATTTAGTTAATTTTTGACAAAGTTGCCAGGTACATATATTGGAGAAAAGACAGATTTTTCAATAAATAGTATTGGGAAAACTGGTTATCTGTTTGTAGAAAATGGTATTAAATCCCAGCCTCTCTGCACAACCATCAACTCAAGATGAATCAAAGACCTGGAAATTAAATCAGATACTTTGAAATTACAAGAGGAGGTATAGGTCTAATACTTCAACACATAGGCATAGATGGGCACCTCCTCAATAAGATGCCCAAAGCTCAAAAAATTAAAACAATAATTAATAAGTCGGATTGCATTAAATTAAAGAGTTTCTGGACAGCAAAGGAAACCATCAAGAGTCTAAAAAGAGATTCTACAGAATGAAATACAATCTTTGCAGATACTCCTCTGATAGAGTACTAATATCTAGAAAATGCAAAGTACTTAAGGGAATTAACACTAACAAACAAAGAACCAAATAAAGAAATGGGCCACTGAACAAGTCACAATAGCCAAATTATGGAACCAAACCAGGTATCCATTCACAGATTAATGTATTACAAAATATTGGGATATACACACCATGGAATTCTACTCGGAAATAAAAAAGAACAAAATAACGTCATTTAGAGGAAAATGAAAGAACCTGTGGAACATTATGTTTTGTGAGATCAGCCAGTCACAGAAAGTGAAAGTTCATATGTTTTCCCTTTAATGCAGAAACTACTGAGTAATTGGGATACAAGAAGGACTTTAGAATGCTGGGCATAGTATGCAAACCTGTAATCCCAGTACTTGGGAAATTGAGACAGGAGTGCAGGTTCGAGACCAGTCTTAGCAACCTAGTGAGACCTTGTTTCAAAAAACTAAACAGCAGGACCCTGGGCCCCAGGTGGGGGTCACGTGTGCGGGGCACTCTGGGGCCCCAGAAAAACCGGGGCCCCGAGCCACGGACCCTGGGCCCCGGGCAGGGGTCGTGAGGGGCACACCAGACCCCTGGAAGAACTGGGGCCCAGGTCACAGGACCCTGAGCCCCTGTCGGGGTCGCAAAGGGCATGCCGGACCCCTGGAAAAACCGGGGCCGAGGTCTCAATGCCCTGGGCCCCGGGCAGGGGTCGCACAGGGCATACCGGACCCCTGAAAGAACCGGGGCCGGGGCTGCAGTGATACCGAGTGCCTGAACCCCACAACCTCCTCAAACCACACATACTGTCTTCTCTTATTTTAAAAAAAAAGGAAAAGAAAAAGAAAAAAGAAAAATATCGAAGAGGGGTCAAGATGGCTGCGGCACAGGATACTGAAGATGCAGACAAAACTTATCCAACTGAACTGGAACTTTTGGAAAAATTCCCCACGAAGGAGGACTGCTTCTTCTCTCCATCCTTAAGAATCCTGGACATCACCTGTAAGGAGAGAGTTTAGCAGAGACCTAGGAGGAAGGCTGTGTTGGAAGCAGTTGCCATGATGGTGGTGGAGACTTGTATTCAGAAGAGGCAGAAATCTGATCCTACAAACCTTATCTTCCGGAGAAATTACCCCAAAGGTCGAATGCTACCGTTGCACATGCTTATGAACACTGGCCAACATTCAGAGTGGAAAAAGAGCTTGGGAAAGATTTGAAATGGCAGAGGCAGTGGCAATGGCAGCTGCCAGTACTCAGAGGAGGCAGAGATCTGATGCATTACACCTGGAAATTTTGAAGAAATAACCCCAGAGACAGAATGCTACCACCACGTACCCTCGGGAACGTGGGACAACCTGCTGGGTGAAGAGGGCACTCGGATTGGAGCCTGCCGAGGGGTGAGGCCGGTGACAGGAACAGAAAAGCTGGGACTGGAGCCTGCCATGAGGCAAGGCCGGTGCTGGGGCCAGCAAGGTTGGGATCGGAGCCTGCTGTGAGGCAAAGCCACTACTGAGGCCTCCGAGGCCGGGATTGGAGCCTGCCGAGGAGTTAGGCCGGTTCCTGGGCCAGCGAGCCTGGGATAGGAGCCTGCCGTGATGCAAGGCCGGTGCTGGGGCCTCCGAGGCCAGGATCAGAGCCGGCCGAGGGGTTAGGCTGGTGCCAGGGCCAGTAAGGCTGGGATCAGAGCTTGCCATGAGGCAAGGCCGGTGCTGGGGCCTCCAAGGCCGGAATCGGAGCCTGCCAAGGGGTTAGGCTGGTGCGGGGGCCAGTGAGGCCGGGATTGGAGCCTGCTGTGAGGCAAGGCCACTACTGAGGCCTCTGAGGCCGGGATTGCAACCTGTTGAGGGGTTAGGCCAGTGCCGGGGCCAGCGAGGTCAGGATCGGAGCCTGCCATGAGGCAAGGCTGGTCCTGGGGCCTCTGAGGCCGGGATCAAAGCCTGCCCAGGGGTTAGGCCGGTGTGGGGGCCAGTGAGGCCAGAATCGGGGCCTCCCATGAGGCAAGGCTGGTGCTGGAGCCAGCGAGGTCGGGATGAGAGTCCTCTGGGTGGCCAGGCTACTACTGGGGCCGTCAAGAGTGGGATCGGAACTTGCAATGCAGCATGCACAGAGAAATATCACAGAAAATAAAAACCAGATCCTTCCCCTAATTAGCAATAACTAGGAGGAAAGGGGTAACAGGAGGAGGTCGAGTTATAGAAAGGGCCTTATAACGAAGCAACTAAGGTGACCAGTCAGAGGGTATGGGTTGGGGAAGGATGGAACCTCTTTAAAACTCAGGAGGTATGTAAACAAATGTATCAAATATAATCACCAATCAAGCATGGGATCGAGGGAGTGGGAGGGAATGGGATGGGGATTGGATGAGGGCTAATTGGATGATGTGTGCTTGTATATCCTCTCAGATCTTGTATTTCAATGTGATGTATGATTACAATGCACCAATAAAAATAATAATTAAAATATTTCCAAAAAAAAACCTAAAACAGCTGGGGTATACCTGAGAGGTAAAATGCTCCTGGATTGAAACCCTGCTATTACAAAAAAGAGGGATATTAAATAATGCAGGAGAAGCTGGGAATGGTGGCGCAAGCTTTCAATCCCAGCATTTCGGAGGCAGAGACCGGAGGATCACAGTTTGCAGACAGCCTCAGCTACTTAACGAGGCCCTCTGGAACTCGGTGAGGCCCTGTTTCAAAAAATAAAAACACTAAAAAATAGGGCTAGGGGTGTAGCTCGGAGGTAGAATGCCCCTGGTTTACCAAAAAATAAATGAATAAATATAACAAAATGCAGGAGAAACCCCAATGGACTGATGGAGGTGGTATAGGGAAGGGTAACAGGGAGGGCCAGGGAGAATAAATGAAAAAATACTTCCATTCACATTATGTACATATATGAAAATACCAGGAAGGAGGCAGGAATGGAGATGGAATGGGGGAAAGCCCACCAAGTCCTGAGTGCATGTATGTCACTATCACACCAATAAAACTATAAAAAATCCTTTTGATTTAAAAAAATTAAGACCTTTGAGCCCATGCAGTACAGCACAGGACAGTAATCACAGCTGCTGGGGTTGGGAGACTGAGAAAGGAGGATGGAGGGTTAGAGGTCAGTCCAGGCCACTTAGCAAGACCTTGCCTCAAAGTAAAAATTTGAATATGTCCAGAAATAATAGCTCAGTGATAAAGAGCCTCTGGTTTCAATCCCCAGTACCAAGTGTGTGTGTGTACACACCACACACACACACACACACACACACACAGGAATGACCCTTATCAGGTGTTATGGAATGTGCCTATAATACCAGTACTTAGTGGGCTGATACAGGAAAATCATAAGTTGAAGGCTAGCCCCAGAAACTTAGTAAAGCCCTCAGAGACTTAGAGCCTGTTTCAAACATATCAACGTTTATTAGTAAGCCAAACATGAGAGGGGTGGGGGAGAGAATGGAGTGGGAATTGGAGAAGGGCTAAATGAGTGATGTGTGCATGTATGCCTCTACCATCTTGTACCCCATTACATCTGTATGACTACAGTGCACCAATACAAAATAAAAAAAATCAATAAATAATAGTTAAAAGTTTTGGCTGTATAGATCAAAAGTAGAATGCCCCTGGGTTCAATCCCCAGCACCACAAAAGGTATGACTTCTCACTCCTTTAGGGAACAGAGGGAGATTATCTAGTAACATTCTAATTGGGACACAGATTAAGAGCCTTCTCTTCAGTAAAAGCAATGTAGACAAATACACATGTGACTTTGTTGCCCTGTTCACAGTGGTCTGTTACACAGGTTATTGCTGCTCTGTGCCTCCAGCTTGTGAAGCTTTCCTTTATCATTTCATCTGCACTGCTATGTTAGTTCCTTCATAGAAGTAGGGAGCTTGTGTTACTTAATGGCTTCC
Source organism: Muscardinus avellanarius (assembly GCF_963383645.1). Taxonomy (NCBI): domain Eukaryota; kingdom Metazoa; phylum Chordata; class Mammalia; order Rodentia; family Gliridae; genus Muscardinus; species Muscardinus avellanarius. Next base: position 72,531,982 of record NC_137792.1, read on the forward strand.
TCCACATCTTTCTTTTCAGGAGAGAGTATGTTGTGACTTATAAAAGAATTAGATCAAAGAACCCAGAATTGCTTGTTGCCCTAAAGGACAAAGAAGGCTCTAATGGGAACCTCTAACGTAGGTCCATGATGTAGCAGAGTGAAAGCTGATCTATTCTGGTCGCACTAACTCCTTCCTCACAGGCCCCTGGCCCTTCCTCACAGGCCCCTGGCCCTATGGACTCCATCATGTCAATTGATTCCAGGTGCTCCTATTTTAAGAACATTATTCTGGTAGCTCCTTTACAAAACAAGAGGCCTGGATTTCCTGATGCCATTCCTTTCTTTTTTAATCTCCTCTTGTTACATGCAAGGAAAATCTACAAATAGGGAAATTCAGGATGACTGGTGTGCCTTAGTTGGTAGAATGAAAGAGAGGCTTTTTAAGAAAGATACTAGAAGAGTAATGCTGTCTGTGTTGATATGGAATTGAAAGGAGCTAGGCTACAATGCTTTTCCTGTTGACATCAGCTTCTTCATTGGCTTCTAGCACCCCAGACTTGTGAGTTTTGGAGACCTTGTCTCCTCTCCTTTTTTTATTTTTCTGTGTGTATGTATGTTAATATGGATTGAAGCCAGGGGCATTCTACCTCTGAGCTACATCCCCAGCCTGTTATATTTTGAAACAGGGTCTAAGTTCCTAAGGCTGGCCCCCTCCTGTCTCAGCCTTGCAAGTACTAGGATTACAGGGATTGACCACCATGCTTGGTTCCTCTCATTTTGAGAGCTGGAAAAAAGAGCAGCTGCATTAGTGTTTTCACAGAGACTGGGAACTGGAAATACCATCACATTTTCCATTTTTCTATAGCATGATCTATTTCCAACAGAGACATATATGCACTGACTGCCCGGAAATGGATCAGGAGTGATATATACCTTGTTTCTTATGCTGGGAAGTAGCAAAAGAAGAAAAAAATTTAAAATATCTCTGGTATGCATCTAGAGAAAAGGTAGTGGTAGAGGGAACACTGCTGCCCCATGAAACCTAGAACCTCATTTATAGGATTCTGCTGCTCTGTACCTGTAGGCTTCGTACATTTCTTCTCTCTTGATAATTAAAATGTATATTTATATATTTAATTTCAGATTACTTTTACTTGTATAGACAAGTCAATACAATACAGAGAATTATTGCATAAGCTTTATTCAGATCCCATTGATTTTTTTTCTATGATCCTCTTTCTTCTCCAGGTTCCCATCCAGAATATCACCTGTGTTACCTTCTAGTTGTCATAAAAAGCAACTATAGACTGGGTGGCCTAAACGACAGAAATTTGTTTTCATATACTCCTTGGCTGGAAGTCCAAGATCAAGGTGTTGTTAGATTTGGTTTCTCCAGAGGCCTCCTTGGATTGCAGATGGTATCTTCTTTGCACGTTTTCATGGCTTTGTCTCTGTTTGCCTAGGCTGGTAGGGTGTGGCTGGAGGAAGTGAGTTCCTGGGTATGAGGCCTTGGGAATTATATATTGTTACTCATCCCCTTGCTCACTTTCTTGCTTCCAACCTTTATGATATAAAGAGCAAAGCCTTGTGTTTGCCATTTTTCTGCTTCCCACCTTCATGCCCTGAGATCTGTGGTGCCTGGCCTTAAAAGGACTGAACCCAAAACAATGAGCAAATGACTCTTCCTTCCTCTAAGTTATTTGGTTAAGATGCTTAGATTATAGCTGTGAAAATGCAGACTAATATATAGAGATACATGGAAATAGATCTATTCTGAGGAATCAACTCACACAATTTTGGAAGCTGAGAAGCCCCATGCTTTGTTTTCTGCAAGCTGGAGGTACAAGAAATCTGGTGGTGTAGTTCCCGTCCAAAGCTGAAAACCTGCAAACCAAGAAAGTCATGCAAATACCAGAGTCTGAAGGCCTGAGGATCAGGAACAATCATATCCAAGGGCTAGAGAAGATGGATGCCCCAATTAACCAGAGAGAATGAAGTTACCTTTCTTCTGCCCTTTTATTTTCTTTGGGTCTTCAATTAATTTGATAATGTTCACCTGTATCAATAAAAATGGGTAAACGCATTCTCCTGAATATTCTCATAGACACACCCAGAAATAATGTTTTATCCCAATAAAGTTGACACATAAAATGAGCCATCACAATCACTAAACAAACTAAGAAACAACTTTTACTACAAACAGCAGCAACCACATACCTGGGGGAGGGGAGAAAATTTGTCTCTCAATGTTTTCACATCACATTACTTAAAATGTTCATTTTTTAGCAAACGATTGTAAGACATGCAAAGAAACAAGACAGTATGGGCATACCTAGGATAAAAAGTAATAATAGAAGTCAAATGCAATGGTTCATACCTGTAATCCCAATACTTGAGAGGCTGGGACATTAAGATTGAAAGTTCAAGGCCAGCCATTACAACCAGACTAGATCCTGTTTCAAATAAATAAATAAATAAAAAGAGCTGAAGACATGGCTCAGTGGTAAAATGCTTCTGATTCAATCCTCAATACCACACACATATACACAGAGCAATAAGAATCTGTATAAATGGTAACTGACAGGGATAGGGAAAAGAGGAAAATAGGGGGTTTCTGGTCAATAGTCCTAATAAAATTTTAGTTGTATAAGATAAATAAGCTCTTCCTATCTGCTACACAATATTTTATCTATAATAATACTATATTATACACTTATAATTTATAAAGAGCATAGATTTCAGTGTAAAATTCTTACAGAATTTGCTAACAAAATAGTACTCGAATAGGCAAATAAATCAACTTAGATTGTTGAGTGAAAGGCATTTTTATACTGTTTGTTTTTATCAGGTAAAATAGTCAAAGTAAAAAATAATTTTAAGTCAATTTCTCAGGAATGTTGCAAATGGATGAATTTGAGTATATTTAAATGATGGTAACCGTAGGCAGGTAGGGTGCAGATGGAAAAGGTAGGCCACTGGGGGTGTGTCCATGAGGACTGTATCTGTCCTGGTACCTTCCTTTGGCTCTCTCTGCTTCCTTCCCCATGAGCCGAGAGCGGCATTTTCCCATCATGGGTTCTACTAGCATGGTTTCTGCTTTTTTAGCCAGTCAGTCATGGATTGAACCTTCTTAGCCTCTGACACCATGAGCTGAAATGAACTTTTAAGTTTTCTTGTCTGATATTTTGATCACAGTGACTGAAAAGCTGACTAATGCATCCCTAATTTTGTGGTAATCACAGGCTGTCTTCATATGAAGCAAATTGAGAACTCTTTCTTTGTAATTATCTTTGATTGGAAAGTGATTCTGGCCAGAGTGGTAGAGTTCCTGTGCCTTCTTTCCACATCCATCAAGATGGCCCATGCTGGACACATGCTAACTATGTATTGTTTATGTATAATTTATATTACTTTTATAAAAGTAAGCATTTACTTGCAGAAGCCTGGGGGCTAATGAGGAGTTTTCAGAAACAGCAACTATACAAGATGCAGAATAGGTCATAGTAGAACTTAGAAGGATGAAATGAGTTGGTAAAAAGGGAGGAATGGAGGGTGCTCCGAGTCCTCGCCACTGCCAGGAGCAAGATGGCTGCAAGAATTGCTGCCTACCTCAAGAATGCCTGGGCCTAGTATCCAGTGCTGGTTGTGTCCTTCAACCATCACAGGCCTCTCTATAATTCTGCCCCCAATTAGCCCCTACACCAAGTATGCCATAATGACCAATAAAGCCACACCCTACAACTACCCAGTGCCTGTCCGAGAGATGGGAACATGCCCGACACGCCCAGCCACCCCCAGGACCCCCAGGGTCCCAGCCTGGAGTGGCTGAAGAACTTGTGAACACTTCCATTGACAGGAGGAAGCCCCTTCCCCTAATAAAAATGTGAAACAAAAAAGGAAGGAATGTAGACTTTTTACACACACGATTCTCTTTCACAGGCCTTAGTTTTGTATTTATTTTGTTTTGTTTGTTCTCAGAATTGACTTCATGAACATTTGACCTCTGAGCTAGTTACCCCAGACTTTTTTAAATTTTGAAACAGGGTCTTGCTAAGTTGCTGAGCCTGGCTTCATACCTGAAATCCTCTTGTTTTTAGCCTTCAAAGTACTGGGATGACAGGAGTGTGCCATGACAACTAGATTTTTTTTTTAATTTGTGGTACTGTGGATTGAACCTATGGGTGTTCTACAACAGAGTCACACCCTTAGGACTTTTTTGTTTCTTATTACACAGGCTGGTCTCAAACTTGCAATCCTGCTCTCTCAGCAGGATTTACATATTTTATTATTTTAATATTTTATATATTTATATATTATACATAAATATATATTATAATTTTCAAATCAGGGAATTTCTATTTCTAAAAGCATTTATTATTTGTAGTAAAAATATTCAAAATCTTTCATCTGGTTTTTGAAATATACAGTAATTATCATTATCTATAATCACTTGAGTGTGCAATATAACACCAGAACTTATTTTTCTCTAATTGTAATTTATTATTCTCTGACTAGCATTTCCCCATTCCTCTCTTCCCACTAACCTCCCCAACCTCTGATAGCCACTATTCTACTCTCAGTTTGTATGAAATCAACTTTCTAGAATGCATTTATGAGTGAAATCATGTGATGTTTGTTTTTCCTTGCCTGATTTGTGCCATTTAATATAAGGTCTTATACTTCTATCCATTTTGTCACAAATGACAGGATTTTGTTATTTTTTTGACCAAATAGTATTCCTTTGTGTATATTACCACATTTTCTTCATCCATTCATTGTTTAATGGGCACTTAAGCTGTTTCTATGTTTTGGCTATTGCGATTAGAGCTGCAATGAACATGGGAGTGCAGCTGTCTATTTAAAGTACTGATTTCTATTCCTTTGGATATATACCCAAGAGTAACCTTACTGAATCTTATGGCACTTCTTTTTCATTTTTTGAAGAACTTCCATCCTGTTTTCCATAATGGCTTTACTGTACTAATTTACAACCCTAACAACAGTGTGTATCCTCACCAGCACTGGCTATCTTTAGTGTTTTTGATAATAATCATTCTAAGTGGAGTGAATGGTATCATATTGTATAATTTGATTTGCATTTCCTTAGTGGTGGAAATTTTTCTCATAATAGCTATTCATCATTTGTAGGTCTTCTTTTGAGAAATGGTTTGGTCTATTTCCATTTTTTAAATTTATTGGGTGCATTATAATCATACATCATTATGAGGTAAAAATGATAGAAGTATACATGCACACATCACACATTTAGGTCTTTACCAATTCCCACTCCATTCCCTTCCCCCTCCCTCCTCATATTTGGCTTAGTGACTGACTTTGATATGTTTGTGAGTGCCATTTTAAAATGGAGTATTTGGTTTATTGTGGCTGAATATTTTGAGTTCCTTGTATATTGTGGATATTAATCCCTTCTTGGGTATATAGTTTGAAAATACTTTCTCCCATTCTCTAGGTTGTCTCCTTACTCCCAAATGCTGGGATTACAAGTGTGTGACACCACGCCCTGGTAGCTTCTAAATTTCTGGACTGATTTAAAGAAGTAGGTATGGTGCACTAATAATCTTGTCTCAGAACTTTCACGTAACTACCACAGTTTTTCTTTATATTTTTCTTTCTTTATTATTTTTATTTGGTGCATTATAATTATACATCATACTGAGGTATAGAGTGATAAGAATATACATGCACACAGCTCTTGGAGCACTCTCCTTTGGGGCCCACTCTCTTCTTCCTCCTCCCTGCACGAGCCCCTGATATTGGAATGGGTAATTTTACATACATAGCATTATTAAAATTGTTATATTATTTATGTTTCTATACCCTCACCTCCCTCTACTAAACCCCCTTCATCACTCCATTGGCAGTTCTGCTCTTCTACCAGATTTCACCCTTGTTTTCCAAATTGTACCTAGCTTCCACATATAAAAAAAAAACTATAACTATTAATTTTAAGATGAGCTCCATCTATTTTCCTTCAAATGACATAATTTTGTTCTTTATGGCTGAATAAAATACCATTGTGTATATATCCCACAGTTTTGTGATCCATTCATCTGTTGATGGACACATAGGCTGGTTCCATAATCTGGCTATTGTGAATTGGCTTGCTTTAAACATGGATATGCAAGTATCACTATAATATTCTGATTTTAGTTTCTTTGAAAAGATTCCCAGGAATGGTATCCCTTAATTATATGGTGGTTTGATTCCCAATCTTCTAAGAAACCTCCACACTAATCTCCACAGTGGCTGTACTAGTTTGCAGTCCCACCAACAGTGTAAAGAGTTCTTATTTTCTTACATCCTCACAAGCATTTATTGTTTGTGTTCTCTGAGCTACATCCTCATCACTTTTTTTGTTGTTGTTGTTTTGTTTTTTGTGGTACTGGGGTTCCTGGGAGCCCTTCTACCTCCGGGCTACACTCCTAGACCTATTTTTTATATTTTTATTTGGAAACAGGATCCCTTAAGCCAGCACGGCTGGCTTCGAACCTGCGTGATCCTCCTGTCTCTGCCTCCCAAGCGTGGGGATTACAAGCATGCGCCACCACACCAGGAATAATCACTTTTTATTTTGAAATACAGTCTCAAAGAGTTCCTGAGGGCCTCAGTAAGTAGCTGAAACTGGTTTTGAACTTATGATTATTCGGTTTCAGCCTTTCAAGTATCAATATTACAGCATGTCCTTCTACACCCAGCCATTTTTTCCCAAGATTTTATTATGAAAATTTCAAACATGTAAGTGGTGAAAGGAGTGTACAGAAAACACTATATACCCACTGCCTACATTCTATAGTGGTTAAAATCTTAAAAAATTGGAAGCTTTTCTGTGTATCAACCATGAATCCACTATGAAAAAAATCCAGTTCATTCAGGATATCCCACAAAAAATAAAATACTTAGAAATGAACTTAACCAAGGAGGAAAAAAATCTCTACAAAGAAAATGATAAAAGATTGAAAAAAGAAATCAAATACGACCTTAGAAGATGAAAAAATCTCCCATGTTCCTGGGTAGGCAGAATAAATATCATCAAAATGGCCATACTTCCAAAAGTGATCTACAGGTTCAATGCAAAACCCATTAAATTACCAAGGTCTTTCCTTAAAGATATAGAAAAATCAGTTCTTAAAAAAATTTGGAACAACCACAGACCCAGAATAGCCAAAGTAGTTCTCAGCAATAAAAAAAATGCTGGAAGAATCACAATACCTGGCTTTAAACTATACTACAAAGCCATAGTAATAAAAACAGCATAATACTAGCACAAAAACAGCTACATAGACCAATAGAGCAGAATAGAAGACTCAGAAACAAATCCACACACCAACAGCAAATTGAATTTTGACAAAAGGGCCAAAAACATACATGGGGGAAAAAGATAGCCTGTTCAACAAATGATGTTAGAAAAACTAGTTAACCATATGCAGAAAAATGGAAATATATCTCACTTTCTCACCTTGCTTAAGATTGAGTTCAAGATGGATCAATTACTTGGAAATAAGACCAGAGACTTTGAGTCTCCTTCAAGAAGCCTCACAGGAAGGCAAAGGTCCAACACTGCAACACATCCACACAAGTAAAACCTTTCTCAACAAAACCACAAAGTCAAGAGAAACTAAAAGGTAGATCAATATGTAGCACCGCATTAAACTGAAGACCTTAACAGCAAAGGAAACTTTCTATCAAGAACCTCAACTGAGAGCCAAAAGAATGGGAGATTTTTGTCACCTTCTCCTCGGATAGAGGACTAATATCTAGAATATATAGAGACCTCAAGAACCTCAACACTAAGAAAACAAATAACCCAATCAAAATAGGGCAAGTGAACTAAATAGACACTTCTCAAAAGAAGAGATTCAAATGGCCATTAAGTGCATGAAAAAAATGGTCAACATCATTAGCAATCAGAGAGATGCAAATCAAAAGTACCCTGACGTTTCACCTAACTTCAACTAGAATGGCAATCATTCAAAACACAAACAACAACAAATTCTGTCAAGGATGTGGAGAAGTGTCAACTCTAATATATTGTTTTTGAGATTACAAATTAGTACAAACACTTTGGAAAACAGTATGAAAGATACTCAGAAGAATGGGAATGAACTTACCATATGATTCAGCAATACCACTTCTGGGTATCAACCCAAAAAAAAAAAAAAAATGGAATCCAAACTACCAAACTAATGCATGTATTTCTGTGTTCATAGCTGCACAATTCGCCATTGCCAAACTATGGAACCAGCCAAGATGTCCATCAACAGATGAATGTATTACAAAACTATGGGGCTTCCAGGAAGATGGCAACGGAGAAAAGCAGGGCTTACAAGCTCCTCTAACAACTAATCTCTATTGCCACAAAAGCAGCATCTTTCATAGCCAGAAAACACCATCAGCAGAGAAAAAAAGAATGCAAGGGACAGAGAAAAAGAGGGCTGGAAAAACGCGACGCCAGAAAGAAACCAGACCACAGTGCTGCAGCTGGATCCGTGGAGCAGAGCGGCGGGCGCCATCTTCCCTTGCAGCATCAGGCCCCAGAGAGGAGGGGGACTCAGAACGGAGCTCAGAGCAAGAGAGGAGATATGCCAGCCTCACGGCCGAGGACCTGTCAGCAGCACATTACTGCCAGCGGCAGCAGGAGCTCACCATACAGCACCAGACCAACACACTCAACAGCCCACCAGGCTCCAGAGAGGAGCGGCAGACAGCGAGCCAAGGTGAGCCACTGCGGAACAGCAGGGCAAAATTCGGCAGATTTTTCGGTGAAGGGAGCATCTAAAGCTCCCAGTGGCTGGACTCAGCACACCTTGCAGGGACTCAGAATGGAGCTCAAAAACAGAGAAGAAATACGCCAGCCTCACAGCTGCTCACTGGCGGCAGCAGCAGTGAATTCACGAAGTCCACTGCAACTCCATCTGCGCACTCAACAACAGTGAGTCAAATTGTGGCCCCTAGAGGAGAAATCCCAGTACTGCATTCCCAGTGACTTGACCTAGTGGGGGAGTGGCAGTGGCAGAGATGTCACACCATAGGAGAACGCCCAACCTGGCACCCCCCTCATGGTCTAAAGCAGCCTCGATTGACTCCCTGGGTCTGAGACTCTGCAATACAACCCAGTAAAGGAGTAGTGGGGACTGAGATACCACAGACTCGAGATCCAGAGCACCTTCAGTGGAGTCGTAATGAACCAAGGAAAGAACCCAGAGAAGGCACAAACTTCCAAAATCATGGGAAAGAGGAATAACAATGGAGCAATGAATGCCCACAAACCCACAATATCAGAACCTGATAACAAAGAAATTCAGAGATTTCTAGAAGATCAAATCAGGAAAATAACTGTAGAAATAATAGAGGTGTTTCAAAAAGAATTCAGAGAGAGCCAAAAAGAGATAAAGGATGCAATTAATGAAGTGAAGGCCTCAATTCAAAGTACAAACAACCGATTAGACCACATGGAGAATAGAATCTTGCTCTTAGAAGATGAACACTCCAAAAGTGAATGCATAGTTTCTAATTTAGAAAAAAATATCTGACAGCAGGAATCTGACATTGAAGAAATATGGGCCCATTTTAAGAGAGCTAACCTAAGAATCATTGGAATAGAGGAGGGAAAAGAAGGTGAAACCAAAGGGATCAACAATCTCTTCAAGGAAGTAATACCAGAAAAATTTCCAAACATAGAGCAAGAGGTCGATACACAGGTCCAGGAAACTTATAGAACTCCCTTTAGACAGGATTGGAAAAGAGGATCCCCATGCCACATAATTGTCAAAATGACCAATGTGGAAGCCAAGCAGAGAATCTTAAAGGCAACAAAAACAAAGGGCCAAGTGACATTCAGAGGCAAGCCAATTAGAATCACTCCAGACTTCCAAACCAAGTCATGAAGCCAGAAGTGCTTGGAGTAACATATTCCAAACTCTGAAAGAAAACAACTTCCAGCCAAAAATTTCCTACCCAGCAAAACTTCCTATCAAATTAGATGGAGAAATAAGAAGCTTCCATGACAAACAGAAACTGAAGGAATTTATGTCTTCAAAACCAGCACTAGAGAAAATACTCAGAGATTAACTACAAAGAAGAAATAGGTAACACACACCCGAACCAGAGAAACAAGATTTTCCATCCAACAGACAACTAAGATTGGTTATCTGTGGAGATTCATTATTTATGTTAGTCTTTTACCTATCTCTAAATTGTATTGTTTGCTTTTATTGTTCCTAATTTTTAGGATTTCTATTTGGAATATTAATATACCTTCAGATACAGCATTTGGAAATATCTTATCTCATTTTAGCAGTAACTTTTAACTCTGTTTACATTGTCTTTGGATATACAATTTTTTTTATTTTTTAGGGAGTTTGTTTACCCTTTAGTTGCCTGTGCCATTGAAATCATATCCAAGAAATCATTGCCAATTTCAATGTTGTGAGGTTTTATAACCCAGATTTTCTTCTAAAAGTTCAAAGTCTTAAGATTTATATTTAGGTCTTTTATCTATTTTGAGTTAATATTTGTATATGGTGTTAGGTAAGGGTCCAATTTCATTCTTTTTTATGTAATTATTATTTTTCAACAATATTTAGTTAAAGGATTATTATTTCCTCCACCAAATGTTCGTGGAAACCTTGTCAAAAATAACTTGACAATATATGGAAGAATTTATCTCTAGGCTTTTATTTAACTCCAATGGTTTATATATCTGCCTTTATAACACTACTACACTGTTTCAATTAGTGTAGCTTTATATGATTTGAAATCAGAAAATATACATCTTCTAGCTTTGTTCTTTTTCGAGATCATTTCAGGTATCTAGAGTCCATACTCCATATTAGGATAGATTTTTTGTGAAAAATAAATAAATAAATGTATGATATTTTCACCTAAAAATAAAGAAAAATATTCTCTGGTAATAAAGAAAGCAAAAAGAAATATTGAAATGTTATCTTTAAGTCATCAAAAGCTTGGTATCAGACAAATAAAACTGTTATGTGAGATTATCATTGTTAATTTTGGATAAAGTGCTATAATACTAGATGTCAACCACTAAGCCAAGCATGGGAAGGAGGGATGGGGAGGGAATGGGGCGGGGATCGGGTAGGGGCTAACTGGGCAATGTGTGTGTGTATGTCTACAAAAGTTTTTTTTTTATCCCATTATGATGTATGAATACAGTGCACCAATAAAAAAAACTATGGGATATGTACACAATGGAATTTTACTTAGCCATCAAGAAAAACACAATTACATCATTTATAGGAAAACGGATAGAAGTGGAGGACTTTATACTAAGTGATACTAGTCAATCACAAAAAATAAGAAATCAGATGCTCTCCCTAATATTCAAAAGCTAGGGAGGAAATGGGTTATAAGAAGAACTCAACATGAAGAAGATAATATAGATGAGCAAATAAGGCGACATAACTGAAGAGAAAGGAGAGGGGAAGAGGAAAATTCTCTAATGTTCATGATGTAACATATCAATCACCAAGTGAAACATGAGAAGAAGAGAGAAGGAGGGAATAAGGCGGGTACTGGGTAAAGTCTAATTGGGTGATGTGTGCATGTATGCCTCCATCATCTTGTACTACATTAAGATGTATAACTATAATGCACCAATAAAAATTTTAAAATATTAAATTATGCAATATATGCAAACCATTTAATTGTATATTTTATTTATTTATTTTTTGTGGGTCTGGGAATGAAACCTAGGGGCATTCGACCTCTGAGATATAACTCCTGCCCCATTTTTTATTCTTTATTTTGAACCAGGGTCTCACTAAGTTACACAGTGCCTCACTAAGTAGCTGAGGCTGTCCGCAATTCTCTGGTCTCAGCCTCCCAAATGCTGGGATTATAAGCGTGCGCCACCACGCCTGGCTTAATTGTACATTTTAGATAGGTAATTTTTATGATATCCGAATTTTCCTTCCATGAAGTTGCTTTTATTTATTATTTATTTTTTTATTTTTTATTTTTTATTTTTTATTTTTTGGTGGTACTGGGGGTGGAACCCAGAGGCCTTCTACCTTTGGGTTATACTCCCAGACCTATTTTATATTTTTATTTGGAGACAGGGTCTAACTTAGTTGCTGAGAGCCTCACTTAGTAGCTGAGGCTGGCTTCGAACCTGTGTGATCCTCTTGTCTCAGCCTCCCAAGCATGGGGATTACAAGCGTGCGCCACCACGCCCGGCATGAAGTTGCTTTTAAAACTGGACTTTTGATAAACGTAACAACTTGGATGAATACCAAAATAATTATTCTGAGTAAAGGCACCCAGACAAAAAAAGTCTATGCCATATGATTCCATTTATATAAAACTCTACAAAATGCATACTAATCTACAGTGATAAAAAGCAAATTAGTAGTTGCTTAGAGAGGAGGCATGAGAGAAGAGGACAATATAGAGGGTCAGGGAAAAGGAATTATAAGGAGGGGTGAGTAACTTTCAGATATATATTCTTTCTTTTGTGGTACTGGGGATGAAACCAGGGGCATTCTACCTCTGAGCTACACCCTATCCCTGTATTTTATTCTTTATTTTGAAACAGAGTCTCACTAAGTTTCAGAGGGTAGTTAAGTAGTTGAGAATGTCCACGAACTGTAATCCCCCTGTCTCAGTCTTTCAAGTACTGAGATTACAAGTGTTTGCCACCATGCCTGGCTCGAGATGATATATTAATTATATTGATTCTTGTAATAGTTTTACAGGTACATACATATATCAAAGCTTATTAAATTTACACTATAAATGTGTGCAGTTTATTTTATGTTAATCATATCTTTAAAATCCTGTTTGAAAATATAATACCATTTTTATATGGCTGGTAGATGGTTGAAATGTGACTATGAATGAAAATGACCTGACACATGGTAAGAGCTTAAGAAATTGTAACTTAAAAAATCAGTCACTGCACCAACTGCTGTGTGCATGTATATCACTATCACTATTTACTTCAATATAATGTGAGACTATAAGACTATAATCACTAATAAAAGTATAAAAATAAAGTAAAAGGCCCCAAACAAACAAACAGCAACAACAACAAAAAGCAGTGGTGGGAGGTTACTTGGGAGTGGTTACAGTACTTGGGAGGTTAAGACAAAGGGATCCCAGTTTTAAGACCAGCCTCAGAAATTTAGTGAGGCTCTCAGCAACCTAGCGTAATCCTGTTTAAAAAAATATCAGGCCATGGTAGTAGCTCAGAGGCAAAATGACCCTGAGAGAAATCCCCAGTAATACACACACACACACACACACACACACACACACACACACACATACACAATGTCAGTATAGGGAGTAGGGTTATATAAAAATAACTCAGGCCTTTGTCCAGGTTTTCCTGTACAATTATCTAGCTGGTACCTTCTTTGCCCATATCCCATAGTGAGGACTTCATCTAGCCATAAGTCACCAGTAGATCTTGTATGTGGTAAGGGTCTTGTCACCACTTCCAAAATGATGTTTTGAAGGCTACATCCTCCAGAGAAAGATAATGGTACTGGTATCAAAAGAATGAACCCACTCCTGAAACTCTTTTAAGGCATTAAATCCACCCATGAGGAGAGAGCCCTTCTGGCCCCACCACCCCTTAAAGGTCTCCCTCTTAGCAACCATTACAATGCAAATGTTAGCAGGACTTTTAGAGGGGAAAGTATTCAAACCATAGCAAATGCCCACTATGAAACCCCAACCCTACACTGGACCAACAAAGCTTGAACTCATCACCCTAGTATTAGTTTTCTGTGCTCTACAGGTTTATGAGCTTAATGGCTTGAAACAACACCCCGTCATTTTCTAACCGCCCAACTGTGCACAGATAGGGCATGGTGATGTACTAATTGTAGTACTTGGGACCTGAGTCAGGAATATCATAGGTTTACAGGCAGTCTCACCAAATGAGCAAGACTCTAATCAAACCTAGCAAGACCCTGTTTAAAAAAAAAACAGTGCTAGAAGTATAGGTTGCAAGTAGAATGTCCATGAGATCAATCCCTACTATAGAAAGAAAAAAGAAAGAAAGATTAGACACAGCTGAGGTGTGTACTCTGCTCATGATTTCACAAGGCTGATAACAAGCTATCTACTGTGGTGCATTCTCATTTGAATGTTTGACTTGACTAGGGAAATACTTGCTTGCATGATCCTTGAAGTTATTGATAGAATGCATTACTTTGTACTTCCATTCCTAGCGACCACCTCTGTCCATATGCAGGTCACAAAGTGCTATTTGCTTCTTCAAGGCCAGTAATGATGTGCTTTTTCCCTCAGGAAGAGCTCATGCTCTATTTAAAGGGCTCTTGTCTGATTAAGTCAGGACCACCTCAAGCTCCCTTTTGATTAAGCTAACTGATTTGAGACCTTAATTACATCTGAAAATCCTTTCATTTTCTTCCTATATCTTAACCTAATCATTGGAGCAGCAGTGCTCCCCACCCATATTTAAATAGACAGATTATATAGAGTGAAGCACAAGGAATCAGCTGTGTGTGTGTGTGTGTGTGTGTGTGTGTGTGTGTGTGTCATACACTGGAGCCTGAACCCAGGGGATTCTCCCTCCAGGCTACCTCTTATTTTTTATGTTGTTACAGAATCTCACTAAGTTGCTGAGGCTGGTCTCAAACCTGTAATACTCTTGTCTCAGCCTCCCAAGTACTAGGATTACAGGCATGCGTCACCATGCCTGGTAAGGTGTCAGGAATATTGAGAATGATCTTAAAAGCTGGTCTTCACTGTTTTTCCTGGTATAATGGGTAGATTAGGGCCATCTATGCTTTCTCTTTTGGTGTCTTTAAGCATGTGTATCTTTCTTCTGCAATAACAAATTCATTAACCTATTCACTGTAAAAATTCCGACAGAATCTTGATGTATTCATGCTAAATAGAGAGCCATATAGGCCTCATATTTTATGGCAAGTTGATCCCTTGACCAACTGGGAGGTCCACGGTATCTTCCTACTTTGTTTCAAGAGGGATGTGTGTGTGTTTGTGTGCATTAAGAAAAATAATATTTGTAGCCGGGTGTGGTGGTGCACGCTTGTAATCCCCGTGCTTGGGAGGCAGAGACAGGAGGATCACGCAGGTCTGAAGCCAGCCACGCTGGCTTAAGAGACTCTGTTTCCGAATAAAATACAAAATAGGTCTGGGAGTGTAGCCTGGAAGTAGAAGGGCTTCCAGGAACCAAAATAATAATAATAATAATAATGATAATAATAATAATAATAATAATAATAATATTTGTAATATTTTCTTAAACCTATCTGCTTTATAGATTGGAGAGGCATTATAGTAATATTGAAAAATTCACCCTTTTAAAGGGTGAATTTTTCACCCTTTAAGGCATGGTGGCATATGCCAGTTCTTGAGAAGCTGAAACAAGAGCACCATAGGTTTGAGACCAGCCTCAGAAAATTAGCAAGATTCTCAGAAACCTAGCAAAATTCTGCATCAAGGACACTCTATTGGGAGGGGAGAAGGAAAATGGCGGGGAGAGGGCACGAAGCACAGTCTAAATGTACACCATTTTCAATATGTCCCGCTTATAAATAAAATAAAATATGGAAAAAATAAAAACATAAATTGCAAACAAAAATTTTAAAAGGCTGGGGTATAACTCAGAAGTAGACTTTCTTTGGGCTCAATTCCTAGTTCCACATACAAAACAACCCTAATCATATATACAAATGGCCAAAGCACATGAAAAGATGTTCAGCATCATTAGCCATCAGAAAAACAAAAATCAAAGCCACAATGCGATACCATTTCTCACCCACTAGGATGATTGTGATAAAAAACAGATAATGACAAGTGTTATCTAGGATGAGAAAAATTAAAATCCTAACATATTACTGGGGAGGATGTACAAGTACTTGGAGAACATTTTACTGGTTCCTCAAAGTTTAACATGAAGTTAACATATGGCAATTCTGCTCACAGGTATGTACCCAAATTAAATGAAAGCATATATTTACTCAAACACAAATGTTCATAATAGGATTATTATTAATCAAGAAAAAGTGGAAACAACTCAATGTCCATCAACTGAGAAGTAGACAAACAAAATGTGGGCTATCCACACATTTGGTCATAAAAAGGAATGAAGTACTATTCTTTCTATATAAGTGAAACTTGAAATCATTGTGTGATGTGAAAGGAGCTAGTCTCAAGAGATCACATGTCAAACAGGTTAATTCATAGAGATGGACTGTAGATTGGTAGTTATCTAGAGCTGGGGGCACTGTTAAGTACAAGGTGACTTGTAATGTGCATTGGGTTTCTTTTTAGAGTAATGAATATGTTCTAAAATTGGAGAGTGATGATGGCTGCAAATCTCTGCGAATATACTAAAAACCTCTAAATTCACCCTTTAAAAGGGTGAATTTAATGTGTATGAACTATATTTTAGTGTAGCTCTGCATGTGTGTGTGCGTGCGTGTGTGTGCGCATGCATGTGTGTGCATGTTATTTTGGATCGAACCGAAGGCCTCACACTTGGGAGACAAACACTCTACCACTGAACTACCTCCCCAGCCCTTTCTTTTGAGACAGGGTTGCACTAAGCTTTCCAGGCTGGCCTTGAACTTGCTACATTCCTGCCTCAGCCTTCTGAGTTGCTGCAGTGACAGGCTTGTAACCACTACACTTGGTATTTATTTATTTATTTATTTATTTATTTATTTATTTATTTATTTATTTTGGTGGTACTGGGGTTCCTGGAAGCCCTCTGACTCCGGGCTACACTCCCAGACCTATTTTATATTTTTTTTGCTTGGAAACAGGGTCTCTTAAGCCAGCGCGGCTGGCTTCGAACCTGCGCCGTCCTCCTGTCTCCGCCTCCCAAGCGCAGGGATTACAAGTGTGAGCTACCACGCCTGGCTGGTTTTTAGTTGTTACATTTTTTTTAAATTAGCCAGCAAGTATTTATTATCTTTCTGTGTTTGATATGAGGTTTGTGTTTCTAAAGTCAGTATCTAATATGTGGCAATGTGAATGAAGAATATTTCCACCCAGAGAAAACATTTTAAATTTGTGTTGAAAATGTTAGTAGTACAAATGAAAGAGGTGGGGACTAAAAACATATTTGTTAGAAACTTTTGTGCAGAATATTGTTCCTTATAGCAGAAATATTTCTATTCCAGTCTCAGTCCAGCAGCACAAGCAAAACCTGGGAAGTTGTTTGACATGTAGAATCATGGGGCACATTGAGACTTTCTGAATTAGAATCTACATTTTAACAAGATTTGCAGGCATTTGGCATACACAGGACAGTCTGAAAAGCACTAGCTCTAAGGTAAGTAAGATGACTTCCTAACACTTTAATTTGCCCTTTAATCAGCCTCTAAGTAAGGTAGTGGGAACATATTTAATATTATATTATATGGAATATTCTCCATATATATTCATCTTGACGTAATCATAATCTTAAAAAATGAAGATGACTCAATTTTTTTTTCTTTTTTTCTTTGGTGGTACTGGGGTTCCTGGAAGCCCTTCTACCTCCGGGCTACACTCCCAGACCTATTTTATATATATTTTTTTATTTAGAAACAGGGTCTCCTAAGCCAGTGCACGCAGCTGGCTTCGAACCTGCGCGATCCTCCTGTCTCCGCCTCCCAAGCACGGGGATTACAAGCGTGCGCCACCACGCCCGGCGTTGAAGATGACTCATTTTAATATATTTCCTGACCTTTTTTGTAGTATTGGGGGGATGAAACCTAGAGGCATTCTACCTCTGAGCTATACCCTCAGTTCTATTTTTATTCTTTATTTTGAAATAGGGTGTCACTAAGTTTAAGAGGGCATCACTGAGTAGCTGAGACTAACCATGAAATTGCGATACTCCTGCCTCAACCTCCCAAGTACTGAGATTACAAGGGTGTACCACCACACACTGCTGCTCATACTTTTAATCTATTTCTTTCCATGGCCCTTTGTAAAATCCTGTAATACAGTTCTTTTCAGTGATAATATTCTAACAGTAATTTGTCATTTTTTATGAATGATGCTTGTACATTTCAACATCAGCTTGCTTAGTATATCTTTAAAAGCTCTTGGAATTTCAACTATAATCATTATACATCTGTAATCCCAGAATTTGGGAGACTGAGACAGGAGAATCCAAGGTTCAAGGCCAGCTTTAGCAACTTAGCAAGACCCTGTTTTCAAATAAAAAATAAAAAAGGAATGGAGAGTGTGTAGCTTAGTGGTAAAACACCCCTGGGTTTAGTACCCATACTACAAAAACAAAAAATAAAAACCCACAAAGATAATTTGCAAGTTTAAGTTGTACTCTATAGTAAGGGAAACTGTTTATTGTATTATTGTATTATATTATTTGAAACCACTTTGGAAGACAGTATGGAGTACCCTCAGAAGAATGGGAACAAACATACCATATCATCCAGCAATACCACTTCTGGGTATCTACCCAAAAGATAGGAAACCAAACTACCAAACTAATGCATGTGTATCTATGTTCATAGCTCCACAATTCACCATTCCCAAACTATGGAACCAGCCAAGATGTAGTATGGGTTCAGTACCCATACTATGAAAACAAATAAAAACCCACAAAGAAAATTTGCAATTTTAAGTTGTACTCTATAGTAAGGAAAACTGTTTATTGTATTATTTGCTTCATCTGCCAAGTAGATAAGTTAAACTACTTAGAAGCCATTCACTTTTCATTGATTGTCGTGACCTAGTTAAATTGCATAAAATTTCTTTTATGGGATTGGTCTTTTATTCATGCAAAGATTAAGAGAAAAAGACAGACCAGTTTTCTACAACAAAATTGTAAGGTACATTAATTTGGACAATAGATTGTATTTCTTTTTATTTTTTAAAAACTTTTTCTTGGTACATTGTATTCATACATCATAATGGTATTAAAAAAAACTTGTGTAGACATACATACACACATTGCCCAGTTAGCCCCTACCCAATTCCCAACCCATTCCCTCCCCATTCCTCCTTCCCATGCTTGGCTTAGTGGTTGATATCGATATGTTTAAGTATATCATGTGCTTTAGAGAGTTTCCTTCTTCATCCTCCCATTCTCTAAGTTAAGTTGCCTTATTTGCTCCTCTATAGGATCTCTTTTTTCAATTAGAGTTCCTCCTATGACCCATTTCTCCTTAGCTTTCACATATTAGGGAAGGCATCCGATTTCTTCTCTTCTGTGACTGACTAATCTCGCTTAGCATAATGTCCTCCAGTTCCATCCATTTACCTGAAAATGATGTAATTGAGTTTTTTAATGGCTGAGTAAAATTCCATTGTGTACATATCCCACAGTTTTGTAATCCATTCATCTGTTGATGGACTTCTTGGCTGGTTCCATAGTTTAGCAATGGTGAATTGTGCAGCTATGAACATAGATACACATGCATTAGTTTGGTAGTTTGGTTTCCTATCTTTTGGGTAGATACCCAGAAGCGGTATTGCTAGATGATATGGTATGTTTGTTCCCATTCTTCTGAGGATACTCCATACTGTTTTCCAAAGTGGTTGCACTA
The DNA here is from genome assembly GCF_963383645.1 of Muscardinus avellanarius. Lineage (NCBI taxonomy): Eukaryota > Metazoa > Chordata > Mammalia > Rodentia > Gliridae > Muscardinus > Muscardinus avellanarius. The sequence goes on from NC_137792.1 coordinate 72,551,507, forward strand.
ATTTGCAATACCAATAACAATGTTTTAGAGTTCTCACTTCTCCACATCCTTGCCAGAATTTGTTTTGTGTTTTGGATGATTGCCATTCTAGTTGGAGTTAGGTGAAATGTCATGGTAGTTTTGATTTGCATTTCTCTGATTGCCAATGATATATTGATTTTTGACAAAGAGGCCAAAAACATATACTGGAAGAAAGATAGTCTGTTCAACAAATGGTGTTGGCAAAACTGGTTAACCATATGCAGAAAAATGGAAATAAATCCCACTTTCTCACCCTGCACAAGAGTCAATTCAAGATGGATCAAAGACTTGGAAATTAGACCAGAGACCTTAAGGCTCCTTGAAAGGAGCCTAGGTCCAACACTGTAACACACAGTCACAGATAAAAACGTTCTCAACAAGACCCCAAAGGCACAAGAAACTAAGAGGTGAATAAATACACGGGATTGCATGAAACTGAAGAGCTTCTATTCAACAAAGGAAACTGTCAAGAACCTCAATCGAGAGCCAGCAGAATGGGAGATTGTTGCCACCTACTCCTCCGATAGAGGACTAATATCTAGAATATATGAGAACTCAAGAAACTCAACACTAATAATCCAATAAAAAAATGGGCAAGTGAACTAAATAGACACTTCACAAAAGAAGAGATTCAAATGGCCAATAAATGCATGAAAAATATATTGTATTTCAATATGCTATATGTTACATATATATTTGGGGTACTACATTATAATATTTGAAAGCATTTTGAGGTAACAGTCATATGTTCATTTTATAAAATTTAAATAATTCTCTTCTTGCCTTCCAAAAGCAATATTATCTTTGAAATACACATCTGGATAATAAATTTCTGTTTAAAATTTTCTGTTTCTGGAAATTTTAATTTACAGTTTGATTATAGGTTCTCTCAAGTATGAACAACTAGACATTCATAGTCACCAAGTAGGCCAGAACCTGGGTTCACTTTCTTCCTAAAAAAAAAAAAAAATATATATATATATATATATATATATATATATATATATATATATAATTGTAGCATAATTAGAGTGTAGTCCACCGTGGCTTAGTTTAGTTCATTAACATGGTTTGAGTATTATGTCATTTTCTTTGAAAACCCATTGATTGATCTTGAACCATGAGAGTACCAGGGGCCTAAATTTTAAGAACTTTCTCTTGAGAGGACATGTTTCTTCTTCTGTATAGAGTTACCAGGCAATAATATCCCAGAATAATTCAGCCCATTGAATCTCAGTGAAGCTGGAGCATTTCAGGATCAAAAGTTTCTACTTGAGGTGGGCATGGTGACACATGCTTATAATCCCAGCATTTGAGAGGCTGAAACAGGAGGATCATGGATTCTTGGTCAGCCTCAGTGGTGAAGCTACATAGTGAGGCCCTCTGAAACTTAGTAAGACCTTGTATTAAAATAAAGAATAAAAAATAGGGCTAGGGGTATATCTCTGAGGTACAATGTCCCAGGGTGCCATCCCCAGTACTGCAAAAAAAGTTTCTACTTGGACCAGCCTAAGGCTTAGTATCCCAGTAACAGCATTACTTTCACCATCTTCTCTAAGGGGCATGCACTCATCCTGATTGCCCACTACTCAGACCGCAGCCCTTGCTAACCTATAATCTATTGGCTAATTCACCAACTGTGATTTGGGTATAAAGTCAACTGTCTTATTCATGTCTATATGCTCAATATGATTATTTTTCAATTTTGTTACATTCTTTCAAACTTCTCTATTTTTTAATTTTTTTTATTTTTCATGGATCATATTGAAAATGGCGTACAATTAGACAGTGCTTGGTACCCTTCCCCCACTTCCACTTTTCCCCCTCCCCACAATGAGTATCCAGGTGGATCATGCTACATTCATACTTTTACACACATTCAAAAGTAACTCCTCCATTAATCAACTTCAGCCTTCTTCCTCTCCTACTCTTCCATTATAGTTTTGCTGAGGTTTGCCCTCTATTATATGGAGTCCCTCCCGTATCCCTAATACTCCCTAGTTTGGGCATATTAGAGAAAACATATATTTTTTCTTTTTCTGTGCTTGGCTAATCTCATTTAACATGTTCTCGAGGTTTTTCCATTTTCTTGTGAATGGCATGATTTTGTTCCTCGTTATTGCTGAGTAGAATACCATTGTGTATATTTCTCATAATTTTGCAATCCATTAATCTGTTGATGAAGATGAACATATTTCCATATTTGTTTCCATATTTTGGCTATTATGAATTGTGCTGCTATGAACATGGGTATGCATATGTTACTGGTTCTCTGATTTCAACCCCTTTGGAAAGATACCCCGGAGTGTTATAGCCGGATCATATGGTGGATCCATTCTCAGTTTTATAAGGAATTTTCACACTGATCTCCATAGCAGCTAAACTAGTTTGAATTTCCAAAAACAGTGTAAAAGAGTTCCTCTTTCCCCACATCCTCACCAGCATTTGTTGTTATTTGATTTCTTTATGCATACCACTTTGATTGGGGTTAGATGTAATCTCAGTGTATTTTTGATTTGCATATCCCTGATGACTAATGATGTTGAACATTTTTTCATGTATCTATTAGCCATTTGTATCTTTTCTTTTGTGAAGTCTCTATTCAATTCAGTTCCCCATTTCTTGATTGGTTTATTTGTTTTGCTAGTGTAGTCTTTTGAGCTCTTTGTATATTCTGAATATTAGCCCTTTATCAGAGTGATGGCTAGTAAATATCATCTCCCATTCTGTAGCCTTTTTCTTTAGGTTCTTAATGGTTTTCTTTGATGAGCAGAAAATTTTTACTTTGATGCCATCCCACTTGTTAATTCTTGCTTTAATTTCCTGCGCTTTGGAGGTCTTGTTGAGAAAGTTAATACCTGTTCCTATATGCTGAAGTGTTGAGCCTAAGCCCTCTAATAACTTCACAGTCTCTGGTCAAATTTCTAAGTCTTTGATCCATCTTGAGTTGATTCCTGTACATGGTGAGTGATAAGAATTTAGTTCCATCTTTCTTCATATGGATAGCCAGTTTTCCCAGCACCATTTGTTGAAAAGGCTGTCTTTTCTCCAGCATATGAGTTTGGCCCGTTTGTCAAAGATCAATTGACTATAGGTGTGTGGTATTGTTTCTGCATCTTCTATTCTGTTCCATTGGTCTGTATGCCTGCTATTGTGCCAATACAATGTTGTTTTTTACTAGTATTGCTCTGTAGTATAATTTGAAGTCAGGGATTGTGATGCCTCCTGCATGGTTCTTATTGCTGAGAATTGCTTTGGCTATCCTGGGTCTTTTCTTTCTCCATATAAAATTCATGACTGATTTTTCTAGGTCTATGAAGAATGCCCTTGGTATTTTGATAGAAATTGCATTGAATCTGTAGATCACTTTTGGGAGAATGGCCATTTTGATTATATTTATTCTGCCTATGAGCAAGGGAGATCTCTCCATCTTCTTCAAAGTCTTTTTCAATTTCTTTCTTTACTCCTTTATAGTTTTCATTGTACAGGTCTTTTACATCTTTGGTTAGGCTTATTCCTAGGTATGTTATTGGTTTTGAGCTTATAATGAATGGAATTGTTTTCTTTATTTTTTTCATTGTGGATTAATTTCCCCATTCAATATGATGTTTGCTTTGGATTTACTGTATATTCCTTAATGATGTTGAAATACATCTCTTTTATTTCAATTTTCTGCAATGTTTTATAACATAAAACAGTGTTGGATTTTGTCAAATGCTTCTTCAGCATCTATTGCTATAATCATGTGGTTTTTGTTCTCAGTTCTATTTATGTGGTGAATAACATGTATTGATTTGCATATGTTGAACCAGCCTTCCTTTTCTGGGATGAAACCAATTTGGTCGTGTTGTACAATTATCTTGAATAGTTTTGAATACATATAGCTAGTGTTTTGTTTAGAATTTTACATCTATATTCATCAAGAATATTGGTCTGTATTTTTTCTTGAGGTATCTTTATTTGGTTTTAATATTAATGTGATACTGGCCTCGTAGATGGAATTTGGGAGAATTCCATCTCTTTCAATTTCCCAGAACAAGTTGTGAAGTATTGGAATTAGTTCTTCACTGAAGATTTTGTAGAATTAAGCTGGAAACCTGTCATGGCCTGGGCTTTTCTTTGATGGCAGAATTTTATTGCTGTTTCTATTTCTTTGCTTGCTATTGGTTGGTTTAGACTTGCTGTATCCTCTTGGTTTAGTTTAGAAAGGTTATATGTGCTTAGAAATGTACCAATTTCTTCTATGTTTTCCAGTCTATTGGAGTACAAATTTTCAAAATAGTTTCTGAAAATTATTTGAATGTCCCCACCATCTCTGGTGATGTCTCCTTTTTCATTTCTAATTTTAATAATTGGAGTTAATTCCCTTTTTCTTTTGGTTAGGCTGGCCAGGGGTTTGTCATCTTATTAATCTTTTAAAAGAATCAGCTTTTTGTTTTGTTGATTCTTTGAAATGTTTTTTATTCCCTATTTTATTTCAGCTCTGATTTTAATTATTTCCTGCCTCCTACTAGCTTTGGGATTAGACTGTTGCAGTTTTTCTAGGTCCTTCAGATGTGTCATTAGGTTGTTTACTTGGTGACTCTCTGTTCTTCTTATGTGGGCATTCAATGCTATGAACTTTCCTCTCAACACTGCCTTCAAAGGGTCCTATAGATTTTGGCAAATTGTGTCTCAATTTTCAATTAATTCCAGAAATTTCTTTATTTTTTCCCTTATTTCTGGTCTTACCCACTCATCATTCAATAGTGTATCATTCAATCTCCATGTATTTAAATAGTTTCTTTTGGTCTTCCTGTTGTTGATTTCTACTTCATTCCATTGTGGTCTGAATTATATTACATCTTTTGATTTTGCCGGTGCTTGCTTTGTGGCCCAGAATGTAATTTATTTTGGAGAAGTTTTCCATGGGCTGTGGAGAAAATGTGTATTCTGTTGTTCCTGGTTGAAATATTCTGCATATGTCTATTAGGTCCATTTATTTTATAGTTTTCTTTAGTTTTGAAGAGTCTTTACTCATCTGTTGCCTTGAATATCAATCTAGTGGCATGAATGATGTGTTGAAGACTCCCAATATTATTGTATTTGGGTCTATTTGAGATCTGATGTCCTGAAGGATTTGTTTTACAAATGTGGGTGCACCCACATTTGGGACATAAACATTTACTATCATTATATCTTCTTGGTGAATTGTTTCTTTTAATAAAAGGAAGTGCCCTGCTTTGTCTCTTCTGATGTGTTTTAACTTAAAGTTTGTTTTGTAGGATATCAGCATTGCTACCCCTACCCATTTTGGTCTCCATTAGCATAATATATCTTTTTCCATCCTTTCACTTTCAGTCTATGAATGTCTTTGGCTCTAAGGTGAGTTATTTTTGCAAGCAGCATATGTTTGGATTATATTTTTAAGTCCACATTTCCAAACAGTCTATGTCTTTTAATTGGTGAGTTAAGTCCTTTGGCATTCAGGGTTAGTATTGAAATATGTTTTTTGTTTCCTGTCATTTTGTGTTCTATCTTCTGTTTGGTATAGTGTTATTTCTTCTTTACTTAGTTGCCCTGCTGATCAGCTTCATCTCTTCTCTGGTTCTGTAATTTGCTTCTTTTTTCTTCTTTATGGTTTATTTCTTTAAGTATTTTCTTTAGTGTTGGCTTTGTATTCATGAATTTTTTTAGATTAAGCTTATCTTGAAACAGTTTTATTTCTCCATCAATTTTGAATAATAACCTTGCTGGATTTAACAGTTTTGATTGGGATTTGTTTTCTTCCAGGGTCTGAATTACATCATACCAGTCTCTCCTGGCATTCTGGATTTGGGTTGTAAAGTTTGGTTTGATTTTTATTGTTTTTCCCCTATATGTCATCCATTCTTTCATTCTCACAGCTTTTAAGATTCTTTCCTGGGCCTCTATGTTGGTCATTTTTATTATTACATGGTGTGGGGAGGTCCTTTTTTTATTTTGTCTTAACGGTGTTCTGTATGTCTCCTCAACATGTATGTCCAAGTCTCTTTCCATGTTTGTAAAATTCTCTGAAATTATTTCTCTGAAGAGATTACAAATACCCTTGGCCTGTGCCTCTATCCCTTCTTCATTGCCTTTTATTCGTAAGTTAGGATATTTCATGTTGTCCCATAGTTGTTGGATGTTTAAGTTTTGTTGCTGTAATGACTTCTGTATGCTGTTGACTGTGTTTTTGGTTCTGAATAAACTGTTTTCTAACATGATATTCTATTTTCCATTTCATCTACTCTTCCAGAATTTCTTTCTATTGCTGTCTTCATTTCATTTATTGCAATATCCTCTCTTTAAAAAATAAATTTTCAGAGGTGTGGCACATGCCTGTAATCCCAGTACTTGGGAAGCTGAGACAGGAGGATCACAAGTTTGAGGCCAGATTTAGCAAATTAGCAATAACTAGTTTCAAAATAAAAAGGGCTGTGGGTGTATCTCAGAAGTAAAAAAAATCCTGGGTTCAAATCCCAGTACCAAAATCAATAAATAAAATTTTTTAAAATTTCAAGTATGTTCTCTTCCCTCTCTTTCCCAGACTTCCAATATCCATTATAGATTTTTGTGACTGGTCTATATATTTCTATGTGTGGGGTATCAATTATAAAAAATAATATTTTTTATATGGTAAAATAGGCTGCAGTCAGGTAATAGAGGTCCTTAAATGCAAATTTTAGGAGTATGACCTTCATTCAGTAGACAAAAAGGAGATAATGGCAGTTTTGACAAGATTAGTATAGCCTGAGATACGTTTGGGTTTTTTTTTTTTTTTTTTTTTTTTTTTTTGCGGTACTAAGAATGGAATCCAGGGGCATTCTACCTTTGAGCCATACCTCCAGCCATATTTCTTATTCTTTATTTTGAAACAGAGTCTCACTGAGTTGCAAAGGACCTCACTAAGTAGCTGAGGCTGTCCATGAACCATGACCTTCCTGCCACAGCCTAAAAAATGCTGGGATTACAAGTATGTGCCACCATGCCTGGCTATAGCCTGAAATATATTTTTAAGAAGTTAATTCCAGGTAACATGATCTGGAGAGAAGTAATTACTTTACTTCACAGATCATATATGAATAATTTTAAACTCCTTAAAGTTCAGTATTTCACTGTTTCTTAACTGCACATTTTCTTCACATTTAACATTCTTGAAATAGGAATGAGCCTAACAATCACTGCCAGGCTTGCTGCATTCCTGATATAGTTGCCATTGTATACATACAGGTAAACTTGATCAAAATAGATTCTAGAAGCTTCTGGTAAGATCGAGAAAGCAATGGCATCAAGAGTAAACCTGAGCAGCTTGGAATATAATCCTCAACAAAATAGTGAAGTTCTCTATTAGTGTCTCCAATGCTCCGGTGGCACAGAGGATGATACTATTGGGAAAATAAAAGCACTTGATGGCACAAAGTGAAAAAGATTGAAGATAGTTGGATTTAATGAGAAATTTTAGGAATATACTAACCATTTTTGTTTGCCTTGTCTGTGTCTGAAGTCTAAAAAAACTCTCCCATAAATATAGAAAAAAATTCTAAGTGAATAGAAAGCATTGAATTGTTTGGTAGTTTTAGCTTTTCTTGGTGTTAAATAAAGTAACAATATATCTTATACTTATGAATGGTTTGGACTCATTGAAATTTAGTACTTGATATTCTTACACTTCTAAAGTATTTTCACATGTGGTTAACCCTGCTAGGAATTCTCTTGGTCGTTTTATGCATAATGAAACCTTTCCTATCTTTCAAGCCCTATAAGTACTATCAACTTCTCTATAAAACCTCTCCTAATGTCACCAGCTAGAAATAACCTTCTATTATTGAATCCCTAAAGCATTTAATCCTATCAATGATACGTATTATTTTCAAAATTTTATTGTAGTTGTTTGTGTACATTGGCCTTATTTCTTTTTATTTTTTTTTCTTTCTTCCTTCCTTTCTTTCTTCTTTCTTTCTTTCTTTTTTGTGGCATGAGGGATTGAATCCAGGGACATTGTACCTCTGAGCTATACTTTCAGCCCTACTTTGAATTTTATAGTGAAACAGGGTCTCACCAAGTTGCAGAGGGTCTCAGTATGTAGCAGAGGCTATCCTAGAACTTGTGATCCTTTTGCCTAAGCCTCCACAGTACCAGAATTATGGGCACACACAACTTGAACCTGGAGAGTAATTTTTAATTCATATGTATATCCCTTACAATGCCTTGATTTTAGTAATTAAATTAATGTTTGGAAAATAATAGATGTATCACAAGGCTCCTTTGCTTCCATTTCCAAAGTGGTTCCTTTTTCAAAGACTCTTGTCTAACTTTCAGCTTTTTTTTTTTTTTTTTTTTTTTTTTTTTTTGCGGTACTGGGAATGGAACCAAGGAGCATTCTACCTCTGAGCTACCCACCAGCCCTATTTATGTATGTTTGTATGTATGTATGTATGTATGTATGTATGTATGTATTTTTGAGGTACTGGGGATGGAACCCAGGGGCATTCTACCTCCAAGCTACCCCCTGCCCTATTTTTTGTCTTTTTATTTTTGAAACAGGGTTTCATTGAGTCCAGGAACCATGATTCTCCGGTCTCCGCCTCCCGAATGCTGGGATTACAAGCCTGCCTAATTTTACGGTTTTTGAAACATCTTGAGTTGATTCTTGTTTGGGGTGAAAGTTGGGGATTTTATTGCATTTTTCTACAAATGAATAACCAATTTTCCCAATACCATTTGTCCAAAAAAGTTGTCTTTTTTAACCAGATGTGGTGGTACAAGCTTGTAATTCCAGTACTTGGGAGGTTGAAACAAGAGGATTTGCAGACAGCTTCAGATACTTAGTGAGGCCCTCCACAACTTAGTGAGACCCTGTTTCAAAATAAAGAATGAAAAATATGGCTGGGGGTATAGTTTGGAGGTAGAATGCCCCTGGGTTCAATTCCTAGTACTGCCCCCAAATATTATCTTTTCTCTAGTATAGGTTTTTGGCAACTTTGTAAAAAACATAAATTGGCTCTATGTGTGTGGATTGGTTTCTGAATCTTCTGTTTTGTTCTTTTGATCTATGTGTCTTTCTTCATGCCAATATTAAGCTATTTGTATTACTGTAGTTCTGTAGTACAGTTTGAAGACATATACTATAATTCCTCCTGCATGGTTCATATTGCTGAGAATTGCTTTGGCTATTCTGGTTCTTTTTTTCATACGAACTTTAGGACTATTTTTTAACTCTAAGATTGAATTGAACTAAGGCATAAACCCCCATCTATTTTTTTTTTTTTTAGTTTAAGCATTGCCATCGCACTCCACTTCCCTCTGTAAGCAATCTCACTTAAGAAACCTCAATGCAAAGGAGCTTTTAAGATATTTTTGATGATAACTGGACAATCTAGGAAGGACAGAGATCAGTGTAGGAGGGATTCCAAAGTAGGAAAAAGAACAAGAACCAAAGGGAGGGTTTACTGGGAGAGAGGGAAGAATGTTGAAGACCACCTGCATCCAGATATTTATGGAAACTTTGGGTTAGCCTAGAATAAAAATTTATTTTTAAAGTACATGTTTCTCAGGAATTTCTCAGCTCCCTTTGGATTATACCCTTTGACTTTAAAATTAATTGTAAAATCAAAGCTGAGTGCACTTTTAGAAGGGAAAATATCACCCTCATTTCCTCTACCTGAATATGACTGTTTTCATATTTTCATATTTTGTTCTAAAACCAGCATACACAATTTTGTATGCAGAGATATATATTTTGATGATATTATGTATTTTTTCTTAGTGGTGTGGGGGATTGATTCAAGGAGTACTCTACCTCTGAGATACACCCTCAGCCTTATTTTATTTATTTTTGAAACACATTATATATAAGTAGCTGAATCTGAACTCCAGTCTTAGCCTCCCAGGTACATTATATATACTTTATAATTATTACTCTTAATAGTTACACAAAGTATTGATTTACATAGTAGAGTGTATTTCTTGGTTGTGCATTTAAGTTTTTATAGGTAATAAAATTATTCATATGATGCAGAGATAAAGTAAATATTGGAGCATATAGCTTTTTTTCACTTGAAGAAAAAATGCTTCTTTGGATAAATCCCTAGGAGTGTGATTGCTAGGTTAAAAACTATAAGGTACATCCAAATTTCTTTCTATAATGACCATCTAAGCTTCCATTTAATATATGGACTTGATTCTACCACTAACACTACAGTATGTATGATATTCTTCTGGCCACAGAGATATGTTCAGCGGTGGCCCAGTTAGTGTGGAGCTCAGGAACTTTTCTCATGGTTATAGAAGTCAGCACTAGCAAATTCAAAACATGTGACATACATCCTTTCATGTTTTCGGGCCACAATGGAAGGAAATAAGAAATCAACTTAAGAATACCCAGAGTAACCACATAAACACATGGAGACTGAATACTACACTGCTGAACAAGGAATGGGTCATTGAAGAAGTAAATAGTGAAATTTAAAAATTCCTAGAAACAAATGAAAATAGAGACACAACGTATCCAAATCTCTGGGACATCTTGAAGGAAGTATTAAAAGGAAAATTCATAACACTGAGTGCCTACATAAAAAAGAACAGAAAATCACCGAAATAAATGACTAAAGATACGCCTCAAAACTCTTGAAAAATAGGAATAGTCTAACCCCAAAGCCAGTAGAAGACAGGAAATTACTGAAATCAGAGCAGAAATCAATGAGGTAGAGAATTAAAAAATACAGAAAATCAACAAAACCAAAAGCTGGTTTCTTGAACGAGTAAACAAGATAGATAAACTACTAGCCAATTTAACCAAAACAAAGACATAATCAATCAAAATTACTAAAATAAGAGATGAAACAAGATACAGTACCACCAACAGTGCAAAAATCCAGAGGATGACCAGAAACTATATTGAAAAAATATACTCTGAAAAAATAAAAAATCTAGAAAAAAATGACAAATTTCTAGATACATGCAACCTTCCTAAAGTGAATCAAGAAGATATAGAAAATTTAAACTGACCAATAGAAATCAAATATATTAAAGCAGCAATAAAGAGCCTACCATCACTGAGAAGCCCAGGACCAGATGGTTTCCCAAGTTAATTTTATAAACTTTTATATAAGAGTTAATCCCAATACTCCTTAATCTAGTTCATAAAATATAAAGAAATGGAACACTCTTAAATACAGTCTACAAAGTCAACATCATATTAATACCAAAACTAAATAAAGAGAGCTAAAAAAAACTATAGTCCTATATTGTTGGTTAACTTAGACACAAAACTGCTGAAACAAAATACCAGCAACATGCATTCAAAATTACATCCAGAAAATCATACACCATGACCAAGTAGGGTTCATCCCAAGGATGCAAGGCTGGTTCAACATACAAAAATCAATCCATGTAATTCATCACATAAACAGAACCAAAGATAAAAAAAAATCACATGTTCATTTCAGCATGATTGTCTCATGCTGAAAAGGCATTTGACAAAATTCAACACCCATTTATGCTAAAAGCAGTGCAGAGAATTCTAATAGAAGGAACATACTTCAACATTACAAAGGCAATATACAATAGGCCCACAGCCAACATCAGAGTAGATGGGGAAAAGCTGCAAGAACTCCCCCTAAAAACAGGAACAAGACAAGGATGTACATTGCCTCCACTTCTTTTTAATGTAGTACTTGAGATTCTAGCCAGAGGAATAAGGTAACAGAATGAAATCCAAGTAGTAAAATAAGAAAAAGAAGAACTAAAAAATCCCTATTTACAGATGACATGACACTATACTTAGAAGACCCAATAAACTCATTAAAAGACTTATAGAACTGATCAACAAATTCAGAAAAGTGTCTGGATACAAAATAAACCTTAAGTAAGAAGCTTTCCTGTATGCCAACCATAAATCCACTGAAAAAGAAATCCAGAAAACACTTCTACTCAGGATATCCCACAATAAAAATAAAATACTTAGGAATAACCCTAACCAAGAAAGTAAAAGACCTCTACAAAGAAAATTATAAAACACTGAAAAAAATAATCAAAAAGACGTTAGAAGATGGAAAGATCTTCCATGCTCTTGGATAGGCAGACTAAATATCAACAATATGACCGTTCTTCCTAAAGTGATCTACAGATTCAATGAAATATCCATTAAATTAACAAGGTCATTCTTCTCAGACATAGGAAAATGAGTCTTTAAATTCATTTGGAATGACAAAAATCCTAGAATAGAGAAAGTAGTTCTCAGCAACAAAAACCATGCAGGAGGCATCACAATATCTGACTTAAAACTATGCTACACAACCATAGTATTAAAAACAGCATAATGATGGCACAAAAACAGATACATAGACCAATGGAGCAGAATATAAGACTCAGAAACAAATCTGCACACTTACAGCCAATTGATTTTTTGCAAAAAAGGGCCAAAAACATATGCTGGAAAAGAGATAGCCTCTTCAACAAATGCTGTTGGAAAAACTAGTTATCCATGTTTAGAAAAATGGAAATAAACCCCACTTTCTCACCCTGCACAAGAATCAATTCAAGATGGATCAAAGACTTGGAAATTAGAACAGAGAACTTGTGGCTCCTTGGAGGGCATGGGTCCAACACTACAACACATAAGCACAGATAAAATCTTTCTCAACATGACCCCAAAGGCACAAGACACTAAAAGGTGAATCAATACTGGGATTGTATTAAATTGAAGAGCTTCTGTACAGCAAAGGAAAATATTAACAACCAAGAGTCAACAGAATGGGAAAATATTTTTTCCACCTACTCCTCTGATAGAGGACTAATATCTAGAATATACAGAGAACTCAAGAACCTCAGAATTAAGAAAACAAATAACCCAATACAAAAGGGCACGTGAACTAAGTAGACACTTCACAAAAGAAGAAATTAAAATGCCCAATAAATTCATGAAAATATGCTCAACATCATTAGCAATCAGAGAGATGCAAATCAAAACTACCCTGAGATTTCACCTAACTCTAACTAGAATGGCAATCATTAAAAACACAAACAACAACAAATGCTGGCAAGGATTTGGAGAAGTGGGAATTCTAGTACATGGTTGGAGGGATTTCAAATTAGTGCAACCACTTTGGAAAACAGTATGGAGAATCCTCAGGAGAATGGGAATGAACCTATCATAAGATCCAGCAATACCACTTCTGGATATCTACCCCCAAAATTGGAAACCAAACTACCAAACTAATGCATGTGCATCTATGTTCTTAGCAGCATAATTCACAATTGCTAAACTATGGAACCATCCTAGATGTCCATAAACAGATTAATGGATTAAAAAACTGGGATATGTATCAATGGAATTTTACCCAGCCACCAAGAAGAACAAATTTATGTCATTTACAGGAAAATGGGTGGAACTGGAGAACATTATGATAAGTCAGATTACTCAGCCACAAAAAGTAAAAAATCAGATGCTTTCCCTAATATATGGAAGCTAGGGAGAAAAGGAGTCATAGAAAAAGAACTCTATTTTTTTTTTTTCCAAAATGGCGACTGAGGGACACAGCACCTCTCAGTAGCTGAAGTAAATAAAGTTTAAATACTGAGAAAGCAGTGTCTAAATCAACAAAACAAATACATACCAGGAACCAAAACACATCCTGGTACCTCGGCGGAACCCTGAACTTGAACAAGAAGAACAAAGATCGGACACGGGACCTGCTGCAGATACAATCTGACCGCGGACCAGAACGCTGAGCCGCGGGCTGCTTTGGCAGCTGTCCAAGGAGCTGCCTGCCCGATATTTCCACGGCAAGATAATCCGGGAATAAAAACGGACTTAGGACCGCATCCTAAGCAGCGAGCAGCACCCACCAGAACTCTGTCTGCCCACCAGCGACCGGATCACATCGGCACAGAGACTCACACGGATTCCTGCACCAAGACAGGTACCTGAGGGCGCCCTAGTAACTGGGGTCCTAGCGTGTGCGCAGTCGCAGTCTCAACCCCCCACCACGGGCTCAAGCCTCAGAGCACTCTCCTCGCGCATCCTGCCTGTCCCCTACTAGTAATCAGTGCCTGTACACTGCCCTCCTAAATTGGAGCCTGCTTCTGTGGCTAACCCCTGCCACCTTGCCAGAGCCTACCCTCCAGGCTGCAAAAGCACTGGGAGACCCGGAAATCTCCTTGGGGCACCCCCAGCCTCTACGTCCCGCGGGACGCAGAGACCATTGCTGGACACCGCACACTGGACCCTTGAGCACCTACCCTGCACCCCTGGCCCACCGCGGGGTATTCCCAACCTCCTGGTAGCCAGATGCTTAGTTCTAAGTGAGAACACAGCTCAATACACCTTGGAAGAACATACCAGCAGCAATAGACAGCTGCACCCACTCTCACTAGGGTCCAGTATTAACAGTGCATCCAGCCTACACTCTTGGAATAGGCAGAGCTCTGGCAGTAAGTGTGGCCACCCAGGAACCAGCATTCATTTGCCCAGGGCACATCTTGGGACCACACCGGCTAGCCCAGCTGGAATTTCCAGAGACACAAGAAAATCCATTGGGCCACAAAATCTGCTCAGGACCTCAGGGGGAAGTTCCAATTACACTTTAGTCACTCTCCACCCCTGCTGTAGGGAAGCACAGGCTGGAGGCGAGGGTGGTGAGTGCAGATGTGCTGACCACAGGTTAGAATTTCGCAGAATCTGTGAACTGTACAGAATCAAATAACAGTGAAACCAGACACCCGGACACATAAACCTAAAGCAGCTAAAGGAGAAAAAGGTGTCCAAACACCCAGAGTGACTTAAGAAGATAAAAATAGAGTACAAAGAAAACTAAGAGACATTGGACGGTATCCTGAAAGCTACCAAGCAATCAGATACGCACATATTATATGGACCTGACCCCATATGCGTAAATAAGGAGGACTGTTTGTTTTACTTTTAATGTGGATGTTATGTTTTCTTTTGCTTTTAAAGTGCTTTTGTTTTAGTATGGTTATTGCTGATTTCTTTTTTTTCTTTTTTTTTTTTTCTTTCTTCTTTTAATCCAAACTTCTCTTACTTTAACTTGTTGTTTTATATATATATACATTGGATAGTTTGCCTTATTTTTTTATTTCACACGGCTGCTAGTTCCTTTTATTTTATCCCTCTTCCTTTTTCCTCTCTCTTCCCTTTTCCTTCCTTTTCTTTCATTCTCCTCCTTTGATTGGTTTACCTTCCTTTTTCTTGGATTACATAATAGTCTTGGTATCTTGAGGGGATTCTTTTTTTTTTTTTTTTTTTTATGTCTGTCTGCTCCTACCAGCATCCCTATTTACAAACCTTCCCACACTAACCTACATACATTTCCCCCCCAAAACTTTTCCCCATAATATACCTCATAGTTTAAAACTCAAAGTATTTTTTATATCCATAACTACTCTACTAACAACAAGAGTCCTAGTAGTTAACTCTCTCTCATTCATAGCAAGTTATTACTTTATCATACTTAAAGTCCTTCTCAACCTAACATATCCTCCACCTAATCTGACTCCTTTACCCATCACCCCAGCTCCTCCCACATCACCCACTTTCAACACTGGAAAGGCTCAGCTGACTGGCCGATACTCCTAAACTCCTAATATTAAGATTTGACTAAACACATTACTCACGAACGATGGGTAGAAATCAGAAAAACAGGACAGAGAACACTATAAATATGAGAACCAGGAGTTATGAAGAGACAGCAGAAATCACGAATACTGACCTACTAGAAATGCAAGAAGGGGAGTTCAGAATCTTGTTGTTCAATATGATGAAAGGTTTTAAAACAAGTATAGAGGAGGTTAAAGATGAAATAGAAACACTAAAAAAGAATCAGAAAGAGGTCTGGAATGAAATGAAAGAGGCAATAAGTGAAATGAAGACAGCAATAGAAAGAAACTCTGGAAGATTAGATGAAATGGAAAACAGAATATCAATATTAGAAGACAGTACATCCCAAACCGAAAACACAGTCAGCGATATACAGAAATCTTTACAGCAACAAAACCTAAACATCCAGCAATTATGGGATAATATGAAGCGCCCTAATTTACGGATAATAGGCATTGAGGAAGGGATAGAGGTACAGACCAAGGGCATATGTAATATCTTCAAGGAAATAATCTCAGAGAATTTTCCAAATATGGAAAGAGACTTGAATCTTCAAGTACAGGAGGCATACAGAACTCCACTGAGACAGGACCAAAGAAAAACCACTCCACGCCACATAATAACCAAATTGACCAGCATAGAGGCCAAGGAAGGAATCTTAAAAGCAGTGAGAACAAAAGGACAGGTGACATATAGAGGCAAAACAATAAGAATCACCCCAGACTATACAACCCAGGTCAGGAATGCTAGGAGAGACTGGTACGACGTGATTCAGACCCTGGAAGAACATAACTTCCAGCCCAAATTAATCTATCCAGCAAAACTACTATTCAAGATCAATGGGGAAGTCAAAGTCTTTCAGGATAAACAGAATCTCAAAAAATTCATGAATTCAAAGCCAACACTAGAGAAAATTCTTAAAGAAATAAATCATAAGGAAGAAAAAAGAAGCAGACTCCAGAATCAGAGAAGAGAGGAAGTTAATAAGTGGGCCATTTAAGTAAAGAAGAAAGATCACAACACCCAAGAGTAGACAGAACACAAAATGGCAGAAAACAAAAAGCATATTTCAATAATATCACTTAATGTCAAAGGACTTAACTCACCAATCAAAAGACATAGACTGGCAATGTGGATTAGGAAACATAATCCAAACATATGCTGTCTGCAAGAAACTCACCTCACAGCCAAAGACATTCACAGGTTGAAGGTGAAAGGATGGAAAAAGATATACCATGCCACCAGTGACCGAAAAAGAGCAGGGGTAGCAACCCTGATATCCAACAAAACAGACTTTAAAATAAAACACATCAAAAGAGACAAATCAGGGCACTTCCTTTTATTAAAAGGAACAATACACCAAGAAGATATAATGATAGTAAATATTTATGCCCCAAATGTGGGTGCAACCACATTCGTAAAACAAACCCTTCTGGACATAAGATCCCAAGTAGACCCAAATACAATAATTCTGGGAGACTTTAATACGCCTCTCACACCACTGGATCGATCTTCGAGGCAAAAGATGAGTAAAGATGCTTTAGAACTAAAGGAAACCATAAACCAAATGGACCTAATAGACGTTTTCAGAGTATTTCAACCAGGAACTACAGAATACACTTTCTTCTCAGCAGCCCATGGAACCTTCTCCAAAATAGATCACATCCTGGGACACAAAGAAAATACCAGCAAATTCAAAAAATGTAATATAATCCCATGCATCTTTTCAGACCACAATGGAATAAAAGTAGAAATCAACAACAGGAAACTCGAAAGAAAGTATTCAAATTCATGGAGAATGAATGATACACTACTAAATGACGAATGGGTAAGAGCAGAAATTAGGGAAGAAATAAAGAAATTTATGGAAACAAACGAAAACAGAGACACAACCCACCAAAACCTATGGGACACCATGAAGGCAGTACTAAGAGGAAAGTTTATCGCATTGAGTGCCCACATAAAAAGGATGGAGAACCACCAAGTAAAGAACCTAATGAAACAACTCAAGGATCTAGAAATTCTGCAACAATCCATTCCCAAAGCCAGCAGAAGACGAGAAATCATCAAAATTAGAGCAGAAATAAATGAAATAGAGAACAAAAAAACAATTCAAAGAATCAATAAAACAAAAAGTTGGTTCTTTGAAAAGATTAATAGAATTGATAAACCCCTGGCCAACCTAACCAAAAGAAAAAGAGAATCAACTCAAATTACCAAAATTAGAAATGAAAAAGGAGATATCACCACTGATAGTGAAGAAATTCAAAACATTATCAGAAACTACTTTAAAAATTTATACTCCAATAGATTTGAAAACCTGGATGAAATTGACAGATTTCTAAACACAGTTAACCTTCCTACACTCAACCAAGAGGACATAGCAAGCCTAAACCAACCAATAACAACCAAAGAAATAGAAACGGCAATAAAAATTCTTCCACCAAAGAAAAGCCCAGGCCCAGATGGGTTCCCAGCTGAATTCTACAAAACCTTCAGTGAACAACTAATACCAATACTTCATAACACGTTCCGGGAAATTGAAAGAGATGGAACTCTTCCAAATTCCTTCTATGAGGCCAGTATCACATTAATCCCCAAACCAAATAAAGATACCTCAAGAAAGGAAAACTACAGACCAATATCCTTAATGAACATAGATGCAAAAATTCTAAACAAAATACTAGCTATACGCATTCAAAACTATATCAAGAGAATAATTCATCACGACCAAGTCGGTTTCATCCCAGAAAAACAAGGCTGGTTCAACATACGCAAATCAATACATGTTATTCACCACATAAATAGAACCAAGAACAAAAACCACATCATCATAGCAATAGATGCTGAAAAAGCATTCGACAAAATCCAACACCCATTTATGTTAAAAACACTGCAAAAAATTGGGATAGAAGGAAAGTACTTCAACATCATCAAGGCAATATACTGCAAACCCAAAGCCAACATTATATTGAATGGGGAAAAACTGCAAGAATTTCCGCTACAGTCAGGAACAAGACAAGGATGCCCACTTTCACCTCTCCTTTTCAATATAGTCCTTGAGACTCTTGCTGCAGCAATCAGACAAGAGAAGGAAATCAAAGGAATCCACATAGGAAGAGAGGAAGTGAAATTATCCTTATTCGCAGATGACATGATCCTTTACCTGGAAGACCCAAAGAACTCAACCAAAAGACTTCTGGAGCTGATCGACAAATTCGGCAAAGTCGCAGGTTACAAAATCAACCTAAAGAAATCAGTGGCCTTTCTTTATGCCAACAACGAATCCACAATGAAGGAAACAAAAACAACAATTCCATTCACCATAACCTCAAAACCAATAAAATACCTAGGAATAAACCTAACCCAAGATGTAAAAGACCTCTACAACAAAAACTATAAAACATTAAAGAAAGAAATAGAAGAAGACCTTGGAAGATGGAAAGATCTCCCGTGCTCATGGATAGGCAGAATAAATATCATCAAAATGGCCATTCTGCCAAAACTGATCTATAGGTTCAATGCAATTCCCATTAAAATACCAGTGACATTCTTCAGAGACCTAGAAAAATCAATCATGAACTTCATATGGAGAAAGAAAAGACCTAGAATAGCCAAAGCAATTCTCAATAACAAGAAACACGCAGGAGGCATTACAATCCCAGACTTCAAACTATACTATAGAGCAATAGTAGTAAAAACAGCATGGTACTGGCACAAAAACAGATATACTGACCAGTGGATTAGAATAGAAGATACAGAAACAAACCCACACATCTTTAGTCAATTAATCTTTGACAAAGGGGCCAAACACATACGCTGGAGAAAAGACAGCCTTTTCAACAAGTGGTGCTGGGAGAACTGGCTAGCCATTTGTAAAAAGATGAATCTAAACCCCTATATCTCACCTAACACAGGAATCAACTCAAGATGGATCAAAGACTTAGAAATTAGACCTGAGACGGTGAAGTTAGTAGAGGAGAACATAGGTTCAACACTACAACATATTGGCACAGGCAGTAACTTTCTCAACAAAACCTCCAAAGCTCAGGAAATTAAAGCAAGAATAAACAAGTGGGATAACATTAAACTAAAAAGTTTCTTCTCATCAAAGGAAACTATCAATAACCTAAAGAGGAAGCCTACAGAATGGGAAAGGATCTTTACCAGCCACCATTCTGATAGGGGGCTAATATCCAGAGTATACAAAGAGCTCAAAAGGCTCTACACCAACAAAACAAACAACCCAATCAAGAAATGGGCAAATGAACTAAATAGACACTTCACAAAAGAAGAGATACAAAGGGCTAATAGATACATGAAAAGATGTTCTTCATCACTGGCCATCAGGGAGATGCAAATCAAAACTACACTGAGATTCCATCTAACCCCAGTGAGAGTAGCAAGCATAAAGAAATCAAACAACAACAAATGCTGGCGAGGATGTGGGGAAAGAGGAACTCTTTTACACTGTTGGTGGGAGTGCAAACTAGTTCAGCCACTATGGAGATCTGTGTGGAGATTCCTAAGAAAGGTGGGAATAGATCCACCATATGATCCAGCTATACCACTCCTGGGTATCTTTCCAAAAGGGTTGAATTCAGAGAAATACAGCAACATATGCATACCTATGTTCATAGCAGCACAATTTGTAATAGCCAAAATATGGATCCAACCCAGATCACCATCAACAGATGAATGGATAGCAAAACTGTGGGAAATACACACAATGGAATTCTATTCAGCCATAAAGAAGAACAAAATTTTATCATTTGCAAGAAGATGGAAAGCCCTGGAAAGCATCATGTTAAGTGAGATCAGCCAAGCACAGAAGGAGAAGATACACATGTTTCCTCTAATATGCCCAAACTAGAAAACACAAAGGATACCAGTAGGACCCCAGATATTAGAGGGGAAATACTAGCTAAGTTTTAATGGAAAGATAGGAGAGGAGAAAGGCCGATCTTGATTAAGGAGCATCTTCACCTGAACATGTGTAAAATTATGAATAAGACATGGTTAACCTGGCCAACCATTGGTGGGGGGGGGGAGAAAACGGGGGCGGGGGGAGAGGGCACCAAATATAGTGTAAATGTATACTATTTATGTTCAATAAAAAAATTGTTAAAAAAAAAAAAAAAAAAAAAAGAAAGGGTGGAGGCTTACAGATACATCTGGAGCAAGAATTATAGATCACATTTTTAATAAATAAATAATGTGCTACTCTCTTTGAGTTTGAGTTGCAACATTACATATAATTATAAGAATCACATGTTTTCATTGTAATTGGTGTACATTGTCCTGACAAAATCTTGCTATAAAAAATATAGTCCTTTTTCCAGTTGCCTATGAAACACCTGAGAGATTGCTTGAAATGCAGGACTTCAGAACATAGCTCAAACTGCCAGAATCAGAATTATTTAGCAATGCCTTTGGTAGCTCTATATATGCATTAACATTAGAGAATCATTGTGCTGAAAAGCGGTTTACAGATTTTTGTGGTAACTTAATTAAAAGTTACTATTTATTTTAATATGTCCCTAGGAGGTTAATGGTATGAGGATTCTTTGATCACTTTTGGACTGGTGGGAATAATTTTACACAGAAACACAATCAATGTGACAGAAATTGTTGTTATATGAGTGAATTTTAAAAGTTAAATTATATTTGGTGCATTTTTAAGATAGTTGAGATTGTATTGAAATAGCTCTACTGAAAAAGGTAAAAATAGGAGCCAGGATGTAGCTCAGTGGCAAAGCGCCTGTTTTGCAGGTGTGGTGCCCTGGGTTCGATTCCCAGTTCCAAAAAGACAAAAAAGAACCCCTCTTAAAAGGTGAAAATTATTTTATTGGGGTTTCCATTGTTATATAGCACATTCCTTTTGGGTTTTCCAAATAAACAAGGTGATACTTTATGATATCTAGATGCTCTATTTGTTTATTTTTCAAATTCTGGCAAGGTGTCCTTCGTATAAAACTACATAGCATTAAGCTGTTTGACTTGAAAATAGATTGGACAAAAATAAAAGAAAGAAATACTGGAAAGGAATTAGGAATTATTAAGAAATCTTAGCTGTAGGATTTCAAAGAAACTAAAAATAATAATTATGTATTTATATTTGTACTTATTTTGATTTTAAAAATATAGCTAGAAGTTTAGATAGAACCCGATGTCTTTATTCATGTATGTGTATATGTTTACCTGTATCTACCTACTTTATTTCACTATCATCAGACATTCCAATAAAGATATAATCAGAAAAAAAAAAAAAAAAAAAAAAGAAAAAGAACTCTAGCCAAAAGGAGGAGAAACCATAGATGAGCAAGTAAGGAGACCTAACTGGGGTTTATGGGAGAGGGGAAGAGGGAAGTTCCCTAAAATGTACCTGATGTACATTCACAAATATATCAATCACTAAGACAAATATGAGAAGGAGGGACAGTGAATGGAATGGGGTGGTAACTGGGAAAAGGCTAAATGAATGATTTGTACATATATGCCTCTACCATCTTGTACTACATTAAGATATATGACAACAATGCACAAATAAAAAATATTACAAGCACCACAAACATAAAAAGTAAACAAATTTCCTGTCTTTATTGTTCTTAAATTCTAATAGAGTCAACAGATAATAAAAAAATAGAGAAGTAAATTAATCAAGATGGTCATAAATTAATTTAGATGGTCATACATTCTATAGTTTAAGAAAATAATGGTGAGTAATCTGAGCATGGAATGCTAGATAAGAGTGTAATTTTTTGTATATAGGGCAGTTAGGGAAATTTGCATATGGGGTATCTCAGTGAAGACCATTCTATGAAGAAGAGCTACACATGATATTTTTATGGAACTGCAAGGAGGCCAGCATGTTTGGAGCAGAACAGAGAAGAAGAGGAGATCAGAGAGAAATTAGCAATCTAGATTATATAGATTTTTATAGCCTATCAAACAGATTTTAGATTATTTATTTTTATTTATTTATTTATTTAGTGGCACCAGGGATTAAACCCAGGAGCATTCTACCTCCGAGCTATACTTCCAGTCCTATTTTTTATTCTTTGTTTTGAAACAGGGTCTCACTGAGTTGCAAAGGGCCTCACTAAGTAGCTGATGCTGGCTGACAACCTGGATCCTCCTGTCTCAGTCTCCCGAATGCTGGGATTACAATTGTGGGCCACCACACCGGGCTATCTTTAGATTTTATTGTACACAGGGTTACTTCTTTAAACAATGTAACCAGAACACTTTATCATTCCCTTTTAAATTTCTTTTCTTGAAAGATATCATCTGTCCAATGATTGAATACATATTCTCTTCTAGTTTTTGTCCATTTTAATTGACTTTATTTTCAATACATATGTTAGTCTCAGAATTATAGTTACCTTAAAGATATTTAATAAATATTTCTGTGTTTAATAGCACTTACCTTACATTATATACTAATTCAAATGCATGAATGATTTTGTTCTGAATCACTTTTCTTTTCAGCTGTTGCTTTTTATTTTTCTTTTTTACATCAGTCATACTGCATTAATTATTTTTATTTTATAATATGTTCCAGTATTTGGTGAGGTATTTCCAATATTTACATCACTTCTTTTGAAAGGCATTCTTTTGATGTGTTGACCTGTTTGTTTTTATAATGAATTTTAAAATCATTTTGTTAAATGTTAGAGTAAAATTTTTATCAAATTTGATAATTATAATTGATCTACTAAAATGGGGAATATCATTTTAAATGTGTTAATATATGTCTATTTGAATTTTCCCTTAGTCTGAGGAAGTGTTCAGATGGTGACTTTGGTTTTTGTGGGAATAGATCAGTATCAATTATGTTACATGCTATTTTGAGATTTGAATGTTTTGAATAAGTAAAAGTATTTTATCTTAATTTCTGTGGGAATTAGTGGCAGTAGAGGATGCAATATCCTAGAATGTAAAATTGAGTTTGCAGCTATTCATTCACTGAGCAAATATTTGTTGAATACCTTCTATGTGTGTTAGGATCTGAGAATGAAACAGTGAACAAAACACAAAAATCACAGCACTCATGAAGCTCAAAGTCTAGTCATGGATGGTTTAATGATCATTGTTAACCATTGAAACACTTGCTCCTAGCCTGCAGTAGATTTGACTATGAAATGCTTGAAAATGGCTTATTCATAATTTGGTGTGCTTTCTGCTTGTTTTATTCTGATCTCATTCTGAAGTTTTGCTAGGAGTGCCTGGAAATGACTTGAAGAGGCATTGGGTAGTATCCAGAATGCAATGTGAACATGGAACTGAAATAGGCTGCGCCTACATTTAAATCACAACTGTGCCCGGCAGATTTCACATGTGATTTAGAAGAGTTTTTGATCTCATGTGATATTGTTAATATGGTATCAAGCTTATGGAACTTGCTTAACTTGAACTACCTCATATATTTACTTCACTGTTTTTTTTTTATTGGTGCACTGTAGTCATACATCTTAATGGGGTACAAGATGGTAGAGGCATACAAACATACATCACTCATTTAGTCCTTCCCCAATTCCTACCCTCCATCACTGTTTTTTGTTTGTTTTTATTCTTTATTCTGATACTCTTGATTGGCTATTTTTATCTGCTTAGGGACTCAGGGTAGCTGGAAATAAAGGACAAAATGCAAATATTATAAAAGCCTTTCTGGAAGAGACTTGAACAGATGGCATTAGCATGTACTGAGGACTGTTATGAGGAGCTAGGAAGGTTGGGATAAAATGGCAAAGAAGTGTAAAGTAAATGAAGATTTTATAATCCTCCACATAAGTGATGAATTTGGACTCAGTCTAAAAATTAATTAGGGCATACTCAGTGGTCTGAAAGAATTCCTTTTGGCTTGGATGTAATCTGAGCAGTTTGGATTTCTCAAAAACAACAGTTGTGGTGGAACAGCTGTTATTATACATCTGAGAATCTCTACAGAACAAACTCCATGACCTAGATTTGGCTATTTTTCATTAATAAGGCTGGAGCTCCTGGAAGAGAAAGCAACCTTGGATCTTGGGATGGGAAGAATATTGAGCCTTAACATTAAAATGATTTAACAGCAGCTTGCAAAAGGGCATTTTGCAGGGTGGGGATGGTTGAGGAGGCTATAAGAAAAGTTAAGAAGGGAAGTGGGGGGTGAGTATCAGCAGGGAAATTGCCTGTGAAAAAAGGATAAGCCATTGGATTTGTGTAGAAAAACATATCAGAAGAGGCAGCTAATAGTGTATGCCCTCATATATATATATATATATATATATATATATATATATATATATATATATATATATATATATATATATATATATTCAATTAGTTCTTACATCAATTCAATGAGATACTATTAATGCATAATTTTGTAAATACTTATTTATACAATTATAGAGGACTGAAGTAATTTATCCAAAGTTACCCAGCTAGTAAGTGGCAGAGCCAGGTCTCAAGTACAGAAGGTCTGGAGCTAAGTCGATGCTTTAAACCATTACATTATGAGGTCTTTCTCAAACCACAGAAAAGAGCTGCAGCAGGGTTTGGACATCATCCCAAGGCCCAATTTTTTTCTTTTGTTGGAGTTATTTTTCTGCTTAGTGTACAGGGATTTATTTTGCAATATAGGATGCTTTGAGCCCCTGGGATTTCCTCCTTGAGTGGAGACTAATTTTTCACCTTTTTAGACTGCTCAGAGGAGAAAAATTTCATCTCTGAGCTGCTAAGTCAATTCCAGTATTAAATCCACGATCACTAGACTGCCTCATGCTTTTTATGCTCTGTGTATTTTATTTGCAAACCCCTTCTAACCTTGCAGAAGCCCAGAGTGTACAGGAGGAACGACTTGGAGTGATTTAATTGGCTTCTACAGTACCCATCAGTATAAAAGCAGCAAGCTTACAAAGCAAATTAAAAGGATAGGAATGTTATAAGTGATTGAAAAAGAGGAAATAGTTCTCTCAAAGCGACAGCCTTGAAAATAAATGAAATCAAAACATACAAAGAGTTTTTTGGTTTTGGTTTTTCTGTTTATTTTAGTGCTGCAGATGGAACCCAGGATCTCCCATGGTAACCATGGACTCTATCACTGATCTACACCCTCAGGCCTACATGCAAAGGTTTGGGGTTACATTCCTATCTCATAGGGGAAAAGGAGCTGAAATGTGGTTGGGGGCCCAAACCTAGCCAAGTGCAAGGATCTTCCTGTGTTCTGAAGAGCTCCAGCATGAAGTTGTCAGGAAAGAAACTAGAGCTATTTAACTTTCTATATTTTGAACAGGATTTAGAGAAGGAACACCCCTACTGGATTTTGAGGTATACTTTTAATGGTACTGAGTAAGATATGTTAATAAAAATTACTCAAATATTTAATTTCATATAAAACCTAGAATTTTTGGAGTAATTTTTACCTTGGTATATGATACTGAAAACTAATAAATTCACTCAAGGAGAATTAAATATTCTTTGTTTTTTGGTACTGGGTTTTTAACTTGGGGACATTTAACATCTGTGCTACACTCCCAGACCAATTTTATTTTTTATTGAGAAACAAGGTCTCACTAAGTTGTAGAGGGTTCCACCAAGTTGCTGAAGTTGGCCTTGAACTTGAAATCCTTCTGTCTCAGTTTTCCAAGTATTGGGACTATAGTAGGTGTGTGCCAAAATGCTCAGTTAAACTGGAAATTGTGTGTGTGTGTGTGTGTGTGTGTGTGTGTGTGTGTGTGTTTCTGTGTGTGTGTGTGTGTGATACTGGGAATTGAACCCAGGGGTATTCTACTTATGAGCTACAGTACCAGCCTTTAGTTTGTATTTTGAAACAGGGCCTCACTAAGTTGCTGAGGCTGGCCTTGAACATGCCATCCTCCTGTCTCAGTCTCCCAAGTAATCAGATTATAAACACGCACCACCACTCTTGGTAATAAGGTGATTATTTGCCAGGTGTGGTGGCGCACCCTTGTAATCCCCGCGCTTGGGAGGCGGAGACAGGAGGATCGCGCTGGTTAGAAGCCAGCCGCGCTGGCTTAAGAGACCCTGTTTCCACATAAAAAGGTAAAAAATAGGTCTGGAAGTGTAGTCCGTGGGAATGTATCCCAGAGGTAAAAGGGCTTCCAGGAACCCCAGTACCACCAAAAAAAAAGGTGATTATTTTTTTTAATTTTTATTAGTGCATTGTAGTCATACATTTTAATGGAGTACAAGATGATGAAGACATACATGCACACATCACTCAATTAGCCTTTTCCAGTTCCCACCCCATTCCGACCACCCTCCCTTCTTCTCATGTTTGGCTTAGTGAATGTCTTTGACATGTTTGTGAATGTACATTATGTACATTAGAAAATTTCCCTCTTCTCCCCTCCCCTCAGTTAGGTAGCCTTATTTGCTCATCTTTGGTTTCTCCTCCTTCATTTAGAGTCCCTCCTTGGTCCTTTTTCTCCCTTGCTTCTATATATTAGGGAAAGCATTCAATTTCTTATTCTTTGTGACTGACTATTCTCACTTAGCATTATGTCCTCCAGTTCCATCCATTTCCCTGTGAATGACATAATTGTGTTTTTCTTTATGGATGAGTAAAATTCCATTGTCTACATATCCCATAGTTTTGTAATCCATTCATCTGTTGATGGACATCGTGGCTGGTTCCATAGTAGTTTGGCAATGGTGAATTGTGCAGCTATGAACATAGACACGCATGCATTAGTTTGGTAGTTTTGTTTCCATTTTTGGGGGGTAGATACCCGTAAGTGGCATTGCTGAATCCTATAGATTCATTTCCATTCTTCTGAGGATTCTTCATATTGTTTTCCAAAGTGGTTGCAATAATTTTAAATCCCATCAACCATGTATCAGAGTTCCCACTTCCCCACATTCATTCTTCAATTTTGTTTATTGATTGTATTTTTAATGATTGCCATTCTAGTTGGAGTTAAATGAAATGTCAGGGTAGTTTTGGTTCGAATCTCTCTGATTGCTAATAATGTTGAGCATTTTTTCATATATTTATTGACCATTTGAATTTCTTCTCTTTTGAAGTGTCTATTTAGTTCATTTGCCCATTTTTTGATTGGGTTATTTGTTTTTTATGATTGAGTTTCCTGAGTTCTCTGCATATTCTAGATATTAGTCCTTTATCGAAGAAATAGTTGGAAAAATTTTTCTCCCATTCTGTTGGCTCTCTGTTGAGGTTCTTGATAGTTTTCTTTGCTGTATAGAAGCTCTTCAGTTTAATGCAACTCCACTTATTGATCCATATTTTAGTTTCTTGTACCTTTTCGGTCTTGTTTAGAAAGTTTTTACCTGTGCAGTGTTGGACCTTTTCAAGGAGACTCAATGTCTCTTGTCTAATTTTCATGTTTTTTTTTTTTTTTTGGTGGTACTGGGGTTCCTAGAAGCCCTTCTACCTCTAGGCTACACTCCCAGACCTATTTTATACTTTTTCTTAAAAATTTGGAAACAGGGTATCTTAAGCCAGCGGGGCTGGCTTCAAACCTGCGTGATCCTCCTGCCTCTGCCTCCCAAGCACGGAGATTACAAGCGTGCGCCACCATGCCCGGCAAATTTTCATGTTTTTGATCGATCTTGAATTGACTCTTGTGCAGGGTGAGAAAGTGGGGTTTATGTCCACCTTTCTCTATATGGTTAACCAGTTTTCCCAGCACCGTCTGTTGAAGAGGCTATCTTTTTTTCCAGTGTATGTTTTTGGCCCCTTTGTCATAATTTGCTGTAAGTGTGTAGATTTTTTTTCTGAGTCTTCTATTCTGCTGCATTGGTCTATGTATCTGTTTTTGTGCCAGTACCATGCTGTTTTTATTACTATGTTCTTGGATAGGCAGAATAAATATCATCAAAATTCCCATTCTTCCAAAAGTGATCTACAGATTAAACGCAATACCCATTAAATTACCAAGGTCATTCCCACAGTCATAGAAAAATCAATCATTAAATTCATTTGGAAGAACAAAAAATCCAGAATAGCCAAAGTAGTTCTCAGCAACAAAAAAACATGCAGGAAGCATCAAAATACTTGACTTCATACTATACTACAAGGTAACGTTACTTAATGAGGATGGTGAATCAGGCTATTCCTCCCTTTAGTTAACTGTTGGATAAAATATTGAAAATCAGAGTGTAACCACACAGTATTCACCAGAAACTTCCAATTTTTCTCTAGATTGATGAAAATGTCAGTATTTGCTGAAGCTGTCCTCAAACCTGTGATCCTCCTGTCTCAGCCTCCCAAGAACTGGGATTATAGGCATGCACCACAATACCGGGATGAATTGAATATATTTAATATGTAGGTCTCATCTGTACACATGACATGTATATATTTATCAAGTTCATATTTTATATCTTCTGAAAGGAAAACTTCCACCTTTGTTAATTAAATTTAACCTAGATCCTGACTCTTGTCTCTTCCTCGGGATATGTAGGGGTAGATAGTAGTTAGGAGCATGGAGTTTGAAGTTGTACAGACCTGCATTTCTTTTACCTCTGTAATTTTCCTTATTGTATAGTTTTTTTTTTATAGAATATTATACCTTTCTTAGCTTAAGTTTGCTCACTTATGAATCAGGGTTAATAATAACCCCACTTCTGCCTGCCTGTGAAGACAGAGGTTCTACTCTCCCTTCATCACTTTGGTCCAAGTATAGATGAAGTAATAATTTCTGTCTACCCTCTAGCATCACTAAGGTAAGGCTGGGACATTTGAAAAGACAGTTCTAGGGCTGGGGATGGAGTTCGGTGGCAAAATCACTTTCTTAGTATGTGAAAGGCTTTAGGTCTCATACACGGCAATGAAAAATAAGATTATTCTGAAGCCTAGTGAAGTTTTTAATGTCCTTTGTATATTATTTGTGTATTGAGATAGTCCTCTAGATTTTATTCCTCTATCCCAATCTTAATGACATACATGGGAAAGGAGAGAGAGTGAGGTAGGATCTGGAGAGAAAAACAACAAGATTATGTGTACATGTGTGTTCCTATCACTCACTCTGTACCTCATTATGATGTCTAATCCAATGCACCAATAATAGTATAAACTTAATAAAGATATATTGCATTAGCAGAACAGAAACAGAATAAGGAATGATGAGAAAGAAATCTTCTATTTTTTTTTTTTTTTGCGGGTCTGGGGATGGAATCCGGGGGCATTCGATCTCCGAGCTACACCCCCTGCCCTATTTTGTATTCTTTATTTTAAAACAGGGTCTCACTAAGTTGCGGAGGGCCTCACTAAGTAGCTGAGGCTGTCAGCGAACTGCAATCCTCTGGTTTCCACCTCCCAAGTGCTGGGATTACAAGCATGAGCCACCGCGCTCGGCTGATCTTCTGTTTTTAATTGCAAAATTATAGTATTATTTGATTTGTAAACTTTGAACATATATGTTCTTTTTTGTGATGATGGGGGTGGAACCTAGGGTCTTTCTACCTATGGGCTATACTCCCAGACCTATTTTATATTTTACTTGGAAACAGGGTCTCTCTACGTTGATGAGAGCCTCACTCAGTGTAGCTGAGGCTGGCTTCGAACCTGCGCGATCCTCCTGTCTCAGCCTCCGAAGTGCAGGGATTACAAGCCTGTGACACCACTCACCCGAACATATATGATTTAATATAAATAAAAAATTTAAAAAAGATTAGTGAATAGCAGCAGATTACAGGGAACTAACTGAAACCAGGTGATTGTATTTTACAAGATAAAGCTCACATTCCAAAATCTCATTTTATTCTAGGCCCCACACATATCCATCATCTTAGCAACCCATTGCAAACCAGGAGCATAAGACAGAAACTTTTGAGCACTCTGATGTCAGAATCCCAGAAAGCTAGTGTTACAGAAAGACAGTAAGTTCATTTTCTTGAATGCCTAAGACCTGATTCTTTGTTTCTGTCAAGATGATTGATAATCTATAATACAACTGTATTACAAGGAGACTTGATCCTTGTTTTACCCACACGAGTGTGGCCTTCCCCTACAGTCATAACTTGACAAGAACATTAGAAAATAGCACAATACAATGGTGGGTACAGTGGTGCATGCAAAAGGATTGCATGTTCGAAGACAGCCTCTGCAATTTAGTGGGATCCTTTTTCAAAAATACAAAAATTTACCTGGGCGTGATGGCTCACACTTGTAATCCCAGTACTTGGGAAGCCGAGACAGGAAGATCTCAGGTTCACAGCCAGCCTCAGCTACTTGTGAGGCTCTCTGCAACTTACTGAGGCCCTGTTTCAAAATAAGGAATAAAAAATAGGGCTGGGGGTGTAGCTCAGACGTAGAATGCCACTGGGTTCCATCTTCAGTACCACCAAAAAAAAAATTAAAGAACTGGAGGTATACTTCAGTGGTAGAATACTCCTGGGTTTAATTCCCTGTACCACTAAAAAAGGAAAAAAAGAAAAGAACACAGTACTATCAATAGTCAAACAAAACATACATGTATGGGTAAGGATGGGATTTTGGTTATATTCTCTCATAGTTTTGTAGTTTTTTTATATGTACAAAATTCCTCCTTTCATGTAGTATTCTTAAGATTTTGATATTTTGTATTTGTGTAGTAATATATCTAATATGTATGCCCTCTTTATTTTTCATAATTTTGAATTGAGCAAAAATTCTAAAACAGTAGTAAATGTGATAAAAGATATGTTCATTTTCTTTATGTGTGTGGTACTTGGGACTGAATCCAGGGGTACCCTACAAATGTAGTATACTCCCTACCCATTTTATTTCTTATTTTGAGACAAGGTTTCACTAAGTTGCCAAAGTTAACCTTGAACTTCTGATTCTCCTGCCTCCGCCTCTCAGGTACTGTGATTCCAGGTGTGCACGTCACTGTGCCCCACTTATCATAATGGATTGTTAAGTGTGTTCTCCATGTATGTGTCTACCTAATTAGATGTCTTTAATCATAATTTGGCATATAGGTCGTAGTCTTCAGAAAGGTCAATGAGAGGCCCCACTTGCCTTCTGCAATCACCAGTAGCTGCACTATGGAAGTACATATCTGCTTTGAAGTCCCAAGAAATTTCTCTCAACAGACACTGGAAGGAAGTTTGTGAATCAGAAATTCAGTGGACTTGTGATAGTATCTAATTTCAGTGTCACAGTACCAGGTCTGTAATATTGTTTCTAATGCGGTTTCTTGGTCCATCCAGTAGAGGGCGCGTTCTTGCCAGTGGCTTTTGTAGCTTGTTGCTTCCTCCTTATTTGCTCCCATTCTCGGGCACCCAGTTTTGTAAGCTGGCGGTGGCACTGGCACCTGAGAACAACAGCATTTTGGGGAGGGGGCTGTGAACACAATTATAAGAAATACTTCTTTTTTTTATTACGGTACTGGGGATTGAACCCAGGGGCATATTACCTCCGAGCTACACCTCAGCCCTCTTTTTTATTTTTATTTTTGAAACAGGGTTTCACTAAGTTGTGGAGGACCTCACTAAGAAGCTGAGGCTGGCTGCCAACCTTTGATCCTCCTATCTCAGCCTCCCAGGTACTGGAATTATAAGCATGTGCCACCATGCCCAGCTGAAATACCTCTAACATTTCTTTAGTTGCGCATAATTTTGCCTTGTGTTTAAAGTGTGTGTGTGTATGTGTGTGTGTGTGTGTGTGTATTTGTTTATGTGTACATGGGCACGCGTCCATGTATGTGCCAATGTGATGCTGTACTGGAGATTGAATCCAGGGACAATCTACCTCTGAGCTGCATCCCCAGCCCTATTTATTTATATATTTCGAATAAAGACCTCATTAAATTGCTGAGGCTGGCCTCAAACCGGTGATCCTCCTGTCTCAGCCTCCCAAGTACTTGGATTACAGTCATGAGTTACTGCCCCCAGCCTAAAATTAATATTTTTTATCATGTTATCATTATTCTTTTCCTGTGTAGCCATGTCATGTTTATCTTTCCATTCCCAATATTATGAAATGGTTATCAAATGTTATGATTCACTCCTTTGACTATCACTGGGAAATGATTCTTGATCCATCTAGCAAATATTTATTAAGCTTCAGCTACGTGTCAAATATTGTGCGAGGGTGATGGAGAAACAAAGATGAATAACATCATAGATTAGCTAGAAGGACACAATTCCAGACGTTACAATACAGCATGATAAATGCTAAAACAGGCAGAGTGCAGTTTAACCCAGTGCTGTCCAATCAATGCCCCTGTCAGATTGGGTCTGGGTTGTCAGTAGTGCTGGAATTCAGCTGGTACACACCAGAACAGCTAGACCATTTAAAACAAATAAATATTAGCTGGGTACAATGGTTCAGGACCATAATCCCATCTACCAGAAGGCTAAGGCAGGAAGATGGCAAGTTTGAGGTTAGCTTGTGCAACTTAGCAGGATCCTGTCTCAAAATAAAAGATAAAAAGGACTGGGGGTAGCTCAGTGGTACAGTGCCCCTAGATTCTACCCCTAATACCTCAAATATGTATATATACAGTGAAATATTTCCATAGCAAAGCACCAGTGCCCCGAGGATGCAGAGTGCCCTCTCTCTGATTCAGCTAATGCCTGAACTGCCTCCCTAGGTCTCCCCAGATTCCACCAACTAACAGAATATTGCCTGGCACAGCGAGGTACTACTAGGACCCTGATGCAGAGTTACTGATGAGTGTCCATGGTACATTCTGATTGAGCTATTCCTGTGCCTTACCACTTAGCAAATACTATGAATAGCACATCTGGTTATAAAGGCATCAGTATATCCATCCC
Organism: Muscardinus avellanarius; assembly: GCF_963383645.1. Classification (NCBI taxonomy): domain Eukaryota; kingdom Metazoa; phylum Chordata; class Mammalia; order Rodentia; family Gliridae; genus Muscardinus; species Muscardinus avellanarius. The sequence continues at coordinate 72,584,880 of NC_137792.1, forward strand.
CTCAACTCTCAAGGTGACCAGTGATCTTGGGGCAGCCAGAAATGGATTCTTCCCACCTTTAACTCCAAATGGTCTCATTTTCATACTTCAGTGGAGCATAAAATATTTTCAATTACAATGTGTGCTATGAAAATTTGGGAAAACACTGATTTAGTCTTTAATAAGTATTATACTAATAGACTGCCTTAGGCTGAGTCATTGTTGTTTTCCTACGATCAATACTTTGTGATTGTGATGTTTTTCTCTTTCTTCTCAAGATTTTTAAAATTTTGTTTACTAGTGTTTGATCCAATTCTTGGATCTATAAACTTTAATATAGTTTATAATGTTTTCTTGGTTTTGTGTTTTGTTTTTACCTTCATCAAGGTGTTGGCATCAAGACCATATTTGTTTCAAGGTATCAACTAGGTATGTCTCAAATTTTTCTATGTTTTCTTCTTCAAAGGTCTGAAACTAACCAAACAGGGTGGTGCACAATTGTAATGCTAGTACTTTGGAGGCTGATGCAGGAGAATTGCCGGTTTGAAGACTTAGGGAGACCCCGTTTCAAAATAAAAAATTAAAAGGGTTAGGGGTGTAGCTTGAAGGTAGAATGTTCCTGGGTTCAATCCTCAGTACCAAAACAAAACAAAACAAACAAACAAAAAAAGGCTTGAAACTACCAGTCATTAAGTTTAGGGACTCTGTGTGGCAAGTTTCTCCATTTATTCATCAGTTATTAATTTATTCAGATTTCCTATTTGTATGAATGTTAATGTTTTACATATCTGTAAAATAAAGCATCCGATGCATTATATTTTAAAAAATTATTAGCATCTCATTGTGCACAGCATTTTCTTACAATTAAAAATATAGTTTATACTGGTTGTAATATCCTTCTCATTTCTATTTTATGTGTGCATTTTGCTTACATAGGTTTGTCAGAGTTTTATCTACTTTATTAGCCCTTTTAAGCAACCAGCTCTTGAATTTATTAATCCCACTGTTTTACATCTTCTAACTTATTTTTGTTTTTATCTTTATTATTTCTTTCTATTTTTCTGTGCATCTTTTTCAAAAATTCTAAGTTCAATGTCTAGGTTAGTTTATTTGCCTTAGGTTTTAATAAGGAGAGGTAAAGATGATGTCCATTGCACTGGTGACAAAAGTCCCTTTCTCTGAGTTAGTAAGATGCTGGAGGAAATAGAAAATGAGGACTGTTAGGAGTCCAAAGCCAGAAAGGCTAGAGCAGTGAATGTTCCTCCAGAATAAACCCCCTGCTTCAACATTTCCCAAAGCGTTTTTCCACAGTGAGGCAGTAGGGAGTAAGAAGTGTTGGAACTAGCTTTCAGGAGCCAAAAAAAGTGCTGTGCTATATGCTCTGAAACTTGTGTGCCTCCTGTGCTGAGAGTCCTCCATCCAGCCTGTCAGCTGTTGGTGCAGATGTTATGCTTGCAATTCTTCCTCTCTGGTGTTTGCTTTTTCTGAATCTTTCTTTCCTTCCCGCTCACCATAGTTTAGGAAGTCCAACTCTCTAGACTGCTGTTCCAGCTAAGCTAAAGTTGCCTGACTTCCTCCAGGGGTTAAGCAGAAGTTTTTGAGCTTGGATCTCAAGCTGGGCCATTACTGCTGCCACTGTCTCTGCCGCTCCCTTCCCTTTTCTCACACAAAGATTTGAGAATTAGTGGCTCAAGGTACAGATTGGCTGCCTTGTGGTCTCAGGAGGATTTGATGGAAAGGATGTTCATGTTTAAATTGTTTTAGAGATATTTGAGGAGGAGTCAGAAGGGGGCAGCAGTGCCAGTCCTTTGTGTAGGTACAATGGGAAGCGTTCTTGGCCTACCAGGCCCTAGGTCCTCTGCCACTTCTCATGCTCAACTTTGCTTCCTGTGCTTCCCCACCTGCTTTCTTCTTTTCTTTTTTTTTTAACCTTAAGCCTACCAACCACTCTTCTGCCTTTGTGTCTCTCTGCCCAGAGCATATTGCTTCGAACCTTTTGCAGGATTACCTCCTCTTATCTTTTACTACATTCTCAATCACCATTTTCATCACTTAGGCCTCTGTTCAAATAAATTGTCACATACTTAGAAAGACCTTCCCTGACCGACTTAGCCTAACACCTAGCACTGTTCCCCCCCCCACCTTCTGCAAACCTCAACCTATGATTTTGCTATTCTTTTTAATATTTTTAGTACTGGGAATGGAAGGCAGTGCCTCACAAATGTGAAACATACGCTCGACCGCCGAGTTTTAGCCCCAGACCTCACACTACTCTTAATCTCATATTCTTCCTTAATTTTTTCATAACGAATCTTCTGTGTTACTTAACTTGCATGAAAGCTCCACTAGACTAGAGATCTTATTGCCTTGCTCACTGCTGTCTGCCTTGGTATCTAAGATCAATATTTAGTGCATAAATATGTACAGAATAAATCTGCTTTGAAGGAGTGAATTAATCAATGTGTCAATCATTATGTTAGGTGCTGATGGTACAAACCCAGGGGGAGACCATAATGCACTGGAAGAGAAAGATACATAAATAAATAGTTGTTAAATAATAGGAAGCATATGTCCTGCTTAGTTTTAGACTTCTTCTCTGTATTCAGAAAGGATTGGTTTTAAATCCTGGCTCCATGATTTACTGGTTGCATCATTTGGGGTGATTGGTCAACCTCCCTGTGGCTCAATTTCCTCATTTGTAAAATGAGAATAATAATTATAATCCCATGGGGTTGTTATGAGTATCATATAAGATGACATATATATTAAAGGGTTAATATGGCATCCACTAAATAGGAATAACTATTATTGGATGCCTAGTGTGGTATATAGAAAGCGTATTGAGATTCAAAATTTTGTGTTTCTTCTGCTCACCTTTGGCTCTGGCTGCTCTAATGGAGAGCCATCCACAGCTGGCAGGAGCTCCAGTGATGTTCATTAACAGAAAGCCCACTCAAAACAGCTCAGGCATGGTTGATGGAGCCGGAAAGTGCTTCTGTGAGAGAGAGTCTTGTCTTTAGTTTCCATTCCATCTTAGAAAGCCAGGCCAGTGCAGGGAAATTAATTCAGGCCTTTAAATGTTGATAAATGCAGAGGCACTTACTGCTAACATTTCAATCAAGTGTCAAGTTAAAACTGATTAAAAGAGATTTGGAAGCTTCTAGTTGGTAGAGGCTGAATTCCTTCTCCGTTCTAATGTAATACATCATTTTAATTTTTTGTTTATCTGACCCCAATTAATGTCATATTGCTAATGCCTTAAGAGAAAAACAGCATACTGTTTTGTACAGTGCCATTTTACATTTTATGTTAATTTGAGGGAAATATACTTTTAATGCATTTGTTATGCTTTTGGCTTGCCTTCATAATTATGGAACTAATTAAACATATACTTATAAGCAATCAGTGTCAGAGCCGAAAGAGATTTTAGGGACTAATCAGGTGAACCCTTCATTTTGTAGAATAGAAACAAGCCCAGTATTTTGCTCAAGGACACAGGGCTATAAGAAAACAGTGTTCATAAAATTGTCTTACAGCAGAACAGAAAACTTCCATTGGCCTCCTTCTCACTTTGCCCTTAAGTTTCTTTTCCAGGTTGGCTCCTTATGTCATCATATCATGAATGCCACAAAGTAATTGAGTACCTACTGTGTGCCATATACTGTGCTAGGTACTGGAAATGAGTGGTATACACACATGGCCACTATTGTAGAGATGGAAGTCTAAGAGAAAAACATAAATAAACAAGCAATAGGGGATTTATAGGATATTGGGAAGGCACCTAGAAGCTTACTAAACTGAGACTACATAAATTGGGAAGGGAGAACAGAATATCATCAAAGGTTCCAGGAGGAAATCTCATCATTCCATCCAAACTCGAGAGCTGAAGTCTGAGTAGGAGTTAGCCATTCAAGCAGGGAGCAGAGAAAGAGGTGTTACTGACAGAAAGGGTACCATGTAGAAAGCCAGGGAATAAAAGAGATCATGGTGCCGCCATAGAAAGGAACCTGAAAATACGATGCTAAGTGAGCTGGGTGTGGTGGTGCAGTAATCCCCATACTTGGGATGCTAAGATGGAGGATCACAGGTTGGAGGCCAGCCTCAGCATATTAGTGAGACTTCAGCAACCTAGTGAGACCCTATTTCCAAAATAAATAAATAAATAAATAAAAAGGGCTGGGTATGCAACTAGAAGGTTGAATGTCCCTAGGTTCAATCCCTAGTGCCCTCAGAAGGAAGGAAGAAGGGAAAGAAGGAGAAAGAGAAATAAAAATATATAATGCTAAGTGAAAAAAGTATGACGCAAAAAACCATGTATTATAAATTCTGTGTATATGAAAGGTCCAGAATAGGCAAATCTGTGGAGAGTGAAAGTGGATTAATGGTTGCCTAAGCAACTTAGTGGTGTGAAGCTTCTTCTTTGGGTCATGAAAATGTTAGAAAATTGTGGTGATGAATGCTAAATTCTGTGGAGACACTAACAACCACTAAGTTGTACAAATAAAAGAAAATACGGCATGATGGAGAAATTAAAAGACGGGAGTCAGGCATTGTGGTGCACACATGTAATGCCAGTATTTGCACCGAAACAGGAGTATCACAGGTTCACGGACAGCTTCTGCAAATTAGCAAGACTCTCAGTAACCTAGTGAGACCCTGTTTTAAAACGAAAAAATAGCGCCGGGCGTGGTGGCGCACGCTTGTTATCCCCGCGCTTGGGAGGCTGAGACAGGAGGATCACACAGGTTCGAAGCCAGCCTCAGCTACTTTAGTGGGGCTTTCAGCAACTTAGTGAGACCCTGTTTCCAAATAAAATATAAAATAGGTCTGGGAGTATAGCCCGGAGGTAGAAAGCCTCTGGGTTCCACCCCCAGTACCACAAAAAAATAAAATAAATAAAGAGAACTGGGAGTATAGTTCAGAGGTATAATTGCCCTGGGTTTAGTCCCCAGTACCACCACAACAAAAAGTTAGAGGGGAAAGGGAGAAGGGAAGGAGTAGCAAGAGAGCAGATTGTAGAGCTGAGCATGGTGGCAAACATCCAATAATTTCAGCTATTGGGGAGATTTAGGGAGGAGGATCACAAGTTCCAGGCCAGCCTGGAAAATTAACAATACTTTATCTAAAAAAATGCAATGAAATAAACAGTTTAGAAGGACTTGGGATATAGCTCCATGGGAGATTGCTTTCCTATTATGCATGAGGCTCTGTGGTCACCAGTACTACAGACACTAAAAGATAACATGTATTGAGCCCTATTCAGAATACTATGCATGTACTAACTTGTTTTATTTTCAAAACAATTTTAGCACATAAGTACTGTAACTACCCCATTTTACAGATGAGAAAAACTGAGGTACAGGGAGGTTAACTTAGTCAAAGTTACATAGATGTTAATATGTAGAACTGGGATTTGATCCCAGCCAGGCTTGCTTGAATCAAATCATTACATTATGCTGCAAAAGCAAAATCTGATTAAAAATTGCTTTGGAAATCATTTTATTTTATTTATTTTATTTTATATTTTTGGTGGTCCTGGGGTTCCTGGAAACCCTTCTACCTCCGGGCTATACTTCCAGACACCTATTTTGTTTATTTTTATTTGGAAACAGGGTCTCTTAAGCCAGCGCGCTTGGCTTCGAACCTGTGTGATCCTCCTGTCTCCGCCTCCCATGCGCGGGGATTACAAGCGTGCACCACCACACCCGCCTAAAAATCATTTTAAAGGGTTTTATTTTTAGCTGTACATCGTGGGGGCACCCCTATAATCTCAGTAATTGAGAGGCTAAGACAGGAGGACAGTGGGTTCAAGTCCAGCCTCAGCAACTTAGCAAAAATCTCAACAATTTAGCACAACTTTGTTTCAAAACAAGAATAAAAAAAGAGCTGGGGTGTAACTCAAAGGTAGAATGCCCCGGGTTCAATCTCTAGTACCCAAAGTGGTGTTCTCTCTCCTCTCTCCTCTCTCCTCTCTCCTCTCTCCTCTCCCCTCTCCCCTCTCCCCTGCCCTCTCCCCTCTCCCCTCTCCCCTCTCCCCTCTCCCCTCTCCCTCTCCCCTCTCTCTTCTCTTCTCTTTTCTTTTCTTCTTCTTCTTCTTCTTCTTCTTCTTCTTCTTCTTCTTCTTCTTCTTCTTCTTTCTCTCTCTCTCTCTCTCTCTCTCTCTCTCTCTCTCTCTTCTCCAGTGCTAGTGATTGAACACAAAATTGCTGTACTGCTGAGCTACACCCCCAGCCATTTTTAAATTTTTTTGTAGTCCTGGGGATTGGACCCAGAGGCATTCTACCTTTGAACTACACCCTCAGTCCTATTTTTTAAATTTTGAAACAGGGTCTCACTAAGTTTTTTATTTTTTATTTTGGAACAGATACTAAGTTGTTAAGGCTGGCCTCAAACTTGTAATCTTGTCTCAGCCTCCTGAGTAGCTAGAATTACCAGTGTGAGATACCATGTCTGGCCATGTATTCTTTTTTTAATTTGAGGACTTTTTGAAGTATCTTAAAGTGATAAGATCAAATCTGTGTTGAAAGAGATCAATTGCATTCTTCTGAGATGTGACCAAATGGAAGGGGGAAGGGTGGCAATTTCAGAGGCAGTGAGTCTGAACCTGGGGACTTGAAGTAAGAATGACAGTGGCAATGGGGATGAAGAGAAGTGGATAGATTTTATAAACTGTCCAGGAGAATTAATTGATCAGAATGGATGATGAACTGAATTTAGAGGGGAGAGAGAAGGAGTTGAGGTTAAATCTCAGAACTTTCTCTTGGGCATCTAGGTTGCTGGTGTTGCTGTCTTTTGAGATTCAGGAAAAAGGGTGAATTAGGCTTCAGAAATGCTGAGTGTAAACTGAGCAGGTGGCACATTCCTGTAATCCGAGTACTTGGGAGGCTGAGATAAGAGAATCATAGATTGGAGACCAATCTCAACAATTTAGTGAGACTCTCAGCAACCTAGGGAAACCCTGTTACTAAACAAACAAAAAAGGGCTAAGAGTATAGCTAGAAGGTAAAATGCCCCTGGATTCCCTAGTCTGTCTGTCTGTCTGTCTGTCTGTCTGTCTCTCTCTCTCTCTCTCTCTCTCTCTCTCTCTCTCTCACACACACACACACACACTCACACACACACACTCACACACACGAAAGAAATGCTGAGTATAACATACCTGTGAGACATTCCAGTCTAAATGTGATGTAGGTAGTTAAATATGGATCTGAAAACCTAGAGAAAGATCATGCCATATAGACTGGGGATGGAGCTCAGTAGTAAGTGCTTGCCTAGCATGCACAAGGTTCTGGGTTCCATCACCAACACTGCAGAATGGAAAGAAGAGATCATGCTATATATACAGATTTAGGGGTTATCAGTATATGAATGGTATCAGAAGGCACAAGAGTGGGTGAAAGTGCTCAGGATGAAGTATCAAGAGAGAAGAGGGCCTAGACAAGATCAGGGAGAACACCATCATTTCAGGATTGTCAAATAGGCGGAAGCTCAGCTGGAGGCACCAGAGAGGTAGGACCAAACCCAGGAGGTAGGGTCTCTTAGCAGGCAAATGAAGAGTATCTTGAAAATGAGGCAATGTAGAGTGGGTCAGGTGCATCTGAGCGTTAAGGACTGAAAAATGCACATTGGGTTTTGCAATTCGGAGTCCATTGGTGAGTGTAATTTTCAGTGGAGTGTGGGGAAAAAGACTGATTATTGTCATCAAGAGAGTGATTCATAAGAAGCTTGCCTTTTCTTTTCTTTTTTTTTCAGACACCACTACCCTGCATTTTCTACTTGAGTTACTCTCTGCTGAAGCCAGTCTCATAGGCCTTTTAATCAACTCCATTTTGGTATCTTTTCCTGGCCACTCAGGCTCCTTTCCCTTTAAAGCTCCCTTTTGTTTTAAGGGTTTTACTGGCAACAACTAACTGAAAACAGGCCAGAGATAATTTTAACAAATAAGTCCAGAAATGTGATTCAAGGATTCTAGAAATTTGAAAATTTTCTCCTCATGATTATTTTCTAGATGGGTATTTTCTTCTATATTTTCTGCAGGTATTATGTGATAAAAAGTTTCCATAATTGAACAAGTTTATTATTTGACATTCCAAACCTTTTTGTATGCTAATGTACACTGTGAGTCTGTGGGTATAGTGAGTGTGGAGTGTTTCTTAAACTTCCTTGACCCTGAAACCTTTTGTTTGAGAAGCATTTGTAGGATGAAGTTCCCACAAAAAAAACACAGAAATTTTATTATGTTTATTATTTGCAACATATTTTAGATGGTTCTAGATATTTTTAGGAACTCTCCTATTACTCTTCCACTCCTGTGGGTGGAGCTCATGTTCCTTCGCCACTTCTTCAAAGTCTATATCTTCTTTGTCTTATCACCACCCAGGTAAAGCACAATGTGGAAGTGCATACCAGGAAAGAGAGAATACAAAATGGAAGCCCAGCCAGGAAGCCGTTACATATGTCCACTGATTCATTTATTTATTCATTCATCCATTCATTCAGGGATTTAGTGAGTGTCTACTATGTGCCAGAAACTATGCAAAGCACTTACAAAATATCAGTTAATTTAACAACAAATACATGCATGTGCATGTGTGCACGCGCGTGCACACACACACACACATACACACCTGGTCTGAAGAGAATACATTTGTTATAGGAATGACAGAGTAAACAAGCAGAAACAATATTTTAGAAAGTGATTTTATGTCTAAAGGGATGAAATCCTAAGGTAAGAAAGATAGGGGAGCTGGGTGTGGTGGCGCACGCTTGCAATCCAAGCATTTGGGAGGCTGAGACAGGAGAATCAGAGTTCTCAGACAGCCTCAGCCACTTAGTGAGGTCCTGTGCAACTCAGTGAGACCCTGTTCCAAAGTAAAGAATAAAAAATAGGACTGGGAGTATAGCTCAGAGGTAGAATGCCCCTGGATTCCATCCCTAGTACCACAAAAAGAAAGAAAGGAAAGAAAGGAAGGAAAAAAGAAAGAAAGAAAGAAAGAAAGAAAGAAAGAAAGAAAGAAAGAAAGAAAGAAAGAAAGAAAAGCAGGGTGTAGTGACATAGACTTGTAATCTCAGTACTTGGGAGGCTTAGAAAGGAGGACTACAGGGTCAGGGCCATCCTTAGCAACTTAACAATATGCTCAGCAACTTAGTAAGACGCTGTTTCAACAGAAAAAAGAAAAAGAGGCCTGAGGTGTAGGTCAGAGTTAGAATTCTTCTGGATTCTATCCCCAGTACCACAGAAAACAAGAAAGAGAAAAGAGGAAAGGGAGGGAGGGAGAAAGGAAGAAAAAAAGGAAGAAAGGAAGAAAGAAAGAAAGAAAGGAAGGAAGGAAGGAAGGAAGGAAGGAAGGAAGGAAGGAAGGAAGGAAGGAAGGAGAAATAAGGATGTGTTAGCTAAATCCCCAGAATCAGGTTTAGGGAATAAAAAAGAAAGTTGCATTTTTGCAAAGTGCAATAGGGAACCCAGTCCAGAGCTTGCCATCATCAGTTCTTTTTTGCTTACTTTTAAAATTTTTCGAGAGGCTTCGGGCAGCTGTTTCTCTGCCTACTTATAAGACAAATTGGACTTTATATCTGTTGCCTAGATGAGGATGTCAGGGAAGGCAGAGACCATTCTGAAGGGCGTCAGAGAGGTAGTTTTGGACTCCTCAAGTGACACAAGTTGAATAATAACTTGTCTAGCGTTCCATAGCTTTCAAAATGCCGTCTCATCCAGGACTGATTTATCACCTCCATTACAAAGAAAAGGAAATTGAGGTTCAGAGGCTGACTGGTCCAAGATTACATAGCTGTTTAATGGTGGAACTGGGATTTGAATTCAAGTCTTTAGCTGGCAGAACATCCATGCATTGCCACATTATTGCTGGCTTTTCAATTCTCACACTCATGAACATGTCTGGATTATTCTTGTGTGTGAGAGTGGGGGAGAGGAGAGCAGAGAGGAGGAGGTTGGGGTAATGATTAACTCTCCTTAGGGGAAAAATGGTCCCTGTTAATGTTTTTGGACTGAATTAAAGAGTTTTCAGGGCAAGGGCCAAGTAGTGATTAGATCTTTTTCCTTCCAAGTAATCCCCATTCAAGGCTGCATAAATTGGAATCTTGAGGGGGAGGAACTGGGAAGCAACAGGCCTGTAGTCTCGCTCTGAACTAGTCAGACTCTTAGAATTACTGACTTTGGATGGAGCTGGTGTGGTTTGTGCACTTAGCTTAAAGACAGATGCAACAAAGTTTAAGACGGCTCAAAGGAGATGAAGAGAGGCTAGGGGAATGTAACTTGCAAGAGGAAGCTTGAAGGGTTATTAAAATTGCTGGGCTTGAGACCTGCCTCACATTATCTCTCGCTTCCTGTTTTGCACTTTGTTTCAGCGCTCCTGAAGTGCTTATAACATTTCATGTCCCTTCCCACCTTTCTGTGACATTTCTCACTGTCATGCCGATATATCTTGCAGTCCACTCAGCTCAGAACACTTAATCCCCACATACACATCAGAATTTACTGAGCTCTTACTTGATGTCTAGCACTGTGCTAAATATGTTAAACGTGGCAGTTCGTTTCGTCCTCATAGCGATCTTCTGAGGCAGATGCTGTTGGCCTCGTTTTGCACAAGAATGAGCTGAGGCTTCTAGAAATATGGCAACTTGCTCAAGGCCACACAGCTAATGAGTGGAAACAGTATTCACACCCAAAGTTTTCTGATTCCAGAGTCTGGCCTCTTAAGTTTGCCAGGGTCCTTTGAGAAACAAAACCCCAAATAAGATTAAATGCACCAGGATTTCATTAGGAGGAACACCAGTATGAAAGACAATGGGGTGGCCAGGCATGGCGGTGCACACTTGTAATCCCAGTACTTGGGAGGCTGAGATGGGAGGATTACAGGTTTTCAGTCAGCCTCAGCAACTTTTGAGGCCTTCTGCAACTTAGTGAAAACCCTGCTTTAAAGAATAAAATAGGTCTGGGGGTGGAGCTCAGAGGTAGAATGTCCCTGGGTTCAATCACTAGTAACACACACACACACACACACACACACACACACACACACACACACACATAGAAAGAATGGGGTTGGGAGAAGTGCCTATATAAGCAGCTACTAGGGAGGCTGAGGTAAAAAGATTGCAAGTTTGAGGCCAGCCTGGGCATCTTAGGAAGAACCTGTCTCAAAATAAAATAAAAAGGGAGTGGGTGCGGTGGTGCACGCCTGTAAACCAGTACTTGGGAGGCCAAGAGAGGAGGATTGTAGATTCGAGGCTGGCCTCAACAATTTGATACCCTGTTTCAAAATACAAAATAAAATAGGGCTGGGTAGTATATATCTCAGCAGTAGATCTCTCCTGGGTTCAGTCCAGAGAGAGAGAGAGAGAGAGAGAGAGAGAGAGAGAGAGAGAGAGAGAAGATAGGAAAGAAAAAAGTATGGGAGATGAAACAAATCAAAGATTGTTATGTGTATGTGTAAATGTATCACTATGAAAGGAGGAAAGAAGAGGAAGAAATCAGAAAACAATAAGAGAACCATCAGACTAAGATGACGCGTGGTGGCGCACGCTTGTAATCCCAGCATTCGGGAGGCTGAGACCTGGAGGATCTCGGTTCGTGGACAGCCTCAGCTACTTAGTGAGGCCCTCTGCAACTCAGTGAGACCCGGTTTCAACATAAAGAATAAAAAATAGGGCAGGGGATGTAGCTCGGAGGTCAAATGCCCCTGGGTTCCACCCCCAGACCCGCAAAAAAAAGATTTAAATTTGACTCCTGGTGAAGAGGGAAAAAAGAAGAGTTGGGTGGGTGCAATCTGTAGAGTTCAAAATTTATTGATTTACTAGCATCTTTTCCAATAAAAATTACTCAATACCCTTCTGAGCACTTCCACTGCCCACTTATTTTTATTCACCCCCCATTCACAGTGGAGGATAGTAAATATCCCTTAGATGGGTCCAGTGTGGGGGGTCAGTACAACTGACTTTGGGAGTCTGAGAAAGGTTTGATAAGGCCCCCTCTTCATTTCCTTTTTTTTTTGTCTCTAGCTTCCACATATGAGAGAAAATCATGTGGCCCTTGATATTCTGAGTGTGGTTGATCTCATTTACTATTATGTTCTCTAGTTCCGCCCGTTTCCTGTAAATGCCATGCATTTGTTCTTTATGGCTGAGTATCATTCCATTATGTGTATATACCACGTTTTCTTTATCCATGTGTCTGTTGATGGAAACCTAGGTTGGTTTCATAACTTGACTATTGTGACTTGTGCTTTAGAACTATGGAGAGGAATTGGGGAGGAAGGAGAGGAAGAAAAAGAGAAGTATAGAGAAGGAAATAGACCAAAGATTGTCATGCGCATATGTGAATGTATCGCTGTGAATCTTTTTTTTTTTTTTTCTTTTCGGTGACATGCCTTTATTAGGAGTTGTGATTTTTTTAAATTTTTTATTGGTGCACTGTATTCATACATCATAGTGGGATACAAAGAAAACTTTTGTAGACATACATGCACACATCGCCCAGTCAGCCCCCACCCGATCCCCACCCCGTTCCCTCCCCATCCCTCCTTCCCATGCTTGGCTTAGTGGTTGACATCTAGTATTATAGCAATTTATCCAAAATTAAAAATGATAATCTTGCTATCATGTGCAATTGCAATGCACCAATAAAAAAGAAGCAGAAGCCATTATACAATAAAAATGAAACACTTGCTACAGCCAACTCCTGGATCCTGTCCTATTATCTGCCGTGCTAGTCCCTTTGCTAGCAGCAGCCCATGAGAAGTGCAGCCTTGTGCAAACATGTTGATGGATTCCAAAGCCCTTGTAGTTCAGTGACTCTCCACCAGCTGATTTTGCCCCCTCAGTGTAACAGAGCCTTTTAAAATTAAAAGCCCCAAGCTCCCCAATTTTCAGATAAATTTTTTCTGCAATTGAGTTTTCTCACACTGAAAATGAAAACTGAGGAACTGGCACCAAAGTCTGGGCAGGCGTTTTAGAAGGCTGACAAACTGGGATTGTAATATAGTCTCTGGCTAGCACAATCTAGCTAAATATATATATTCATTCCTGCCTTTTGTTCCACTGTACCATTTCCCTCTTTTTAAAAAAAAAAATATAGTGCTGAGGATTGAACCCAAAGGCATTCTCCTTCTGAGCATCGTCCAGCCCTATTTTTTTTCTTTTTTCGGGTCTGGGGATGGAACCCAGGGGCATTCAACCTCTGAGCTACACCCCCTGCCCTCTTTTTTATTTTTTTATCTTGTAACAGGGTCTCACTAAGTTGAGGAGCCTCACTAAGTAGCTGAGACTGTCCACGAACTGCGATCCTCTGGTCTCAGCCTCTCGAATGCTGGGATTACAAACGTGCACCACCACACCTGGCTACAGCCCTATTTTTTATTTTTTATTATTTTTTTATTTTTTGCTGGTACTGGGGTTCCTGGAAGCCCTTCTACCTGCAGGCTACACTCCCAGACCTATTTTTATTTTTGGAAACAGGGTCTCTTACGCCAACGCGGCTGGCTTCGAACCTGCGCGATCCTCCTGTCTCCTCCTCCAAGCGCGGGGATTACAAGCGTGCGCCACCACGCCCGGCTTATTTTTTGTTTTAAAAAAGGGTCTTGCTAAGTTGGTGAGAGTCTTGCTAAATTGCCAAGGCTGCTCTTGAACCTGCAGTCCTCCTATCTCACCCTCCCAAATACTAGGGTTACAGGTGTGCACCACCATACCTGGCTCCTCTGGCTCTTATAGAGGGGTTCTTGATCCTGAGCATGGAAATTTGAGAAAGAAAACGTTGCTATCTTCTCTAAGAATTAGCTTCAAATACATCTGTTTTCATCCATCAACTCAGTCTCCCAAGCTTTAGTTGAGCAGTGAGCAGCAGGACCTTCAGTTCTGGTAACAAGATGACATTTGGTAATACCTGGGGACATTTTTGGTTGTCACAAGTAGGGGTAATGTGTTTCTGATATTTAATGAGTAGAGGCCAGTGATGCTGCTAAACATTCTATAACATATAGGAAGCCCCCGCTGCAATATAGATAGAATCTGGTCCAAAATATCACAAGTGCTGTGATTAAGACACCCTGCTGTAGTTGGCTGTCTACAAGGTGTATTTGATGGCCACTACAGTTTTTCACCTCTCTTTGCATTGCCTTTTACTAACAAGCTTTCCTTGCCTTTCCCTCCTCCACTCCTTCTATTAGGTGCCCTTTATCTCTCATATTCATATCCCTCTGCATACATCCATCATAGCATTTTTGTGGTACTGGAGATCGAACCCAGAAGGGTCTACCTCTGAGCTATACCCCTTGGCCTTTGTATTTTTTATTTTGAAACACGGTCCTGCTAAGTTGAGGCTGTCTGAGAACCTGTGATCTTCCTGTCTCAGCTTCCCAACTACTGGGATTACATGCCTGCACCATCACATCTGGACTATCACAGCACTTTTCAAAGTACATTACAAGTGCAAGTTGACTGGCCTGCCTCCCTCTATGGATTGTGAGAACTTTGAAGGCAAGCACTTTGCCTTATTTTCTTTTTATTTTTGCACCTAGCTGAGGAGCTGGCTTCTAGTAAGTGTTTATTAAATGCATGAAGGCAAATGAATGCTCCAAGGCAGTTTAGTAGCAAATGGTAAAGATATGGCAGGCTATCACACAGCTCCTTCTCAGAAACCATCCATCAAGGGGCTCCCACAATGCTGCGCTTTACATCTATCAGTAGAGCAAACTCCCTAGTGGACATCTGCACTTGAGCATCCCATCGTAACTCAAACTCAACATGTCAGTAATGAAATACATGATCCTCTTCAATTCTAATTTTGTTCTCATGCTATATTTGTGAATAGTCCTATAATCTATCTTATTGTTGAAACTAGCTTTCCTTATCCCCAACATCCTTTCATCATGAAGTCCTAAGAGTCTTGCTTTTCATTTTTTCTTTTACATTTTTCTCCCTCACGCTTTGCTATCGCCTCGACACTAGCTCTCATCAATTATCTTCTAGATTATTGCAAGAGTCTGCGACCTCATTACCCCTTTTCCAGTCTTGCCACGTACTCCCTTCAAATTTACACTGTACACTGCTGCCAGAACAACATTCAAAACACACATCCAAGGACGTTATCCTGTTGCTTGAAATCCTTCAAGAGTTCCTTGTGATCATCAGCATAAAGTCCAAAATTCTTATCATGGCACACATGACTTTCATGACCTGAACCCTGACTGGCTTTTCAACCTCATTTCTAATCACTTACTTACACATACCTTTGACTCTAAGTGTTTCTCAACCAGGGGCGGTGTTTCCCCCCCTAGACAGGCCCAGAGGAATTTTTCATTGTCATGCCTTGGGGAAGGATGGTACAATTTGCATTTGGTGAACAGAATTTAGGTATAGTTTTGTGAAACATGCTTTAATGCATAGGACAGTTTCCCACGGCAAACAATTATCTAGCCGAAAATGCCAATGGTAATTGCATCAACTATCTGTATTTATTTGGATGCATCATGTTAGTTTTACCTGTCTGTGCCTAAAACATGCCTTTATCCTCTTTTTCATCTGATTGACTCCCACTTACCCTTCAAAACTTCATTTAATTCTCACCTCTTTCGGGAAGTCCTCCCTAATCGCATGTCTAAATTAAATGTCCCTCTTTATTCCACCATGGCCCTCAGAGCCTCTCCTCTCATAGTACTTATTAGATAGCATTTTCATTTTATTATCTGTTCCATGTCGAGGCTGATGTCCTTTACAACAATGACCATAGTTATTCACCATTGTATACCCTGTGCTTGGCACATATTTAAAAAATGTTTATTACGTGCAAGAATACCCACGTGACCTACATAAATGCTTAGATCCAAAACAGAATAGCAACTGTTGTCATTATTCTTATGGTTGGGGTTTCTTTAAGGAGATGCTTAAAATATTTACTGTAGTGTTGAGCCAGTCAATTGATTAGAAGTTGATCTAGTGATATACATTGTCATGTGAGACTACAATGCATCATTAAAAGTATATAAAAAATAAAAAAGCTCATGTAGGAAGGATTTACTCAACAGTATTTTATTGGCTAAGTGCTATACAGATAGAGGCTGAGAATCCAGCACTGAATAAGACAGACACGGCTTACCAGTCAAAGGATATACTAATAGAGCAGATTTTCATATTTGGCTGAAATCTAGTTAGTCTAAGTAGTCTAAGGATTCTCCAAGTGCCCCAAAGCCACCCTCAAGATCTGAACACACAAACAGAGGAGCTTAATTATGGATACTGAGAACCAGAATGATTCTACTTATAGCTGTAGAGTCTTGACCACTTCGCTGTGGGTCTCACAGCGAAGAGTAAAAAAAAAAAAATACCATAGTCCCTGGCATATCATAAGAGTTCAAGAAATGCCAGGTCTCACAAACATCATCATCAGCATCATCAGCATCATCAGCAGCAGCAGCAAAGACTACATGACAGCATGTAGTAAAGACTACAAGAGAATCCTTGGGGATTCTCAGTTAAGAGTCTGGAAAGAAAATCTATTAGAAAGTTTGAATGCTCTCTTGTCTGCTTTAACTTGCTTGCAGTCAATTGACCAGTTTGCAAAACCTTGGTGGACCAGGCATGTCCTTCCCCTGAGCAATGCAATGTAGCTACGCTTATTCTATTTCTGGCCCTGACTCTCCAGCCATAGGAAAGACTCCACTGGCAAGAAAGAAAGGTTACTGATTTGAAAAAGCTGCAAAGTAAATGGATACCACTGACTTCCTTAATTGGCTTTGTAAAAAGAAAAAGAAAATTCATTACACATCTTGTCAGTTGCCCCATGTCCAGTGACGGGGCAGAAGTTGAATAATGAAAAGCTCACGAGTGCAGAGTCAACATTTACAGACAGAGTTAACATTAACCGTGTGTCATGTGAGGCTTGGACCTGTTATCTCTTCTTTCCTGAAACTTGACAATAATACTAAGGTATCCAAATACAAAGGGGCTAATCTTTACAGTTTTAAAAGTGGTCTAATCATATTTATCCAATGCACTGGAAGAACTTTAGACAGAACTGCTGCTGAGAAATAGTTTATTTTGAGCATAGTTGGGAAAGTTAAGTGTTAAATGATAACGTAAGAAGAAAAAAAAAAAAAAAACAGGAGATACATTACCCTCCAGATGCCCCAAGAAATTTTCAACTGAGATAACCTCAGGAGATAATATAGGGTCTTTGGGCAGCAAAGGATACTATTAAGCCATTCACTTAGCAAATTTTTATTGAGCAAGTACTATGCATCTAGCCCCTGGATGCTAGAGATATAGCAGTGAAGCGGGTGGAGGAGCAAACAAAAATTCCCCACCTGGTGGAGATCATACACTCTCAGGTACGCATTTGGTAAAAAAAAAAAAAAAAAAAAAAAAAAAAAAAAAAGTAAATGGCTCTGCATATGTTCTTTTAGTTTGCTTTGTGGTATTGGGAATTGAACCCAAAGGTGTTCTATCTCCAAGCTATACCTCGAGTCTTTTTCATTTTGAAACAGTATATAAGTTGCTGAGTGTCTCACTAAGTAGCTGAGGCTGGCCTTAAACCTGCAATCCTCCTGTCTCAGCCTCCCATGTACTGGGATTACAGTTGTGTACCATGAGCCCGATTTCAGCATTTGTTAAGAGTGCCTACATTTATGTGCAGCTTTTCTGAGGAAGGTCTGGTGAGTAGACACGTGGGGTTTCTTTATAGATTCCGGAACATGGATGGTAGTGGTGCTTGATGGATAGAGGGAATCAATGATGAAACTGCATTGGCTCAGTTTTGCACTTTTCCCCTAAACACCTATCTTGGTGGTCAAGACTCTAAGGCTATAAGTAGAATCATTCTGGTTCTCAGTATCCATAATTAAGCTCCTCTGTTTGTGTGTTCAGATCTTGAGGGTGGCTTTGGGGCATTTGGAGAGCATTTAGTCCACTCAGCAGACTCTGCAGCACATGCCAAAGTGGCAGCAGGAGTGCATTCCATAAAAGCGGCTCTCTTTCTAGAGCTTATAATTAGAATGTGTTAACTACATCCTCTTCGCATCTGGTACACAGCAACTCAAGGGTGACAGAGGCAGAATGAAAATGGGACCTATAAAAATGTCCTGGTATAAGGATAGGTAAGAAGTTAGCCTTTATTCTCACTTCCAGGTCCACTGGAAATTGGAATTTTTTTTTTTTCTGTCCAAGTATTAGATACCTATGGGAGCAACACTATTCTCACAGCAAAGAGTAAAAAAAAAAATACCATAGTCCCTGGCATATCATAAGAGTTCAAGAAATGACAGGTCTCACAAACATGACATCAGCAGCAGCAGCAGCAGCAGCAGCAGCAGCAGCAGCAGCAGCAGCAGCAGCAGCACTTTGCTGTTCTTACAGAATATGAAGTAATATTGAAGAAAATACCTTTTCATGGGAGTTAGGAAGTCAGGTTTATAATCTGGTTATGTCACTAATCAGTCATGAGATTTGGAGGAAATTCACTTAATGTTAAGGATGGGATGATTCAGATGGAATGATAACGAGCTGAGCCTTTGACGGCATGGGTTAAGGAGGAGGAAAATAGCGCAAGGAATCACAAATAGACCAGACCAGGGCTGAGAAGGAAATCACTCTGGGATGTAGTGTTACTGGATACTCGGATCCAGCCTTCATCCTGCTTTGTGCCACCGGGGGCTGACCCCTATGGATCATATTAACGAGCTCCCTCACTTCCTCACTTCTGGTTGTGTTTGGCACCAACTGGAGACCGGAGGGTGGGAGGAGAGGAGAGTTGAAGTATTTATTTCCTGGTTTCTCTCTTGATGAGCTGAGTATTGGCAGTAGCTGCATGCCTGAACTGAGGGTTACAGTTGAAGCCACACTCATCATATTGTTCCCTTTCTTTATGATAACTCAGGAGGACAGTGGCTTCTTGCTGTTAATATCTCCAAAGTACTACCTCATCTCTTGTGGGATTCCTACATTCTCTCACACTTTTGTAAATAGACCCTTTTATTAAATTCTCTGCAGATTACTCAGCTGGATTCGATCCATAATACCACAAAAATAAAAACTAAAAAGGCCTGGTGGTATTGCTCAGAGGTAGAACATCCCCAGTACCCCCCAACACTATAAGTAAATAAATAAATAAATAAATAAATAAATAAAAGTGGTTACATGTGTAGGTTTTAAGAGCATGAACATTAGAATCAGATATCAGAGGGGATATTATGAAAATTCTTGTTTGACCAGTTTCTACAAGTCATAACCTTTCTGAGCCTCTGTTTACATACTTAAAAAATAAAGGTGGTAGCCGGGCATGGTGGTGCACGCTTGTAATCCCCGCGCTTGGGAGGTGGAGAAAGGAGGATCGCGCAGGTTTGAAGCCAGCTGCGCTGGCCTAAGAGACCCTGTTTCCAAATAAAAATGTATAAAAATAGGTCTGGGAGTGTAGCCCAGAAGTAGAAGATTTTCCAGGAACCCCAGTGCCACCAAAAATAAATAAAAATAAAAATAAAAAATAAAGGTGGTAGCCAGGCACAGTGTTGCATGGCTATATTCACAGTACTTGGGAGGATGAGATAGGAGGACCACAAGTTCACGGACAACCTCAGCAATTTAGCCAGACTCTCAATAATGTAGCAAGACTCTGCTTCAGAATAAAAAATAAATAAATAAAAAGGGCTGTGGGTTTAACTTAGAGGTAGAATGTGCCCGAGTTCAATTCCCAGTAACAACAAGTAAATAAATAAATAAATAAATAAATAAATAAATAACGTGTTGTACCAGATATGGTGGCACATGCTTATAATCCCAGAGATTCAGAAAGCTGTGGTAAGAGTATCACAATTTTGAGGACAGTCTCTGTAATTTAACAAGAGTCTGTCTCAAAATTAAAAAGGATGGGATTGTGTTCATAGCATCACAAGTAACAATAGCCAAATTATGGAACCAACCTGGGTGTTCATCAACAGATGAATGGATTATAAAATTATAGGATATATACACAATGGAATTCTACTCAGCAATAACAAAGAACAAAATTATGTCATTTGCCAAAAATGGAAGGACCTAGAGAACATTATGTTGAGTGAGATTAGCCAGTCACAGAAAGTGAAGGGTCATATGTTTTCTCTCATATGCAGAAGCTAGGGAATAATTGAAATACAAGAGGGACTCCGGATAATGGAGGAAAAACCTCGGTGGAGTCAGAGAGGAGACGTAAGGAAAGGGGAGGAGGAAGACTGAGGTTCATTAAAAGAAGTACTACCATTGAGTGTGTGTGCATAAGTGAATATACCAATGTCACTCTCAATACTCTGTATGGAAAAGGGAAAAATGGGAAGGTCAGGGGAACACCAAGTGTTGTGTGCATGTATGTCTCTGTCAACATGATTTACATTATGATGTGAGACTATAATGCCCCAATACAATCACATTATATAAAAAAAATGAGGATGTAGGTCTCTGGTAGAGTACCCCCAGATTCAATCACTAGCACCCAAAAAGAAAAGAAAAGAAAAGAAAAGAAAAGAAAAGAAAAGAAAAGAAGAGAAAAGAAAAGAAAAGAAAAGAAAAGAAAAGGAAGACGATGTTGATAGTACTTTTTTTCATCAGGGTGCTATAAAATGTTAAATGAGACAATTCATAGAAAATATTTAGGCCATTTGTTGGCATATAGAAATTATACAGTCAATCTATTTTAGTTTATCATGTATATTAGTATTTATCTTTCTAATTCTTCATAAGCCAATCCCATGGAGTCTGATTAGCCACAGAGAGACAGAAATGTAGGTTTCTAAATCTGTAAAACTGAGAAGACCCACAACCCACGACAATATCTTGATGATACTACTACAGGCCTTCCCTTCCTTATTTTTATGCTAATCACTGACGGCTGCCAAATGAAACAGTTATCTGTCCTCTGGGCTTTTAGCTCATGCTTCTAGCACAGTGCTTATCACTTTTTCTTCTACTGAACTGAGAATCATGTGGAGCAGAGCAAGGCACAAGTGCAGGGGCTCAGAAAGGCTTGTTACATTTTTCTTTTAAATGAGATTTCATTTGCATGAATCCTTCCAGGACCTTAGCTTCTCCTGAAGAATAAGTTGGACACTTTATCCAGACTCTTAGGGCACCTGGTTTTTTTCCTCTTGTTTCAGTCCTTTTCTCTTTGTGTGATACTGGGGACTGAACCCAAGAGGAATTCTACCTCTGAGCTATATCCCAGATACACACACACACACACGCACACACACATACACACACACACACACACACACACACACATGTTGAAACAGGTTCCCACTAAATTACCATGTTCTGCACTCAAACCTGCATTCCTCCTGTATCAGCCTCCCAAGTACAGGAATTATAGGCATGTACCACTGTCCCCCTCTTCTAGTCCCCATTCCCTCCACTTCCAAACACCTGCTGTCAGCTCAAAACAAGTGTTGGAAAGCAAATATGGCAGAAATAAATGCCATTTAAGAAGTTCCTACACTGCAGGGAGCCCATAAAAGAAGAAGGCCCCTCTAAATTGGAGATGTTTATTTTGCAATTAACAAAAGGTCAGGAGGCCTGGTATAGAATGCAAGTGTTACTCTGCTGTGTTAGCAAGAATTGTGAGGTTTGAAAGTTATTGCTAGGGATTTGGAATTTTTATTATGAATCCCAGGAAGCCAAAGATTTCTGGGTAATGTGTGAATAACAGCAAAGTACTCTGCCATTCTTTGACCCAAAGTTAGCTCCTTTTTGATGATATAACAAGGTCAATAGGTCATGGGAGCTCCACTGAGTTACCTTGAAATGACCTCTCTTGAGGATGTAACAGATTATTAATCAGGATCCATATCAAGGAGCTATGGCTAGGGAGGAGTGAGCTTTCAACCTTTGATTTAGAAGCTGGGAATTTACAGTCCCTTTTCTTCTGCGGAATCCAAATTGGCTTGACATAACTCTACCAGGAACATTTGTTTAAGTTGTTTCTCTTTGTATCGCAGGGAATTATGGGATATTATCTATTCTGAAAGCACTCTTGAGCATATACTATGTGTCACGTTCTGAACTAGGGTTATAGAGACAAAAAAGTAAATAAGACCCTGTCCTCAAGTTATTTAAAGCCTAGTGGAGGAGACAGAAACAAAACCAGAGAAATGTATTAATTTGTTTTGGGTGACATGATAGATTATGTTAAGGAAGGAGTTGCCCACTGGAGCCAGGAAAGATTAAGCAAAGACCTCATAGAGGAGGTAGCATATTTAAGTACATCTGCATTTACTTTGCCCTCTTCTATTGACTTTTTGAGTTTTGTTTTGGAGGGGTTTTTTGAGTTTTGTTTTGGAGTTTTTGTTATAAGAGTGTCCATCTCAAATTTATTGAACTTGGCTTGGAAGTTGAAAAGTTTATGCTCTTCTTCCCTGCAGTTAATGCATATATTTGGTTCCTTGAATGCTGGAACTTTTCTATACTACCTGTGTCATCTAGTAAGCTTGTGTATGTGTTTCTGGGGGTTGAATCGAAGGGACTTCTACCTCTAGACTACACTTTCAGCCCTATTTTTTATTATTTTATTTGGAAACATGGTCTCACTAAGTTTCTAAGAGTCTTGCTAAGCTACTGAAGCTGGCTTCAAAACTGATCCTCTTGTCTCAGTCTCCCAAGTGCTAGGATTATAAGTATGCACCAATGTGCATACAAGGGGGGGAAGAATGAGAAAGAATTTGTCTGCATATCTCAGTTCAGAATATCTTCCTCTCAGCAACAAACTTCTTCAAATCCCAGTTAAATTTCTTTTCTGCTGTGATCTAGGTGAGCTCATAGAACCAGAGCCCTGATACTCACTATTAATAAGAAACAAAACCAGAGCAGCATCTTTGTTCTTCATGTTGTTCCTGGGGGAAATCAAAATGCTTTCTCAACAACAAATCACAATTCCTGTGATGAAGGAAGAAAATACCACAATCAATTCATATATATTACATATGTATATGACATACATATTGATATATGTATAAATATATCTCTATGTATGATATACAGAGAGATATCTACATATAATGTGTTTATGTGTATTCAGCCAAACCCCAGTTTATAGATTCTGAACTTGGCTTGATATCCTTCTAAAAAAGTACTGCAAACATACTGGGAACCCTTGGTGTGATGGGTTGCCATAGGCCTTTAGAGCGAAATGCTCTTTATCTGACTAGGAAAAGAAATTTAAATTTTCATTTGAATATTCTCTTTTAATATGTCCATCAAACAGTTTATAAATAACTTTTATTGAGATGTGGTTTATATCTTAGAAAATATTGTTGAAAAGTAGCACAAGACAGGTACACATGCCTATAAATCCAGTTCTTGGCAGATAGAGACAGGAGGATTGCAGATTTGTGGCCATCACATGGTAACATAGTGAGACCATGTTTCAAATAAAAAAAAATTCTGCCTCTGACGGTGTTGCTCAGATGCAGAATTCCCTGGTTTTAATCCCTAGTGTCACAAAAGATTTAATAGACAAATAAAAATTGCTTATGTTCAAGACATACAATGTGATATATTGATATATGTATAAAGTATATACCTCAGTCAAATTAATTACCACATCCATTAACACCCTAAGTTAATAATGTGTGTGTGTGTGTGTGTGTGTGTGTGTGTGTGTGTGTGTGTGTGTAGGGTTAAAATATCTAAAATCTTTTCTCTCATGAACTTTCAAGTTAAAAAAAATGAGTGTTATTAACTATAGTCACAATGCTGTATACTGGATCCTTAGGATAATCCTTTTTTTTTTTTGGTTTTGTGGTACTGGGGATGAAACCCAGAGGCATTCTACCTCTGAGTTACAGCCCCCGCCCTATTTTTAGTCTTTATTTTGAGACAGGGTCTCACTAAGTTGCAAAGGGCCTCACTAAGTAGTAGCTGAGGCTGGCCATGAACCTACGATCCTCCTGTCTCAGCCTCCCAAATGCTGAGATTACAAGCATGTGCCACCATGCCTTGCTGGATTATTCATTTTATATCTGAAAGTTTGTACTCTTTGACCAGTATCCACCTATTACACCCAGGCCCTGATACTCATTATTATACTCTCTGCTTCTAAAATTGTAGACTCCACACATAAGTGAAATCATATGGTACTTGACTTTTTGTGTCTAGTTTATTTCACTTAGCATGATGTTCTCCAGATATTTCTGTGTTTTTGCAAGTGGAAGTATTTCTTTCTTTTTGTTTGTGAATAATATTCCATTTTCTATACATGCACCATTTTTATCCATTAATAGTCATTTAGATTTTTTCAATATCTTTGCTATCGTAAAATAGTGCTGCAATAAAGATAGGGATGAAGGTATTTCTTGGAGATACCAAATTTATTTGTAGGAAACTTCTAAATTATCCACTTGATAAGCATTTGTGCTTGAGGTGTAAAAAATGTATGCTAAGGAAATTTGACATTAGCTTAAGCCAGGCCTGGTGGTGCACCACCTATAGTCCTAATACTTGGGAGAATGAAGCAGGAGGATTGCGGGTTTGAGGACAGCCTAGGCAATCTAGTGAGGCTGTTTTTAAATTAACAGATAAAATAGACCTGGGGATGGGATCAGTGGAAGAACACCCCTGAATTCAATCTCAGTACAATATATAAATAAATTTGCCATTAGATTAATAATGACTTTCATGAAATCAAAAGAGTCAAAGCTGTTTGACACTGGGCATGAAAGTCAGTGTATAATCTTAGTGTAATGTGACTTTCTAGCAAGAAACAAAGTAAGTAAGTTGGAATAAATTGTCACCTACTGATCCTAATTATAAGATGCCAAACAATGGGTGGGGGGAAGGAAGGGAGAGAGAGAGAGAGAGAGAGAGAGAGAGAGAGAGAGAGAGAGAGAGAGAGAGAGAGAGAGAGATCCTTTTTGTCTCTACCATTTGCAATGGATTTGAAAATATGCATCAACAAAATCTCATGTTTGGACTAATGAAGGGTGGAGCCAGGCAGACCAATCTGAATTAGTGACAGGTTGGAATTCTGGAATGTTTTAAAACATTCCCTTCTATGAAATGAAGTGCATGTATACCATAACTCAAGCTAACTGTTCACAGTAGTTCCCAGGAGAGATCCTTAGAAATTTGCCTTCATGAATAGATAAGATTCATTTGTTATTGGCGGTAGACACTGACTTATAAAAAAAAATGCTGAAGTCCTTCTAAACAGTCTGTGCTTTGAAGATGAAAATGTCTAGTGATATTGTTTAAAAACTCCTGCCTAATAGATCGTTTCTTCATGGACAGTACAAGGAGATCTCCATCTGGAAACTCACACACATGGTTGGTGGCACCTGAGGGTTTGAAATGTGACTGTACTGGTGGGGTGACATAAAAGAACCTCAACAAGATGTATGTTAAGAAATGCACAGAATGTAGAGATGGAAGAAGTACCCCGTCCCCATCTTAGCCTCAGTTGGAGTACTTCAGGCGGCAAGAATGGAGGTCACTGGCTCTGCAGGCTGGTCACTGCAATTGCCTAGAAATGGTTTTTCTTTACTCTCCATAACTCGAAGGCTGAGTATGAACTCATCATATCAATATACTTTGCATCTCCAGGCTCCTCCACTTGGGTGTGTAAGCAGAAAGCTGGTCCTGGTTGTCAACTCATATTCTTTCCTCTCCCACAGCTTTCTCTCTCATCTTGGAGCCCTATATTAATTTAAAACAAACCTTAAGCTAGAAAACAATCTTGTCCCTTTCTGATTATTTACCTAGTCCTGAGGAAGTGTGAAAGATCCTAATTCTTTTCTTTTTTTTTTTCTATTTTTGTGGTAGTGGGAACTGAATCCAGGAGCCTTCTACCTCCCAGTTACTCCCCAGCTCTTTTTTTTTAACGTTTTTGTTTTGAAACAGGGCCTTCCTAGGTTGCTGAGAATCTCACTAAATTGCTGAGGCTATTGCTGAAGCTACCCTCAAAGCTGCAATTCACCTGTTTCAGCCTCACAAACACTGGATTATAGGCATGTGCCACCATGTGTAGCTGAAGATCATAATCTTTCAAGATTAAAAAGAACGAATGCAAATATTGGAGTGTAAGCCAGACATGGTGGTACATGCCTGTAATCTCAATAGTTGAGAGGCTGAGAAAAGAGGACTTCAGGTTCAGGACCAGACTCAGCATCTTCTATGAGACTCCATTTTAAAAAAAGTACAAAAAAATTTAGGGAAGTAGCCTGAAAATAAAACACCCCTGGGTTCAATCCTCAGTACCACAATAAATAAATAAATAATAAATAAATAAATAAATAAATAAATAAGTAAATTACTGCTATGTTGCTAAGTGGTAGAACTCCAGTCCCTGGGTTAATTTTCCAGTAACACACAAACATACACACACACACACACACACACACACACACACACACACACACAATTGGAATGTATGGCAAGCAACAGAGTTGATATATTTTTTAGAAATAGATCCTGTGCAGCACCCAGTCAAGTTCCTAAGTAGCACCCAGTCAAGTTGCACTCTGTGGACAGCCTGCCCCACTCCACCCCAAAATGTACTCACCTTTGCTCTATTAGGTAATGTAAATATTCAACTGCCTCTCCATAACTAGGCTGAATGTTTATGTTCTCTTGTCTTTATGGCCTTGACAACCTGACCACATCATGATGGTTCTGTATTACAATGTAAACTCCAGTAAAGCATTTGCTTTTACTAGTCTTTGCACAATAATTATAAAAAGAGTTTAATAAGCATTTTTAAACTTAAAAATTTTAGCCAAATGCAACATTGAATTGATTATCATAACCTTTTTTTTTTTGTTTTTGCTGTACTAGGGATTGAACCCAGGGGCATTCTACTTCTGAGCTACATCCCCAGCCCTGTTTCATATTCTTCATTTTGAAACAGGGTCTCACTAAGTTGTGGAGGATCTCACTAAGTAGCTAAGGATGGCCGCAAACCTGTGATCCTCCTGTCTCAGCTTCCCAGATACTGGGATTATAATTATTAGCATTTGGCACCACGCCTGCTCAGCCCATCATCATCATTTTGAAGTGCACAGCTCAGTAGTGTTAAATACATTCACATTGTTGTGCAACCAATTTCAAGAATCTCCACCTTGCAAAACTGATCCTTTCTACTATTATTATAGTAACTCTTCATTCCTTTCTCTTCTGTGTCCCTGGAAACTCTGATTTTACTTTCTTTCTCTATGATTTTGACTACAATAGGTACCTTATATAAATCAATCATATGGTATTTTTGTGACTGGTTTCTTTTGTTTAATAGAGTGTCCTCCAGGCTCATCTATGCTGTAGATATACCTTTAAAGGAAATCTCAGAATTCCCTTCCCTTTAAAGGTTCAATGATATTTCATGGTATGTACATATCACAATTTTATTCATTCATCATATGATGGGCATTCTGGTTGCTTATACCTTTATGCTATTGTAAGTAATGTTGCTACGAACATACAGCATATATAAATATTTGGTTTTTACTTTCAATTTTTTGGGCATTTATTTAGGAGTGAAATTGCTGGATTGTATTAATTCTATTTCATTTTTATTAATTTTAATTGTGTAAGGATAATAGTATTTTCACAATCAGACTGAAAATGAGAAACATAAACTAGATGCATTATTTCATTAGAATTTCCTATTTCATCATGTACCTATCGAATACCTTCCATGTTCTTAGTGCTGTGTCTCATAGAACTTGGGGCTTTAACAGATCCTTCTTTCATCTCACTAGAACATGACCTCTACGGGAGTAAGGATATTGTCTATTTTTCTTCTTTACTGAGGAATACCCAAAACCTAAAGTAATATCTGGCATTCATTTATTGATTTGTTTGGTAAATCCCAAGAAAATACCTGGTACATACTAGGTAAAACGATTATGAAAGTGATCAAGAAAATGAGTTATAAAACCAATGTATTATGTCTGTTTGCCTTAGGTGCAGACCTGATGAAACACTGAAAACAGGGCTTTTTTCCAGTCACTTTGTGTCCCTTCAGGTAAACACTGATGGCCTTTTTACTCACAAAGGGGGGAAGTGGTGAATTTGGAACCGAGAGAGAGCAGTTCATCCAGAAGATAGGATCAGTAGAAATAAGCATTTTCCAAGTGATCTTGGACGAATAACTGTCCATTCAATTTCTTTTTTCGCCGTACTAGGTAGGGATAGGGACATAGCACCTCATACATTCTAAGCAAGTGCTCAACCACTGAGCCAGATCCCCAGCCCATTCACTAATACTAAACCATTTTTTGATTAGGAGGGAGGCCAATAGTATTCCTGATTATCCAAATTAACTGCCTAAGTCACAATCAAATCTTGCCTGAAAATAATTTTCTTTTTCAATTTTGCCTGAAATCTGAGTGAGGAGGTACGGACCCACTATGGCTCAATTAGTACCTTAAAATTAGGGGATTTGAGAACTAACCTAAATGTAAAGCTACCTGGTACCACAATCAAGCCCACACAATACAACATGTGGGATTTACAGAATGTTCCCAGAGCTCTCTGGGGTTCACAAAATGGTGCATTCATTTAACAATGTCCATTTGAGCCCTCCTTTTTAAAAAATAGCATGAGATATGCTATTGGAAAAATCTTACAGCTTAGGGAATTGGCAAGAAACAATCTAGGATTCCTTCCAGTTAAGCTCCCAAAGGCATTTTGTAGTCCCATGCTGGCTCCCAATATGCTACATTTTTACCTTTCTTTTCTATGAGCTCAGAGATTTTCCCTGCCTTTCTTTCTATTTTAAAAACACTACAACCTATTCTATTACTTAGGGCCCTTTTCACATTCAGACTAACCTATAAGATGTAATCTCTCTATCTATATTATTGCTGTCCTCCCAAAGTTGATGGCATAAAGGGATATCAAAGCCAAAAATATGGTAAACATTGGGAGGATGAGACAGAGGATTGCAAGTTGGAAGCCAGCCTCAGAAACTTAGCAAGATCCTGTTGTATAAGATAAAATAGGGCTATGGGTATAGCTCAGAGGAAGAATACCCCTGGGTTCAATCCCCAGTACCACAAAAAACTAGGGTTAATAGTTATACATTTTGCAAAGTTCTTGTAATCAATGTCCTTGCTTTTTTTTTTAAGGTACCCGGAAGCCCCAGAGGTTTCTTGCTTTCTTTTATCTGTGAGGGTGGCACTCCTATTGCTTATAGGATAAGGCTACACTAATTAGCCTAGCATTCAAGACCCTCTATAAGGAGACTAGGATCTACAGCTACCTTATTATCTCCAACTCGTTTTCCAGTCTACACAAACTGTCGGCTCTGTAAAATGGTCGACTAATTGTCCTCCTCAAAAAACTATTATCATTCCTGTTTCCTGTTCTTTGTTCACATTAATTCCCTCAGGCTCTCCGTCCTTTCTTCAGGGCTTGGAGTCTTACCTTTTGTGACCACCCTGGCCCTTGGAGCACTCCTAGGAATTCCGTTAATCCTTCTAGTCTGCAGCCACTTTTCTGGATTTGACACGCACAGGAGTGTGTGTGTGTGTGTGTGTGTGTGTGTGTGTGTGTGTGTGTGTGTAGGGAACCTAAAGGCAGACATTTCTTTATATCTCCAAGACTAACACGGTGCCATGTACCCAGTAGGTATTTAGTGAACATTGATTTTTCATGACAATGTCATGTTCTTGAAGCCTGTTCTTTCTTTATTAGGTAATGTTTACTAATGTGAATGAACTATGCTGAGACTTGCTCATGTGTTTAGAAAGATGAGGAAGAGGATGACTCAACGGCAAGATCTTTTAGCAGAGAATATATCTCGAAAACACTTGCAACACACGTGTGGCAAGGGGAAATAGTCAAAACAATCTTAAGACTGTAGTAGAAGAGGTTGTAGTATTTTATTTCAGTAGGCCAGGTTCTTTTTGTGCCTCTATTCTTGCTCCCTCTTTCTTTTTCTTTCCTTCCTACCTTTCTTCTTCCAAGGTGATTCAATATTAAATCAAGTACAGAGGGAGATTACTGGGAAAAATAGGGCTGATAATTTATTCATTTTTCTAAGGAAAACTGAGAGGCCAAGTATAGGAAGGGGAACAGTGTAAGTATGAGGAATTTGGCATCTATCCATAGAAAACAGGAAGGTGGAGAACACATTTTTTCCCTTTCTTTCTTTTCTCCTTTTCTTGTTTTGTCCATTTTAGTCTCTCAGTTCTGTATGGCTTCCCTAGGAGGACCCAGAGCCTTTGTTGGGTGGGGCTCCTCCTTTTCTGTGTTGTAGAGTCATCAAGCAGGCCAATAAAATAAAAGAGTGCAGATGTTTTTTTCTGTGAAGAAGGGATGGGAACAGTTACTCAGTAACTATTTTTTCTGTTCGTTTGGATTATCTTCAGTCTCAAAAAGACACAAACAGGCTGACAGCTTTAGCTCTAATATACTTTACCTGACGGAATGCTGGTGTGTGGGGTGGAGAAGGACCTGCTATTTCTTTGTTAGGAAAAAATAGACTCCCACAAGTGGTAGAACAGGAGGTAAAAAAATAAAATAAAGAAGTATAACAATCACTGAAGGGAAAACAAGTAGAAAAAATCTAAATGTTAGAGAGATAGGAAGCAAGTGTGGAAACTTGTATGTGATTAGGTCCTTGGAGAAGTGTATAGACAACGTGGTATAAAAATATTTTGGTTCCAGAAACATCTGATCTTGGATTGATCCTTTATGAAATAATTTTATGAGTCAGGCGCGGTGTTTTCCTATGGTCCCAGCTACTCAGGAGGCTTGGGCAGGAGGACCACTTGAGCTCAGGATTATGAACTAGCCTAGACAACATATAACAATCTGGGTATGGTGGTGCACACTTGTATTCCCAATACTTGGGAAGCTGAAACAGAAGGAGTCCAGGTTTGAGGCCAGCCTCATAACCTTGTGAGGGTCTCAGCAACCTAACAAGTTTTTGTTTCAAAATAAAAAATACAAAGTGCTGGGGAAATTGGATTCAATCTCCAGTGCCACATACAAAAAATAACAAAATTACTTTCAGTGCTCACCGCCAGCTTGGACGTGTGCATATATTTTTTCATTTAACACTCACAACAATTTCATGACAACTACAGTTGTTATCTCTGTTTTATAGATGAGTAAACTGATACTCAAAGAGGTTAAAATAAGAATGGATCGAGCTGGATCCAAGTATAAATCTCTGTTTTTGTTCAATATGCTGCTAACAGACATTAAAATGAGTCAACAAATCCAAATACAACAACAACAAAGCAACTAGGGGATGAAACATAGATGAAAGGATAGTCAAAGGAAATGGGTGTAGCTGCTGGTATCCCAGGTCTTATGCATTGGTTAGATGTGGGCCCCACTGTTTGATTGGCAGCACATATACTAAAATTGGAGTAATACAGAGGAGATTGGCATGGCCCTGGTGCAAGGATGAACATGCAAATTTATGAATCAGGGAATATTTTATTAAATAAAAACAAATCTATGAATATATTTTTAGAAAAAGAAGACGTGTAGCTCAGGGGCAAAATGCTGTCTAATATGTGCGAGGCTCTAGGTTCTACCCAAGCACCACAAAATTTTTTTTTTAATTAAAAACCTTTTAAAAGGAAATGGGCCACAAAAATGGTCCTGAGCTTTCCAAAAGCCAAAGTAAAAAAGAAAATATGTCTGGATTTACCGCATCCATAAGAGAAAAGCAAACTTTCTTTTTAGGAGAAGCAATGCTTTCTTGTAGGATTTACTAAAACAGATCTCCTTATGAATCTTTTTTTTTTTAAAAAAAGGAGAAATACTTGTATAGAAAGGATTTTCAAATTATTTTGTATTTTTTAATTTGGAAAGTAAAAGTTTGGAAAAGGAAACAATTTAAATATGGACTATAATATTAGTCCCTTGGAAATATGTTTTATAGTTCACACTTTTTAAAATAAAATAACTAGATGCGGAGTTTCTATCCTTGGAGATCTTAAAGAAAAACATGACTATTCCCCTGGCTTGGATGCCTGAAGGCAAGGACAGACTTAAGGGGGCCCCTTCCAACTCAGTGGCTGTGATTCTATACTCCTGTAACTATGCAAACACTTCTACCTGGGGCAGCTTAACTAGTCTTAAACCTAAAGACTCGGCCACCGCATGCCCATGAATGCTTCCATTGTGGAAATCCTTTCCGAAAAAATAAATGTTTGAAACACACACACACACACACACACACACACACACACACACACACACAGAGTAAAACAAAAACCCCCACAATATTTGGGATTAAGACACACCCAACTAAGATATTTGCAGAAACAAAAGTTGTACTTAGCAAATGCTTGCTACTGGGAATGAAGATTTAGCATTTAGGCACCACTCATTTGACTGAGAGAATTTGCTGAAGTCCTTTGTGTCTTCGATGTCAAAGAAATCTTTTTTAAGGGAGCCATCAGCAACACCTCAGGGGTGATGTTTTAAGCCTAATGTGCAAAAGGGAGCTTCTTGAAAACTTCTTATATGATTAACAAAATTTAATGCCCTTTACGACAATGCATAGAAAGTAGAAATAAAATTTTCTTTAGGATGAGGTTTTCCCCACACCTTTGTTTTTACCTAAATCATTTCTTATCAAGTAACCCCCCAAAAAAGAACTTTCACATTTTGGGACTGAGGGAAGGAAGCTGAGGGAGATAGAGCCTCCATACAGTTTAAATTGATTCAACTAATTGTGAATTGAGTCAAATGGCTCTGAACTGAGACTGAGAAAAGGTAAGCATCTAGTTGACATCACTGTGTGCGGTAAGAAATGTTAGGGGTGATGGCTAATACAAGCACGTTTGCCTTTTGGAGTCTGAAATTTTGGCCTTCAGGCAGGCATAGCCTGCCCAGGAAGAAAGCACAAGGGTGGTTTCTTTAACAAAGGACTGAGGTGCTTGTCTCTACAAAGAGGGGCATGGTTATGCCTCTGTCAAATGAAAGACTTCATCCTTCCATCAAAATGTGTCACTCTGGAGTGCTTGATGGACTGCTACTCTAACAGGTTTTTCCCTTTATAAACAGAGTCCAGCCGCTTTGGCCTTATCTGCTGGATTCTAAAATAGCTCGTCAATTTAATAGCATTCAGGTTGTTTATGCACACACAAGGTCCTTTGAAAATAACCCTTTTCATGTCGCCAAACAGGCATTTTGAAATCAACTAATTGGATGGTTGTCTGAATTCAACTCGTTGTTTTAAAAATAACCAGTTGTTCCACTGAATTACATTTTTCTACCCCCAAGCCAATTGGTGTGTAGACAGAGTTTGAGTCAATCCAGATGGCCGGCTGCATTTTTGACTTGAACTGACTGGATGTTTTGTGGTCAGATATATACAGCTCTTGATAGCCACTGGGGAAATGGGGTAGAAGGGAAGGAAGGTGTAGGAAAGTTAGGAGAAATTATATCAACAAAAGTTTCCATCTTGAGCACTTTGGATCCAGACATTTTCTGCAATCAATCCTCCCTCCCCCTCAAAACACACCCACGCTTACACACACACACACACACACACACACACACACACACACTCGCACATGCACACACATAGTTAAGAAAACAGAAATAAAGTAATAACATCCCTCCCAGCTGGCTCTGCTCACGGCTGTGGGGCTTTTCTTTCTTTCTCTTCATGAATTTTTTCACTGCTTGGGTGGCCTGTGAAGGGATTCTGGCAACTCAGCCTCATCGGTTTAGCTCTCTCTTAGACTGCCTTTTCCTTCCTGTGGGGAGCACTCCTTTGAGGGGCTCAGTGTTCCTCTCAGTCTGGTAAAGACAAGGCAGGAAGAAGAGGGCTTCAGTCAAACCTGCACCCCCTAAGCTCAAGCATGAGGCCTGACTGTGACCCATGGAACCACTTTTCCTGAGGGAAGCTGAGAATTTCCTGGAACGAATGTGGCCAGTTTCTCCTGACCTAGGCATTGCTGCTACACTTTTAAAAATTTGGACTTTTGTATCATTTATAATTCCCATAATTAGCTATCAAATTCCACCAGTCTGAGTAATTATAGTTCAGATGCTTTCCAAAGCAACTTCTTTTGGACTTATGATTTTGATTTATTCATTTACCTTACTGATAACAGGATGAAAGTTGAGCAGAGACAGACTTTCCCCAAGCTAGTTACTTAGGTTTTTTGTTTACTTATAAGGCAGAAAAGGTTCTCTAAACATTCAAAATATAATTGTGAGGGTGATTTCCAAAGTGTTGGCCACCTTTTCCTTCATGAATTCTGAGTGAATTCTATGATACAAACACTTTTATACTGTGCACATTAAACATTTTACCTGTACAAAGGACATTGTTTGCAATGAAGCAAAGAACACACAAAAAGATATTCAGAGACCTGGTCCTATCTATATTGTCCCCAACTTTTTTCTCTCATCTAGAAAATCCCAAATTGGCATGTTTTCCATAACATGTCTGTTTTTTCATGCCTGGCTCTTTAAGGTGAATGAGTATTGGTTCCCTTGAGCTTTTCAGAGACATCTGGATAACATTCAAACGTTTTTGCTGATGACATTTAGGGTTTAAAGCACTGCCACATGGCTTGTTGGGCTTCTTTTTTTTAAGGCTTGAGGTATATCCCTGTCTTCTTTGCTGACCTGCCATGTGACCTTGGGATCATCACTTCTCTGAATCTGAGAGAGGCCTTTTTGTGGTAGTGGAGATTGGACCAGGGGTATTCTGCCTCTGACCTACACCCCCAGTCTTATTTTATTTTTATTTTTGAAACAAGGTCTCACTAAGTTGCTGAGGCCTCACTATGTTGCTGAGGCTGGCTGCAAACCTGTGGTGCTCCTGTTTCAGCCTCCCAAGTACTGGAATTACAGGTGTGCGCCACCATGCCCATCTGAGAAAGGCTTTTTAAAATCAATATAATGAGGGCAATAGTACTTGCTTGTCTGGCCTAACTCTTAGTGCTGTTGGAAAGAACAATCTGAATAAGGTATAAGGAAGCCCTTTGTGAGTAGTATGAAGTCTTAAATGTAAGAGATTCTGAAAGGATATCATTGAAATGGGATTTATTCAGCAGCTTGGAAATTTGGCCCTTCCTTTTCAGATCAAAATGTTTGTTGTCAGGTTCCCAAATTGTATTATCTGATAGCGTTACTTTAATCCCTAATTTTTTAATTGAAAGACATCAATAGAGTGAATTGTAAAAAAATGCTACAAACAAATATGCAGCCTCAGTTTTGAAAATCAATAACAATACTGTTTTAAGATAAAGAAAATGAAACTTGGCAGGCTTGATTTTTTATTTTTATTTTTATTTATTGATTTATTGTGTGTGTGTGTGTGTGTGTGTGTGTGTGTGTGTGTGTTACTAGGGATTGAACCCGGAGACATTGTACTTTCATCCCCAGTCCAATTTTTTTTCTTTTTTCTTTCTTTTTTTTTATTGGTGCACTGTATTCATACATCATAGTGGGATACAAACTTTTGTAGACATACATGCACAATATCAGTGACACTATATGTTAAAGTACATCAGTAATATAAGTACTGTTTTTAGCAAAGAACACACAAAAATTTATTCAGAGACCTGGTTCTGTCTATATTGTCCCCAACCTTTTTATCTCATCTAGAGAATCCCAAGTTGGCATGTTTTCTATAACATGCCATTTTTTAAGATGAGAAATTGAGAGCTTTCTGGATTTTAGAATCATGGATCCTCAGTATGTGAATGTAATGCTGCTCAAACCAGGACACTCTGTCAGACACTGTTAGCCAGACACAGTAGTGCATACCTATAATCCCAGTACTTGGGGGGCTGAGGCTGGAGGATTGCAGGTTGGAGGCCAGGCTCAGAAATGTAGCAAGACCCTGTTCCAAAATAAAAAAAAAAATAAGTAAAAGGGCTGAGATTGTAACTAGAAGATAGAATGCTACTGGAGTCATTCCCCTGTACCAACAAACAAAAAACAAAAACAAATATTTTCTGCTGATCTTCTCATCATAGGGTTAAGAACTAAATGGCTTCTGTGAAAATACACAAAAGGACAATAGGTCAGTCCATCCTTCCTTATTTAATTTTTCTCTTTAACTGGCTCAGCCTTTCCCATCCTTGAGTGGAATCGAGGTATTTGATAAGCCCCAGATAGTTGAGAAGCACACAAAATCCTGCTTTATATTATGATCTTATCTAGCTGCTTGCATATGATCAGATGACCTTTTGCCATAGGAGCAGTTATACAGAGGAAAATGAACTTTCCTTTTCAAATGTGGAATAAATGTTTCCCTTCCACACTGACTATCAGCAGAGAGACTTGCATTGTTTCCACTTGTGAAGAAATCATTGATCATTTTCCTCTGAGGAAGAGTCACTTCATTGCAAAGCAGTGAACAGAAGAAAAGGAAAGTAAATATGGCGTGATATTTCCATAAGGCAGTAAATTAGAAATGGTATGAGTATGATTGTGAAGTTTAAAACTAGGGGAGATCTGGCTGCAAGCTTCAGTTTGAAAACTTTTTTTCCCCCTGAAGTGAATTTGAGCTCCTTAAGCTACATCCAGGAAATAGGAGCCATTACTAAGTCTGGGAATTGAGGATAGGGCCAAAAATAAGGTCTGGAAATGTAATTGTAATTGGGGAGGCCAAATGACAGAGGTTAAGCCCTGGGAAATGGAAAGGCAAGTCGGTGTCTGAGAATTCCTGGACCTATGGTAGGTCTCTTTCTGGACCCAGGCCATCACTGAACAATGTTTATCCTTCGGACTCTCCACATGGGCCTGTTTTGCGAAGAGGTTGAAAGAGCCACTTCCCTATACCAAAAAACAAACAGAAAAAAAAGAGAGATACTTTTTTTGATTTTCTCATCTTAGGACCAAGAACTATACAGTTGCTGTGAAAATTCACAAAAGGACAATAGACAATTATCCTGGAGCTGGAGCCAAGACTGAGACTGTATGCACTCTCAAAATTACCAATCTGCAAATCCTTTATAATCTGCATTCCCCCAAACAGGCATCGAGGAAAACCTGATAACAAACTGACAACTAGAAATGCAGCATCTTACTCATGCCTGCTTACCCTGGTGGTTAAAAATAAAATGTGGAGCTGGGCGTGGTGGCGCACGCTTGTAATCCCCGCGCTTGGGAGATGGAGACAGGAGGATCGCGCAGGTTCAAAGCCAGCCCCGGTGGCGTAAGAGACCCTGTTTCAAAAATATAAAATAGGTCTGGGAGTGTAGCCCAGAG
Source organism: Muscardinus avellanarius (assembly GCF_963383645.1). NCBI lineage: Eukaryota > Metazoa > Chordata > Mammalia > Rodentia > Gliridae > Muscardinus > Muscardinus avellanarius. Next base: position 72,622,023 of record NC_137792.1, read on the forward strand.
GTAGAAGGGCTTCCAGGAACCCCAGTACCACCAAAAAAAAAATGTGGCTAAAGACCATGAGGATAACAATTTTTGCCTTCATCAGTGTATCATCAATGTTTGGAGCACAGTGATTGTCCAATAATTATAGGGAATAATTAAAAAACAGATAAGTAAATAGGATGTGGTGGCACTCTCTTGTAATCCCAGTTCTTGGTAAGCTAAAACAGGAGGATCTCGGGTTTGCAGCCAGCCTCAGCTACTTAATGAGGCCCGCTGCAAATTAGTGAGACCCTGTTTCAAAATAAAGAAGGTAAAATGCCCCTGGGTTCCATCCTCAGTACCGTAAACAAACAAACAACCAAATAAATAAATAATAAATCAATGTTTGTTAAAACAAGCAAAAGCAAGCCTAGCTCTGATGGCTTTTGAAATAAAATGTCTAAAGGAGCTGGGCAAGGTGGTGCGCTCCTGCAATCCCAGTATTTGAGAGGCTAAGCCAGAAAGATCACAGGTTTGAGGCCAATGCACAGGATCTTAGATCCAGTTTCCAAACAAAAGATAAAGGGCTGGGTGCATAGCTGGGAGAGAGAGCACCCCTGGGTTCAATCCTTAGTACAAAAAAAACAAAAAGAAATGGCTTTAAGGGTAACACTATAATGTGAATACTTACAAAGTGCTATATACTTTATATTATCTGTAGTCTTCTCAAAGATCTTTCAAGGTTATAGTTTTTGTAACATAGAGCGAAGCTGAAAGAATTTGAGTATACAGTAATATACCTAGTATCTAGATTCTGCAATTAGTGTTATGCTATACCTGTTATCATATGCATCTATCTATTCGTTGACCAAGGTTAAGGGTTTTTTATTGTGGTAATAACGCTTAATATGAGATCCACTCTCTTAATAAAATTTTAAGTGTACAGCACATTATTGTTCACTGTAGGCACAATGTTGTATAGCAGTTCTCTCTTTAGTGTGTATTCATCATGCTTTACTGAAACTGTATGCCCCATTTCCTCCTCTCCTCAGCCCCTGGCAACAACCATTCTACTCTATGCTTTTATGTATTTGAACATTTTAGCCAGTGAAGTCCTGCAGTATTTGAGCTTCTGTGTTTGGCTTATTTCACTTAACATAATGCCCTAAAGGTTCACAGGTTCTTTCAGGTTGTCACAAATGACAGAATTTCCTTTTTTACCCAAAGGCTGAAAAAATTATAAATATATCCTGAACATGGTCATCTAAGGTGTTTCAGAATCTTAGCTTCTGTAAATAATGCTGCAATAAATATGGGAATGCAGATAGCTCTTTGGGGATCCTTCTTTCAATTCTTTTGGATAAATACCCAGATGTAAGATAGTAGTTCTCTTTTTAATTATTTGAAGAATCTCCATACTGCTTTTTAAAGCTGCTGTACTATTTTATATTCTCACCAGCAGTGTGCAAGTTTTCCCAATTCCTCCACATCCTTGCTAAGACTTGCTATCTTTAGAAAGTTAAGTTTTTAGTCCTTATTTTGTAAGGGTGGGGGCTCAGCCTGATAAGGCCATTGGCCCAAGGTCACCCAGCTAGCAACAGAGTTGGAATTTGGACCCAGGACTGTCTGACTCAGGAAATTAAGCCTATTCTTCAAAGCTGTGCTGGCTCTTGTGATCAGTGTGTTGCAATAGAAGTTAAAGCAAGTCAACTGGAGAGGGAGTTGAAATTGACTGGGTGTTCGAAGCTAAAGCTAAAGGACCAACCTAGAAAGGGCTATTTTAGTTTTTGATTTCAGAATTACAATTTGTAAAACAAAAAAGCAAAGCAGATGTATGCAGGAAGGGATGAACCTGTGCATTCTACACCAGACATTAGCAAGGAAGAAAAAAAAATCATTTTATGGGATTTGTTTATTATTATTATTATTATTATTATTATTATTATTATTATTATTATTGGCTTGGATGGGACCAGGGGCATTCTGCCTCCAAGCTTCACTCCCAGCCGTATTTTTATTCTTTTTTTAAATTTTTATGTGGATCATATTAAAATTAGCATACAGTCAGACTGTGCTTGGTATCCTCTCCCACCCCCCACTTCCCCTTCCCCCTCCCAACAATGAGTGTCCAGGTTAACCATACTTTTACACATATTCGCATGTAGCTCCTCCATTAATCAACCTCAGCCTTCTTCATCTCCTACCCTTCCATTTCAGCTTTGCTGAGTTTTCCCCTCCATTATCTGGAGTCTGTCTGGTATTCTTTATTTTGAAACAGGGTCTCACTGAGTTGCAAAGGGCCTAAGTAGCTGAGGCTGTCTGTAAATCCCTATCTTCCTGTCTCAGCCTTCCAAATGCTGGGATTACAAGCATGCACCACCACTCTCATTGTGTTGTCATTACTTTTAAGAAATCAAGTTTCTTGATTGTAGCGGGCCCAATACAGAACCAGCTTAGTGTCTCACCATTTCTGTATATTCATAATATCATACAAAATTGAATATGGTGTAAGAGAGAATCAAGGATAAGTAAATTTGATTTCATATACTAAAGCAGATAAATAGACAATATATTTCAGAAATATTTCCATAGAAGGGATCAATACATGTTTTTCATAAGAAAATTAATAACAAACCCTCTTAAAATTTACTATCATTATTTCCAGACAATATAATAATCTGTTAGATCTCCAAATAGTGAAATTGAGATAAATCTCTTACCTTTAGTAATTTATAATCTTGAATAATAAATATCAAAGCCTTCATTGTTTAAATATTTCAACCATTTAATTTAAAAATTCCTGGTTTAACTGGATGCTCTCCCTAACATGCAAAAGCTAGGGAGAAATGGGTCACAGGAGGAACTCTAGAAAAAGAAGGAGATTCTGTAGATGAGCAAATAAGATGACCTAACTGAGGGGATGGGAGGGGGGAAAGAGGGAAATTCTGTAACGCACATAATGTACTTTAACAAACATATCAAAGTCAATCACTAAGCCAAACATGAGAAGGAGGGAGGGAGAGGGAATGGGGCAGGAACTGGGTAAGGGATAATTGGGTGATGTGTGCATGTATACCTCTACCATCTTGTATTCCATTAGGATGCCTGACTACAATGCATCAATTAAAACTAAAACCAATAAAAATCCTTGACTCAGATTTCTGGAGAGAAAAATAAGATAGAAGAATTTGGTTTACATTTCCACTCTTGCAACTTTACTTAGAACAACTATTATTATCCTGCTCACTAGGAGGAAAATTAGATTTCTTAAGTTGTTATACAGTATTGTGACTAAGAACAGCACTGATCCACCAAGAAATATTTCTTGAGTATTTCCTGTAGAGCCATTAGCAGAGTTTGCGTTGTGAGGAATTCATCTTGTCATGCATGCAGTAATATGTATTTGGGGTCTACGGTGCTTTAAGCAGTTTTCTAGGTCCTGCATACAGATGCATAAAATTACTTCTCTCAAGGAGTTCACAAGCATAGAAACACAGATGGTTGAGGCTGAAAGAGCATGTAGTCTATTGTCCTCAATTTACAGTTGGGGAAGTAAATTCAGAACTATTGAATTACTGATTCTGGGTCACAAAGTTCCAAGTGGGAAAACAAGAACTAGAAACTAACACTTTTGACCTCTGGTCTTCTACTCTTTTGATTATTCTAATCTAGTTGGAAAGACAGGATACTCCCCCATTAAACTACTTCAAAACAATACCAGAAAAAAGCTGGTAACAAACCATATGGTATTAACCATAAGTTTAATAGCAGTTAGAGAAGAACCGGAGACATCGAACAGAGCATAAATCTTCTGAGTAATGACTTGCCATTTATTTATGGCAGAGGAGACTTGTTATGCTTCTGACATGTAGTAAGGATGAATGAGATGAAGGCATTCCAAGGAAGCAGTACTTCCCTCTGGATCTTATCATCTCACTCTAAAGGGATCATTTTTGGTACACAGGCTAGTATCTCTTTTATTTATAACAGAAAACATGATATAAATTATGGAGGAAATAATTGATAAAATAATATATAAAGGATATGGCATTCAACCTTTTCATAATTTATACCAAGATCTTCTTAAAAGCAGAATCTCATGTAAAACTTTTTTTTTTTACTTTCTTTTGTTTTTTGAATAAAAATGAGCCAAAGAAGAAAAGTACTTCTGTATGATATCTTTGTGGGAAAAATATTTAGTTAGAAATTTATCTTCAAAAAGGCTATCTAGTATTGAAAAGTTTTTTGTGTTGTTATTTTAACAGAAACTCTCCATAAATAGGTACGTGGGGATTTACTTTTGTAAAGAAAAACAATTCACAGGGCTTCGTTGAAAAGTATTTACTGCATGACTACCATTGGCCAAAGCACCACATATCTCTAAGGCAGTATATTTCAAACTATCTGTAATGAAAGATATGTTAATTTTAGATTACTTTTATTTTTCTACCTGATATGAACAAAGAGTTTGAAAAATATGAGAAAAATTACTAGAAAAACTGAAAAGGAAAAACAAAACATAAGGCTATTTTTGTGGTACTGGGAATGGAGCCCAGGTGCATTCTACCTCTATATTACACTCCTGGTCCTCAGTTTTTATTCTGAAGTAGGGTTTCATCAAGTTGTCCAAGCTGATCTCAAACCTGAGGTCCCCCAATATCATCCTCCCAAGTTCTGGGATTATAGCAATGCCCCACTTCCCCCAGCTAGGACTTGTTTGTGATATGTGACTTTTGAAATTCCTCAAGATTTAGTCGGGCGTGGTGGCGCACGCTTGTAATCCCCGCGCTTGGGAGGCAGAGACAGGAGGATCGCGCAGGAACGAAGCCAGTCGCGCGCGCTGGCTTAGGAGACCCTGTTTCCAAAATGAAAATATAAAAATAGGTCTGGGAGTGTAGCCCAGAGGTAGAAGGGCTTCCAGGAACCCCAGTACCACAAAAAAAAAAAAAAAGATTTAGTACTGTGGATGAGGTTTGGAGTGGGATGTGTTGCTACCTGTAGTGGTGGCTCTCGATTTCTTCCCATATGTTGCTAGAGGAAAGGACCTCGATGGAAGGAAACTTGTTAAGATGTTTTGCCTATAATCCCCGTACTTGGGAGACTGAGATAGAAGGCTTGCAAATTTGAAGCCAGCCTCAGCAACTTAGTGAGGCTATCAGCAATTTAGCAAGCCTTTATTTCCAGATAAAAAATAAAACAGGAGCCTGGCATGATGGCACATGCTTTTAATCCCAGTACTTGGGAGGCTGAGACAGGAGGATAGCCATTTGTGAACAGCCTCAGCTACTTAGTGAGGCCTTTGAAACTTAACAAGACCTTATTTCAAAATAAAGAACAAGCTGGGCGTGGTGGCGCACGCTTGGGAGGCAGAGACAGGAGGATCGCGCACGTTCGAAGCCAGCCACGCGCGCTGGCTTAGGAGACCCTGTTTCCAAATAAAAAAAATGTAAAAATAGGTCTGGGAGTGTAGCCCGGAGATAGAAGGGCTTCCAGGAACCCCAGTACCAACAAAAAAAAAAATAATAAAGAAAGAAAGAACAAAAATAGGGCTGGGGGTATATCACGGAGGTAGAAAGCCCCTAGGTTCTATCCCCAGCATCGCACACACATACACGCACACACACACACAGCAAAATATAAAGTCAAAAATCAAAATAGAGTTGAGGGTGTAACTCATAGGTAGAATGTCCTTGGGGTTCAATTCCCAGCACAACACACACACACACACACACACACACACACACACACACACACACACCAACTTTTAAATACAGGTAGACATATTGAAGAGTCAGGCTCCAGACCATAAAGACTTAGAAAAACCTCACTGAAATTATTTAGATGCTCTATACACTTACCAAAATAAACACATTACAATATGGACGCACTATTTTTTGGTTCATAATAATTCAAAGTTAAATAATGTATATATGATTTGCCATGTGGCACATAAATCCATGCTGTGGACATCACCAACATTTGTATTTAGAGCTGCTATACTCTCAATCATTAAACTACAAACTACTCACATTTTTATAAACAACCAATATCCTATGCAGAAGAAACAGAATGTTAGGTATACACACAGTATATTTGCCCAATCCCCCAAAAAACTCAATAAACTAGGGATATGAAGAAATATATTAGGATTCCAGATCAATATCCTTTATACAAAGACAGAATAGAATAATTTGTATTTGTAGTAATCAACACGATGCCACAAATACAAATTTCAATAATTATTTTTCACACACATCATGGATACTGACTTACAAGAACCTCAGTATATTTTGTGTATCTAGGGAAGGCAAAACATAGTTCCTGATTTGAGGAGAGGCTATCCATCCACAACTTAAAATGCAGCCATCTCAGCCGAGTCTATTAATTTTCCATACACACAGAGCCAAATTCTGCCTGGGATTATTATGCAATTTTCAAAATGGCTTTAAGTCTTTCAACTTACAAAGTTGCCATTTACATTGAACTGGCTTGCTGGCTGGGATGAATGAATGAACACACTTTCTCAAAGGACCATAATTCATTCTCTGATCATAGCTTATACTTTTGGGAGAATTGGGATCAGTGTGCCTGGCGCCTCCCCTCTCCTCTGGCCCACAAAGAAGTCATACACAGCAAGAGAAGAGGAGACAAAGTGGCTGTGTGCCATTAAGCACAGAGGTGTGGCTGGGGAGGTGTTGACTGTGAGCAGTACCAGGCTAACATATAAGCAACTGTCTACATGATGTGATTTCAGGTGCACCAAAAAAGGCCTCATTGCCCCTCAGTTTAAACACTCCCTTCCCACTGGCAAATGCCTGGAATTCCACAGTTTTTAGAGCTCTGTTCCTCTGGTTTAAAGCTTTGATCCCTGTTAAAATACTCTTACCCCTGGGTGGGCAACCCCCTTATACCCTATCAACCATGCACTCTGTGAGTGGCTGAGTTTTAAAGTTTCTTTCATGAAAGCAGTTTAGAGAGTGTGGTTAAAGGCAGAAGACACAGTGTACCTGAGGGGGATGGCAAGAGGAGAACATCACCTGGGGGGGGGCAGGGCCCAAGACAAACAATGTGTGCATGTGTGGCCATGTGCACGGCTGTGTATGCGCTCCTCCCATGGCGGCAGCTGTTGAACACCCTTTCTTAACCCTCTCCCTGAAAACTTGATTTATGCTGCTTTTGGAGCCATGGAACCAGACTCTCCTCCCAGCTACACCAAGATAATAGCGGCTGGCTACAGCTGGGAATTCTCGAATTCTTTCAAGCTGGAGACTAGGAGCAAAAGGTGAAGAAAAGTTCTTCTGGGCCTGCTGTGTTAGGTGGCCTTCCCCTATGGTCCAAAGAGAAAAATGGAGTCCAACGGTGTTACCTAAATGCTTCCAACAGAGTCATGAATTGTCCAAAGTGAACACTGTTTCAATCAGCAGATCCTTTGTATTTCCAGACTGATTGTTTCTCTTTGTCTCTTCTTGCTGAAGAGTGCGAATGAATCACTGGCCTGACTCCTAATCGGAGGAAGGGAGCCTTGAAAGGTAGGACAGCAACTTACCTAAAAGAGAAAATTAAAACCCAGTATTTTTGTTGTTTGCTTTTTAGAAGGGGTCTTACTATGTTCCCCAGACTAGCCTGGAAAGCCTAAACTCAATGGATCCCTCTACTTCAGGCTCCTGAGTAGATGAAACTAAAAGCACCCACCACTAGGAAAAATGGCCATTCATGTAGGCAGTTTGTAGTAGGATTTTCTCTTTGTGTGTGTGTGTGTGTGTGTGTGTGTGTGTGTCCGTGTGTGTGCATATGTGTGTGTGTTGCTGGGGACTGAATCCAGGGGTATTCTAACTCCAAACTATGCCCCTTAGTCCTGTTTTAATTTTTATTTTGAATCAAGATCTTACTGAGTTGCTGAGACTGTTCTAAAACGTGTGATCCTCCTGTCTGAGCCTCCCAAGTATTGGAATTATAGGTGTATACTAAAGCACCAAGTTTTTTTTTTCCTTTCTTCTGTTCTTGTATCTTCTCTTTTCTTTATTTTTTAAATCAATAAAAATAGGGCTCTGGGTCCCCCACATGCTAGGCAAGCACTCTACCACTTCATCCTTAGTCCCTGATGAAGACTTTTCATTAGTAAAAGAAAAAAATTGTCACTGGATAAACAAAAATGATGGTTGTTCATGGCTTTCTGAAAGTTCTCCTATCCCACAATGCCTGTTTCAGTACCTGAAGTTCCACTGTGTGAATCATCACTTGGGGATGGAAAGTTAGAAGTCTTTGAGAAGCACTTATAACAATGGAACCACTCCTTAAGCTTAGAAGGTTTTAATAACTCTTATGTTTGGTGGTTAAAAGCCCTGAAGTAGCTGTTCAGAGTGGGAACGGAAGCTTCCAAGGCCAAGGAGATATTTCCACAAATCACGGCCAGTATGCCTATAACTTAGCCGAAATCCTAAGGCATTAAACTGCTACCCTAAGCATTTTACTGCATCTTAATTTTCCCAATGCCATTTAATATTTTCTTTAAACAAGGTCACATTTTTTAAATTTTTTGATACTGGTGGTTGAACCCAGGGAATGTTCTACATCTGAGCTATACATCAAACCTTTATATTTTTTGTTTTGAAACAGAGCTTCTAAGATACCACATACAGGCCTAGAACCTAGGATCCTTCTGTTTCAGCCTCCATAGTACTGGGATTTACAGGTGCATACCACTGTGTCGGGCTACCTCATATGTTTGTTGAAACAAAATTGTTACAGCAATATTTACTTAGATTTGTTCCAATGAAATCATGAGTTGAACTGGGTGTGGTGGCTCATGCTTGGAATCCCAGCATTTGGGAGGCTGATACAGGAGGATTGCAGTTTGAAGACAGCTTCAACTACTACTTAGTGAGGCTTTTTGCAACTTAGTAAGACCCTGTTTCAAAATAAAGAATAAAATATAGGGCTGAGAGTGTAGCTCGGAGGTAGAATGCCCCTAGATTCCATCTCCAGAACTGCAAAAAAAAAAAAAAAGAAAGAAATCATGAGTTGAATGCACTAGTTACATATACTTTTTCTAATCCACCACTAAGTTAGTATGTATTAAAATATCCCCAAACTTTGTTGCTGTAATTTATATGAAGTTTATTAAATACAAAAGCATATATTAAAAAATAACAGTCCTCCTTTTCCAGGTACTCAATACCCAGTAGTTGAAAACAACTGTTGCCTTTGTAGTTACTTGCATGAGCTCTGGAAGATTATGAATTTATGGGAGGTCATGTCTTCCTCTTCGAGGTCATGAAATTCAATCAATGCTTGCCTTCCAATCTGCCCTTTGGTCACAGGGCTCCACAGGTGGAACATATCAAACTCACCAGCCAAATTATGACTCTTAATTGGTGTTTCTTTTAAAGTGGATATGTCATTTGTCAAATGTTCAATGCAGGCGCAGGCCTAGCCCCAAGCAAAATTATGAAGTAGGAGAAGAATGCCAGATACATAGGCAGCACTCAAATGTTTGTTGAAAAAAAGAGATTGAGCCCTCCGTCCTTTACTTTTTTTCTCCCATCCCCCAAATGGTTTAGGTCACCATGCTTTTTAAATAATATATCCTCAATAGCTCGGGCCATTTTCACCCTTCCAAATCTCCTCTGCTACAGGCATTTATTATATCTTGTCTAGTTTATTTCACAGCCTTTTAACTGATCTACTCCTGTTCCAATTTGATTCCTTCTCCAACCATTCTCCACAATACTGTTGGAGAGAGCTTTCAATGAGACAAATATGATCATGTTGCCCCTTCTTAAGTGTTTCCCCAGGCTCCTATACATGATTTCCAGACTTTGCTGATTCTATCCCTTGCTTGTCTCTTCTGCCTCAGGTCTTTTAACTCCTCAGCTTGAAATCATTACTCGCACCTCCCATCTTCCAAATGGACCTTGCCAGGCCCTCTCCTCTTTGTTCAGGCTGCTTCCTTTGCCTGGGTACCCTTCCCCCCAGCTTTTCTCACCTCAACTCCTACTGGTCTTTTAAGTCTGAGTTTAGGGCATCATCCCTTCTGGGATTCTTTCTCTGATCTACCCTTTCATCCCTTGGAACTCTTATCTTAGCACTTAACACATAACTCCTTCACATTTTGTCTTGTCTTCTTCATTAGGTTTGTAGCTCTTTGGGGATTATGTATCATAGGCTATTCTTTGGAGCTTTATATAAATATATAAAGTTTGTATTCCATAGTGTCTGGCACATAGTAGGAGTTCAAATATTTTTACTGAGTAAACAAATGAAAAAATGAATGAATTAACTCAACAGTGATTTTCCTTTTCTTTTGCCCTTCTTCTCAACCCACAAGTTCTGAAAAATAACCTCTTTCCCTACTTGGCACAATCTGTATAATAACTGGTATGTAGGCTCTTTCTTTTCTCTACTTTTCCAAACAAACTTTTACCTTGGTGGGAAACAGCACAATGAGAAGATGAACTAATTCATGCTAAGGTATTAAATAATTCCTCTAAGAAATAGTTAAGTTCCTGCTATGTGCAAGGTACTGTGCTAAGGTGTGTGTGTGTGTGTGTGTGTGTGTGTGTGTGTGTGTGTACACACACATACATGGGGTTGTCACAAAGACAAATTGCCCAAAACACCCCTACTTGTTAACACATAGGTAATGACTAAAACCATTCCTTCTCTGAGAGGTATTAGATTCTCAAAGAACTGGATTTCTCATGGTGGAATTTAAGCAGGAGAGGTGGAGATGGGGATCCAGGAGACCCTACAGACAGTCTCCGTCTATAAAACAGGATATCTCTGTGGAGTCCACAGCCATACCTCCCTGAAGTCACCCAATCTCATCAAAAACAGGCTATCTCCAGCTTAATGAATTTACTCTGTACAATATTTTTCTAATTAGCCTGGCTTTAAGCCCCAGGTTATTTCATTGTTATTAGTTTTGCTTGCTTCATGAAGGGTCACCCAGGACTACCCTGCAGGAGATAGATTCTTTTAACATCCTGGGATCAAGTGCTTTCTCTGACTTTGTGTGGGTCTACTGAGTCAAACCTAGCAAGCCACAGGGGCTCCTAGACTCTTTAGTACAGTATTCAAAGATGAGTACGGCTGTAAAAAAAAATCCCAGAGGTCCCCAGCTGCTTCTGAACGTGACTATTCCTGGGTTGGCTGTGAGAACTCGGCGGGAGCTGCTTTGGGAAACCGGTTCCCTGGAAGCCTTTAGAAAACAGGACAAGGAGGTGGATTTGGGGCAATGAAGATCTTGTGTGACTCTGGTGGCCAGGGATGAGCTGGATCTGGCTGGGAGGAGGCCTGCTAGTGAAGCGGACACTAAGCTAAGGACCCTCATCCACTCCAAGGAAGGATTGAAAGGTTGCAACAATCCTAAAGGGAAAAGCCCTCCTGACTGCAGGCCAATGAGCGGCGGGAAGAAGGAGTGAGGCTGGGGAACTTCTCCCACAGCCAGTCAGAGAGGATGGCTGCTGGAAAGCCAATCAGCGCGCCTGAGCCTGCAGCCCCTCTGCAGTAGTTATGCCAGAGCGCCCTGTGTAGAGCGGCGGCGAGCGGGAAGCTGGCTTGGGCTGGGCTGCTGTGAGCTACTGCACTTGCTCTGCACCCTCTTCTCACGTCGCCGTGATGGCTCCCCGCACCTCTGTGCCCTAGTGATCCCCGGCAGGCTCCACGCAGCGCCTCGCATCCTTCAGGCTAGCAGCGGCAAGACCACCGCCGCCTCCTGGCCGCGCAGCTCCTCTCGCCCCGCCCCGTCCTTCCTCGCCCCGCCCCACCCGGTCAGCCCCGCCCCGCCCCGCGCTGCCGAGCGGTTCCCGCCCTTGCCTAGCGCCCAGGTAGCTGCGAGGAAACTTTTGCAGCGGCTGGGTAGCGCGGCACGTCTCTTGCTCCTCAGGGCCACTGCCAGCCTTGCCGAGTCCTGGGACTGCTCTTGCCCCTACTGCCACTCTCCCGCACTCTCCTAGCTCCCCGCGAAGCAGGATGGCTGGGACCGTGCGCACCGCGTGCTTGGTGGTGGTGATGCTGCTCAGCTTGGACTGCCCGGGACAGGCACAGCCTCCGCCGCCTCCGGATGCCACCTGTCACCAGGTCCGTTCTTTCTTCCAGAGACTGCAGCCCGGACTCAAGTGGGTTCCCGAAACCCCGGTGCCAGGTTAGTAGGGGGTCCCTCGCGCATTCCCCGCGACTAGCCGAGAGCCCAGAGGCAGCCGATGGGGCTGCAGTTGTGCGCTCCTCATCTGGGTAGGTACCTGGGAGTGGTCTGTGTGCCTGGGGCCTGGCCAGATCTACCGAGGAGAAGAGCAGGGTATGCCTGGACCGTGACCGCCAGCCCCAGACTCGCGCTACTGTCAGGGAATGTGCGAGCGAGAGGCACCGCGGGGATCGCCTTCTCGCGAGCGCCCATTTTTTAGGAGAGCGGGAAGGTGGGAGATGATTCCTCTGGCCCCGGTGAACTAGCTTCCCACGGTTGAGCTGGTGCCTCGGTTATATGCCACCCTTGATCGCATGAAGGTACGCGAATTTCAGCCTTAGCTGAACCGCGGCTTCTGCCATCCTTTGCTATGGTGTCCCCACGCCGGTCTTTTCCCAGCCTGGGTTCCCCGAGGCTCTCCAGCCCAACTGCAGGCAAAGTTGAAGATAGACCTCCGAATCTGCAGGAGTGGGTGAACACACACAGGGGGAAAGTTTTTAGTAGAAGGATTTCCAAAAAGAGAAGGACCAAGCCTTTTCCTTCAAAAGAAAGCCCCTTAGCTAGGTTGCAAAATCTCTTCAGAAACGGTGGTGCTGGCCTGCGGAGCGGGAGTCCAGAGATGATTTAACTCCTCCCCCTCCTAAATTCATCTGCCTTCTTGACAGGCTGGACCCCGAAGGGGAGACGATTTTAGGTGGAGGAAAGTTTCTGAAGCCTGCCTTTTGTTCTGCACAATCAGATCGTGCCATAAGGGCATATTTTAACCTTAGCTGAGGGCTGCTGCTGTCAACAGATGAATATTAATGGCCTTCTGTGATTGACTGTCCAGCGACCGGGATCCTAACGCTTGCCTTAGAATTTAATTAGGACAAGTTGCTACACTGACAATGCAGGCCAAAAGAGTAGATTTCAAACAGGTTAATTTATCAGAGGTGTGCTCCACAGAAACGGCCGGTCGGACTTGCAAAGCTTAAGACGACATTTGTGGCCTCCAGGGTCTCTTTCAGACTCACACCCAGTGTGGCGCATGTGCCGCGCTTAGGAGAGATCGGTGAACAGTCTTGACCAAAACTTGGCCGGTGGCTCTCAACAAGTCAGGGAGGCGGGCCTGATGGTTGAACCAAGTTGTGAATGCGGATGCGCGCCCTGTGGGCGCTGCCAGTGAGTGTTCACAGGCAGGAGGTTACCTAGGCAGCCAGCGCGCCCTCAGCCTTTTCTTTAGGTTGATGAAAAGAGCCGAGCGAGCCTGCTGTTTAGTTGCAAAGGTAATTGGTCACCCTTTTTGGCGACTGAAATGCATTTGCGCGTATGTTAAATATTGCTTTGCAGGGTATCGCTTTAAGGGAGGGTAGAACTACCTCTTCCACTGTTAAGTGTTAATAACATACCACGTGGGCGTGTGCAAGAGCTGTAAGCGGCAACCTATGAATCAGTTCCACAGAGTTAAAACAACAGGCGAATCTCTCTCCCTTGGAAGTGCCATGGTAATTAGATTGCTAAGGCTAGAGAACATGCTTTTGTTGATAATGTAAAAATTGGTCCTCACAGGCTAAGCCCCCATGAGATGAATGGGTTGAGGATTGGAGTTGGAGCCACATTTGGCTGTTTCGAAGCCAGGGAGTAAAGGAGGGTGCTTAAAAAGATGAAAAAGACCAGAGGGAAGCACAGATACTCATTTAGCAACCCCCCTCTACATACACACTCATGCAAGCCCTCACCATTCCTTCACCCTCCCCCAGCTCTCTGGCTGCCTGCCTCTTTTCAGCATCTGTATAAAAGTATTGGGAGGGCCCACGTGTATGAGATTTGGCCTGGTCTGTCTCTCCCCCTTACTCCCAGCCTAAGGATGATCATACTTATAAAGACTTCTTTGTAATAGGGATTTTTCATTTTCCTCTATTGTACAAACTCTAGGAGAAATAACTTTTCAATGTGTTCGCCATATAAACCTAAAATAACCTCACGTGCATTGGAGCAAAGCCAAATTTCAAATATGGCGATACCCATACAGCTACCATGTATTCTCAGTTTTTCTTGGGACAGTGCCGATTTCAAATATTTTGTCCTGGCCTGAAACCACGTGTCCTGGATTTGAGCTGAGAAAATATGGTCACTGTAGATATGGAAAACATGGTGAAAATCCTAATGTTCATGTGTGGGAAGAACTCATCGGTATTTCAGAGAAGAGATGATAACGGCTGACTAAATACAATGGCAAGTGTGTAATTTCAAAATGAATAAATGTGTAATTTGGTGCCATCGTTCAGTGTTTGGAAATTGAAAGAGAGCTGCAAATTATTTGATGGTTATGAACCATCATGATGGCTATTTGACTTTTTTCCCCATCTATATTTTAAGCCATGTTCAGATTAAGCACTGCACTGTATTAACTGTATTAAAGCTTTCTTTGTCCCAGAAAAAATGAGATTCGTTCACAGTAAGGAGAAATCCTCAAGAATGTCCTATTTCACTTAGGGGGAACATTTGGGATTGACTGCTAACTTGGGCCATTAGCAGAATTGGGTTAGAATGGATAAGGTACATTTCTTATGCTAATATGGATGAGACTAAGTGGCATTTGAAATCAGCCAGCCTAAAAAATAAATCACTGGTGCTGAAGGACTACTCTGGACTTCCACAAAGCTGATCTAAAGCCTTACAGTCTCATGTTCCCATTTCTTTAAGTGTTAAAAGGCACAGGATAGCAATTCTAAATAGCGTGTCTCCAAAATCCATACATCTCTTCATACCCCAGTCTTAAGGAAAAAAAGAAAGAAAAGAAAGATTTGTAACTTAGAAATCACTACAGATGGAAAACAGGCGCACAGAGTTAGCATTTGGCAGAAAAATCCATATAACTGACTTTCAGTGTAGCTCTTTTGCCCTTATTTAATTTAGAAAATTTCAGAAAAAAGCCAATGAGCTCATAAGTCTAGATGTTTATTTTGTTTTGCTTAACCTACCCACAGGCGCAATCAAGAATGGATACAATTTTAGGCAGGGGAACTGAGCTAGTAATCAGACAATGATGTTTTCAATTGTCTCAAGGGAATGTTACAGAAGTCTGAAAAAAATTTCTCTAAACAAAAATCAAGTGCAATTCACTTTATGAATGCCATACACCACTTTTGGGGAGGAGGGAGTTTAGAGGACTGATGGGAATGAGAAAATATAACAAACCATGGTAGTGTTGCAACTCCCAAAAGATTGAGGGATCTTGCCTTGCAGGGCCTTGGAAAGTGCGAGAACTAATCCAGAAGGCCAAATGCCCGCCCTTATGGGTAAAAAGGCAGTCTGGAAGAGCCAAAATTGACACTGAAGTTTCTTGAAATACATGAAACAACATAAAAATAAAAAGCAGCATTCTTGAAACAAAGAGGGTTTTTTTTTTTTTAAGTGTGAGAACTTGCAACCGTATCTGGGTTGCCAGTTCTGTTTCCCCAATTACTTTGAAGCAGTTAAGGTCCTAATGTCAGAAGAGAGAATAAAAAGTGAGATGTGGGAGGGTTTTTCTCTCCTCTGGGATTACACTAGACATTTGGGTGAGCAGGTGATTTGTTCAGACTTTCAAAAAGTTGGATTACTGTGTGCTGACTTGGAAGAGTTTAAAAAATTCTTTCAAAAGTACTCTGAATACATTATTATGCTAATCATGATATTGGGGGTGAGGTGAACTTGGAGGAAGGCATGGCTTTGAAGGAGAAGATGATTTGTGGGGCACCTTGGTCTGAAAGGAGTAAAACTTTACCCACTCCCTCACAGGCTCTGTATTAGGTGCTGGGGGTACCTAGAGAAGAGAGACAGAAGCAATCTCCCTCCCTCTTTTGTCAAGGAGCTCACAGTCTAGCAGGGGAGCACACAAGTAAACAGGCTTCCCAGGAAACTTGTAGGATTAAATAGGGTGAAAAGGGCTAGAAAATACCTCCAGGAAATTGGCTGAAATGGTCACAATAGCCAGCCTGGGCCAGGAAAAAGAACTGAAGAGATGAAGTGGGAGATAGGGAGAAATCTCTTAATAGGACTGCCATCTTAAAAAGAGTTTTTTTTTCTTAATTCTTGGAGTAAATTCCATTTTGTAAGCATTAGGAAATACAGACAGGAGAAGGTTTTGATTGATGCTACATGACACAGATGGTGTCAGTTTTGCAATGTGTGGGTTTTCTTTTCTTATGGGCTAGTAGGTTGTATCCAATATTTTGCAGCAATATTTTAAAGCATTCTGCTACTTCCATCTTTAGTTGTAATGTTTGCTGTTCACTGTAGCCTAGAAAAGGGCTGCTTATTACCAGCCTGGATTTGTCTCCTATGAGACAAGACAGAAAAATATGTTTTCTTCTTATATGGCAGCTATCAATGACCATGCCAACTTTAGTGTTTGATGCATATACAAAAGCCTGGGTCTTAAGAGGTATCTTATTACTCATTTCTAAGAAAATTGAACATAATCACTTATAACTTTGCACACGATACATCATTTGGAAAGAATTTCACTGGGGATCATGTTGCTCAACTGAAAAGTTCTGGCATGCTGAATTTGTACATTTTTGTGAATGCTTCCTTTTACTCTGATCTCCAGCGTTTTTTCAGCATATGGTTATTTGTATGTTTTAGATTATAAGCTTCTTAAAGGGAAAGCACTGTATTTGAGCAGTGTTGAGCACAATGTTAAGGATTTAGTTAATAATTAAGAAAAACGGAATTTCTAGATCATTATGTATTCCCTGTGAACTCTCACGTAATTTCTTAAGCTATATGTCTTCTTTCTTCTTTTTAAAGCCTAGGTTCAAACACTGTGGCACATTATTGGGGTGTGAGGACAAAAACATTTCATGCCACATATATTTTGGCTGGAGACAAATGCAGCCCTATTTCATTCTGGCAGAGCTTATTAATGTTGAGGATCCAAAGAACAGATTGAAATTAGCAACATTGTTATGACTGGCTTAGTATCAGTAAAGATCAACAATTATAGCACATAAACTCTAGGACATCTCTTAAATTAAACCCTCTTTGGCTTAATGTCAGTCAGCTAGGTCTTTCTTGTTAATGTCGATGTTGCTGCATTTGGGAGTTGAACTTTAACACAGGCACAGATCTGTTGAAGTACCTCACAGGTTTTTGTAACCTGGGATCAGAATTCGTGTACAGGCTCAATTCAAGAGACCATTCCAAAAGCCAACAACTATTCAGCCCTAGGCAAGCTTATAAATAGGTTTGATGTTTTTGGTAATCTAGGGTCTAATGGAAAGTGTGGGCAGAAAAAATCCCCCACTCATTTGCCCATATTTAGCAAATTGTCTGGCTAGAAACAGGATCCCAAGTACTCCATTAAGAAATGAACATCAGAAAATAGGAGCCAAGTCCTGGGCCACAGACTGGCTTTAGAGAGAGCATTAAGTAATGGGAATTTACCTTCTGAGGTATAATGACAGGAGAAAAAGATTCAGAAAGAAAGGGGAAGGTGTTCACATCAGTGGAGAAAATGCTCATTTTGAAATTTCGTGTGCTCACTGGAACATTGTAGTCTTACCCAAATATCTTGTGGAACATACACAGTAAGGACTATTTAGTTCTGTATTTCAAATTGGGCCAATTAAAGATCTATTATCTAAGTGCTAATTAGAAATAGTTGTTTGGCATTTTTTAAACAACAAGGAAAAGAATTCTCACTTTTGCTATTCTTTGTATGTAACTGGACAAAGCCTCGTTTGAGAGTTTGTATTTTTCCTCATGAATAAAAAGGAGTCAACATTAGAACCAAAATGCATTGCTAGTGATTCAAACAGAAGAGTTAATTACTGCTAGTAGCTGAACTTGTATTTATATGCCAGATTAGTAAATCTACTGTTTGTTGAAGTATGCTTAATAGGCTTCTATTGATAAATAATTGATAGGAAGTGAGATAAAAATATAAGTTAAAATGGCAAAAACAAGGGACAGAGAATTAAAAGCCAGTATAAAAGAAACCTCCACCAGTTCCACCACCACCTTCCTACACTGTGCACTTTAGAAAGTGAATTTTGTGGTATGCAACTAATAGCTTAAAAAGAGATTATTTAAAAAATAAATTTAGAACTAAATCACTGAGGTACATAAATGTTTAAAATTTTACTTTTTAATTGTATTCCTTCCATACACCAAAAATGGAAAAATGCTCATTTCTCAATAGAAGTGGTGATTTTTAAAATATTTTGTATTTTTCAAAACCTTCACAGTGAAACATGTTTTTATTTCTTATAAGATGAGAAGACAGCAACATTTTAGAGTAAAATTTAAATTGACCTGTTAGAATGAGTTGGCCTCTTGAAAATTTATTACTGGAGCCAGGCCTGATGGCGCAGGCTTGGAGCCCGGTATAGTGATGCATGTTTGCAATCCCAGTACTTGGGAGGCTGAGACCAGAGGATCACACAGGTTTGGAGACAGCCTCAGCTACTTAGTGAGGCCCTCTGCAACTTAGTGAGACCCTGTTTCAAAACAAAGAATAAAAAAACTGGGGCTGGGTATGTAGCTCAGTGGTAGAATGTCCCTGGGTTCAATCCCTAGTACCATACCACACACACTCACACACACATGAAAATTTATTACTGGAAAATCAAAAGTCCTGATTATGGCAACTTCAAGTTATATGTTCACAAGTATCTAAATCTTCTCTACTAGACTTATACCTCCTTGAGGTTAAGGGGTGTATCTTATATATAGAAGCTACTCAATACATGCTATTAGATCACATAAATGGAGTTATAAATATATTGCAAACAAAGTTTCCATAAATCCAATAGTTATATGGTGATTTATTTTTCCATTTTACAAAGCTTTCTAAAAAGTATTTTTTTCAGATCAAGATCCATTTATTGTCTATAGGTAAGTAAAGGAAGGAAGAAGTAGACTAGCCATATCTTATAAGAGGTAAGTATTTTATGCTTGTTTCCAAGGCGATTCTAAATAATTTAAATATAAATAAAATTATACACATATGCATATATATTTCTGTTTGATTTATAGATTTGTGGTATTTAGGTTTGTGAAATTAATGCAACCTTGCATCCAGTACAGAAACACACTAAATGCATCTAAATTTTTCCTCAGTGTTTAGTGTTTATTACCTCTGACATCAAGATCGATAAAAAGACATAATCCAGCTGGTGTGGTAATACACTCCTGCAATCCTAAAACTTGGGAAGCTGAGAGAGGACAATTACAGGTTTGAGGCCAGCCTCAGCAACTTAGAGAGACCCTGTTTCAAAATAAAAATAAAAATAAAATAAAATAAAAAGGTTTTGATGTATAATTCATGGCCACAAGGGCTACTCAGTGAGGCCCTTGCAATTAGTGAGACCCTGTTTCAAAATAAAGAATAAAAATAGGTCTGGGGGTGTAGCTCAGAGGTAGAATGCCCCTGGGTTCAATCCCTAGTACTGCAAAATAATGATAACAACAACAACAACAACAATAATAATAATAATAATAATAATAATAATAATAGTGTAGGATTTCAGCCATGGAAATTTTATCTGGGTAAGATAAAGAGTATCACAAAAGTTTTCCTAATTTTTGTATGAATTACATCAAATTTCCAATTAATTGGCAAGAGAGGAGCCATTGGAAGATTATAAAAGATGAAGGTCAAGGTAGGAAAGAGGGTAAAAAGAAAGAAATGATATTCATTTGAAAAGGAAATCAGAATTCTATTTGCATATTCTTTGCCTTAATTATGGTTCTACTCCTTGCCTCCCAAGTGCACGTTTTGTACTTACAGTATGTGTCATGGAATCCTGGGAATTGCCGTTGCTCTTTGTTGAATTTCAGTTTGGGTTATTAAAAGCTGAGGGAAACATGATGAAGAAAGGAAGAGTAAGAGTGACAGATACAGGGAGGAGATTAAAAGCTCTCACTCTGCTATATATTAGAAAGTTAACTAGCTCTTAACAGTTAAACAGGATCTGAAAATATCTGAACATGGAAATTTTCATTTGTGCAAAGATAATAGAGAGGGATGCTCAATTGCACTTGGTTTCCAGAAACCTTTAATGTGTAATTCTTATTAGTATTCATGTTTATGGATGTATATAGCTTATTCATGGCCTATTCCAAACTCTGCGCTCATGGAACGCAGTAGTCATGTTTGATTCATTGTGATATCCTCTAGAGTGGTGAGTAGAGCCTTGATATGGAGTTATTGATATAATTAATTGAGTAATAATGGGAATGAATGTAGCAATAATCATTTGAAGACATAGTTTTAGGACTCTCAACATTAGTGGGATGATAGCCCATAAGGATAGGACTATACCAGATAATGATACATTCAGGATTTCCTGAATGTATCATTGTTTCAACTGATTTGCAGTTGAAAATGAAGAAGAGATGTTGAAGTTGAAACCTATGTATCTATTATCTGTGAAGCAGTCTTTACTGCTAGGGTTCAAAACCAAAGATGAACAGGTGTAGCTTGGTTAAACACATAAGCAGGCACTTAAATAGATTTATAATATCCTTACATCTCTTTATGTATTTTTAATAATATAGAAGATAAATATTACCTACACTGGGAAGAGATAGGGGATATAACTTTTGAAAAATCAGGTAAAAGCCCCAAATTGTTGTAGTTATCTATCATCACTGACATTATAGATTTACTCTTTTTTTTCCTTCTTTTTTTTTTCTTTTGCGGTGGAACACAGAGGCGCTCTACCTCTGAGCTACACCCCCAGTCCTTTTTATTTTTTTGTTATGAGACAGAGTATTGCTAAGTTGCTGAGACTGGCCTTGAACCCACAATCTTTTTGTCTCAGCCTCCCAAATCCTGGAATTACAGGTGTATGTCACCTTACTCAGCTGATTTACTGCTTACTCTTTTTTTTTTTTTTTTTGGTACTGGGGATGAAATCCATGGCATTGTACCTCCAAGCTACACCCCCAGCCCTATTTTTAGTCTATTTACTTTTTTTGAAACAGGGTCTCAGCTCCTCAAATGCTGAGATTACAAACGTTCCCCACCATGTCCGGGTTACTGCTTACTCTTGAGTTTCTTCATTTCCCTAAGTACATAGATATGATCTTCATTAGGTAGTGGCAGTGATCCCACACTTTGAAATTGGCTGATTTTGAAGAACTACTAACACTGGCTACCTTGCATGGTGAACTCCATAGAAATTAGAATGTAACCCAAAAGACATTTTCTCAGTTAGATTTCATACAGTGAATTGTATTGGGAACCACATGTATCTGTTTCAGAAAACAGATGGAAATTCACAGAAAAGGATCTCACTAACAATCAACTTTATATGTTATATCTGTATAAATATTTAAAACATTTTATTCCTTCTTCAACCAACATTTATTGAGCACTAGATTCTATGCCAGATAATGAGATGGAGCTGATGAGCAAGATAAAATCGGTGTCAGCAAGGAGTTCCCTACCTCATGAATAAGACAGACATAGGAAACTATGTATGTCAAGGCAAGCATAATAGGGGCTGCCATAGAGATGAGCACTGTGTGTGGGTCTGGGAAATGTGCATGTGGGAGTATTAGGGATTGAACCCAGGGGTGCTTTACCAGTGAGCCACACTCTCAGTCCTTTTTATTTTATTTTTTTTTTGTGGTACTGAGGGTGGAACCCAGGGGCTTTTCTGCCTCCGGGCTATACTCCCATACCTATTTTATACTTTGTTTGGAAACAGGATCTCACTAAGTTGCTGACAGCCTCACTAAATAGCTGAGCCTGGCTTTGAACCTGTGTGATCCTCCTGTCTCAGCCTCCCAAGTAATGGGGTTACAAATGTGTGCCACCATGCCTGTCTCTTTTTATTTTATTTTGACATAGGATCTCACTATGTTGTCCAGGCTGACCTCAATATTGTTATCTTTATGCTTCAGCTTTCTCCGCAACAGAACAGCTGGGATTACAGGCATGCACCACCACACCTGGCTGGTCTGGTAAATGTTGAACCATGGAGGAGGCATTGCATAGTTCCCTTATGAGGTCTGTGATGAAAGGCATGTGAGAGAGAGAGAGAGAGAGAGAGAGTTAAGAGACAAAATCACACACTTGTTGGACTGGAATAGTTTGGATTGGTTTGAGCATAGACACCGAGGACATGGAGGAAATATGAACTAGAACAGGAGGTAAAGAAATGTTGAGGAGTTCTGGGTTGTATCCATGGACGATGAAGAGCTGTGAAAATATTTTGAGAAGAGAAACAAAATTCAGCATGGAATATGACTGGGAAGTGAGTGGTGCCAGGGAGTTTTAGTAACAGGTGAGAAGGCAAGAAATGGAATAAAAACTAAACTTGAGAGAAAAGAGGAAGGAGAGTAGCTATTACTTGCTGACTGGATGAGGACATAATGGAAAGTCTAGTAGTTTTCCTGGGTGGTGGGACCATGCCACATAACAGATGTTCAGTAAATATTTGTTAAATAAATGAGTGAAATATAGAAGAATATATATATTCAGATAAGGTGTCATTATGCTGGCCATGTTGGCCTTGAACTCCTACTTCAGTGTCTTAAGTAACTGGGACTTCAGGTACATACAACATTCCTGGCTCAGAGGAACTTTTATTTATAGAACCCCAGGTCATTCTACTTCTGAGTTACACCTGCAGTCCCCACTCACCCAGCCTTTATGAAACAGGATCTCACTAGGTTGCTTACAGTCTTGCTCTCTGTTGCTGAGGCTGCTCTCAAACCTGCAATCCTCCTGTTTCAGCTTCTCAAGTACTGGGATTACAGGCATGTGCCACCATATAGCCGACTTAAGGAACATTTTTTTTTAAGTGAAATAGTAAGTTTGGTTTTGAACAAGTTGAGTTTGATCATGGAGGTAGAAAATGTCTACTAGGCAGTTCAAGTTCTACATGAGTTTTCATGTAATTTTTTGCTTGTTTGTTTTTTGGTGCTTGGGATTGAACCCACGACTTTGGGCCAGCTAGGCTAATACACTACCACTCAGTTACTTCCCAGCTCTAAAGATGAAATCGCTGGAAAAGCATATATATATATATATATATATATATATATATATATATATATTCTTTTGGAGTTTTGTATATATGCTCAAAGTGTGGCTGATATTTTCCAGGCTTCTGCATGTGACATGTCTTAAAATTCATTTGCCAACATCTGGTGTTTAAACAACAACAACAAAACTGCCAAAGTCTTCTCTTGATTAAGAGAAAGTATGAGTAGTATATGTTTTCATGGCCCAAGACTTTGCGTAGAAGATAATGTACTACCAAATACACATGCACACAGACCTCTATGTAGTAAAATTCATTAGAATCAAGGTATCATATTTAAATTTGTTTTGGATAATTAATACTTATGCATGTTCAGTACAGATTGAACTCAGGGGCATTCTACCTCGAGCTACTTTCATTCCACATTAAGCATGAAACTCCATCTTTCCTAGTAGATATTTTGTGGCCACTTTCAGGTTGATGGAAGAGTTTCCACACAAGGGAAGATCATAAAAAATAACATTTACTATGTGTTTACTGTGTGCCCACTCACTGTTATATATTTAATCTCTCACTTAATTTACATAGCAAACCTGAAGGTAGGTAGTATTATCTCCATTTTATTGGTGAAGAAACTGAGACTCAGAAAGGTTTACTTTCTGAGTTTACTACAAACCTTTTCCTCGGAGACTTTCTTGACTCTCTTTTCTTCCTCGCTGTCTGCTGTAGTCTTAACCACCTTTCCAAGTCTTAGGAAACTCTATTCCATAGATTGTTTAGAAAGTAAGAAGTCTAAAATATACACTAAGTAATTTGCATTCCACTTTTTGTGAACTTTGTGCTTTGTGTGGTGGCACACTTCTAATCCCAATAATTATGAGGATTGCAGGTTTGCAGCCAGTCTCAGGAATTTAGTGAGACCCTTAGAAACTTAGTGAGATTCTGTTTCAAATAAAAATAAAAAATACGTTTGGAAGTGTAACTCAGAGGTAGAGTACTCCTGGGTTCAACCTCCAATATCTCCAAAAAATTCTCAGTGCAATGCCATCTTCTTTATGAATCGTTTTGTGATTCCCCAGAACTAGATGTGACTGTTTTCACCCTTAAGCCTAGCTATTTCTATATCTATTCTGTGGCTTTATTTCCTGTTTTCTTTTGTAGTTTTTATGTACTTGTCTTTATTATTCTTATTGGAGCCTTGTTCTGTAAAGTCTGGTCCATTGACCAGCAACATTAAGATAAGTTGGGAGTTTGTAACAAATGCAGAATCTTGGGACCCATCCCAGACCTACTGAATCAGAATTTGCATTTTTAAAACAAGATCCCCAGATAATTTGTATGCATGTTAAAGTTTGAGAAAGGCTGCATCCAAGTGTAAGTTTAGCGAGGGTAATAATGTTGTTGTACTTCCAAGAGTGTCTTGTACATAGTAGATTAATATCCTTTTCATTTTTCACATTTGTTCTTTGGCTATTCATTTTTTGAATTGGCCTTAGAGACCTTTACACAAGAAATGTGTGGTGGAACGGTGAAAGAAAGAAGAGAGACGATGAGGGAGAGAAGGGACAGAAGGGGATGGGAGACTGGGGAGAGGAAAAGGGGAGAGGAAAGGGGAAGGAGAATGAATGAGCATATGATAATGAATGGGCTAAAGACAGCCTGCAAGAATCTCTGCTAGGTGGCCAATTACTTTGCAACTGGTTTGGAAAACGCTGCCTTTCTGCCCCTACAGGGTGATAACCTATAATCTAGGTCTTGGTTTCATTTAATGTGGCCAGAGGCAAATGTCTCCTGAGATCATTTTGCTCCTCACTCTCAGGAAATAAAGGTTTCCCACTTTCTATTTTGCTAACTTTGCTGGGTGTAACTTCTCTGGCCATCCACAGAAATCAGAGTGGAACTTTTGAAGGGTTTCAAAGAGCCACGGAAGAACTGTGCTCAGTACTTCCAGTAGCCCCTTCTATTTTCACAAACAGATTTTCAGCTTTGTTTTCAAACTTCAAAGTTTATTTCTGAAATAAAGGTTTATTTCCCCCACAGTATTCCAAAGGTTTTCTATGAATGTTAATTTCTAAAACCTACGTCATTTCTTGCCTTTGAAACTTCAGTGCTGTGGGTCCATTTCATAATGTTGCCTGAAGGTTTTATTTATTTATTTATTTATTTTTGGCTTTCAAAAGCTGTCAAATTGCCTTTTCTTTATTCTTTGAGGAAGTAAGGTTGCCTCACTCACAAAGTCTAAAGGTGATATTGGTTTGAAACAGCATTTATTCAATCATTCAGTCTTTCTCCCCCTGCAACATTCAGTTTTAAAAATTTGGTCCGAGCCAAGGGTGGTAGCGCACGCTTGTAATCCCCCGCTTGGGAGGCGGAGACAGGATGATTGCACTGGTTCGAAGCCAGCCGCGCTGGTTTAAGAGACCCTGTTTCCAAAAGTAAAATAGGTCTGGAAGTGTAATCCGGAGATAGAAGGGTTTCCAGGAACCCCAGTACCACAAAAACAAACAAACAAACAAACAAACAAAAACAAAACAAAACAAAACAAAAAATTGGTCCGAGCACCAATGAGACTTATTACTGACTAAAACTCATGTGTAAAATTACAGAAGAACTTATCAACATTTCATAGAATAGTGACAATGATTAATCTAAGTTACTTAACTAAGATCCATAGCTAAGGGGAACAACTTAGATGCTTTGCTCTCTCATCCCAGCTCTTGTGGGACTTAGCTTACCTCCAAAGATACAAAGACCCCTCATCTGTCAAACTGCTCCCCAAATCTCCCCTTTTCTGCTCCATCCCACCCTCACATACTCCCTCAACTGGTTATAATTTAAAACAGAAGGTGTTTTATGGTTTGTTATATTTATTGAATGGCTTTGTGTTTCTTGTCTAAAAAATAGATCAGTGGGATATATTATATTCCCTCTGCATTTTAGTTTTAAACTGTATTTCCTTTTCCTACAGGCCCTTATTTTCCTCTCTCCTCACTTCCTCCACCTTCCCCTGCCTCCTTCATCTGCCTGCACCCAGTGATTCTGGAGAGGAAACAGATTTCTCATTTCTGCCCACATATTTGGTTTGGGTACCTGATTGCTTTCTTTGGGATATGGAATTTCTCTTCCTTAGTTTGGAAATGAAATATGTACTAATGAATTTACATGCCACTTTCTAAGAACTCTGAATATTTTAAAGATTTTTGTATAGATAGGACAAGGCTAAGTGTATCTGACTTTAGTACCTTGGATCATTGTAAGGAAGTTTACATTCCCTCTCACTTTGTCAGAATTCCCAATGAACACAAATAGTATTTTTATTCTTAGAAATCTTTTTTACATTGAGTACTTTCATTTTTTTTTTCTAAGGATAAAGAAGCCTTTTAAAAACATTGCTGATGTGAAATAGAACTGACACCTAACTTTTAGGCAAACAAATTATGGCCTGCTTTTTTTCTAATGAAGTTATCACATTTCAGGGACATTGTTTTACTTATGGGGTTTTATTTTCTCAGTTTCAATTTTGACTTCAGATTGGAGATTATATTCCATTTGGACTATTCCTCAGTACATTTTTATCTTTATACTTATGAGAATCTTTGTTTGTCCTATATCTATTATCTCTCCCAAGCTTGGCCAAGTTTGTTAGGTTATGCACTTATATATAAATATTTAGCACAATATGTCAGACAAAACATGCTTGGAGACATTTCAGTTCTTCCCCTTCTCTCTCCTTCCTTAGCTCATTTTTTTTTTTTTGGTATGTGTGTAGAGTTGCAGATGGTTGCTTTATCTCAGATGTTTAGATTTGGAGGACATTCCTTTGCACTTTGCTTGATGGACACAATGAAATGAAAGCCTTTGAGTCAATCTTGACTACCAAAATGGTAGCTCCACATAACAGATAACTTTAGGCTCCTCTTCCTATTTTTTTCTAACTGGTTCCCCAAACTCCCCCAAGCCAGATAATTTTATGTATGAGATTGTGTGTTTTTTAAGAAAATATTATGTTAAAATATTAAAATATATTTTTAAGAAAATATAATGTTCCCAAGTCAGGAATAACAATTAGTACCATTCATTAATCAGGGGGCATGTTTTGACTCTGGGTTCTGGCTAGGAAATATAAACTGTGAAAGTCACACATATATATGAACCTCAGGCAAATTTATGACTTGTCAGCCTTTTAAGGTTAAATTCTTAACCCCAAATCAGGGCTGGCTTTATATGTGGAATCCGGCACATTCCTCTGGGCCACTGAGCGTGCCCCTCCCCAGCCCTTTGCTTAACAGCAGCTAATGGCCTAATGAGCAAGAAGGATTTCTGCCTCTTATCAACTGCCTAAACAGCAACAGGAAGGCTGATATATAGACTATAGGTCAAAACCTGAGTTCTTGAACCAAAATAACTAGAAGGTCAGTTTAAAACTCCAGATATGTGGTATCTCCGTAGATACTGATACTTTTTGCAAAAGATCTAGATACTTGAGTTCAAACAAATAGTAATAGTTGTCAAAAGTATGAATAGTCTAACTAATTTTGCTAATAATTCTTTCCTTCTTTGTCTGGTTCTTTTATAAATAGGCTTCATATAGTCTTTAATGAGCTTTTTAGTTTGTGCCTGGAGGTTGTTATGGTCATGTAGGCGTGTTTGATTGTCAGATGAAGGAACGACTATTTCTGTTTTGGCTCAGGTTTCGAAGGGACCTTCGAATAGAGGCAAATAAATTTCTATGTTTACTCTTGTTTCTTTTTAGGCTAAATTTTTGAGTAGATAGGCATTCAACTTGCTATGGAATCAGAGAAATCGTTGTGCCTCTTCATATTGTCCTGACTTTTTAAAAAAGGAGAAACAGTGCCTATTTCTTAGATCCACTTGGAATCCAGGCTCAGGCTCATATAGAATAACTATTTTAGGGTATTCAGGGCCCATCATAGTGAAAGCCCCTCGATTTTCATCTTCTGCATTTGCATTTTTTTCAGAGACAATAATGAAAACATTTTTTTCGGATTTTGCTGTTACTGAAAATCCTATTTACATACACAGGCATTGTTGTGGCTTAAGGAAGAATGTGGGGTCCCATTCTTTAGCTCCTTGTATATCTTTGCAAAGGCTTGTCTAAATAGAAGTAATGACACTTTAGTCTAAGCAGCTTTTCTCATTTAGTAAGCAGGGTGGTTTGAAATTTCAGTTTACTAGATAATTGAGTCTCTTCTTCTTAATTATTTCAGGCATGCAGGTTGCTCTCTTTATAGTAAAGACCCTAAAAATCTAGTAATCTCCTCAGGCATCCGTTTGGTAATAAAATCCTGTGCATGTTCAGGGGTTAATTTTCATGACAATTGTGTGCCTCCTCACCCCACCCCCACCCTTGAAATTCTGCTATCTTTCAGGGCCTTGATTTTGAAAGCACACTTTCAAAACATATAAAGTTATTGCTAGAATTACTGAATTTAGAGGAAATTTAAATGTATTCAGATTCATGCTCATTACACAACTTTCATTTAGAGTTTCTAATAGCCTTGTCAGATTTCTTGGAAAACATGTGCCTGATTTTTCTGCCAGACTTGGTTTTCTGCCCTGAATGAAAAACCGAATATTAGCAAAAGAGCAGCCTAAGTATCCCCTATTCTATCACTTAAAAAAATCTCATGGAGGTCATCATCTTGTGCAGAGGGAGGTGGAAAAAAACTAAGGAAAAACTTACAAAAGCAAGCTCATGTTGGCTTCACATCTGCTAGTCATTCCCACTGGTGTGACTTCAATTCAGCAAGTTTTTATTGAGCACCTGTGGTGGGGGCGGTGCTAATAATCGTTAACATTTATTGAGTCAGGCGCTATGCTAAGCCTTTTATGGGCAACATCCCACTTAATCCTCATAACAGCACTACCAGGTGGTAGTATTATTTCTCCCATATTACAGATGAGGAAACTGAGGCTCAAATAACTCATCCTAGGTTAAACTGCTATGAAATGAATTAAATCTACATAGGCTGGTTCCAGAGCCAAATTCTTAACGATTACTTTTATGCTGGGTTCAGAATTTCTAAGAATTACTCCTGAAACCAGTTTTGAGGACCCTGCTCATGATGGCGGAAGTAGATGCTTAGAATGATGGAGGCCATGCATGGAGGAGTCTATCTGTTGAGGGAAAGAGGAGTATGTGTGAAGATCAGTAGCTTAGACTTGTTTGTAAGAATGTTGCATCCCAAATACAGCCCAGAAGTCTGGTGTCACAGACGCTTCTTTTCCTGTTTAGTGAAGGTTATGCTTTGAGTTAAACTGCCTTCGTGATTGTACTAACCTGTTTCAATCTCTGCCTCTGCGCATTTTCTCATTAGTCACTTAAAAGCCAGCACTCAGCCGTGCGTGGTGGCGCACACTTGTAATCCCCGCGCTTGAGAGGCGGAGACAGGAAGATTGCGCAGGTTCGGAGCCAGCCTCTCTGGCCTAAGAGACCCTGTTCAAAAAAAAAAAAAAGCCAGCACTCAGATGTGCACGTGTCTTCAAGAGGCTTTGGTAAATTGGCCTCATAATTTTTGAGTCACCATTTTTCCTTTATTTAATTTCTCCTTTTAAATGAGGTGGATATTCCTGAACCCAATTACTGTTGTCTCCAGAGTCAAAGGTAGGTCATAGAAAAGTATCAATCCACAGGGAGACTGGATCCAAGCTTGATTGGTACAGCTTGATCTGGAAACCTCCTGGGAGTGCCTCTTGGAGCCCAGGGCTCTGGAGAGCTCTGTGTCTGAGTCACTCACAGCATGATGAGAGAGAAAATGAAGTTACCATTAGCAATTTTCAAGTGTTTCAGCAAAATCATGGGAATGGAAGGAAAAAAAATCCCCAAATCACCTGTTTGGATAATTTATTTTTGTTTTTCATAGCTCCCGAAGAAAGCAAGGAGGAAAAACGTCACTACTGAGCATCGTTGAAAAGTCTTTTATATGTTGCACTAATAACTTAGGGAACATTTGGTTCAAGGGGAAATGAACTCACCAGTCTGTGTGTGTGTGTGTGTCTGTGTGTCTGTGTGTACATGTATGCACTTGAAACAATATTCCTTTGCTTTCAACCTCAGCTAAGCAAAACCCTTTGTGTCTCCAACTTTCTTACAGTTTGTAATGTTTTGCTTGTCAACTCTTTTCCAATGCATTTTCTTATCCATTAAATCTCTTCTACAGAAAGGAGTTGCCACCAAGTCTAGACTTCAGTAACATGCAGGAGGTGGGCTTGTTTGTGAAGATTTTGATTCATATTACAGGAGAATGGGAGAAGGAGGAGCCAGAAGAGGAGGAAGATAAGGAAGAAGAGTGAAATCTGTCCTTCCAGTCCTTCAGATACTCAAATTCTAACACAACAGGATGTTGGAGATATATAAAATTACTGGAGCATTTACACAGCTATTCCCCAAGATGGCATAAATGCCACAGTGCTAGAGTACGTTAGTGTTGATGCTCAGATAAGCAGAAGGATAGGAAGAAGGAAAAGATCAATTGCGATGCTTCTCACTCAGGGATCAAGAGTGAGTGTTTGATTTTCTTTTGGCTGCATTTTGCTCAGGTGCAGTGTGTAAGTTGTACTAACAAGGCAACTGACTCCCCTTGCCACAGGTTTCTATCATAGGAAAAGAGGAAAGATATAATAGAGGGCACAGATTATTTACAGTGGCTGAGAATGTAATTACAAGGTGCAATGGCTTGAAACTGAAATTTAGGTTAGCCATTAGAGCTGAGAGAAGCATCTTAACAGTAGAGGCAATTGGGCATCGGAAACATTTGCTTGGGATCTTGTTAAACAGCAACTCTAGAAATGCTGAGGGTCAGGGCAGGGATGATGTAAAGAGAACCCCAAATTCAGTGTTGGTCTGGAGGCCTGGACTGATAGGCATCTTTCATTATTGCCTGGCTCCCTTTGTGATTATTTAATTGCTGATAGTTTGAAACAGTTTTTACCTGTGACCAAACCATTCCTGATTTGTTAAGCATAAGAAACAAATGCCTTTGAGCAGTAAAAATTCAGCATTTAGAATGGTCTTAACAACCTCCTAACAGACTTTCTGGAATATAGGCCAATTATTACTTTAAGAATATTACTGTTAATGTAAACCTTAGGCTCTATGATTCTCAGGGATGACACTAATTTTTTTTTTTTTTTTTTTTGGTTTTGGTCTCTGTTCATTTCTCTTTTTTTAACTTTTGTTTTTGTAGTACTGGGGGTGGAACCCAGGGGCTTTTCTACCTCTTGGCTATACTCCCAGGCCTATTTTATACTTTATTTGGAAACAGGGTCTCAGTAAGTTTCTGAGAGCCTCACTAAGTAGCTGAGGCTGGCTTCAAACCTGTGCGATCCTCCTGTCTCAGCCTCCTAAATGCTGGGATTACAAGCGTGCGCCACCACACCCGGCGTCATTTCTCTCTTGATCTTTCACTCCTTTTTGACGCCTTCAGGTCCTATCCAAGTGTTCTGGACTGCCGCACCCCCATCTCTTTCTTTCTTGTGCTGGAGTGAGATCCCAGGTCTACAATTTAGTCTTGGGGCATGAGGGCATTACTCAAGGAGTCTTGCACTTTGAGACAATACCTGATGTAATGGCTTGGCCCATGAAGTAACTTGCCTATAATTAAACATTTAGACAACACTAGGAAGATATTTTGGGGTGGGATGAAGAAGGGAGAGAGTGTGTTTGTTTTCTAGGGCTGCCACAACAAATTACCTCAGTATGGTGGCTTAAAACAACTGAAATTTTTTCTGAGTTCTGGAGGCCAAAATTCAAAATATGGTGTCTGCAGGACTACACTCCTTTCAAAGGCTCTAGAAAAGAATCCTTCATTGTCTCTTCCAGCTTCTGGTGGCCCCCTCTTCTGCAGTTGTATCAATCCAGTGTCTGCCTCTATCTTCACATGGTCTTCTGCTCTTTTTGTTTCTCTCCTCTGTGTATCTCACATAAGGACACATGTCATTGAATTTGAGAACCATCTGGGTAATCCAGGATGACTTCATCTCCAGATCCTTTCCTTAACTACATCTTTAAAGGCCCCTTTTCCAAATAAGGTCACATTCATAAGTTCTGGGTCTTAGAACATAAAAATCTTTTGGGGAGATATCATTCATCAAGACACTATATAAGAGAGATTTATGTAAATTTAGCAGAGCTCACTACATTAAGGGGAAATTGTTCTACAGAAACTTTTTTTTGGTGGTACTGGGGGTGGAACCCAGAGGATTTCTTCCTCCAGGCTATACTCCCAGACCTATTTTATATATTTTATTTGGAAACAGGGTCTCGCTAAATTGCTGAGAGCCTCACTAAGTACCTGAGGCTGGTTTTGAACCTGTGCGATCCTCCTGTCTCAGCCTCCCAAGCGCAAGGGTTACAAGTATGCGCCACCACGCCCGGCAGTTCTAGAGAAACTTTACGTTGGTTTCTCTCAGTGTTCTTCTTGAGGGGGGGGGTGGCATGGCAACTGCTATTATCGCATTTTTCAAATGATCAAATTGAGGAACTGTGAAGTAAAGATGACTTATCCGAGTCACTTTGGATCAGAAAAAGTATTCTAAAACAGAACAGGATATACCACATTATTCAATATGAATTTTTCATTATGAATTTATACCTTATCTCATGATTCTTTTTAAATTCTTTTTTTCCTAAACACTTTATCCAGGGGAAGGCAATGGTTGCTTATTACTTACCAGATAAGCCTTTTCACAGGATCTGTAGGATCAAGGCAATGGTACACTTTCAATTGACTGCAGCTTTCCACTCAGGCTTTGTGATTTGCTGAAATATCAGAAATAGGGAGTCTGGGAAAGCCAGAAATATCTGTGAAGTAAAATACTACTGTTTTAAGTTCAGTTTTACTGAGTGTCAGGTACAACTTACATGCAAAGTGTAAATATATAGCTGTCATAGATGAGCTAGTCTCTGAAGGTATGCTGTCAGAGTTCATGAGAAAAGGACCAGTTCTAACATTTACGACTATGGGGTATCTATCTTGTGATGGACCACCACAGTATACCAGTGATAACCTTGGTGTGCAAAGATATTAGCAAATTGGAGTACAGCCTTCATGGAAACACAGAGAGAAAGGACCTTGAAGGTCACCAGGTCCAGTCTCTTACATAGGGTAGAAGTCACTTCTGTGATATCTCTGACATTACTACCCAAAATATATTTGAATGCTTCAAGGGATAGGGAGCTGATTATGTATAAAAACCATGATCTTTTTGTTTAATGTTTGTTTTTTTTAATTCAAGAGCCATTTATTGAGTGTACTATATAATGGGCTCTATGCCATACTGGGGAATACAGAGACGGCCAAGATATAAGTTTTAATGGTAGGGATAATACAGATATACCAATGGCTTCAAAGCTTAGATTGCAAAATACAGTTCTAGAGATGTAAAAGCATGCTGAAAATTCTGAGAGATGATAGCTTTTAGAGTGTATTTGGAGGTGAGGGGAGATAAAAGCACTGTGAAGGAAACACTTGAGATAGAGTTTATGGATGAGGTTTTAACAGCCAAGCACTCCAGGGACAGAGATCCTTGAGCAAAATAAGGAAGCAGGAATTGCAGGCACATGTTTGGGAAACATTAAGTAAGAGTTTAATTTAATCCTCACAAGCACATGAGAGGGAGATAATATTATCCCCATTATATAGATAAAAAAAGCTGAAGTTCAGATTGCCTGGCTTTGAAGTGGCTGGTGGCTACTGGCTAGTGGTTCACACCCCAATCTGTCCAATTTCAGAGTCCCTTCCTTGGCCAATACACAACATCTCATCAGAAAGCTCTCTGCCATTAGTTTATGTTTAGAGATACAGAAACATATAGAATAGCATGCAATTATCATGTAGGATGCATTGCTATCCATTGTTCAAGTGTTATTGAGAAAGCCTTCCTAAAATGGTAAAGGCTAATCCTTTTCTTTGTTTCCTTCCAATGCTCAGCCTGGAATGGTGTTAGAGAACATTTATTGACCTACAATATAAAACTTTAACTCTCTGCCTCATTTCCTCTGAGGAAAATAGGCCCAGATCTGGAAAGATACCTGACTGAGTCACACAACTGATGTGGTAGCAGAGCAGATAGTAACACTTGAGCTTTGATTATTAAATTGATTTTGTCAGGAGACATATTTATTTTATTTTTTTAAATATAATTTTATTGTTGAATTATAGCCACACATCATAAAGTAAATCATGTTGACAGAGCTTTGATAGAAAAGAGGACTTTTCTCTTCGTGCCATTTCATACACAGGAGAGAGGGGACAAATATTTGATTGGGCCTAGAGCATTGAAATTCTAAGCTATGACTTGGGTCTACATATTTAAAGATTCTATCTGAAAAATAAAAATTACGTATCTCCTGAAAGACAGGATCTCAGCTACTTATCTGAGCAGAATAACAATTAGTGAAGGAGTAACTGGGAGAGACAGGGATATTACCTTAGCTTAGTACTACTGGCAGAATTCTAGACTAAAAGATTGTGTATTACTACTCCAAAGTGGCTGAAATTGTTCTCCAATCCAGTTTTAATCTTATTATGGAGTTTCCTCCTACCTAAATAACCAACGATGTGTGACTCTTTGCACTTTTCCAAAAGTTACTCTGAACTGGGCATCGTAGTACATGCCAGTAATTCCACTACTTGGGAGGCTGAAACAAAAGGCATTGCAGGTTGGAAGCCAGTCTTAGCCACTTAGTGAGACCCTATTTCTAAAGTAAAAAATAAAACCGGGTCTGAGGTATAGTTTAGAGGTAGGATGCCTTCTGGATCAATGCTCAGTACCACATGCAAAAGGTTAATGTAATATTATAAATTATCTGATCTCATTCCTTTAAAACTTATGTCTTAGCTGGATATTTTGACTCATATCTGTGAATTCCAGTTCCAGTTGGCAGGCTGATGTGGGAAGACTAGGTTCAAGGCCAGTATCACATGGTAACTTAGTGGACTTTGTTTCAAAATATTAAAAAATTAGGGCTAGGGCTATAGCTCAGAGGTAGAAAACCCATGGGTTCAATTCCTACTAACACACACACACACACACACACACACACACACACACACACACACACACGAGGCCTCTTGAAATACTGGCATTACCACCAAGTGAAAATGGACAGCATCAAGCCCAAACCACAGTGGTCCCCTTGAAATTCAAAGATGAGTCAGTCTAATGTCTTTACTTCAAGGAAATTAAATCTAGTGGAGATAAGGCATGCAAATGTAGCTGTGACTCAAGTTAGAGTGTGTAAGTCATTTTGTAGCAGGGCACTTTTTTATCTGGCTTCTGATACTCTCTACCACTTTACTCTTCCTTCTAGTCTTGCAAGGCTTCATTGCAGTACCTGAAAATGCTATTCACTTTTTTGGTATGGTACTGGGTATTGAATCATTGAATACCCATTGGTGTTCTACTTCTGACCTACACACCCAGTCCTACTCTATTTTATAGTTTGCAACAGTCTTGTTAAGTTGCTGAGGGCTTTACTAAGTTACTGAGTCTGTCCTTGAACCTTGGATCTTTCTGTCTCAGCCTCCCAAGTACTGGGGTTATAGGCATGCAGCATTGCACCTAGCCATAGCACCCACTTTTATACCCCTGTGCTCTTGCTTCATTTTCTTGGATTTTTTTTTTGTGTGTGGTACTGATAATTGAACCTAAAATGAGATATTTCTTATTTGGAAAGGGGAGGCTGAGACAGGAGGATCACATATCCAAGATGAGTACATGGTAACTTAGGGAGATCCTTTTTAAAAATAAAAAAGTAAACTAGGCCTGGAGCTTGGTGGTAGAATGCCCCATGTGTTCAATCTCCAGTATCACACAAAAAAGAAAAGAGGAAGGAAAGAAGGAAGGAAGGAAGGAAGGGAGGGAGGAATAGAAGGGAGGGAGGGAGGGAGGGAGGGGGAGAGAGAGAGACAGAGAGAGAGAGACAGAGAGAGAGAGAGAGAGAGAGATCACTGGGGCTTGAGTAAGAAGAGTATAGAGACAGGGAGGCCAATTTGGAGACTGTTGTAATCCAAGAGAAAGAAAGTTAGTGGATAAAGCAGTGATGACAAGAGGGGAATGATGTGACATTCAAAACCAGGATTTGGTGACATTTGGCTGTAAAAGATGAAGTTGAGCATGATTTAGAGGTTTCTGATTAGTTTGGAAGTCCATTTCCTAAACCAACATGTGAACTCCAGAACAGAGACTGTGTTTTGTTTATGATTGTATTCCTTGGGTTGGGCATAGAACCTGGCACAAAGTAGGCAGTCAGTAAATGTTGGATGAATGTGTTCACCAATTTTGGCAGGATGAATATAATCAGTGAATTTGTATTCCCAGAGCACATGTTGACTGCTGGTTGTTAATGTGGTCCAAAGAGAATCTCTTTGTGGGGTAATGGAGTGATCTGGGGATTCAACCTTTACTGAGCATGGAATATGATAGGCAGTTAATTGACAGTTGGCAGTAGAGATAAAGGTAGTTGATTCTTTAATTCTCAAGCTTAGGGAATGGCTTATCTCCAGGTTACTTTAAATTCCCAGTACTCCAGTGTGGTAGCAATATTTTGGTCTGCTTTTTACAGAAAGAGTCTATGGTGGCCCCAGGCACAATCTTTGATTTAAAGTCTGAGCTCCTGATACTCAAGTGTGCCCTCTGCAAAGTCATGTTCTTTCAGGCTAAATAACAGAAGGTTAACCTTCAGCTGGGTTCTCCAAGATGATTTCTTCCATTATTGCTCTCCCCACTGGTTTCAAATGCAGCCATTTCTTTCATCTGTATTCCTATCTTGACTAGTGAGAAATTAATGAGCGTGCAAGATTTGATTTAGATAATGATTAATTAGGGGAAAAGGTGCTGTTCTAATAGCAAGTCACTATTATATGCTAAGGAAATTAGTTAATGTTTTTGGATAGCAAATTGACTTGTCCTTAATTTAAAAAAAATTTAAAATGCCTGATCTGTTTTATGGTTCATTAGTTCAGCAGCCTGCTCTTAATCCTTTGGATAATTTTAATAGGTAGGTGTCATTTTTCCTACAAGTCCTGAGCAACAGATTTTGGATATCATTAATTCCTTTGTTTAATATTACTTTAATAATAATATTGCATTGTTATTTTCAGCACAGTTGTATCATTGTTAGCAAAAAAATCTGCTGTTCGTAAAGAGACCTCGACAATGAAATGTATCAAATCATCACACACACATACGTATGCACACACACAAATATTTTAATTTTCATTGTTATTGAGCTCTGATAATTCATTATTTTCTCTTGCTGTTTGAATATCTTTATATACATTTACAAAAGTATAAGGATCAACGTCTACATTAGTATTTCTTCATTTTTTAATGTGCTTTTTGACAATTTATTATCATTAGCTAAAATGGCAGTCTAGTAAAATAACCAACATATAGAACATAATAAAGGTAATTAGAGAATTGCAGGACTAAAAATGACCTTGATGGGTTATTTAGTCCATTTCCTAATTTCAGGCCATATGACTAATCTTCCTAAATACCACTCTTTGTCATATTAAGCTTCTACTTGAGAAACACCAGTGGTCCTTTATTGCCTCTGAGTCAAGTCCATAGGCCTCTGCCTACATTTAAGGCCCTTACAATTTAGGCTTATCGTATGTGATGAGCTCACTGTACCCCAGATTCCAGCCTGACCCTAGGCTGTTTATTTTTACCCTGTTATTCTGATGGTATCTAACACATTTCACCCATTGTCCTCTCCAAATCCTTCCCATCCTTTATAATCTATCTCAATCTCTATATCCTCCTGTGGTCTTTTTTGACTCCTTGGGCCTCTGGTGAGCATTCTAGCAAATATTCATATTTAATATTTCAAAAATCAACTTTTTTGAGATGTACTTACAAACAATAAAATTTACCCACTTATGTGATGAGTTTTGACAAATGTATACATACATCTAGGTAACTCCTACTGTAATATAGACTGTTTCTATCCCTTTTGAAAATAATACTGCATATTTTGTCACAGAACTATGCACCAACTTCTGCTGTTTTCTAGCTATCTGGGGCTGTGAAAGTCTGGCCTCTCTGTGTGAATTTATTTAATTTTAACTTAAACATTGTGAATATTTATACAAAAACTAAAGAGCTTCGCAATCCTTGCAATGACTATGTAAAGTAAATAATATTAATAATTCCATTGTATAGATAAGGGCAAAAGGCATATAAAATATGAGCAATGTAAAATCATAAGCAATTTGGTCTGAGAGGCCAGCCACAAGTGCTTTTGCTCTTTCCTGCTCACTAGTACCTATGATATTGTTGACAACTCGGCCTTTAATACTTACTGACTTGGAATAAAATCCAACAAAACAGATACATTGAAGCAGTCTGATGTACAATATTGACTTTCCTCTTCCAATTTTACATAGGGTTCAGGC
This sequence comes from Muscardinus avellanarius, assembly GCF_963383645.1. NCBI lineage: Eukaryota > Metazoa > Chordata > Mammalia > Rodentia > Gliridae > Muscardinus > Muscardinus avellanarius. The sequence goes on from NC_137792.1 coordinate 72,660,560, forward strand.
CCAAAATGGAGTCTCCAAGTGAGTGTTGGCTAGGACTTCACAGCAGAGAGGAACTGAAGTACCAGCTCAGGTGGAAGTGGCTAAGGGACACCAGTGGCAGTCTGAAATACCAGGTCTTTAAATGGAGCTAATAAAAAGCAAGAGTTGGGTCTAGAGGAAAGAGTCTGTGATGAGGGTCAAAAAATGCTAGGCCACAGGGAGTCAAGCCTGAAGTGATCACCCAATATAAAAGTATGCGTATGATGAGAGCTTTCTGTGGACCATTTGTGGTTAGCCTCTGGAAAGGGAGGCAACTGGTAAGGATGCCCAGTAGTTTGGCACACATGGGAATAATCCCAAACAGAAATAGCTTCAATGGTTCAAATAACTCTTTTCAGTTGTATGACCCTAAATTGGATCCAATGTGTGAAACAGACCTCATCTCAAATAATTAGAAACACATCACTTCATAGATCCTTCAAGTGAAACATCTATTTGTATATCTTCAAGATGTTTAGAAATTGATTTTTATAGTAATTTCAGATATTTTCTCCTAAGATTAAGGTTACCATGTAAAGTTTTCAGGATTGTCTGTCTGTACTCATTTTTAAATACAGAAAGATGCAAAGTTTTTGTGTTCTCACTATACAGCCCTCATTAAATCCACAGTGTGTGCATGGGGCTGAATGGAATCACTGGGGCATCCCAAAGGAAATGGGAGTCATTCTCTGCTTTTAAGGAATTTACACTCTAGGAGAGGAGATTATAGTATGAAGGTACTTTTTTTTAATCCTTCAAAATAAATGGGAACTAGCAACCTTGTAATGACTTCAGTTAATTTTTTTTAACATCTGGGAATGCAAGTTATTAAGCCCTAAAAAGCTGAACCTTTCTGGCTCATTTGAATAGTCAATTGCTATGTTTTCTCCTTATCTCCATTCCAAGGTATATTGCTTGTCGCTATTCCCATTTCCCAGCTGAAGTACATTTTTTACAAAACAAAACAACCAAAAGAAACAAAACAGGAGCACCTCTTTTTGACAATCATGGGACACAATTAGTTTCCCTCTCTTACAAAGGGGCTACTTCCCCTTAACTTTCTTTTGTCCCTCATATAATTATTATAGAATTCTTTTCTATTTACTATGTCTTTTGTTGGTTACATCTTATTTCTTAAATTGACCTTTGGGCTTTTATTCATACAAGTATGTAGCAGTTCTCAGTGTACCTCCTTAGTCATTTGCCCTTAGTTTTAATTTTCATTCATCCAATTTTGAATTCAGTTCCCAGGGAAATTCTTTATCTAATTGATGAATACTTCTACTAAATTCCTTCTCTATTTCTTTACGTTTTTTTTTTTTTTTTGTGTGTGTGTGTATGTAGTAGTAAGGATTGACCCCAAGGATGTTCTACCTCTGAGCCATGCATTCAGCCCTATTTTACTTTTCATTTTGAAGCAAGGCCCTGTTAAGTCATACGTGTGAGCCCCCTCTTTCAGCCTCCCAAGTACTAGAATTATTGTTGAGCCACCCTACCTGCTCAGTTTTATTTCTTTCATGCAAATGTCACTGGCATTGGAATGGTTATGTCTCACTATCATCATTTAATTAAGCAGGTCTTGCACTCTTTTGATTGCTTGTGTGGGAATTTTTAAATCTAGTCTATAAATTATATCACATTTACTTAAAATGAATTTTTTAAAAATTTCATTTGAATTTTTCTCCCTCCTGGTTTGGAAATCCTGAGTTATCATCTGTTTATAAATGTTTTATTTCCTCAAATCTATATCTAACTCTTAGCCCCTAGATCAATTGTGCTGGTTTATTGATTAACTAGGAAGGAGGGTAAATATTGCTATATATGCATTTATATTTTGATAAATACCTTTGCTCATGACAGTTGACATGTTTTCTAAGAAGTACTCATTTGATATTTTATTCCTTAAAAGGATTTTGGTTAACTTGATCTCAAAATAGTAGGAGTTAATACAGTGATGAAACTTAGGAAAGGGGCACAGTGTGCAAGTTCTAGGTAACTTTATGGATTATTTTATCAAAGGCAAACCAAACTAGAGTCGTGGTTATTCAAAGAGTCTTGCCTAGGCTTCTGTAGGTACAGTGTAGATAACAGTTTGTTATCTTATGATATTTTAGAAACTCATAGCACTTCACAGAGTAAAGATCAGAGAGACCTGGTATTTTATAAACCCACTAGCTAGAGCTGGTGGGAATCAGAACAGTACTAAGACCCAGTCACCCTGCCAGATGAACTCAGGCCTTCTTGAAAACTGGAAGTTATCAATACAAATTATCTATAACAATTAACTTATGAAGTTCAGTAAATGCAACAATTTTAAACATGCACCACTTAGACATTGGTTTACCAAAATGTACACAAAACTTTGCTTAAATGAATAGGAACTCAGTGTATGAAAATCATCTGCTATATAGGATTGTTCATATCTATGTGTGCATGTCCCAACTAACCTTGTTTAAATTTAGATTAGCCAAAAGTCTTCCCCAAGGTGACTCTTTCCCTGCTTGGTCCAGTAAATGGCATCAGTTGCTACTAGAATAGCACTACCTTTTGTAACTTCTTATAAGAAGAACACTGTTGAGCTGGGCGTGGTGGTGCAGGCTTGTAATCCCAGTACTTGGGAGGCTGAGACAGGAGGATCTGGGTTTGCAGACAACCTCAGCTACTTAGTGGGGCCCTTTGCAACTCAGTGAGACCCTGTTTCAAAGTAAAGAATAAAAAATAGTGCTGGGGTATAGGTTGGAGGTAGAATGATCCTGGGTTCCATACTCAGTACCACCTTAAAAAAAAAGAATGAATTTATTAGGCAGAGAATTGTAATGTTTTTGCTCCTTTAAAAAGTAGCCAATAAAGCCGGACATGGTGGTGCACACTTGTAATCTCAGCATTCGGGAGGCTGAGACCGGAAGATCATGGTTCGCGGACAGCCTCAGCTACTTAGTGAGGCCCTCACTAAGTGAGACCCTGTTTCAAAGTAAAGAATAAAAAATAGTGCTGGGGTATAGGTTGGAGGTAGAATGCCCCTGAGTTCAATTCCCAGTACTGAAAGAAAAAAAGAACATAGTTAGCTAGAACTAGATCTGTGTTTTTTTCCATTTTTTGAAGATAATTATAAAGCCTTTAAGCTTAGACCATATTTGAAATCAGTTAAGGCTTGTATATGAGATTAACATTTGTAGGAGATAAATCTGAACTCTGTGTCTCCAGATGCTCAATTGTATTTTGCCATTAAATATTACCTTTCCATTCTATACTGTAAATTGTAGCACTTGATTAGGCTTAGTGATGTGTACTATTAGTGCTCTTCTTTTCTACTTTTGCCAGAAGAGAGCTTGGTGTCCATACCTTGGATTCCAACATTGATGTTACGTGAGGCAAAAGTTGATGAGCCTTACTTTGCTGGGGACATTATGGAACTTTGGGGAAGTTATGTTCCATATACACATTTAATCAACCTACCTACCTATGTTATTATGACTAGGTATTTATCTCTGTTAGCCCTTTTAGACAGTGAGCTCCTTGGGGGCAAGGAGCAAGTGACTTTTGTACAGAGTCCTCCAGCACAGTGCCTGACACATAGATGGTGTGTTAGACTGGGTCCTCTGAGAAGCAGATTCGAATTGAATTTGATATGTAATCGTTTATTGGGGAAAACACTTGCGAATAAAAATGGAGGAAGGAGGTGGCTGAAGGAGGCTGGGAGAGCCATTAGAGCACAGTGCAGGCATGATTCCTGTGAAGGAGAGGGGAAGAAAGGTAGAGTATGAAGAATTCTCAACTGCAGTACAGTATTAAAAGCTTTGAGCCAGGTGTTGTGGTTCACATCTATACTCCCCATACTTGGGAAGCTGAGAGAGGGGGATTGCAGGTTTGTGGCCGGCCTCAGTAACTTAGTGAAACCCTCAGCAGCTTAATGAGTCCCTGTTTCAAAATTGAAAAATAAAAAAGCGCTGGGAGTGTAGTTAGGAGGTAGCATATCTTTGCATTCAATCACCAGTACTAAAAAGAGGAAGTTTTGGCAACATCAGTGGGAAGTCCTCAAGCCAAAAATCCTTCCTTAGGAAAGTCCTGTGACAGGACTTAGTATTTTTGACATGCTAAGTCATTGGTTGAGAGGATTCCCTAGAAACTGTGGCCTGTGCGTAACACGGTAGAGAAATTGGAAGGCGGCAGGGGGACTACTAGTCAAGTACTCTCCACAGTAGGAGAGCTGGTATACATGTTTTTGTGTCCACCTCAGAAGGTACTCAATAAGTGCATATCAAAGACAGAATATTGATAAAAATAGAATTGTCCAGTGGTAGAACATGTAAGCATGTGTGAGTCCCTGGGTTTCATCCCCAGCACTCAGAAACAAACATATAAATAGGAGTTAAAGAGAGGAAGGAGACTGAAACTTTCCCTCACTTCCTTCATCATTCCTTAAATATTTTCTTATGATAAAAAGTCTTCCTTGACTGGGCATAGTGCCACATGCCTGTAATCCCTATACTTGGGAGGCTGAGATGAGAGAATTGCAGATTTGAGGCCAGTCTTAGAAACTTAGCAAGAATCTCAGCAACTTGGTAGGGACCCTGTTTCAAGAAACAAAAATTAAAGCCGTGTGTGGTGGCACATCTTGTAATCTCAGCATTCAGGAGACTGAAACTGGAAGATCGCGTTTCGCGGACAGCCTCAGCTACTTAGTGAGGCCCTCCGCAATTTAGTGAGAATCTGTTTCAAAATAGAGAATAAAAATAGGTCAGTGGATGTGGCTAGGAGGTCAAATGCCCCAGATTCCATCCCTAGACCCACACACACAAAAAAGAAACAAAAATTATACAAAAGGTTTGGGGTGTAGTTCAAAGATAAAATGTCCCTGGGTGCCGGACATGGCGGCACATGCTTGTAATCCCACCATTTGGGAGGCTGAAAAAGGAGCATTGCAGTTTGCAGACAGCCTCAGCTACTTAGTGAGGCCTTTTGCAACTCACTGAGACCCTGTTTCAAAATAAAGAATAAGAGCTGGGTGTGGTGGTGCACACTTGTAGTCCCAGCATTCAGGAGGCTGTGACTGGAGGATCGTGGTTCGCAGACAGCCTCAGCTACTTAGTGAGGCCCTCCACAACTTAGTGAGACCCTGTTTCAAAATAAAGAATAAAAATTAGGGCAGGGGGTATAGCTCAGAGGTCAAATGCCTCTGGGTTCCATCCCCAGACCCGCAAAATAAATAAGTAAATAAATCAAGAATAAAAAACAGGGCTGGAGGTATAGCTCAAAGGTAGAATGCCCCTGGGTTCCATCCCCAGTACCACACAAAAAAGAAAATGTCCCTGAGTTTGTTTGTCCTCTCTCTCTCTCTCTCTCTCTCTCTCTCTCTCTCTCTCTCTCTCTCTCTCTCTCTCTCTCTCTCTCCCTCTCCTCTCCCCCTCCCTCTCTCCCTCTATTTACTACCACCGTATTCCATATCCCCCTTACTTGTGCTTATTTTTGTGGTCCTGAGGGTTGAAAAAGGGGCACTCTGCCACTGAGCTACATTCCCAGACCTTTCTTAAAGTTATGAAGCAGGATCTTGCTATGCTACCCAGACTGGCCTCAAACTTTCCATCCTCCTCCTGCCTCTGCCTCATGAATCTCTGGGATTACAGGTGTGTACCACTGCAGCTAGGTTCTTATATAGCTTTTTTAAAATTAAAAATATTAACAGATTTATTAAAGTATAATATATAATAATACATATTTTAAAGGTGCAATTTGATAATGTATGCACACATAAAACCATCACCACAATTTAAATAATAATGTCTATAATTCCTCGATGTTTTCACACTAACTCATGTAATCCCTCCACCACTTCCTATACTCTATCCCTCCCTAATAACCACTGAACTACTTTCTCTCACTATAGATTAGTTTCCATTTTCTAGACTTCTGTATAAATGAAATCATAGAGTGTATACTTTTTTACCTGACTTATTTCCCTTAGCAAGTTTTTGAGGCTCATTCATGCGATATCATGTATCATATTCATTTCTTCTTATGGCTGAAGAGAATTTCACTGTATGGAAATATTTCAGTTTGTTTTCCTTTTTTACTTTGTTTTATTTACTTGATAATACTTATCATCTCCTGATACATTTTTTGTTTGTTCATTCATGTGTCATCTCTCATAGTGTTAGCTCCATGAGGGCAGAACTTTTTGTTTTGATTTTTTATCCTGAAAAGCAACATTGGGTTGGCCAGATATATATTTCATTTGGAAATCAGAGCTGGTTGTTTCTGGGTTGTGCTCTTATTAATAAATTATAATCTGAAAAAATTATAGGAGTGAAGACTGAACTTTTAACAGACAAATTAAATATCGGTATTCAATGACGTGTATTTGGCTTTATAAAATTACTTTATGAAGAATTTATGACTCAAACCTAGGCAATTAATTCTGATGGTTACTCAAAAAGATTCAATTATCAAGACAATTGGAGGAAATCAGGAATTAATTGAGGTAAACACGAGTTTTTAAAAGAAATGCATGAATTTGCTGTGTGTGTGTGTGAGAGAGAGAGAGAGAGAGAGAGAGAGAGAGAGAGAGAGATTCTGCTTACTGAAACATGAAAACCTTGTTTTTCAGGATCAGATCTGCAAGTATGTCTTCCCAAGGGCCCAACATGCTGCTCAAGAAAGATGGAAGAAAAATACCAACTAACAGCACGGCTGAACATGGAACAACTGCTTCAGTCTGCAAGCATGGAGCTCAAGTTCTTAATTATTCAAAATGCTGCGGTTTTTCAAGGTAGGTTCTGGGGATCATTTTGCTCAATGGCATCATTATTGAGGCACTGGGCTTTCAAATGCTAAATATAATTTATAAATTCCCATTTCAGCACTAGTGGTTGATATAAAAAAGCATTTCAATGAGAGATTCTGGTTACAGAAAAATCAGGTTTTAAAGAAACTTCCTTATGATCTTTGGAAGGGTGGGTAGGTATTGTTAAAAATCCTTGTCCAAGGACATTCTGTTCATCTCTATGTAAAGGTTGTAAATCTCTGCAGAAAGAGTAAATGATACTTTCTCTCAGCTATTCCATAAAACATGTAAAAAATATTTCCAAGCTCAGTTTTCTCCAGGAATGAGTTAGATACCTGTGGAACACACATTAACTCCTTCTGACCACTAGGACCATTTCCACTTAACAGGGATAAACTGGCTTTTTGGCCAGACATTTTTTCATTTATATGAATGGTTACCTGTCCTCTCCTTGTGAATCTCTGTTCTTACTATTCCTATGTATGACTGTGAAAGAAGCTATTGTGGCATTGCCAGAATGGGTAGCAGATTACATTATCCTTGTAAGTTTATAGGCTTATCATATAGGAAGATCCCCTTCAATTCAAAGGCCCAGCTATTCATGATGATGATGGTGGTGAGGTGGTAGAAATAGTGACTGTGACCTAGGTGTTCTTTTCAGTGATTTCCACATATTAATTCATTTAATTATTACAGTATATCTATGAATAGGTATTAGTATTCCCATTTTATGGATTAAAATCTAAGGCACAGAATGTTCAACTTGTCCAAGGCCACACAACTAATAAATGGTGAAGGTAAGATTTAAATATAGGTAACCTGTCTTTTAGAGTTCATACTTTTAACAACCTTGCTAGACTGCTTCTTGTGACTTGGAAAACTAGTTATTGGTATTGAGGTGAGGTTTTCTATCTTTTTTTCAGTACTGGGGATAGAGCCCAGGGGCATTCTACCTCTGAGCTACACCCCTAGCCCTATTTTTTATTCTTTATTTTGAAACAGGGTCTCATTGAGTTGCAAAGGGCCCCACTAAGTAGCTGAGGCTGTCTTTGAACCGCAATCCTCCTATCTCAGCCCCCTGAATGCTGAGATTACAAGCCTGAGCCACCATGCCCGACTTTCTATCCTTCTTTAAGCAGATAGAATCACCTACCATTTTCTTGCTCTGCAACGAGAATACTGGATTTAGACAGAAAAATAACACTTTTGACTACTTGACATTGCACAGCTTTAGATTTATGGCCCCTTTACAGGAATTAACCTCTTTGAATTGTAAAGTGTGGGTTGATTATAGCTTATTTTTGTATTATAATGTAATTCTTAAAATTAGCTAAGAAAATTATTCAAATTAGCCAATAAAGTGTACATTCACAACAGTTCTTTGAGTCAAAGACTGAGGGGATGTTTTGTTGATCATATGAATCACAATATAGAAGCTTGAAGTATTTGTTATCCTATTTATGCAGTCAGTCTCTTGCAAAAAGTTTGTCAAGACTAACAATTTGGCGATAGAATGAATAATTTAGGCTGATGTTAAAAATACATGTGCCATTCATGTACTTCTTAGATTGGTTTTGGAGTCAATCTACTGCCAGAAAGTAAACTGATGTGAAGTGATGTGACATGGGAATTTGGTTGGAGAGCTGTACCTTACTCTTTGGAACATTATGATGCATTCTGAAAAAAGGAGTATTAGTGATTTGTTTAATTCCTAGAATAACTAGGCTTCTAGATGTTATCTTACCACCACTGCCTGCCTGGAGGGGACATGACACTGGTCTTCTAGCATACTGTGCACCTGTCATGGCTGTCCATCTAAAGGCCCTGAATCAGTTGTATCTCTGCCCAACCCTTCACATTGGGTATTGTGTTTTCTAGGGCTTGAACAAAATGAAACTAGGAGAGAAAATAAGTTCTGACAATATTTTATTGGAATTAAGTTCCAGATATGGCTGCTGAAGCATTGATATAGGTTCCAGATAAGGCTAACACTAGTATGTATCTCTGCTGTTTCTGTTTCATCGTCTGTCTGTCTGTCTCTCTATCTCTTTTGCACACACACACACACACACACACACACACACACACACACACACACCACTTTCTTGAACTGTGGGAACAGGCAGAAGGACAATCCTAGCAAAGGAACATGGCAACCAGTAAATGATGTCTGAGCTCATTCTTTCAAGTGCCTTAAAACCACCTTCTCATTGTATGTACTTATTATTTACCAATTTTCATTTCTTTTTCTTATTCTTTTCCAATCTCACTTGAAAACTACGCCCCATAAGAAAAAAAAATAAATCATGATGCCAGACCACAAAGCATCTATGCCATGTCTGGGGAGATATTGCTGGCAAGTCCTCTCCACAACAAATATTTGGGGAGAAAAGACTTAAAATCAGAGACCGCTATAAGATGATGTTATTATAATCATTACAAAACACAGTACTTCATTTTTTCAATACTGTTTTTAACAATACTTCTTTTTTTTCTTATAACTACTTATTACTTCAGTGAAGTGAAATCGAGGTCACCATTGTTTTTTCTCCTAAAATGCACATCTCCTCCCCAAGATTTTAGTAGATCAAATTACTGAGAAAATTATGCCTACTTTTTAATTTGTATGAAATTTGGCGTGGCAGCTTTTGTGAGCTATTTTCTCCACAACATGAAGTTGTAGAAAGCTGATCTGGATTATGGCCTAGATCCACAATCTCTTTAGGATTCTTTCACTAGTCTACACTGGGGGTATTTATGCAGTGAGTGCTTTCTGCAAATATGTGCACAGTTCCACAAGCAATCCTTATTGCCTCAGTTTGGATTTTATGTCTTCATTTGCAGGAAGCCTTTGCCCTCATAAATGAGCCCGGGGCCCTTTGCTACAGTGGTTGGAGTGCTCTAATGCTAATGTTGTTTTGATAATGATTGAAACATTAAAAAAAAGTTGTTCTTTATTTTCAATCTTTGTATTGCCTCGTTTCCTGAATTTAATTTACTTAGATGTGCTTAGTAAAATGGGGCAGCACAGCAGTTTTTTGCTTTTGCTTAATTAATTCTCTTTGAAAATCTCCACAAAAAGTGATTTTCCTTTTTTCTCTTTCTCTTCTCCCCTACCTTATAATAATTATAATTATTGCAAAGATTTATTAAGTTCCTACTGTATGATGCTTACTTTTACATAATTATCTCATTTAATTTTCCCAGCAGCCCTATGAGGTCTGCACTGTAATTACCACCATTTTACAGATGAGGGAACTCATTGATGCCACAGCTCTTCTAAGCCATCATGTGACATGATTTTCCTTGTTTTTAATGTGTTTGAGGTAAAGCAGAATTAATAAGTGATGGATTTGTGGTCCTCATAAAGAAAAATCTGATAGAATTCTGAATTTTTCCTAATATCTCTCATACTTCTGTACCTTCAAGTTTTGAGTTCTATTATCTTTGTAGAATTCCATTATAGCTGTCAGGAATTCCATTCCTTGTGTTACCAGGAAATAAGTAGGGTATATCCAGGGGCTTTCTGTATTTTAGAGGATTCTGATCTTCCCCAAGGTGCCATTGATTTTGCGTGAGAATAGACTGGTTAGAATGCAGTAATGCTTTGTTTTACTGCAAGTTGTTTATGCAACAACTTGATCTCTTTTTACCAGAGAGGGGAAATTATGGTTAAGCAGAAAACATCTCTTTACATCTAAAATGCCATGGAGTTCAGTGTGTTGACTCATGCCTGTAATCCTAGTACTTGGGAGGCTGAGACAGGAGGGTCACTGGTTTGAGGCTAGCGCACAGTAACTTAGCAAGACCATGTTGCAATATGCAACATAAAAAGAACTGGAGTGTAGCTCATTGGTTGAGTGTTTCTGGCTTCTATCCCCAGTACAAAAACGAATGCTATGGCGCTCCTGTTTATAGGGTTGACTCATCCGAGAGCTATTTGTGTCCCTGCTTAGAACCTAGTGTCTGAATTAATGCACTGTATCTACAGTTTCAATTTCCTAGCTTTCTGGCCATTTGTAGATAAGCAGTTGTAAAGAAGGATTGTGGAAGACTACTAGAGGTAGGTGATTATGAGTAACAAGGAATAACAAGTGACAGTAAGGGTGGAGGACATAAAAAGTGGATTTATAACTCACTAACTGTAATAGAACATTTCTAGTGGAGTATATGTCTTCGTACCCCAGCATCCCTCATAGTAAGTTCAACAATTTATGTTTTAGTGATAGTTGTCAGTCAGCAAAAAGATTGAGTTATATGCACTTTTTAATATTCCTCTTTTAAAAGGCTAAAATAATTTTGGTGCCAAAATTATTAGGAGGATCACTGGACTTGGAGACAGAAACCCCAATTTCTAATTCTAGATCTGCATTTATGAGCTGCGTGATTATGGGTGGCTATTTAGACTTTAATAGCTTGTGTTTGCTTATCTGTATAATGGGGATACACATTTCAGTCCTGATGATCTCATAGGGGTAGTATATGTGAAAATGTCTTGAAATTCATGAAACTATACATGCGTTATCTAGACAGCTCATTTATATGGACCACATCACCCCAGTGGTGCAAAAAATGATGCAATTACATAGGGATATTAGTCTATAAATAAGCTATAATCAACCTACTTTATAATCAGCCAGTAAAACAGACACCTTCAGAACACAGTGATAGAGGACTTAGGCAAAGGACCCCTTTGAGAAAGGGGTGTGTGCATGCACTCTTGGATGTGAAATGTCATTATAGCCAAGAAGCTTTTTCAGCTTCCTAAAGCTTCTCTTATGGCCTGTATCTGGTATACTTTCCCCATATTCACACACCTAGATTAGGGAGAGTGTATTGGTTCAGGCCACATATTATTTGGATTTTCTGGTCCACGTTATCATGGTGGAGGGAATGAAATGGTGGATGTAAGTCTTGAGATTTTCAGTTCATCTGGACCCAGCATTAGAAGTCTGTCTTCTTGCTGTGGAGGCGATGAAAAAGATGCCCTTGAATGGGGAGAAGGGCAGTTTCTTTGCTGCTTCTGTTGCTTTCTCCCTCATTTTCTGTTTCCATCTGCTCTTGGTAGTTCTTATACTCCTTTCTGTCAGATCCCTGTCTCTTCCACTCCCCTAAATAAAATTGACGTTCATTAGAACACCCTTTTCCATCATCTTGGAGCAATTTCTCCAGTCATTTCTGCTTGAAATAACTATTTGGGGACATTATTCAAGCATAATTTTTTTCCTTCACAGTTAATATGTGACTAAATAATTGCTTCAATGTTGATAAACATGTTTTTGAGATTCAATCATTTGTTAATTTAGTTTTTGCAATGCGGTGGGGGCTTTAAGTGAGTATCAAGCAATTTTTCTCAATTTCACAATTTTTCTTCATAATTGGCCTGACAGTTCTTCTGCCCATGCTCCCTCCAGCTCTACGCTGGCTGAGCCATACTGAGTCCCAAACTCAAATGGCCGGCCATTCTGTCACAGCACTTTTTTCACTGAAAATAATGTACGAAAGGGAATAATTGCATTGTCTAATCAGAACTTAATTCATTTGCTGGGGCCAAATGTAATATGCAATGGATTAGAAGAATTTTAGGGTGAGGTTATATGTCCTCGAAATTGTAAATTATTAATCAAACCACTCATCTGTGCAGGAAAGCTCTAGTAATCCCATTATAAAAGGGTAAATTTCTCACCAGAGCCCACAAGATGCTGTCTTTAATTAGGTGGACTTTTATGGTGCTGACTTAAAGAGATATTTTAGTCACAAAGTTTAAAAAAATACAGTTTTAAAATTATTACTGCTATTGGAAAAACAAACTGGAAACAGAGTGTTTACAGTCTTCTCAGTTTTGAACTAAGAACTTTTGGATTTAAAGTAGGTTAATAATTCTGTGGCTTTAGCTATAGCAGAGGCTGGGAGAGTTACAAACCTTTCCTGTGCCCTCTTACTGATTTACCAGGCAGTCATTAGGCAGAAAACTGTTTAATAAAAAGAGCTTAAAAATGACTCAGTGTGCTGGCAGAGACTATTCTGGGGTCAATCCTTAGGTGACAATATTATGCAGATTAACTTTTACCCCAGCACCTGGCTCCTGATTTAACAGTGCTCCTGCTGGAATGATGACTTCACACAGTCCTCACAAGTGGGCCCAACAACACAAATTATAGAACACTGTCCCTGCCCTCTAGAAGCTTCCAGGAAGAATACCACTTTTACCTAGTGAGAATACTTACATCCCTTTTCAACTGGGGTTTGTTTACTTTCTGAAAACATATGTTCCTCCTCCTCTTTCTGCCTCACTGAGTTGCAGTACCTGATATAAGAGTAATGAAGCATATGTTAGAGAGATTTGAATTCTCCTGTCAGTGGAGTGAAGGTAGAAACAATTTTCCTCTAAGCTGGAAGTGCTAATATAGGAATTAAAAACACCAGTTTTTTGTTTTTGTTTTTTTTTTCTTTGGTGGTACTGGGGGGTGGAACACTTCTACCACTGAGCTACACTCCCAGGCCAATTTTATATTTTTATTTGGAAACAGGGTCTCTTAAGCCAGTGCGGCTGGCTTCAAACCTGCGCGATCCTCCTGTCTCCGCCTCCCAAGCGCGGGGATTACAAGCGTGCGCCACCACGCCTGGCAAAACACCTTTCTTTTGACTGAGAGATTCTTCTACGGGCCAAGGGATGTGCCCAGATTCCTGCTTTGCCCTCATTCCACCTTTTGGTCAGTCACCAGACCTTGTTTCCTTTTTTATACTTCCTCACATCTTTTGCTTATAGTCTTACATTTCTCTCTGGGTCTCAGTTGTTGTGCTTATTGCATGCTGATGTCTTCAAAAAAATTTTTTTTGGTGGTACTGGGGTTCCTGGAAGCCCTTCTACCTCCGGGCTACACTCCCAGACCTATTTTTACATTTTTATTTGGAAACAGGGTCTCCTAAGCCAGCGCGCGCGGCTGGCTTCGAACCTGCGCGATCCTCCTGTCTCTGCCTCCCAAGCGCGGGGATTACAAGCGTGCGCCACCACGCCCAGCAAATTTTAGTAACAGGATCTACTAGCTCCTATGAAGACTACCAGCAATGATACAACTGGATTTCATGAGTTAGTCTCCTCCTTTGCTTCCCAGTTCAGGAATGGAGTGCAGCAATTATAAATGCAGGCTCTGGGATTTTTTTAGGCTAAGTTTCAATGAGGATGTGAGAGATAGGCATACTGGTGTGGAAAAGTTGAGAGTTTGAGTGAGGCTCAGAAACCTCATCTCTGAATGTGTACTCAGTTAGAGGAATAAAATCTTCTGTTCTATAGTGTTTCACTTGCATTATCTCATTTAAACCTCACAACAACCCTGTGTATCTGGTATTTTTATTAACCTCATTTTTATCACTGAGAAAGTAGAAGCTAAGGAGATTAAATAACTTATCCAAGCTGGGTACTGTGGTGCACACCTGTAATACAGGACTTGCAAAGCGGAGACGGGAGGATCACAGGTTCACCTTAGCAACTTAGCAAGGCTCTCAGCAACTTTGAGAGACTCTGTTTAAAAAAAATAGGCCTGAGAGGGTCTAGCTTGGAGGTAGAATGTTGCTTGGTTCAATCCCCAGCAAACACACACACACACACACACACACACACACACACACACACACACACTAACTTGTCCAAAGTTGCAGAGCCCAAAATGGTGAAGATAGGAATTGAACCCAGGAAGGACAGTTCTAGAGTTTCTGCCCTTAACTACCATGTTTTGTATAGTCTCTGTGTATTTTCTTCATGGTTGTGGGCAAGCTCTTCAATTCTAGCTTTCTTTCTTGCAGAAGAAGTATATAATGTATTTGCTGAGCAAATATCTAGCATATCTGAGGCAGGTATTATGGGGGATTCAAAAACAAAAAGTAATTCATGCCTATGATCAAGTATTAAAAATTCCAAAACCAAGACATTTAATCATGACTGATAATGGTACAAGGTATCCTAAGAGAAATGCTGTAAGAAAAACTTTAGCAGTTTTCTATGGGGAGTAGAAGCGGATTCAGGTCATGTGGGGCTCAAAGTTTATGCAACTAGAGAGCCCTTTTTAAGAAAATAAGATGAAAATAAAATTACAAAGTGGTTTGGCACTTCTGAGAGGGGGTGTGCAAATGTGAGTTTCTGTAGCTTAAGTTTCATTAGCTTCAGAGGAGATCCACCTCTATATGAGAGTATGATTTGGAAAAGATTAATCCCAACCAGAGTGTAGAGATTCATGAAGGAGATTCCCTGTGTGTATTCTTCAGACAGATGGAACTTTTGATCAAGGAGAAGGGCAAGTGAGAGAATAGGTAAATCAGTGCACATCTCTTTCTTAATTAATTCAATTTCAAATTAAAGATTGCTTACTAATACTAGTCTTTCTGGAATTCCTGGCTTGCATTGTTACCTTTCCCTTAGTCTTCCTTCTTTAAAGGGCCAGACACCTAGGATGAGAGAAGAGGTGTGATAGGCATGTGTTTTGGATTTAGGTAGGTTGGAATCCCAGTCCAGCTCTGCTCTTTCCTCTCTTTATGACCAAGGCCAAGTCACTTCTCACTTAGCCATTAATTTGAGAGTATTAAATCAGATGAAGGCTGTGAAGACCTTACCCCTATGCTGGCCCATAAGGATCAAAGACATGGTAGTCATTGTTTTTCTTATTCTCTCTCATGCATTTATAAACATAAATGTGTATGAGATACAACATATTTGTTGAATCAGTGTCACATGTATGGCATATATATATATATATATATATATATATATATATATATTTTAAATGCTTTCTATGCTTTGATATAGTAACATGAAAATTCTCTAATATACCCACACATATTCCTATCATTCAGAGATAACCATTTGTACCATTTATTATGTGACTTTTCTTCTTTTGTCTGTGTATACCATAAAGTATACCATTTCTCAGTGGTTCCCTAGTGATCTGAATGAGTTAATAATGTAGCCTATGAATCTAACCACTGAAAAGCATTTTCTTTCTTTGTTTCTTCGTTCGTTCGTTCGTTCGTTTGTTCCTTCCTTCCTTCCTTCCTTCCTTCTTTCCTTCCTTCCTTTCTTTCTCTTTCCTTTATTTCTTCCTTCCTTCCTTTCTCTTTTATTTCTTTCTTTCTTTTCCTTTCTTCCTTTCTTTCACATTAATAGAGGAAGGGGAACAAAAATATTGAAAAGAAATCAGAATGATTTTAGCATTCTTGTCCTTCTGTTGAAATTCTGTGTTGGATTAACTGAAATGGAACCATTGGATTAAACCAGTGTCCATACTATTCCCTCCCCTGGGAAAGTCCACTTTTCTTTTCTACTGATAATTTAATCAATTTGTAGTGGTACAAATGTATGTATGGTTATTTAATTAGCATGAGTTTTCCTTTCTAGAGAATGAACTCTTTGTAGGTAGGACTTGTGCCTAATCTAGAGCACTCCTGGGTCTCCAGGTGGGATAGCACACACATATACTAATAAAAGTAGGCTTCCATTTGTTTCTCTTTTTCCGCAGTGGCTACTAACACACACACACACACACACACACACACACACACACACACACACACACACACCAGAAAATAGAGAAACTGTTGCCTGCAGCATTTACTTTTAGGTTTTTATTTTTTTCGGCATTGGGGGTAGAATCCAGGGGCATTCTACCTCGGAGTTACATCCCCAGCCCGATTTTTTATTCTTTATTTTGAAACTGGTTCTCACTGAGTTTCAAAGGGCCTCACTAAGTAGCTGAGGCTGTCCGCGAACCATGATCCTTCTGTCTCAGTCTCCCAAATGCTGGGATTACAAACAGAAGCCGCCACTCCCGGCTTACTTTAACGTTTTAATATCTATTCAGACATAAGATTATAACAGTCTAGATAGTAGATCAATGGTTTCCCATCTTATGTTGCCCTGGGCCTTTGTTTCTGCAGCTGGACTCAACACTCTCTGGCTTGCTGATTGTCTCTTCTTCCAGCCTGATCTAAGCTCTTCACAGAGCCCTGTGAACAAAGTTCAGTGCCAAGTATCATGAGAATGGTGACTGGTGTCATCTTGTCCAAATATGCTCTTGTGTGTCCCACCACAGTTTCACAATAACCTGAAGGGAAAAATAACTTTATTCAAGTGTTTTTTGTGTATTTGTGTGTGGTACTGGGGTTCCTGGAAACACTTCTACCTCCAGGCTACAGTCCCAGACCCATTTTTATACTTTTTTATATTTGGAAACAGGGTCTCTTAAGCCAGCGTGGCTGGCTTCGAACCTGCATGATCCTCCTGTCTCCACCTCCCAAGTGCGGGGATTACAGGCATGCGCCACCATGCCCAGCCAAGTGCCTTTTTGGAGCAAGCTGATATCCTTGCATTTATCTTAATTTGAAGCATACTTTTGAAACAATGATACTAATCCCATGAAATACCTTAACTAAGAGAAGTTGATAACTCAGGCACGTTAACTCAATACTAATGTGTATATTTTTTGACCTAAGAATTGTGAATTCTAGATTCTGTGATTTTTCTTCCGTTACTGTGTTCCCTCTCAACACAGTTACAAGTTCCTCTAATTTGAGGACCCTTCATATTATCATACCTTTCATTAGATATATATCTGATATCATAGTAGAAAGCAAAATGGTAGAACAGGCAGGCTTTAGAGTCAAAACATTTTTTAATTTAAATACTCCTCTTGCTCCCTATTTATAGAACTACCTTTCACAAAATAGGAATTATAACTTTATAATTATTATGAACAATTCACCATAAATGTCAGTCATCATATTCCTTTATATTAAAACTGTGCTTAATAAATAGTAACCATGAATACTCTTTGAAGATAAAGTGCAATGTTTTCATTCTTTTTCCTATCTAGTTATATAGTGGCGCTACTTTGATCTACTTCAATACATTTGAATTTGTCCCAGAATTGAAATTTGATATGTAACTAAAGTTGAGTCGTCAAGCTAAAGAAAAAACTTGTCACATAAATAGTGTACACAAATTTATAAGGAAGACCCATTAATTGATTTAGAAGACTAGATTTAAATAAGTTTCAGTGTGCATTAAGAAGTGAATAATCAATTGGTTCATTAGAAATTATTCTTATCTAGCCGGGCGTGGTGGCGCACACTTGTAATCCCCGCGCTTGGGAGGCTGAGACATGAGGATCGCGCAGGTTCGAAGCCAGCCTCAGCTACTTAGTAGGCTCTCAGCAACTTAGTGAAGCCCTGTTTCCAAATAAAATATAAAATGGGTCTGGGAGTATAGCCCAGAGGTAGAAAGCCTCTGGCTTCTACCCCCAGTACCACCAAAAAAAAAAAAAAAGATAAGAAAGTATTCTTATCCATTAGTTAAGGCAGGTCTCCAGAAGCCAATCACATTCCTTATTACTTTTAGCCCTTGAAACGATTAGGGTAAACTATTCCAAGATATCCATTTTTAACAAGTCTTTACCTACCTCACAAGAGATACTATATTGTTATTAGACTAATTGAATAAACACAAAGAAACAAAAAAGTGGAAAATAAAATGACCTAGATTCTACCTGCCAGAGGATACCCACTATCAACATTCTAGCATATCACTGTGTGTACTTTACATTTTGTGTTACATATTTGTGTGTATATATATGAATTATGCTTGTGAGGCTGAGACAGGAAGACTCAGGTTCTCAGCCGACCTAAGCTACTTAGTGAGGCTCTCCACAACTTACTGAGATCCTACTCTAAAATAGAGAGTGAAAAATAGGGCTATGGGTAGAGTTTGGAGGTAGAATGCCCCTGGGTTCGATCTCCGATGCCATAAAAATTAATTATGCTACCTTTGCATGTATTAGGTTAATAGCCATCTTTCCATGTCATTAATATATTTTTATAGAGTGATAGAAATATGATATTTAGGAGCCATCCTGTACATAGTAGTTTAGATTTCCTAAATAGTTTAATCTAACACTCTCAATTGATAGAAATTACGTAGCCTTTAGTAAGTCACAGAAAGGTAAGTAATGCCCATATAAATAAATATCAATTCACATTCTTAATTGCATCTTTAGGATAAATTCTTGGTATTAAATTCTTCAGTTAGAGGCTATGTAGTTTTTAAGGTTTCTCACAATTATTGCCTTTTTGATTTTCATAAAGTTTGTACGTATTTTTACTTTCAGTAGCAACATATCAGTGTCCATTTATCTAACCAAATATTTGTCACTTGCCATTTTATTAAAGCCTCAGTTTGAATGAAAAAATAGTACTCTGTGTTTGCAAGAGAAACTTAGTGAACGTTTGTATTTTATTTTATGATTTTCTAATTAATATTCTCTCATCTTTAAAAAATAAGTATTGATGTTTTTATTACATGCCATTTTATTTTTATTGATTTGTTAGAACTGTTTATATATTAAGGACACTAACTCATTTTATATGTTACAAATTGTTTTTACTGATTATTAATTCAAATTTTCATTCTTGGTGGGTACTTGAAATTACCTACAATCAAATGCATTGCTATCATATTTGGTTTCTAATAGACACTTCCTTTAATAGTTGATACCAGTTTTAGCATGAATCAAATGTGTTTTATTTCCTGTTCTGATATTAGCTATGTGAAAATGGTTAAGTAATTTAAAGTGTCTGAGTTTATGTGCAAGATGGTAATACCTGACCTGTGAACCTGCCAGAGCTTTTGAGGATCAAAAGAGGTAAGGTATATAAAAATGTTTTGAAAATTTAAAATTATTATTCTACTTGTTATTCAGTTGTGCCCTGACACTATCAGTCTGAATGGGTTCGTGTCTATTGTATTGACATCAGCATTACTTTACCTTTCCCTGGATCTGAAACTATTCTGGCCATTTTAATAGGAAATATTCTTCACATAGAAATACACTGCTGTCTGTGCCCTGGCAGCTGGATGTTGGTAAAGTGTCACCTGCCACCGGTTTCTTTGTCCAGAGAATAGATTCTGGGCATCATTCCCACCTCCTCCACTGGGAAAATGGTCTCTGGAACTATTCCTTGATATAGTATGTGTGTTTACTCCTACATGCCTCAACCCTTCAAGGACAGTTTAAGAAATTCAGTCAGTGTAGCCAAAGTATTTTTTTCCAACAGAATAAGTAGAAGAGGGAAAACCCTAAAGCCTCAGGTCTACACTTCTGTCCTTTGGAAACTGGAAAAAAACAGACTCTTTCTAGCAATTAATATCCTATCAGCCTATCAGATAAATCAGTGGTTTAGCATTGTTTTGTGTAACATATGAAAGGAGTTTTATTGTGAATTGCCATAATTCTCCCTCTCTAAATACCAGATTTAAAAAAAATTCAGAGAAGAAGGAGAAACAATTAAAGCATCTCATGCATCATAGTAATCATTAGTGCAAAAACAAAGTGTTCTTTCTCACAATCTCTGCCAGATGGTTGAGATGTCTTATAGTGGATGAACAGGCTTAAATGATGCACATATTATTTCAAATATAACCTTGAGGTTTGGCATTTTTGTTTTGATAGAAGGGGAAGACAGTGCATGCCTGTAGAAATTAAGCCTTCTTGAAGGCCAGAAGACTCTAGAAAGTTGATGAGATTAGTTTTTTGAATTCATTTGGATCACTTAAGCGAAGGAGAAACAAGATTAACCAATCTGGCTTGGTAAAAGGTCTACTGTATACTAGATGTATGGGTAATCTTGACAATGGCAATAATACTGTAAAATATTATACCCTTCATTTTACAAACAAGGAAACTGGGGTTAAAATTCATTAAGAATTTGCCCAAGCCACCAACCAGTAAGTGGTAGCATTAAGTTTCTAACTTCAAAATCATAGACCTTTTCATGGAGCTATATTCTCTCCCTTGGAGTCGGAAGATAAAAATAAGCCTTAATAACTCATTAAATAAGTCATTAAAATAATAATAGAGGGTTTTGCAAAATAGAAAGTGCTATTAGGAAACTGTACAGTAATGGAGAAATAAACAAAATACACAAGGAATGGCCTCAAACTTTTATTTGGCAGAAGGCTTTAAATTCCACTGAGGTAAAACAGTTCTCTGTAGGGACATACTAGGGTAAGCTAATTGTACTCTGAGTTTTCTATGGCAGTGTGGCAGTCTTTCCTATTGCCTCATAAAGTATCACATACATGACCTTCAGAGCTCAAGTTAGTACTTTTAGCCTGACATCTAAAGGAACGGCTACCCTGACAAACACAATCTGGCTAGATGCTATTATTTTTCACTACACTTAATTTCTTCCTGCCAAAGATTTGGGCTTCTTTTTCCTGATAATGATCAGGGGAAATTGTCTGGTATTTACAAAATCCCATCCAGGCATATCTGTTACAATGTTCAC
This sequence comes from Muscardinus avellanarius, assembly GCF_963383645.1. Taxonomy (NCBI): domain Eukaryota; kingdom Metazoa; phylum Chordata; class Mammalia; order Rodentia; family Gliridae; genus Muscardinus; species Muscardinus avellanarius. Next base: position 72,681,690 of record NC_137792.1, read on the forward strand.
TTAGCAAAGTTTATTAGATTATTAGGGCTTTAAACCCTTGGGCTCTTTTGTTATTGAAACTAAAGAAAAAAAAGCAAAACCCAAACATCTTCAACAAATTTAAATGGTATAATTAGACCTTGGACTTGTCTTACAGGCATTTTAAAATTATGAAAATGATTTAAATAGTATTTGTTTCCTGAGAAACTTGTTGAGTTTAACAGGGATGAAAGGAAAATGGTTATGCTCCTTTGGTCTCCTGATCTAATGGAGAAAGTGATATCTGAAACTGAAATTAATTTGCTAGAGTTTTAGGGTGGAATTACTCCCATAAGTAGTTAGGCATACCACACAGGCCTTCTCTTTCTTGGCCTAGTTAAAACGTAGCAATATAATATCAAAGGACCATGTGGGTCTATCATTTTCTTGCTTATGACTTCCCCTTAAACACTGAACTAGACTCTTAGAATTCTATTTCTTGCCTATATGCATTATACTAGACATAGAAATGAGGCAGTTATAGAAAATTAACTAATTCTGAAATACACTCAATTATGATTTATACACTGTGGCTTTTCTCCAGAGATTTCAATGTGTTTTGCATGCAGTGAATAAAATTTCAAGTTGAAAGTTGGTAGCTCTATTGTTATTTACTTTATGATGTGAATTAGACAGGGGAGGGTTGAGACAGTGAATTGACTTAATCAAAGCCAGGAGCTGATTTGGATCTTTAGCCAACAGTATATACATGGGAGAAAGAAGCTAGAAAAAAGAAGTGTAATTATGCTTATTTGTTTGGGGAAGTGGGGTGCAGTAGACACTAATTCAGGCACCAAACGTCTTGAACATTAGATTTTGCTTTAGAAAGAGAGAGGACTGTTTAAGAAAATCGAATGGAAGTGTTCATTATATATGCCAACTTGAGCATTTTCTTCTATTATAAGTTTACTTGGTGCCAGTCTCAGTTTTTTTTAACAAATTGCTAAAGCTCAGTAATTTAGAGACTGTTAGAAATGTCTCACAATGAAGCAGGACCATATTTGGGCCTTTAATTTTGTTATGAAGATGATCAGAAGCCTTTTACGTGAAAACTTTAACAGTGCAAACATATGTTTATACATCAAATATACAGACAATAAATGCTGAAATAGCAGAAGTGAACTCAAGGCAGGAGGTAAATATTTTGTTAAACTTAATGATCTAGAGTGAACTCTCATTAGCCCAGGCTCTGTTAATTTGAATATTGTGATCATTTTACTTGGACTGAAGTTTACTATCATCACATTTATGAAGAAAGAATCTGCTAAATAAATTAATAGTGCATATAAGTGTGCAGAAAAGCATGTTTAACTTGCTTGAAGGACTTGAGTAAGTCCATTAATTGGGGCTGCTAATTACAAAGAGGTTTGTTTATTAAAGCAAACCTTATAGAATCTCTACTTTGAAATACTTTATTAGCAGTGAATTTGAATTACTCTAGGTATTGAAAAATAATAAAAAGGCGCAATGTAGGGTTTAAGAGAATAGCTTCTGGAATAAATTGACTTGTGTTTGAATTTTCTTACCTGGGAAGTGTACTTGCTATCACTGAGTCTCAATTTCCTCATCTCTAAAACGGGGACAATAATAGGATCTAATATTACACATTTGTTGTGAGAAGTAAATGATGTGAGGCATAGAAAACTCAGGATGGTGCCTATTGTATAGTAGGTGCTCAGTAAATAGTAGATTGTGTCTATTATTCTTGAAAAGTACTTGCAAATCACATTTTACTGACTTAGACTTTCTATTCATCAAATCAGATTAGTGAAGTGTTTTGGAAAAATATTCTATTTTTTTTCTTGTTTTTGTTCTGGTGCTGGGATCAAATCCAGCACCTCATGTATGCCAGACCCATATGTATACTCTTTCACTGAGCTATACTCTAAGCCTCAACATCCTCTTTGGTGTGCTAATTGTACCTGGATTTGAATGAGATGCCATCTGGGGACAGAAACCTAATAAATTGGCATACTTGTTCTATTGGTCAAATGTACACATGAAAAAAGATTATCATTAAATATAAACTCTCTTCAGTTTTTCAGAAGGAAAATTATAATTGGACATATTTTGTAAGCTTAGTTGACCATAAGTTGGTGTTGTAAAGTTATTAGGGAGCCTGAAAAATACCAAGAGTTTATATGTCTGTTTTATTATAATATTTCCCATTTTGGTACTAGGGATTGACCCTAGGGGCTTTCTACCTCTGAGCTACACCCTCATCCCTATTTTATTATTATTATTATTATTATTATTATTATTATTATTATTGCCATATGGTAGATGGACTGCAGGGGAATTCTGCCTCCAAGTTACAACCCCAGCCCTATTTTTTATTCTTTATTTTTTTGAAAAAGGGTCTCACTGAGTTGCAAAGGGCCTCACTAAGTAGTTGAGGCTATCCGCAAACCTCAATCCTCCTATCTCAGCCTCACAAATGTTGGGATTACAAATGTGTGCCACCATGCTCAGCTTTTATTTTTTATATTTTTTATTATTTTATTTTATTTTTGTGGGGTTGGGAATGGAACTCAGGGGCAGTTGGCCCCTGAGCTACAACCCCTGCCCTATTTTTTTTTATTCTTTATTTGAAACAGGGTTTATCTAAGTTGCGGAGGGCCTTACTAAGTAGCTGAGGCCGTCCATGAACCACGATCCTCTGGTCTCAGCTTCCTGAATGCTGGGATTACAAGTGTGCGCCACCGTGCCCGGCTTTATTTTATATATATTTGAAACAGGGTGTCACTGAGTTGCAAAGGGCCTCACTAAGTAGTTGAGGCTGTCCGAAAACTGCGATCCTCCTATCTCAGCCTCACAAATGTTGAGATTACAAATGTGTACCACCATTCCCAGCTTTTATTTTTAATTTTGAAACAAGGTCTCCCTAAATTGCTGAGGCTGGCCTCAAACCTGTGATCCTTCTGTCTCATGGGATCCTTCTGTACTGGGACTTACAGGCATGTGCCACCATGCCTGGCTTACACATTTCTGATATTATGCATCTTGTCTTATCCTATTGATAAGGACACTTTACTACAAAAAATAATAGACATTAGTTTAAAAGAAAAGTTAGCAAATTCTGATAAATATAAAGCAGAATATAGAAGTCACCTGGAGAGCTAAGAATGTAGCTCAGTGGTAGAGTGCACATACGTTTAGTATGTACAAGCCCTGGGTTTGATCCCTAGCACTACCGCAAATAAATATCACCCAGAGTCCTAACATTTAGACATGACCATGTTTGGCATAGGCTTTTCTTAACCTCTTTTATGTACACACACACACACACACACACACACACACACACACACACGTGTGCACAGAAGCTGAATTTCTGACAAAAATTGAATCCTACTATACACAGTTAGAAGCAATCCTGATGAAAAAGCAAAGAGAGTGCATGTTTTTTTTTAGTTATTTTCAGGTATGACTTAAAATGAGATACTAATTTATAGTCATGAAATTGACTTGAAATAAAAAATGGCATATAATTTTATATCTGACTGATCTCAGATCTGTTTCTATTGATACCAATAAAAATTCAGCACAAGGAATATGGCTTCATTTATTTTTGTAGGTCCATTATAATTCACAGTGGATATGCGTGGTGTTGTATGTACACCAGGTAGAGATTTTTTCCTGTTGTGTGGTCTAGTGACAAGACTATTGGACTCAGACTAAGAAGACATGGTTTGTGGCTGGGATTCCATCTTGACTCAATGGACAACACAGGGCAATTAGTTTTCTCAATTAGTTTTATCTGTGGGCTTTAGTTTTCTCATATATAAAATATGGAATTGGACTGGATAATTTCTACAACCCTTTGAAGATCAGAGTCTGAGTTTCTTAAAAAATCAAACCTGCCTGGCTGGCTGGAAGAACCCGAGGCTCTGTGGATATCTTCCTGGAGAGAGGAGGGGTAATGAATCTTACCAGTTTCTTGGGTGCCAGATAGACCATCATTCTTAGCCTATCATGCATTTGACTTTTGAAAGTGCTAAATTCTCCATTAGGAAAAATTGTGGAAGCTCCAGGTTATTTATCATTATTTACACTTTCCATTCATAACTGCCAGTGTCAAAGGCTCTGTCAACATGACTGCGTCAATCAGGTTAGCTTTAATCAGTTTAGTGACGGTTAAGTCACAAATATATCAACTAGCCAATCATAATGCAGGAGTCATCTAAAGCCTGACTGAATTATTTATTTTGTTATGATGAAAAATGTCTAGGCTTTATTGAGTTTTCTTTGAAGAACTTGATTCAGCTTAAAGTCTAGAAGATAAAAGATCACTGATTGTCTCTCAGATTTTTATTCTGCCTCCCTTCGAGGCTTTTCATTTTTCACAAGCTGTTGTTAGCACTTTTAAGTCAAGGTGAGAGATCTGTGATATTTTTTATCCTAGTAGTTTAAGCATATTTGAAAAGCTTTTTACCTTGATTTCTTGTTCTGTACATGTCATGTGGAATCTATGTGACCTTGAGCTAACCATTTAACTTCTCTGAGTCTCATTTCTTTATCTATGAAATGGGAACAATCCTAGTTTTCCCTAAACCTCAAATTATAAAACTTAAATAAGATCACACTTTAGTCGTTATACAAATAGGAACTTTTATTATCATTCAGTTTTGCACTATTATTTAGGCCCTCTGTAGATAGATCCGACTTGATAGAAAGATGCATCCATGACAAATTAGGTGGAATTCAGTTTTGTAAATCAGACCCCTATTGTGCCTTACATGATACCGTGGAATAGCACCACAGAAAAAATTATCTTCCAGAGGTCAGAAAATGATTAAAGGATTCAACAAAATCATTAAAATCATACACAACAAAAAATGAACAGTTCTCAAATAAAATATGAGCACTGCACATCATTAAATACAATGTTCAAAATATAGCTCCAGAGACTTTGAAAAGGCAAAAATGCATCTTGATTCAAAAATGGAAGGGATATTTGAGAGGTGTGATTGAGTTGGGAAGTGGGTGACTGGCAGTGAAAGGTCAGGGAGAGAAGAAAAAAGGAAGAAAAAGGCATTTTTAATATAGTTATCCTGCACAAGTCTGCATCACTCCATGTAGCTATTTCTAACCCCTACCACACACTTATTATTCTTTCCCCAGACATCTTTATATAGACGATGAAACTGAGTTGTAGGGCCCCACTAAGCATCACTTCTGTTTCTTTTTTTCACCGAGCCATTCAAAGGCCCTGATTACCAGCATAACAGGAAAGAAAAGAGATAAATACCTATCACCAAAGAAAAACACAAAGAAGCAAGATTAGAAAATTGAGAAGTGTGGAGGGAGAGCATTTGAATATAGTAACCTGGTCACTAGGAGGAAGAAAGCATTACAAGTTTGCCTACTGAATTATCTTATGTTCTAGTTGAGTCATGGCTAATTAACTTTCATATATAAAAATTCATGTACTGAATATTCACTAGTTGAGATTGACATTCATTGAAAATTGGAGAGCTAAGCATTTTCTGTTCCTAAAGTGACTGAAGTGGTGCCCCAAGTAAGGGTTTTTTGGTCCCTTCCTGTTGCGAGTTCCTAGGGAATCTTTTCCCATGGAGGAGCCTTGTAATCATATGTAGGTTTCAGTTAAAATGTGATTGTTTTCCTGTTGTCTGAACCCATTAGAGATCCCTTCCAAAATTAGCAGGTTAAACTACGTCTATGTGTTATCCTAGTTTGCCCCCTTCCCACCTGTCCCCAACTTCATGCTCCCTTTACCCTATAATAACCCTTACCAAACTAGAAATGATGTGCTTTGGACTAGGTGTGTGGGGGTGTCTGTCCATTGCACTGGACTGAAAACAAATGGAGGGTCTGTTTTGAGCTCATCTCTCACTCATGTTGATGGGTACATATACATGGTAGAATTTCTGAAGATGTCTGTGAAACTGCTTTCTCTAAACCTTGGGGTTTTCAGCCATAAAATGGGACAACTACATGTGCTGTCTCTATTAATAATGAGTTTATTAAGATGTGTATATAAAATTGCATATTTAAACAAGTAGCACTGTGTGCATACTTATGTAACATTTTAAAAAAATGGGGTTGTCTTCTTTCAGAAACATTGTACAAATTAACCTTTCTGCGGTACAGTTACTTTGATTAAGGAGATGAGTGGACTAGCATAGTGGTCCTTAACCAAGGACCACAAACAGGTTGCAATGGGTCCCTGGAGGTCTTGGAACTGCACAGAAAAATTTTTGTGTATGTGAAATTTTTTTTGAATAGAGAGTACATATTTTAAACCAGATTTATAAAGGGGTCTATGTGCTCTAAACAGTTAATAATCAGAGGGCTAGCTGATCTCTAAAATTCCATTCAGCCCAAATTTGATTCTATGAAAAATCCTGTCTGAACAAATAGATTTAAATTTATGATTATTTAATGGACTCAAATAAGTAGTCTCAGTTATTTTAGCAGCACTAAATGCAGGATTCCCAGATTTAATAATATCCATTTGCGTACTGATTGCCAACATATTCTGCTACCAGTCAGATTTCTACTTGGCTTGAGGGAACAACTATTATTTTAGATGTTGCCTCCCATCTTTTTTTCTCAGATGTATTATTTTGCCCTCATCTGTGTTGCTTTTAAGAGGGACTGTTTTGGGGCCTACAAAATTAAAAAGCTTTACCCAGATGTTTGTCAACTCAGTATAGTAAATACCCTTTAAAGAAATAATATAGAAAGAGCAAAGCTATAACCCAGCAGAGGCATTAAGGGAGCTTTGCCATTCAGAAATCCAGCTGTGTTTGTTCTGTTTATAACCAGGCTACTGTATATCATTTAGACCTCTTGGAAAAGTATGCAGTTAAAATTCTAACATCTGTAGAAAGATCAAGTTTATTCACTCAGTTATGTATACTGAGCTTTATATTTTCATAAAGAGGTAGGGTACAACCATTAGGTTAAGAAATAACGATAATTTTTACAGTGAGTGGAAGGAGGGAAGGAAGCTGTCTTTCAGCTGTTTTAGAATTCTATTCATTGTCTTACACTCTAGTAAGATGTATGACTACAGTGCACCAATAAAAAATTAAAAAAAAAGAATTCTACTCATTGTGGATACTGGACAAAGACTGCTGGCAATGTGGGTTGGCTTACCTTGATCTTTGGGAGAGGAGCATCCTTCAACCAATCCTGTAGAACAATAAGGTGGGGGAAAAGCACACCTCAGAAAAAAGACAGAAGATCAGAGTTCTTATTTATGACTGCCACCAAGCTATAGTAGCAGACTAGGCTTGCCCTGAAACTGGGCCTCTTGGGCTAGCTGTCACATGGGAATTCTTCCAGGGCTGTAGTAATCATTGCTAATAATTATGATAGTAGCAAGAATTTCCATTAATTGTTTACTACGTGTCACTATGCCATGAGTGTGTGTGTGTGTGTGTGTGTGTGTGTGTGTGTGTGTGTTACTGGGGATTGAACCCTGGGGCATTCTCTCTCTGAGCTCCACTCCAGACTAATTTTTATTCTTTATTTTAAAATAGGGTCTCAATAAGTTGCAGAGAGTGCCTCACTAAGTTACAGAGCGTGGCCTTGAACCTGCAACCCTCCTGTCTCAGCTTCCCAAGTATTGGGATAACAAACCACCACACCCAGCTCTTGATGTGGGTTTTTAAATAAAATTTATTTCATTCTTACAATAATCCTTTTAAGAAGGTAGTATTAGTTCCATTTAATGAATAAGGAGAGCAAAAGCACCATGCTCCATTGCTGTCATCTGCCCACTTTTTCCTGAGTTCTTTTTCTTCCATTGTCAGTGGTTCCCAAGTCTACTTGGTTATATCCCTTTATCATCACTATATCCCCTGCCCTGGTTTGAACCCTGAGTTCCACTTAGACTTTTTGGTGGTATTAGGGATTGAATTTATGGGAGCTCTAACCATTGACCTACATCCCAAGCCCTTTCTGTTTTGTTTAATTTTGAGACAGGGTATTACTAAATTGCAAAGGATGGCCTTGATTATGCAATCTTCTTGTCTCTTCCTCCCAAGTTCTGTGATTGCAGTGGTGTACTGCAGCTCCTACCATCTAACGGGATTTTTTTGTGTGTGTGTGTGGTATTGGGGTTCCTGGAAGCCCTTCTTCCTCTGGGCTACACTCCCAGACCTATTTTATACTTTTTATTTGGAAACAGGGTCTCGTAAACCAGCATGGCTGCCTTCGAACCTGCGCGATCCTCCTTTCTCCGCCTCCCAAACGCGGGATTACAAGTGTGCACCACCACGCCTGGCTATCTACCTGGATATTTTAACCTTTTCTTGTATCCAGTTTCATACTTTTCTTCTACTGTCCATCAATTTTTTTGTGTGTGTGGTACTGGGGTTTTTGGAAGCCCTTCTACCTCCGGGCTACACTCCCAGACCTATTTTTAAACTACTTTAAATTTGAAAACAGGGTCTCTTAAGCCAGCGTGGCTGGTTTGGAACCTGCGCGATCCTCCTGTCTCGGCCTCCCAAGCACGGAGATTACAAGTGTGTGCCATCACGCCTGGCCGCCCATCAATTTTTAACCTGTGACTGGAGTACCAGTTTTTCCAGGATGCCTTCCTTGACACTCACTATATTTTAGCAGTAGTCAGCGGGCATTGTGGCTAATCTCAGTATTTGGGAGGCTGAGACAGGACAATCAACTTCATGGCCAGCCTCTGCAACTTAGTGAAACACTTGTATTACTTTTAATATAATTTTGCTGATTCAATCTATTTATTCAATGTTATCTGAATTTCTCTTCCTAAATAACTTTTGTATGTGTGTGTGTTATCTGGATAAATTTGATAAAAAAGGACTCATGTGTTAAAGTTTTATTGACTTAAGGCCTACATGAATCAACACTTTCATTTTTTTGAGTTTCTGTTTGGGTACCCAAACCATGGATGTTCTAGTCTCTTATATTAAGTGGCATAGGATATGCATAGAACCTATGCACATCTTCCTGTATACTTTAGATCATCTCTGGATTATATACGATGTCTAATACAGTGTAAATCATTGTCAAACTGCAGTATTTAAAGAAGCGATGCTACACATGTATACAAAATTACCAATTCCAATCTCATTGACATGTATGGGGAAGGGGAGAGGGCAGGGTGGGAGTAGAACCTGACCCAAAGTTCAGGCTAGAAATAAAAAGACCACATTAAACTAAAAATCTTTTGCATAGCAAAAGAAACAACAAAACAAAAAGGCAACTTATAGATTGGGAAAATATTTATTTATAAAAATATTTATCAGAAAGGGGGTTAATTTTCAAGATTTACTAAAAAAATTCTCATATAACTTAGTAGTAAGAAAACATTTAGCTTGGTTAAAAATGGGCAAAAGACATGAATAGACATTTCTCTAACGACATAAAAATGGCAGTCAGGTACAAGAAAATATTCTCAACATCTCTAATAATCAGAGAAATGCAAATAAAGCCACTATGAGATACCACCTCATATCTGTTAAAGTAACTGTTATTAGCCAAGTGTGGTGGTGCTTGTTTGTTATCCTAGTTCTTGGGAGGTGATGACAGGAGGATCACAGGTTTGAGGACAGCCTCAGCAACTTAGCAATACCCTGTCTCAAAATTGAAAATAAAAAGGGCTGGGGGTGTAACTTGGAGGTAGAATGCCCCTGAATTCAATCCCTAATACCATATACATAAACAGAGAGCAAAAAGTGAAAGTTCCCATTTTTATCCCTCATTCTCTCTTACTAATTTTGCCAATTAAAAACATTGTAAAAAGTTTAATTTTTTTGTTATTCTGAACCTTTCCAATATATTTGTGTATATACATGTATACTCACTACTCATACAGATTTTTTTCCTACATAATGGCATTATGCCATATATACTGTTTTGAAACATATATTTTAACTCCATGTATTTTTTATACCTTTCAAAACAAGTGCTCAAGCCGAGCGTGGCAGCACATGCTTGTAGTCCCAGTACTTGGGAGGCTAAAACAGCAGGACCGCAGGTTCACCACCAGCTGCAGCTACCTAGTGAGGCCCTCTGCAACTTAGTGAGATCTTGTTTCAAAATAAATAATAAAAAATAGGGGTGGGGGTATAGCCCAGAGGTATAATTCCCCTGGGTTCAATCCCTAGTAGTAAAACCAAAACAAAACAAACAAAACAAAGCAAAAAATGCTTAAAACCTTGTCCTTTTAAATAGTTCCATAATATTCTAGCCCATCCATTCCTCTACCAGCAAACGTTTAGTTATGTTCTTTATTTTTGCCTTTATCTTACATACAGTGCTAAAGAGAATAGATTATTTCATACCTTAAAATAATATCTCTGGAGCAGAAAACCCTAAAGGTTGGAATGTTGGGTCCAGGGCAAGGTTTCCAGGGGCAAAGGGCAAGATTTTATTTTTCTCTTGTCTCCCAATGTGCAAAAAGAGCCAGTACGTTCCATAGCTCGCTGAAGAACCACCTAACTCATCTCTCTCAAGGACTGATACTGAACAGTCTACATAGGAGATTGTATTTTTCTTTTCAGCATTCCAGAGGCCAAGAGAACACCAAGATCCTGGCTTAGTCTGGTTAAGCTACCTTGAGTAGAATATCTAAATCCTCTTGTTATGCTACAGGCTTCAATTTGGGAGATTTTCTTAGAGGCTCCCAAAATGTTTTCTGTTACTGTCAGCTAGTTAACAAGTATTTAGTGAGCACTTACTGTACTCACTGTACTTTCTGAAAGGGCACTCTTGGGCCCTTTCAGAAATGCAGATGATAGTATTCAACTGGATTACTAAAATCTCATCTCTGTTATTTTATGTCTTAATTAAGGGATTATAGAAGAAATGCTTTGTTCCAATAATATTTCAAAAATAATCTGCTGAAAGTGAGTTAGTTCATTGTATTCTGCTTCTATCCATATAAATTACTTTCTCTGTAGGAGAACATCAAATTCTGTTTTCAAAGAAGGCAGGAAAATAAGTTGTTTACACATCACAATTTGACTCTCTTTGCCACTTTCTACCCCTAGTCCTCATTACAAACATCTCAGCCACCCAAATTAAGTTTATTTAAATTCCCAAGCTATCCATGCAAACGAGACCCCTATAGTTTAGAGGAAGAGGACTAGGATTGTCTGTTACTTCCCTGTTCTCTCCACGGAGTTAGGAATATTTATTTTCATGTGTTAATTCACTACCAGAGGTTAGGCTTTGGTTTTGTGTCCTTTTTCAGTTCTGTAAAAAAAAGTTCATATTGCCACAGTATCTTAAGATCGACAGGGGGTTTTATTTTTATTTGTTTATGTCTTATAATACTGGAGATTGAAATTGGAGTCACTCTAAACTCCAAGCAACACCACCAGCCTTCTTATGTTTTATTTTGAAACAAGGTCTCACTAGGTTGATGCTGAGGCTGTCCTTTAATCTGGATCCTCCTGTTTCAGCCTCCCAAGTACTTTGACAAGCACCACAATGGGGAGATTTAGAAGAAATCAATTGTAGTCTTCCTTAATCTATGTGCCTCTTCTGTATAATATATTCCAAGCAAGTGATCATTTTGATTTTTGTTTGTGTTTGGGAGAGAAAACTTCTCATCAAGAACCAGTCCCTTTGGCAGCTGAGTACATTTGGCAGCTTAAGTTGCTAGGTCTTATGTTTGCTAGGTTCAAATCAATCTCCATGTAACTATTTCACCATGTGGGTTGTTGTCTCATGAATTGGCTTCTATTTGGTGAAGAGTGGTACTTAAATTGTCCAGCGAAGAGCACAGGGTAGCAGACATCACCGCCTAAGATATATTCACTACATTTTTTTCCTTCCTTCTTTCTTTCCTTCTCTCTTCTTTGTGATACTAGGAATTGAACTCAGGGACATTCTGTCTCTGAGTTTTACCCTCAGACTTTATATGTTTTGTTTTAGGGTCTTGCTAGGTTACTTAAAGTCTCGCTGAGTTGCTGAGGCTGATCACAAACTTGAGATCCTCCTGTTTCAGTTTCCCAACTACTGGAAAGACAGGTGTGTCATCACATCCAGATACCCACTATACTTCAGTTCAGTGAGTGCTGAACTTACACTGAGGCAAAATCCTCCAAACCATTGCCACTGGTTTTCAACTCATGTTAAGATTTTGATATTATAAATAACATGACACTCTGTTAAATTGGAACTCAAATGCTAAGATTTCTATATAGGTCAACTGTTTTATTCCATTTCATATAATTTGTAATTGATCAGTGTAACATTTATGTTCTCATACCAGTCATTGATAAAAATATTGAGCAGAGTAGTCCTTTAGGTTCCCCACTAGAGTATTCCTTTTAGATTGGTATTATTAACTAGCACCTTTGTGTATGGCTATTAAATCAGCAGAGAAGCTAGCCAGTGTAGTGTATTTTCCTATTTGGTATGGGGGATTCAATCCAAAGGAGTTCTACCTCTGAGCTACATCCCCAGACCTATTTTATGTATTTATTTTTTAAGTTGCTGACAGCCTCACTAAATTGCTGAGGCTGGCCTCAAACCTGCAATCTTCCTGTCTCAGCTTCCTAAGTACTAGAGTTATAGGTATGTGCCACATGCCCAGCTCAGTGCATTCTTTGTAATCCTCACCAGTATGTTTTGGACATATCTTCACTTTATCTGGGTCTTCTTGAAATCCCAAAGTAGTTTACCCAATGTATCCATTTGGTTTTCAGCTCTGCATGAGTTCAGTCTGGCATGACTTGTTTTTCTAAAACTATGCCAGCTTCTCATGATTGCCACTCCCTTTCCAAAATGCTCAGAAATCTTTTGTTTGATGATGTGTTCTGAAATCTTCCATGGGATTGATGTTAGACTGGTGAGATTATTATTTGTGACAGCCTCTTTCTTTTCTTTTTTAAAGAACATAGTGACTAGATGGACTTTGTTTTTGCTTACCTCCCCCATCTCCTAGGAATGCCTCGCTCTTTGTCACCTTTCCTCATGCTGAGCTGACTTTCTCCTTGCCATTCAGTTTTCCTAGGTGAGAGCTACTTAGTTTGGTAGTGGGTGCTAATGGGCTAGTATGTTTTTGACAATGCTTTTTGAACAAAACCTAAATACCAACCTGTGATTAGGATGGTGGCGGATTTGGGGCACCATGACAAGTTATTAATGTAGTGTGGGTGGCGAAGACCTTTTGTTTCTTTTCAAATAGGTGACTGCCCATTTAGACTCCATGTATGGCTTTCAGCCAATTGTGTTGGGGTGATTTTAAGCTAAATTGATTGGCTAATTGCTTGTGGTCATTTGGCTTTTCAGCTGCCTGTGGAGCATCCGTGGAGTAATTAGCTTTTCTAGAACTGGGGGCTCAAAATGGAGTTATTCATAGTCATGCCTTTTGGAGTGAGAGCAGGGGCTGCACTATCTTCTAGATTGAGTGAATCAGTTTTTATATTAAAATGATTACCAAGGATTGATGCATTTCTTTAACTTTTTTTGTGGTATTGGGGGTGGAACCCAGGGGCTTTTCTACCTCCGGGCTATACTCCCAGACCGATTTTATACTTTATTTGGAATCAGGGTCTCACTAAGTTGCTCAGAGCCTCACTAAGTAGCTGAAGCTGGCTTCGAACCTGTGTGATTCTCCTGTCTCAGCCTCCCAAGCGCAGGGATTACAAGCGTGCACCACCACGCCTGGCTAGCATTGTTTAAAAAAATTATGAAGGAGTTTGATATACAATTGCCTTTTGGAGTCATTTGAAGTGGCCAGTTGGTTTCTATATATTGTGTGATAAACTCATTGGTGGGAAATAGCTCCAAAAGTATCTAATATTTCCAAAATGTGACTGGAATTTCAAATGCATCCCCATATAAGTATACCTAGTAGAATATTTTGCAGCCAAGTGTTACACTAAAAAGTATAGCATACATTTTTCATTCTAAAATGCCCTCCTCTGTAAATGTCATGTAAAAACCACTGGTATCTGACAGTGGTTTCCAAATTTAGAAATATCAGAATATCAAAGTGATCTCTCCTCTTTTAAAAATAATATTTGTGGATGATTTACAGGAAAGAGAATAACCAAGCAAAGCATCATCAGGATTCTGCCATTTCCCCACAAACCTGGCATTTGTCATTATCAATCAGCACTGAAGTTCTGCCTGTGGTGGTAAAAGGAAGGCCAAGAGTCACTTGCTTATTTTGACTGTTCCTTTTTCATAATTAAATGAGAGCTGATATTATCATCTTTGGAAGATCCTGCTCTAGTGTGATATGGTTTTGCAATGCAAATAAACAGTAGGCTTGGGCCACTGAGGAGCCTGGGCCTTGGAAGCCTAGGCCCAAGCAGATGTTGTATTCTAGTTGTTCCCATGCTGTTCAGGGTGGTCCTGCAATATTTTGACCTGCTGCCAGGAGTGTACAGCGCTCTTCTTAAGGATTCTTTCAGTTTCCCCTCTTAGGTTTCTAGTCTTGACTAATATTAGAGTTTAGGGAACTTTGGAAGGAAAGACAAAAATTTATCTCTCTGTCCTCCTGGTAATTAGATAAGCCCTACCCTCTGATTCTTGGTGGGAGTGGGGTAGAATTCTAGTGTGAAAAGGTTTTAGATGAATCTGTCTTGAATTCCTTCTTTATAGAATCTGAAAATTTCGAGGGAAGGGGATGGTCAGTGCCTGACATTTGCCATGGCCCTTCTCTCTGGTCAGATCTTTTAGTCTACCTTCTCCACTTCCTCTTTTCAGCAAGCTCCACTTTTACTTCCACTTGCCTTTCCATTCTCAGCCTTTATCTTCCCTCCAAACAGGTCAGATTTCATTTCCTAAAAGGAGAAAAACAATCTCTGGCATGTGTGTGGGTGTGCATGCCTGTGTGTGTTGGCAAGGCATGCTTGAATAGGTAATGCTAGGCTTCTTTTCTAAAGTATGCTTTTAATCCCAGTAGTTCTCTTAGTTGTAAGACTGGGTTCAAATCTTGTCTCTACCTCTATGTGACTTTGCACAAGAGACTTACCCTTCTAGAGTTTCAGTATCTCCATTTTAAATGAGGAAAATAAAGGATAAAGAGAATACGCTCTGAAAAGGTGGGAAGGGAGTAGTGGCATTGCTATCTTTGTAGTCAGCCCCTTTGGCTCCTAGATACAGATAGAACTGGAGAAAGTAGACGTTTTCTCTCCTGAGGATCCAGTGTTTGACCCAGAAGAAATTGCACAACCTATCTAACCCCAAATTGTTTTTGTCCCCAGAGAAAGAGCTAGATCTTCTGAGGGGAGGGATCAATCAAAGAGCTGTCTTCAGCAATGGGAAGTGTCATGAGAATAAACAGCTGCTCCCTTCACCCCACAGCCCCTCCTGCTGCTAAATGACTCTAGAGAAGAGGAAGCCAGTCATCAAAGGCTTCTGCCACCTGTGCACAGCTGGTAGTTCCTGAGGTCACCTCTATAATGACCAGAGGAGTTTAGAAAGTATCCACTGGGCCAAGTCACTGATCTATCTATTATTACCCTAAGGCCCAGGGACCTGCTGCTTCCTCCAGCCTGCATTTGCAGAGCTTGAGAATTTCTTTGTAAGCAGGACATAACTAGTACAAACACACATTTTAAGTGGTACACAATGGATTTTCCACAGTGCTATTTTGTGAACAGTGTACCTTATGAGCTTCTCAGTGAGAGGAAAAAGAGGACTAGGTTTTCTTCCTCTGTTCACTCCAGCCTTTTCTTAAGAAGGAAGAAGAGAAAATCATGTCCCTTGAGCTATTTGTTGCTAAGTATCATTCTCCCAAGGGTTACAGATCTTTTCAGCCACACAGTCCCTTTTTCAGCTCATATGTAACCAAGATGACTAAATACCCAGGGCTTAAAGGTAAAATTGTCTTCTGTTCCAGATGGGGCAGAGAGGCTGGTAACTGCTAGAGGGCAGCAGAGGGCCAGGAGCAGATTTAGAACTGCTTAATGGCTGGAGGAGTGGTAGGATGGTCTCCAGCCAGTGGAACAGAAACATCCAGAAAATTCTAACAGAGGGACCAGCTGGGTTGGAATACAGTGGAACATACCTGGGTAGGTAGGCCCACAATTAGCAAAAGGAGAAAGAAGGCATATTATCATAAAGATCAAGTCAGAATCAGTGCTAGCATCAGAGTTCAAGAGATAGACTGAGAATGATTTTGCTCATTAACTTATGGAGTGTCTTTCAAGGAAGTTACAATAATATAGCATTTAAGGTCATGGACTTTGGAATCAAACAGGAATTGAGGTTGGAATTTCTGCTCTGCCATCTATTAGCTAGGTGACTTTTTGTCAAATTACTCAGGATTTTTGTCCCTTTCGAAAAACTACAGGTATGGAAGCTAAAGGAAAGTTTGTTAAGCAAATTGCTGTTACCCAGAGGTTGTTTCTAGTGAGATTGGGGTTACTGGTAGTAGCTCCCAACCTTTTTCTATTCCCTTGGGTTTAGTACTTGTTTTTATCGTTTGTCTAAGATGATTAGAACAGATATCTGGTGCTGCTTTGGTTCCCATCCCTTAGGGGCCTTACTGCTAGGGGGGCATGAAAACAGTTTGTAAAAGTCGCCAGGCATGCCGGGCATGGTGGCACATGCTTGTAATCCCAGCACATGGGAGGCAGAGACAGGAGGATTGCGCAGGTTCGAAGCCAGCTGCGCGCACTGGCTTAGGAGACCCTGTTTCCAAATAAAAATGTAAAAATAGGTCTGGGAGTGTAGCCTGGAGGTAGAAGGGCTTCCAGGAACCCCAGTGCCACCAAAAAAAAGTGGCCAGGCACCAGAGGAGAGGAACAATGTAAAGATCCCTGGGAGGATTTCTGGGAGGAGTTTATTCATGCAAAAATCAGGAAAATGGAATATTTTGACTTATTTCAAATGATATATTTCTGTGTTCATGACCCTTAGAAAAGAAATGTCTAAGCTAAAAGAAAACCTCCTTAAATAAAAAGCCATTTTTGAGCCTTTAGCCAGGCAAAAGTTTGAATGATCTTATTAAACTTAAGCAACCAAGTATATGAGACAGATAAAGAACATTCATGAGACATCTGAGGAAATACAAATAAAAGTGGCAGTTTAGTTAATAGTATCTTACCAATGTTAATTTTTTTTCATTTTGACAAATGATCTATGGTTATGTAAATATTAATGTTAGGGGAAGCTATATGAGTCTAACTTAGTAACTTCTACAAATCTATAGTTATTTCAAAACAAGACATTTTAAAAAGTGGCCTGCTGCCGTTTACTTACTGTGTTCTTTAAAATTATAGTGTTTTCTTGCTTTTGTAAAAATGCTGTTTTTTAAGGAAGTAGATATAATATGTGAAAGCTAGGGAGAAAATGGGTCATAGGAGGAAGTCTAGACGAAGAAGGAGATACTATAGGTGACCAAATAAGGCAACCTAAGTGAGGGGATGGGAGGGGGTAAGAGAGAAATTCTCTAATGGTTATGATGCACTTTAACAAACATATCAATGTCAATCACTAAGCCAAACATGAGAAGAAGGAAGGGGTAGGGAACGAGGAAGAAACTGGATAAGGGCTAATTGGGTGATTTGTGCATGTTTATCTCCATCTTGTACTCCATTAAGATGTATGACTACAATGCAGCAATACATTTTTTTAAAAAGTGGCCAAACTCTCTTTTTTGGTTTACTGCACTGTGTCTAAAAATGCATAGGGTTATATAGACACATAAGATGGGGATAGGGATTAAGATAATTTCTTCTATCTGCACGTGTTTTGTTTTGTTCTACTGGGGTGCCTGGACACCCTTCTA
This sequence comes from Muscardinus avellanarius, assembly GCF_963383645.1. Taxonomy (NCBI): domain Eukaryota; kingdom Metazoa; phylum Chordata; class Mammalia; order Rodentia; family Gliridae; genus Muscardinus; species Muscardinus avellanarius. The sequence goes on from NC_137792.1 coordinate 72,699,418, forward strand.
CCTCCGGACTACACTCCCAGTCCTATTTTTATTTTTATTTTTGGAAACAGGGTGTATTAAGCCAGCAAGGCTGGCTTCGAACCTGAGCGATCTTCCTGTCTCCACCTCCCAAGTGCAGGGATTACAAGCATGCGCCACAACGCCTGACCTATCTGCACATTTTTAACTCTGCCATTTTTGCTTTTAACAATATATCTGTGTATTTTTGTATGCCACCAGAAATTCATCTAAATGTGATTGTTAATACATATAATGTTTTTAACCAGCCCCTTAGTGATATGTATTTTGGTTGTTTCCAATTTTATGCTAGTGTAAATAATGCTGCAGTGGCCACCTGTGTACACATATTTTTGTGTTCATTTCTGATGTTTTTTGGGGGCTATGGAAATCTGAAAGCAAAAGAACTTTACCAAAGAATATAAACTTTTAAGAAGATCTTGATGCTTACTTAATACCACATCTCACTCTCAAGAATAGTTAGGTGAATTTATATTAACCATGAGCAGTTGTAGGGCTCTTACTGCCTCCTAATCAACATTGAGTCTTACTATTAGGAAAAAGTATCTTGCTGCCTCATGAACTTGCTTTGATTTAGTTCCCTGCTGAGAATCTCAGTTTCAATCCTGCTGTATTAAAATGGCCAGGCTTAGCTCCCTCTTCCCTCAACCTTTTACCACTCTTTTATATGGCTCTTCAATATGGTAGCTACCTGGGACATTGCCTTTTGAAAGGAAGTATCTTATTGTTAAGTAACTGGAGATTCTTTCCCTTTCACTTCATTTTAAGGAATATTGTAAAATTCACAAATAAATATTTTGGATCATTTGGGTTATTTACCTATACACATACTTTAATACCACTGAGGGGAGGGAGTTGTGCAAGCAAGTACAAGTTGACATTTAGGTAGTCACCACCTGTAGGAGTTTGAAGAGTGCCAACTTGGCATGGTCTGTATTTATTAAAATGCACCATTCCCTAGTGCCATGTGCTACTCACCTATACTAAGTAGCTTCTCAAGAAACCAGACTAATGACTAAAGTCTCCCAGTTTAAGCTGCACTACTACAGTGGAGGCAAAATGATCTAGAATGTTCTTGCTGTTGTGAATATCCATTCTACTTCCAGCTAGCTGGGTTGGGTTTGAATTGAACCAGTGATTGTGGAGAAGAATATTTTAGCTAGTGTGTTGGTCACTTGTTCTGTTGCAGGGACAGCTCTGCTGGAAAATGAGCAGCCACTGCTAGGGAGATAATTCTTTCCACTTTTGTCACCCTTCACAGTCTCAGCTCCTCTCATATAAGACTGCTTTAATAGTCTTGTCTTGTAATTACATCTGGAGACAGGAGACAGCATCTTTTGATAGTTCAAGTCCTAACGCATTTAAATTGCCCTCCTAATGCTATAAAAGAGTCAAATTATATATTCTGGTTTGCACTAGACAGTAATAAATGTCAAGGTATCATCCACTTTCGTATTTAACTCCTTGCTGCCATCTGTATTGGGGTTCCTCACATGGACTGTACAGCAGTGTTTTCCATCCCCTAACATGAAAGAATCAAGATGGAAAATAAATTTCACTATTCAAAATGCACTAAAAAGCAGAAGCAGTTTGTAAACATTGCTGTATAAAGCTAGACAGAGCAATAAAGTCAAGGACAGGAACCTGATTCAGTAAAGGAAACATTTCACTAGATTGTCATCTACTTTATTTTTAAAGCTGCAATAAGATGTAACGATAAAAAGGCCAATGATGCATTTCATCCAAGTGATATGAACTCTTGCTAAACCAATTAAACTGTCAGTATAGTATGGTTTCACATTTTCTCTAACATGCTAGGTCACCTTAGGATACTTAGTCACTTATGACTTTTTACCACTGATACAAAATCAATTTGGCAATTTATAATCTTACATTTCATTATGAAAGTATATTATTCTGCAAGAAAGCTGCCAGAAAAATAAAGATTTCTGAAGCCAATTCATCCCTCTCCTGCTCAAGTAGTAAAGGAATAAAACCAATCATGTTTTCTGATTGTTGAGACTTCTAGGCAGTTTTTGATAAATGTGATTTTTTTTTTTTTTTGGTGGTACTGGGGTTCCTGGAAACCCTTCTACCTCCGGGCTACACTCCCAGACCTATTTTATATAGTTTATTTGGAAACAGGATCTCTTAAGCCAGCGTGGCTGGGCTTCGAACCTGTGCGATCCTTCTGTCTCTGCCTCCCAAGCACTGGGATTACAAACGTGCGCCACCACGCCTGGCATTAAATGTGATTAAAAAAAAAAGTGTCAAGTATACAATTTCTAATCCTGCATGAAATTCTGAATGTTGGACAAACTTAAGTAAATTAAAAGTGAGAATTTATTTTGATGAAACAGCTCACTCATTCACATACTGAAAGAACACTTTGCCTAAGTATGCCAGAGGAGGAGCTTTTTTAGTGTCCTGTATTTGGGTTTTTGGAGCTCCTCCTCCTCCTTCTTCTTTTCTTTCTTTTTTTTCACAGTACTGGGGGTGGAACACAGGGGCATTCTGCCTCTGAGCTATACCCACAGCCCTATTTTTTATTCTTTTTTTGGAAACAGGATCTCACTGAGTTGCAAAGGGTCTCACTAAGTAGCCGAGGCTGTCTGCAAAGCATAATCCAGAATCCCAAATGCTGGAATTACAAGCTGTGCCACCATGACCAGCTTCTAGCTATTCTCAAAGAGATCGAGCAGATGGTTATTTATACTAATGACATTACATTTTTCAGTCTTTTTTGTTTTTTTTGGTGGTACTGGGGATGGAACCCTTCTCCTTCCGGGCTACACTCCCAGACCTATTACCTATTTTATATTTTATTTGGAAACAGGGTCTCTTAAGCCAGCAAGATCCTCCTGCGTGATCCTCCTGTCTCCGCCTTCCAAGCGTGGGGATTACAAACGTGCGCCACCATGCCTGGCTCAGTCTGTTTTTTTGAAGTTATGAATTATAGAATGATGAACAAGCTGTATTTGAGAGTGGGATGTTGAAGGGAAAAAAAGAAGGGCTAGAGGTTTCTACTGTTATTGTAAGTTTTCTTTGGAACAACCTTTCCCTTTTCTCTCTAGGACAAATATGATGCTGCTTTTGGAAAAACCAATGGCAGTAATAAAAATGCACATGACAGATCCTTATTTTTAGGTGCTCATTAGCACAATAGAGGACAGTTCTGTTCTCATAAATTCATATAGCAAACAGGAGTATAATTAACATTGACTGTATAGCTCTTTTCTTCTGTTACAAACTCAACAGGGTTTCCTTTAACCCTTTCTTACGGCCATTAATACTTGTAAATACACATTGCCCTCAAAGCTTAAATCACATGTGTGTGTGTGTGCCTCTGATAACTGTAGTTGCCTTAACACTGGACCATTCAAACTGAAGATTTAAACGTTAGGTTGTCACCTTCTCTTTTTGTGTTTGTGTAGTACTGGGGATTGAATTTAGAGGCACTCTAACACTGAGCTACACTCCAGCCTTTTATTTCATATTTTATTTTGTGACAGGGTCTCTTGCTCATTTGCTGAGGCTGGCCTTTTTCTTGCAACTTTCCTGCCTCAACCGCTCTAGCTGCAGGAATGGTAGGTTTACACCACTGTGCCTGGCTTTTAAAGTTTTCTTCTCTTTTTGATTTTGGTCACAGTTAGAGGGTCCATGGTTAATGGACCACAGTTAAAGGTTCATATTAATTTAGGTTCAGTTTGTGGTCAAGCATCTCTAATTTGCTCAGGCATTTCTCTAGCCTAATTGTCTTAGGTATTTCCACTCATGTTTTCGTCTTTCCTATTTGTGTATTTTTAGATTCTAGTCTGAATGCAGAGAACACATTGAATGAAGAAAGAAACACAGAACCAGAAATGAAAATGAATAACTAGAATGAGAGTTGAGAGTCACATCACACTTCCTGTCTTTCTGAGAATGATATTTATTAGAAATCGGTTCAATTGACTTTTTGTATTAAATATAGAAGTATTTGCATCTGCACTGTCTTATTTAAACTCACAACAACTGTGCAGAATAGGTGAGAACATTGCTTACTTTTATAGATGAAGAACTGAGGCTCAGGGAGACTAAGTAATTTTCCAAAAGTATCCTGCTAGGAAGTTGTTATGGTTTGAGCATGGAATGTTTCCCTTCAAGCTCAGGTGTTCAAGGCATTGTTCCTGATGCACCAAGGTTCAAATGTGGGACATAGCTGGAAGAAGTGGGTCATTTGGGGTAAGGTTTTGAGGACTATATATAATCACTGGACTCCTCTTATCTCAATTTCTGGCCTCCATGCCTGAGAGAAGCATCCCTCTACCATGCTTGACATGGCGGTTTCTGCCTTAGAATCAGTTCATCATGGATTGAATTTCTAAAAATGTAAGCCAAATGACCCTTTTATTTTGTACGTTGTACTTGTCAAATGTTTTAGTCACAGAAATGGAAAATGTGATTAAAAGATAAATGTTAACATTTAGTTTTCAATTAAACACTTTCACATAATTTAGTGTTCCATTGGCTCCATCAGGATTATTTATTATGTCACAATGGATTCTTCATGCCCCAGACTACTTAGGGATTATTAACATAAAACATAGTAGGGGTTTAGAAGGTGGGCCAATGAGCAATTTTTGCTATTTTTAAAATAAAGAATAGTGCATTGGTATAAAAATATGCTAAATTTAGAATGTATATAGAATAATAAAGTAATTTGAATATGTTACTAAAACTCAGAAATAACTAATTTTTTGCAATGCTGCAGATATATCCCAGGGCCTTCTGCATGCTAATCACATATTGTACCACTAAGCTACATTCTCAGCTTTACCCTGATTTTTAAATAACTTGACAATATATTGTGAACATGTTCTCATCTTATTGCATAGATGTCAGCATCATTTTAATTGCTACACAGTGTTCTGTTGTTTGGGTGTACCATAGTATATTTACTATTCCATCTTAACTATCTTAATAAGAACTAGAGAATTGGTTTGAGAATGCCCCTCTGATGTCACAAATTGGTTAACATGATCAAAATACAAATTTAATAATTGAATAAAAATGAGTTGTGGTTGAATGCTCATAATTTTCAAGGTGGCAGCTTCCTATGGCATTACCCCAAAACCTCATTTGTAAAGCTTCTTTTTAGACACCCAACAGGTATCACTAAATCTAGAAACCTCTGCCAGAGGAAGCATACTGTCTAACATATGGTATAATTTAAGAAAAACAGAAATACTCCTTTCTCTCTAGTTCTACTTGGAAGTATCTTGTGGGTTGAGGAACTGAAGACTTAGGTTAAAAGGCAAGTTCCTGATAAAGCGGAGTTGTGTGTATTATATTAATTATGGGATATCCATATAATGAAATATAATGAAGCTATTAAGACTTATATTTTCAAATAATTTTTGAAATACAACATTACTGTTCTAAATGTTAATATTATATAAAGAGCAGGACATAAAATTATACACACACACACACAGGTTGGTGGGAAAACAACTTACACATATACGCTGAAATATTGTTTTGGTTTTCATGGATAATGGAATAGTAGTTAATTTTTATTTTATTGTTTTCTGAAATTTTTAAAAAGTAAATATATATGCTTTAGAAGAGAAATAATCTTTTGGGTAAGGAAGACATGAAGTCATTACTTAGTACTCAAAGTTTTAAAAAGTAATATTTTTGATTATTAACTACATGATTACACTGTACTAGTATCATCCTTAACAATAAGACTGTAAGGGAGATATCATTATTGTCCATTTAAGGAAATCATTTGCCCTAGACCACACAGATTGGATAGGGCATAGCTTGGATTTGAACGTGGGTATTTTTTTCCAAAGCCTGTGTGAGATAAAATACAGTGAGGTCAAGATACAGGGAAGTTTATTTTTATATATTTTAGCTGATTGCAAACTATAGGGTCAAAGAAGTATTAGAAAAAGGAAGTACAAAGGAAAGACATGGTATAAATACTAACATTTATGCTAATGAAATCTGGGAGGTCCTTTGGCTTCAGGGGTTAGCCCAGGGGCTCTGGAACCCTGGGGTTAATAATATCTAACCTCCTAGTGCTATTGTGAGGATTAAATGAGACAATTCATGTAAAGGGCACATGGTACCGGCTTGCTCAATAAATGGTAGCTAGTATTATTATTTCTCTTATTTAGGACCTAGCTTGTTACAGGGATTAGAGGCTTCAAGAAGCCTGAGGCAAGACATGTTTACCCTATTGAATCCTGTCACATCTTAATAGTCCTCAAACATTCCTGACCATTCAAATGCCTTTTATTTGAGCCTTTCAAATAAACAAGCCCTAATCAGCTTTGTGGACCCTGCCAGCTTTTCAGAAAACCTCTATGCTTTTTTTTTGAGGGGGGGTGTATTTATTTACTCTAGGAAAATAAGGACTTTGTGTCCTACAACGGAACCAGGAGGTGATTGGTTTGGAGTTAATAGGCAAATTTTTTCCCTTCTCTTTAACCTGAGGAGGCTTGATTGGGGCAGCTTCTTTGAGACTCTTGGAGAGTCTGAGAATTTCGAGAACAAAAGCTCTGCAGGGAGGCCACCAAAGAGCAGGCTCTCCACCAATCTGTGTAGGTTCTTAAATTTTTCATTCTGTTTTTTTTTTTTTTTTTTTTTTTTTTCTCTTCAGTCCCTAGAATAGAGTGGCATTATCTTGAAGCCATGGAGATTTAAGAAGCAACCAAGGTTGGCTTCTCTTTGTCAAGCTTATAAAAGCCATATTTACTTTTAGGAGGAATGTGTTTTTCCCTTAGGAGGCCCCTCTTATACCTGCCACCATCAGAAATTCCATATTAAAATCCCACATTTAAGTCTTTATGGCTAAAGTCTGTTTTTGTGTGTCTGGACCAGGTCCAGCTGTCAGACTAAGATATTATTGACTTTCTCTTCTCAAGTGAGTGGTTTATATCTGTTGGCACCGTTTCTTTACCACTAATTCTAAAACACCTTGTAATCTGACTTCTGCCACTGCCTTTCTACTAAAATTGTAGCCTCACTGGTTTCTAGCAACTGAATTTTGGCTAAATTCATTGGGGCTCATTTTTCCTCACTTCTTTCTTCCTGCTGAATATTTATCTTCTCTTGATCTGTTACACTACGTGAATGTGGCTTTTCTCCTACTTCTATGAGTATTCCTTCTCTCCTTTGTGGTGGCAAATCTTTTCCCACTGCCTCTCCTATCCAAATGTGACTGTGCTCCAAAGGGGTGTCATTAGTGTTCTCTTATCCCTCTAATCTTCTTTTTGTGGTGTTGAGGATTGAACCCAGGTGTCTTCTACTCCTAAGCTACACCCCCCAGTTCTCTTTTTATAAATTTGGAAACCAGGCCTCACTAAGCTGTCGAGGGCCTCACTATGTTGCTGAGACTGGCCTCAAATTTGCAGTCCTTCTATGAAGTACTGAGATTACCACCATGTCCAGATAGCCCTCTAATCTTCACTCATTCTCATGGCTTCAACGCTCCCTCCACGTAATTAATTCTCCAGTTCTGACTTTCTACCTATGCTCTGGTCTTAATTTCTTACTGCCTACTAATAATTGGAATTGTCTTTTATAAGCCAGGCATTGTGCCATCTATTTTATATATATGTTGTCTCTAATCCTCATAACACTCCTCAAGACAGATAGAATTAGTCATAAATCATATATGTTTGTAGTTTTCCATTTAGATTATATATACCATCAACTTAAACTCATCAAATTCATGAAGATTCATTTCTTCCTTTCTGGCTCCCAACTAGGTCTCTATTTTACTTTAAGGAAGTGCCATTCTCTCCCACCTTTTGTTGTATCACTTGCAGACTGAGAGAAATGAAAATCATACAGGTAGTTGTGCTGGAATAATGCCACCCAAAATAAGTAAACAATTTCTTCAAAATCCTTCAAGCTCTATTAATTGCAATGAATTAATTTTAAATTAATTCAATAAAATCTTGAAAATTAAAGTTCAAACTATCACACAGATGAGCAATTTCCAGCCATTCTGGGTGCTAAGTCTGACAGCTATCACTCCCCACACATTCTGGGCTGCCCAGGTTTAAGCATAATTCTCAGGATTTTGCTCTGCTTTCCTCAATTCTTAGGACTTTATTCCCAGGGCAGCTCCTCCCATAAGTGGAGTTACCCTAGGTTCTGTCTAGTTCCCTGGGCACCAGTGGTAATCCCACCCCTTTCTTCTTTCGTGGATCCTATTGGAATGTGAATGATTTAGCAATGGTATTTCTAGTCTATCAAAGTAATTTTGAATTTACTATTTTTTAAGGAAAATTACTTACAAATGTTGGTAGCTTAGGAACAACTGATGCAAAACATATTGACAGCTGATCTGGACATACCAATGTACTGAGGCAGTGACTTTGCAAACCACTCCCACAGATTATTAGGGAAGCCCCAAATGCCCTTTGGTGAAGGTCAGCTTTCATCTCTGTGTGACATATTTTCTAAATATTACAAAATCTTAAACTTGATATGACTTAGGAATCAAAAAAATCAGAAAATTGAAAAGTTCCATGTTTTTGAAGCCTGTGACCAAATCACCAGGCCACATCATCTCATCCAGGATTCACCACAAGCCAAATCTATTGCTTTACTTGGTTTTTTTCTTTATTCTGTTAGCATCTCTGTGACCATTTCATTTTTTTAAAAGCAGAAATCTGCCATAGCTACCATCATTTTCAATGGGAGAAGTACAGAAGGTCAAAAGTTCAACTATATGTCCCCGTGAAGTCAGGCTAAAAGAATGTATAGACTCATCGTGAAATTTGGTTATCCGTTTGGTATGTCAGTTTCTTCTATTAATCAGGTATGGGTGCCCTGAATTGTAGTGACACTATTTAATCAGACTTGACCAGGACAACAACATAGAGTCAAAAGTGAAATGTACTCAGATTAGCCTTTGGTGAATTGTCTTCTTCATGAGGAAACTAGAAATTACTTAAAAAAAATCTGAGGCCCTGGGAATTTAATCACAATCATGAAAGGAAGATAAAAATTTGATTTATTTTCCAAGATTTTAACCTGTTTTTATTAACAAATGTGTAAATTTGGCTTGTATGTATTACATACATATATGATTTGTCCACAACTAACACAGTACTTAGCATGTACTTGAGGTTCAATTAAAATTTGCAGAATAACTCAGGCATGGTGGCGCATGCTTGTAATCCCCGCGCTTGGGAGGCTGAGACAGGAGGATTGCATAGGTTTGAAGCCAGCCTCAGCTATTTAGTGTGGCTCTCAGCATATTAATGAGACCCTGTTTCCAAATAAAATACAAAATAGGTCTGGGATTGTAGCCTGGAGGTAGAAATCTCCTAGGTTCCATCCCCAGTACCACCAAAAAACTTTGCAGAATGAATTGATTTTAGCAAAACAGTGATTAAAATTATTAAGTTATAGCCTAGTGTGGTGGCACATGCTTGTAATCCCCGCGCTTGGGAGGCTGAGACAGGGGGATCGCACAGATTCAAAACCAGCCTCAGCTACTTAGTGAGGCTCTGAGCAACTTAGTGAGCCCCTGTTCCCAAATAAAGTACAAAATAGGCCTGGGAGTATAGCCCGGAGGTAGAAAAGCCCCTGGGTTCCACCCCCAGTACCACACAAAAAAATTTGCTAAGTTATTAAGAAATATACCTTTTAGTATTTAGTGTAATTTTTTTTGCAGTACTGAGGATGGAACCCAGGGGCATTCTACCTCCAAGCTAGTCCAGTCCTGTGTTTTATTCTTTATTTTGAAACAGGGTCTCACTGAGTTGTTTTATTCTTTATTTTGAAACAGGGTCTCACTGAGTTGCAAGGGGCCTCGCTAAGTAATAGCTGAGGCTAGCTTCAAATAGCAATCCTCCTGTCTCAGCCTCCCGAATGCTGGGATTACAAGCATGTGCCACCATGCCTGGCTTAGCATAAATATATTGCCTCAGTAGGCCATTTTTCTTTCTTCTTGGGTACAGAGAATAGTTTTCCCAATTATTACACACCAAAAATTAGAGAGTAAGAGGGAGAAGATGAAGTTGAACACAGGGTCACTTGTAAGCATCATTCTATCTTGCAATTGATGGTCATGGAGGAACCTGCATCTAATTCATTTGGTAACAATGTTTTCTTGGGCCATCCCTGAAATCTTTATGTCCTACAAGGGATTTTGTCTGATATTGTTTACAGTCTGACCAGCAGCCAAAGCTACCTGTAATGTTCTGTGTTCCTGAGAGTAAAGTAATTGAATAGAAACCTAATTGCAACAAGCTTAGCTCACAGATTGGTAACTGTATGACCACAATGAACCAATAAAAAAAACTTTAAAAGATGAAAAAAATGGTTATAAGTGCTTACTTTGTGCTCAGCTTGAGTGATGTTCTTAGTGGAAGTATGAGAAAAGTATATTTTAGATATGCTTAAAGGCAAGGTAGTCACAAATACAACAGGTGACCAGAAGTACCAGACTTAGAATCATAGCTTGAGAAGAAACAATGAGCATCACTATACTAAATACTCTATATATTGGTTACTAGAATCTTACTACATATTCACTATCTCTAATCCCTACTATATACTATCTTACCAAACCCCCACTCTCATTCTATTTGATCCTATCTGTTACCTTACCCTATTCTTGCAGTTGCTACTTCATCACATTTCTCCTCACTCAACCTTTGCCATTGAATACAACACAACTTGCCCTTGTATATACCAGCTGACAATTCCAAAGTGAGAGAAAGTTATCAAAAGCAACAGATTCAAACTCCTAAAATCATGAGAAAAAGGAATAACAAGGAAGCAATGAGCTCCTAAACTTTCCATTTAAAAAATCTCGGTAAATACAATTAGCAAATAAGGTTTTCCAAGGTCTGCAGGACATTTGACAGACATTTAAACTAGCACTCTAATGTTCAAATTCTTAGCTATATTTTCACTCTGTGTTCAAGTGTTTGTATGTCATCTTGACATGCTTACTTTGGTCAGTTATTTTGGTGCTGGGAACTTTTTTTTGTGGTACTGGGAGTAGAACACAGGGGCTTTCTACCTCTGGGCTATACACCGAGACCTATTTTATACTTTATTTGGAAACAGGGTCTAAGTAGCTGAGGCTGGCTTTGAGCCTGTATGATCCTTCTGTCTCTGCCTCCAAAGCGCTGGGATTAAAAGCATGCACCACCACGCCCGGCCTGCTGGGAACTTTTTAATGAGACCATTTTGGAGAACATGGGGGTACTTTGACTACAGCCTCCAATATAAACTAATAAGGCATTCAGCTACTTTTTTTTTATTACCATGCAATGTGAAAAACCGAGAGATTTGCCCCATCCCTCAGCTTTACCTTGTCTCTCAGCCTGGAGGGTGGAGATCAGGAATAAGGTGGGAGCATGGGTCAAGGATAGAATAGGTGTCCTGGATGGTGTGAAGCACACTGAAGAGATGAGGGTTGCTGTGGAGGGTCAGGCACCACCTTCCAGGCAAAGTACACATTGCCAGGAGTCATGTCTTCCCATATTTGCTCATCTTTGAAAGGCTATTAATAATTTTGGGCATAGTATCTATATGTTCTCTGAGAATTCTCTTATTTATTGAATAGTCTATTTCTTAAAATTTTTGAATCTAAATATTCATGGTACAGGAGTGGAGTAGGGCAAAATATCTGAGTCACAATGAGATCCTTATATCCTTCTCAGATCCAGGCTTCACCGGGAATCTCTAGTCAGTGGTTGTTAGTTCTCTCCTTAATAGTTACTGTAAAGGTCTATGGGAAAGTAATATGTATCTGTTACTTCTTTAAATTGTAAAACATTGATATAAAGGCTTTATAGACTCCTTACAAGTTTAACTTTTTAAAAAATCAAACAAATGTAAAAATATATCTTGCTTTTCTGATTATAAATATATGAAATTTTACTTTCTCAATGCAATTTTTAACATAAAATTACTCTTAAGTCTTATTCCTATTTGGGCCTATATTTCCCGTACTTAGGAGGGTGAGACAGGAGGATTACAGGTTCCAGGATAGCCTCAGTAACCTAGCCAGACCTTCATTCAAAACAAAACATAAGGCTGGGCATATGATGGCACACACTTGTAATCCCAGTATTTGGCACGCTGAGACAGGAGGATCTGGGTTCAAGGCCAGCCTCAGCTACTTATGCCCTCAGCAACTTGGTGAGACCCTGTTTCAAAATAAAGGATAAAAAATTGGGCTGGAGGCACAGCTTGGAGGCAGGATCCTTCAGGGTTGATTCTCCAGCACCACAAAAACAAACAAAGAAAAATGCAGCTAGGGTTGTAGGTCCGAGGTAGAGCACCCCCATGGTTCAATCATCAGTACCACAAAATACTTTACTCCTGAAATTTTAGATATAAAGGTAAAAAGGAAGATCTATCCTTAGAAAGTAGGAAGTGAAACTCTAATTTTAATGAGAATTAAAGGGAAAGTGTCTGTCAGGGAGATAATGATAAACAGCCTGTGGTAGTCTGTTTTGACTTGATTGCATCATGATCACATATCAGAACACAACAATGCCAAAATGTCAAATATAAATATGTCTTGATTTTAGCAAAAGATTAATATCTTTGTGCATAAGATCATGAAATTTGACTGCATAACTAGCAATTAGGCAAATCCACAGCTGGTTGAACAATTGATTCAATGTCAACCTGGAGGAAGATGAGATGTTTTTACTGAAGGGCCACAGGACATTTTGGGGGGGAGGGGAGGCTCCTAGGCATTCTTTCATTTAAGAAACACCCTAATTAACACTGTGAGAAATAAAAAAGTGTGCATATTATTACCCCTGTCATAAAGGAGCAGCTTGGTGGTCATAATTGATCAGAAACACACCCTTTTCACTTTGCAGCTATCAAAGTGAAGGAGGCTGAAATAGGACTATTGTTCATGGACTGCTTACTACTTAGTAAGGCCCCTTGCAACTCAGTGAGACCCTGTTTCAAAAT